>NC_081292.1:48450000-49072142 GCF_030435805.1 Mustela lutreola
ATGTCATATCCCCTTGGGGACAGTGACTGGTTCAGAAGTAGGCATGTGACCAAACCTGATTTAAACAGAGTAGATTTTGAGTTTTTGCTTTGAATACTGGGCCCTTTTCCTTCCTTTGACAGTATTGTGTCAAAAAGTAAGTTATGGAACAGCTCAGCTAGACAGAAGTTTAAACAGATACCCAAAAGAAGGCCAAAGAGAGGGATTAAAGAGAAATGTTACTGAAGCCCTATTAAATGTTCTGAACCTCTCTTTCAACCTGTGCATAAAGTTCCTATTGCTCCTGGAGTTTTGGTTTTATGAGAACGTGCATTTGCTTTTCAGTTTAAGGCAGTTTAAGTTGGATTTTTTTTCTACATGCAACTGAAGTATTTAAATGAAGGCAATTATGGAACTTGCAAAGGATCTGATTAGCAACACCTCAGAGATCTCTCAACAACTACTGACTAAAATAAACATGTAAGATTTCATAATTTAAAAAATTATTTTGTTTTTCATAAAACTACTATTTTGAAAATAAACAATGGTTTGGTCTTTGAAAACAAGTTCATAATATTTGCATTACCCAATGGACAATATTTCAAAACAGTAACATCTGAAAATCTGAACATGAAAATCATTGTTTCAGAAACATCTCCATATACTTGTTACAAAATATTCTGCTCCCTGCCCATATACTTTCCCTTTCTACTTTTAAAAATCCTATTTGCATTCTTCTTAGCAAGTAGAAAGCTAGAAAGAATGTCTTTCCCATGCTCCAAAAAACAGAAAAAGCCAAATAATCAACAACAGCATAACTCTCTTTTTAAAAACTAATTCAGAGAGCTGAGGTTGGAAGGCAAAAAAACTCAGCTGAAATCTAAGGAAAGTCAGATGCATCCAAGGTGACAGGAGCATAAGCTGAGGCAGAACTGGGTAAGATGAATCCCAGGAAGAATCTATAGTAGTTGGTAAAAACCAGCTAAAAATTACCTTAAAATTTCTTTAAAAATGTGAGTGAGGAAAGAAAAAATTGTTAGTGAGGGCTACAATGTGATTTATAACACTTAGTAGCCTCAGATTCCATGAAAGTTCACAACCGTTCACAGACTCTTCACTAATCTCACTAAGGACCTTAGTAGAGATTCTAGTGGCAGCGCAGAATGAAGAAAAGGAGAGGAACAGCTACTGACGGAAAAACATGAAGCCTTGTTTGGATGCCTCTCCCCTATCTCTACTATGGAACAAAAATTTAAGGCATTCTGGGAAAGGCAGCAAACTCTATCATCCTCAGGATAGTAGTGGAGAACCACTGCAGTTGGGGACTACAGGATGGGAGCAAATAAAACCTCCATTCCTGGGCACGGTCAGGAAAACACCTTGTATCCAGACAATAAGAGAGACCCCACCACCGTGGCCAAAGTCCAAGGCCAAAAGCACTGAGAAAGTCCGATTCCTGAGATCCAGGGACACAGGCGCTGCATAAGACTGAGGCTGAATCAGGCCAACAGAGAACCACCCCAAAACGTCCAACTCCAGGGTAACAAGCACAAGGAAACAAGTAATAACAGTCTCCTGTTGAAGAAAGTTGCAAGAACATGGAAAAATAACCTCCTTGAGGCACAGACTCACAGGAAAAGATTAAAGCTAAGGGTGTAATAGGAATATTGAAGAGAAGGTACAACCTAGTCCTCACCCTAAGTACAAAATAATCCTAGGGGAATTTGTAGTCAATGATAGACTGAGGGTAACCACATCAAAAAAAAAAAAAAAAGAAAAGAAAAAAAGAAAAGAAAAACAAATTCACCTCAATCCACCACTCCAAAAGCTGAACAGAGAAAGAATTGAGCCTTGTTTCCAGACATAGATACGGTTTACTCTATTGTCTTACCTACACCTTTTTTATTTTAAAGATTTATTTATTTATTAGAGAAAGAAAGAATGCATTCATGCAAGTGAGGGGAGAAGCAAGGGGAGAGGGAGAGAGAGAATCTCAGGCAGACTCCCCACTAAACACAGAGTTCAGTGGAGGGGTTCAATCTCCCAACCCTGAGATCATGACCTGAGCCAAAATAAGAGTCAGATCCTTAATCAACTGAGCTACCCAGGTGCCCCAAAAGTGTAATATTTTTAAAAACCTAGTTAACTCAAGATTGCATATCAATGGAAACATCTCTCAAAACAAATAAGAAACAAAAGTAAAATAAACAGGTTTTGGGGCAAAGTCTGAGATAATACATTGTCAGTGGGCCTGTGCTACAAGAATAATGAAATCAATTTCTTCTAGTAGAAGAATTATAATACTAGACAGGAATTTGGATCCACATAAAGAAATTATAAGCTCTGAAAATGGCAGAAATAAAAATAAGTGTTCAAAACTTTTTATTAATTGCTTTAAAAGACATTTCATTATCTAAAACAAAACAGCATCAATGTATTTTGAGTTTTACAACATTCATAAAATATGTGAAAAGAGTAGCATAAAGAATTACAGAGAAGCAGATATATACTGCTGTAATATTTTAACATTACATGTGAAGTTGTATATATATTATTTGGAGGTAGACTATGATACATTAAACTTGTGCATTGTTAATTCTAGGTAAGGCTAAAAACATAAAGAATTTTTAATTAAAAAGCCAGTAGGGAAGATAAAAAATGGAATTATAATAAAAAAAAGGAAATACAAAATGTGAAAAAAAAAGAACAAATGGAACATAATAAGAAACTAGAAAAGTGGAAGAATTAAATCCAACCACAGTAATATTAAATTAATTTAAGTGGTCTAAACACCAGAATTAAAATACAGAGATTGTGAGCTTAGATTGAACACACACACAATCACACATACACACACATGACTGAGGTACATGCAATGTATAAGAAACCAAACTTAAACATAAAAATATAAATAATTTTTAATAAAATGATGAACATATACCATTTAAGCATTACTCAAAAGTAAGCTCCAGAGGCTATGTACAAAGTAGGCAACAAAGCAAAGAAAATTATCAGGATTAAGAGAGATATTACATAATTATAAAGGGATCAAGAAGACATTAATATGCTAAACATGTATTCCTCTAATAGCAAAGTTTTGAAATGTATAAAGCAAAAACTAACAAAAATAAAAGGAGGAATAAACATATCCACAATTATTATTAGAAATTTCAACAATCTACTATGAATAATCTAAGAAATGCATAGATAGAAAAATTGGAGAAATGATTGAACACCTGAACATTATCAACTTGCAACTGTTATCTACCAATAATAGAAAAATGAACAAGTTATGTTCACTAAGATAAACTCTGTTACTCAGAATAGTAATAAAACAAGCTTATTTTTTTAAACACTGAAAACATACAAGGAACTAGAAAGAACAGAAAGATATTTGGAAAGTCCCAAATTTAATTTGGAAATTAAGCAATACACTTCTAAATAACCCATGGGTCAAGAATAATCAATAAGAAAAAATAGAAAATATTTTGAATTTAAAATACTATAACATATCAAATTTTATAAGATTGCAGCTAAGTCAGTGATTTGAGAAAACTTTAAAACACTAAAAGCTTACTTTACAAAACAATAATAGTTTTCAATCAATGAACTAAACCTCCATCTTAAGAAACAAGATAATAAAATGCAAAATAATCACAAACCAAGAGAAAAGAGCAAAATAATTTTCAAAAACATAAAAATAGATGGGGCGCCTGGGTGGCTGAGTGGGTTAAAGCCTCTGCCTTTGGCTCAGGTCATGATCTCAGGGTCCTGGAATTGAGTCCCACATCCGGCTCTCTGCTCAGCAGGGAGCCTGCTTCTCTGTCTCTCTCTGCCTGCCTCTCTGCCTACTTGTGATCTCCGTCTGTCAAATAAGTAAATAAAATCTTTTTTAAAAAACCATAAAAATAGAGAAAATAAATGGAAGCAAATGATGGTTGTTTGAAAAATAAAGAAAATTGACAATCCTTTAACCACAGTGACAAAGAAAAAGAAAGAAGACACAAATTATGATATCATGAATGAGAGAAGAAACCTTAGCCATGGCACATCCTACAGACATTAGAAGAATGTTAATATTATGATCAACATTATGGGGGAAAAATGAGTATTTATTGAAGTTGACAAATTCATTGCAATATTTGAACTACCAGAGCTCACCGAAGTAGAAATGGAAAACCTGGATAGTTAAGAAAAAATAACTTGTTATTCAAAACCATTCCACAAAGACTTCTGAGAAAGTTCCCTGCCCTGGAAATTCCCTAAAATATTTAACTATGAAATGATACAAATCTTACACAATCACTTCCAGAAAATAGAAAATAAAATTGACACTGTGTTTCTAACAATTATTTAAAAATTCAATGACCTAAAATATCCCAATTAATTTCTAAGAAGAACAAAACTGAAGGACATATACTACCTGATTACAAGACACATAAAAATAATATAATATTAAGACAATGTGATATTCATGAAAACATGTAGACATCAATGAAGCCACTTACAGAGTTCAAAAACAAACCTACAAATATATGTTCAAGATTTTCAAACAAAGGTGCCAAAAGATGCCAGTAGGGAAAGGAAAGCTTTTTCAGTAAATATTGTCAAAACAATTCAATATCCATGTGGACAAAATGAGCACTGAATTTTATCTCACATCATACACAAATATTAACCAAAATGGATGAAAAATCTAAATATAAAAATTAAAACTGGAAAAAAACACTGAAGAAAACTTTTGTATCATTGAGTTGGCCAAACATTTCTTAGATAGGATATAAATATCATGGAGCATAACATAAACACCTAATAAATTAGAGTGTATTGAAACAAAAATATTCTGCTCTTTGCAATATATATATATATATATCCACACTATACATATATATGTATATGTATATGTACATATATATACATATATATATACATATATATACATATATATATCTGAGAAGATATATATGTATATATATACATATACATATACATATACATATATGTGTATATATATGTATATATATAATATTTACAAGCCACAGAATGAAAGAAATATTTGCAATATCTTCTCAGGCAAAAGATTCCTATCCATTTAATGTATCCTTCTAACCCAATTAGAAGATAAACAACTCTATTAAAAAATGGGATAAAGATTTGGACAGATGTACAAAAGAAGACATACAAATGGTCAATATGCCCATGAAAAAATGCTCAACATCAAGAGTCTCCAAGGAAATGCAAATTAATTCCTTAGTCAGATGCTACTATATATCTATTAGAATACCTAAAATTAAGAAGACTGACAATACCAACTGTTGACAAGGATACAAAAGCAACTGAAACACTTATATATTAATAATGGAAATATGAAATGGTACAGTCACATTAGAAAACTATTTAGTGATTTCCATAAATGTTAAAAACACCCCTCTCATTATCTAGCCATTCTAATCATAAGTATTTATGAAGACTTGTACACAAATTATCTTCGAACCTTTACTCATAGTCCAAAACTAGAATGAACCCAATGAATGAATAAACAAAATGTATATATCCTGACTCTGTTTTAAAAAGGAACAGATTATTATAAGACATGGATGATCTAAAATCAGTATGCTGAGTAAAAGAAATAAGTTGCTACTCAATCCATACTGTCATTCTATTCACATAAAAATCTTTAAAATGGAAACTAATCGTGACCAAAATAAATAAGTAAAAAAGCAATTGGTGGCTTCCTGTGGCCAAGAGAAGAAGGAGGGATGGATTTCTTAAGGGAACAATGAGACTTTTGGAAGTGACAGCATTCTTTTTTATCTTATTTTGAGGGTTTCACAGTTACATGCCACAATTCATCAAATTATACACTTTAAATGCATGCAATTTATTGTAAATAAATTATGTCTACAGAAAGTTGATATTAAAGTAATTCTCAATAAATTTCTAAGAGCAGATACTATACAGATCTGTAGACTACATCATTAGAGACCACTTTACCTTTATTCTGGAAAAACCTCAAATCATGACTGAACAACTTTTGAAAATTTACAGCTATTTCACACTAGGCTATCTGACATCTGCAATTTTTTTTTTCTGTATAAGGATGTCTTAGATACAAACAGAGGTGTCAAAGCCATCAAGATCAAGCCTGTATTATTCCCTATTGTGTTCCTAGTCCCAACTATTGTAGACTTCTCATAAACGGAGAAATCTAAGCATATATATATCTTTGATGGAGAAGTCATGGAGCCAATGCGATGATTCCTCTCAAAATAGTCATGTTTATTTTGCCAGAGAAGATACCAAAACCAGAATCTCATCTCTACATTGGCTTCTAGGTCTTTTAAGTTATGCCCATGGCATTTGCTCCTTGTTACATTGCTTAGAATGTATATTTTATCTACAAATGCACTTCTTTGAGAAATGAAACCAGCTACATTCATATAGCTTTCAGTCCACATTAGCAGTTCTATTCCAGCAACCTCTTCCTAAGAAACTAAAGTTGCATATATATATATAAGATTATATATATTATAATTATATATTATATATATTATAATATATATATGCAACTTATATATATATTATATATAATACATATATATATATTCATATATATATGAAGATTTTATTTATTTGTCAGAAAGAGAGAGGGAGAACACAAGCAGGGGTAGCAGGAGGCAGGAGAAGCAGGTCCCCACTGAGCAAGGAGCCTGATGCAGAACTGGATCCCAGGACCTGAGTCAAAGGCAGACACTTAACTGAGCTAATCAGTTGTTGTTTTAGGGACTTTCTGAGAGTACTCAGCTAAACACAATAGATAGCTCAACTAGTCTCACAGACCATCAGAGACTTAGAAAGTCTTGCCTCAATATGTCTCCCTGCACTATCATTCAAAATACATCCTGGAACTTTTCTAATTTCAATCAAGTCCCAGCACTGAAAAGAACTTCTTTAAGCCATGGTTCTCAAAGCCTAATAAATATCTTGCTTCTGCCCTTCCCTTCTGAGACACTGCCAAACACTATCAAGATAAATACCTCCCTTTTTGCAGTAAGCAATAAGGTCATTTTTTTCAACAGGTTATTTTGTGTTTTCAAGGTGCAATCATTTAACTGCTTGTGGAATCAACAAAGCCTAGAGGTTTCTGACTGCTCAATTCTTCATTCAAATCACATAAAATGATTCAAGACAGTCTCAAAGAAGTCAACTCATATAACCTGTGTTTTCACCATGAATGTTTGTCCCTCAATTTCTTGACTAAATCTTTGTTATATTTTCCTGACATAAGATGCTTAGAGCTTTAGTATATTTAACTATATGAGTAGTTATAATTATAATCACAATTGTGATCAATATCTCCATAACACTCTAATATTTTATTACAATTAAGGTACCTCATAATTTAAGTTATAAAAAATACAAACCACCAATAATTCTATGTGGAGAGTAAGTATATCTTAGGGCCAAATTGTAGCAGGCCCTAATAACATACCATCCAGATGTAGGCTATAATTACTACTATGAAATCATCACTCTGTAGACTCTAGAAACCAGGGCATTTCTCAGAGGTTTAATAAAAACTACTCCCTGCCCTGTCACTCAACCTTCTCTGCAGTTCCCACTCACTTCATGGTGAGAATGTTACAGCTTTTCCTACATAAGTGGTAAACCTCTGCCTTCCTCTCTTTCATCCCATCTGTACTGTCTTCCAGAAATGTCTTGAAGTTGCTGCATGTGTAATGTATCCTGATTTACACCACTGATATGTATATTTTTCTTTAACATGTCAGTGGAAATTTGAAAGATAGAAGCTAGACTCAGGGGCTAAAGAAGTCTCTCTCAGAGAGCTATTAAAGCCAAAAATGACAAACAGAAACATATTCTAAAACAACCACATACATGTAGTTTTTTAAAAAGGAAGAAATACAAATGGCATATGGGTATATTATGTATTTTTACCTCACTAATAACTGAAGAAATACAAATAAATGCAACTCTCTTTTTCCTCATTGGAGGATATTTTAAATATCTTCGTATTTAAACATGAATATTTAAATAACTTCATATATGCTTACTATGTGTCAGAGAGTGTTCCTAGAGTTTTATAAATGTTAAATTGTTTAATTCTCATAAAATCCCTAAGAAATAGATACTACTATTATTCCCACATACAGATAAACAAACTAAGGCATACAGAAAATTATGTACTTTTCCCAAATACATACAGTGATTGGAAGAGCCAAGATGTATGCTCTTAATCACTAATTATATTGACAATCAATCCCTAGTGCTGAAAGAAAAGAAACGAAACTTCCCCAGATGATTCCAGAAAATTGCATAGTTCATTTTATGAGACCAGTATAACCTTAAGAACAAACCTTAACAAGGACATTACAAAGAAAAGAAAACTAGAAACCAAATTCACTCATGAAAATTAGTTAGAAAATTTTTTTTAAATGCTAGCAAATTTCCCCCAGTAATAATTAAAAGGACAATACTTAAGGCCAATATGGATTTATAACAAGATCAATGATGCTTAACTTTAAAAAACCTAACAATGTTATTCATCATTAATAGAATAAAAAAGAAAAAAAACCTATATGATTATTTTAATAGACATAGAAAAAGACTTCAATAAAATTCAACAGTCTTAACAAAAAATATCTAAAAATCAGGAATTGAAGAGAACATCTTTATTATGATAAGGGAAACATATCTATTTAAAAATAAACTTCTATCATACATGGAGCTGAAAGCTTTCCCTCTGACAGTCTTATATCACAATGAAGTATGATAGTTATCATCACTCCTAGTGATGGTGGGCCACAGGTCCAGTGTAATAAGACAAGGAAATAAAAGTCATTTGAATAGGAAATAGAGAAAAATGTTGTCATTTGCAACTATGATTATGTATGTAAAAAATCTTATATAATCCAGAGAAAATTTAATAGAAATAATAAGTGGTTAATATTGTTAGATACAGGTCAATAATTAATGTATTTCTATATCTCAAATAAAAATATTTAAAGATACTATGTACAACAGTATCTAAATCAAATAAACCTAACAAATCCAATATAGAAAAAATAAAACATTATTGAGAGAAACTAGAAGAGGCCTAATTAATGAAGAAACAAATCATGTTCATTAATAGAAAGATTAACTATAATGAAGCTGCAATTTCAAATAATTTCTAGATTGGATGAAATCCCAAACATTTTTAGGTGGATTATAGATCTAAATGTGAAAGACAAACTACAAACCTTAAAAGATAACAACAAATGTCTTCTTAAGCCTCTGGTAGAGGAAAATTTCTTAAATAAGTCAGAAAAATTTCTAACCAGTAAAGATCGACAGATTAGATTATATTAAAACTAAAAATTATGCTCATTAAGTGATAACATAAGAGACTGAAAAATAGAGTCACACAGTGGGAGAAGATATTTGCAACACATAAAACCAACAATTGGGTTATATCCTCGATAATAAAAGGACAATTTAATTTTTTAGGTGGACAAAATATTTGAACAGATATCATAATTGATTTGTCAGTTAACAAATGAAAAGATGCTCAAACTCACTGATCATCAGGGAAAGCCATATTAAATAAACAATGAGATACCTCCATACCCACCAAGATGGTTAAAACTTAAAAGTAATCAATATCAAGTTTCAGTGAAGATGTGGTATACTGGAAATATACAGCAGTTACAATCAAAATAGTTATTATTTGGCAGTAGTTACCAAAGTTAAAATCTCACCTATACTAATGATGTACTTACTATATGGTGACTAACATAACATAATTAAAAAATAAATTAATTTTGAAAATCTTATCTACATTATGATCTAAGAATTTGGCTCTTAGACATATATCCAAAAGAACTACATGCCCTAAGATACAACTCAAGAATCTTCATAGCTATAATATTCCTAATAGCCCTAGACTACACACACAAGACACAGACACGAAAAAAAGTTCCTTGCATCACACAGAAGCTTCCTTTGCCCTATTTTTCCACTGTGTTTTTTGTTTATTTTTTTAAATTTCTCTTCCAAAGAGTAATTCACCAATGACTATAAATAAACAGTAAATAAACAGTAAAACAACAACAGTAAAATTTCTCATCTCCCATTTCATATTTTTAAATCTATTATTTTATGGTGCCTTGGAATTATAATTTTTAAAAAGGTATTGTTGTGCTCTTTATTATCAATTTGGTGGAAACATCAAGGCTGTGGATAAATGGCATCACTACAAAAATATTTATTTACCCTGCTGCCTATTACTGTGCCTCATCCATAATATATGCTTAATAAATATTTACTGCTTGAATTAATTAATAAAAAGTTCAAGTAATCATCTTCGATTCTATTTCACTTACTCCCTCTCCTAATTTAACGCAGTTATCTGCTCCTCATAGGATAAACTAATCTTCCAAAAACAGGCTACAAATTATATAATTCCACTACTTAAAACCATCCAGTGGGGCTCCTGGGTGCTCAGTGTGTTAAGCCTCTGCCTTCGGCTCAGGTCATGATCTCAGAGTCCTGGGATCCAGGCCTACATTGGCTCTCTGCTTATCAGAGAGCCTGCTTCCCCCTCTCTCTCTGCCTGCCTCTCTGCCTACTTGTGATCTCTCTCTCTGTGTCAAATAACTAAATAAAATCTTTGAAAAAACAAAAACAAAACAAACCCATCCAATGGCCTCCCATTACAATTCAAAAAAAGGGAGTGGGGGCATTAACAGCTCTATCTCTCACTATTTCCTTCAAAGCCCATACACAGTATCTCCAAGGAAGCAGAGACCTTTTCTATTTTTTTAAGTGTGCTACTCTCATCACTTAAAATGATCTGACAAGTAACAAGCACTTGATAAATATTTGATAAACAAATATGTGATAGAGGTTTATCTGCAATTATTAATCAGTATATTTTAGGTTTATGTCCTTCCCTCTCATATCTTTCTCCGACAATCTCAAAGGTATTTTTCTCTCCTCCATTCCATATAGAAATAAGTCTTTAAAAAGCTCTAACACTGTCCAAGAAAGAATATTTTGACATATGCTGGTTAGGACTAGAACTTTAGAAAGAGAAGGAAGGCACCAGAATGATAACAAAGCCAACGAGGAAGGAGTGGGAAGAGAAGGATACTCAGAGTGAAGCAGCAGAATGAACTTTCCTCATAAGGACTAGCCAGGTAAAGGAGACACTGTGCCCAAATGTCCCGAAGCGTGGACATACTACTTGTCAATTGCCTGTGAGCATTCAGCTATCTGACACCCTCTGAATAGAGAGGAAGGGTTTATTCATCTGTTTGGAGACTGAGACGTCAAATAAAACATCACTCTCCTACCAAAATGAAACTAACAGAACCAAGTCAGAGTTCTCCTAGGAATTGGGCAGCTATGTACACATCACCACTATTATGAATGGGTGAGTTAATGAACAAAGGAAGTTGGGACATTTGAGATAGAGTACAAACTCAAATACCTGCTCAAATGAGATTTACGTACACCTAAAAAGCTAAATTACAAAAGTACTAAAGATTTATAAGACAAAGACAAGGTGGTGTAAGAATGGTAACTTCAGTGAAGCCCTGCAGTTTTTCATTCCAAGTTTTCACAGTTTACTGTATTTGTTCCTGCTTGATATATCATCAACAAAATTTTCTCCCCTATGATAGGTTTAACTATTCAAGAAAGTTTTTCAAAGCCATAACAACAGAAGCAGTCATAGTGGCAACAACAGGTAAATAATGAAATAACACCAAAAAACAAGTAAGATTACAAAAGCAGAGATTTGTTTATTTTTTTCTAAAAATGGCTTCACTGTAGGGCCAAATTAGCGGGTGTAGTTTATAGCAACAAAGACCTGTCCCTTTTTTTCATTTTAAGCTTATCTTTTGTTAGTTCATATCTCATGTAATATGCAGTTTTGTTGAAGATAGTTTTTGAAATCTTAATATTCATGGGTAATCCCAAAAGGTGCTTATTGTTTTTCCTTCTGTGTGAGAAAGTCTTGTCTGAGAAAGAGAAAATAACTTCGTTTGCAGATTCTTTAAGTACATTTTAATAATGCTTTACATATGTTGAATATCAGACCTCACACAGGTTCTGAAGAATTATATTTTCCTTTGACGTGTTAATTTTATAAATGAATTTATTGACTGATACACCCTTGGTTCTAGGAAGGATGTGACATTAGCTTATCAAAACACAAAATGAACTAGACAAGCTCAGTCTCAAATCTTGGCCTAAACACATATAAACTGAGCACATATAGACATTGGCATACTGGTAGATTATTTAATCACCTGGAATCTAGTTTTTTTAGTGTTTCCTACCATAAAACCCACCTCCAGTGTTCATGATAAAGAATAAGTTATGTTAAAATCGAAAAGCAATTAATCTTTCCTTGTCAGATCCCTTAATCCATTCAAAATAAAAAAAATAGGATTTTTCTTACCATTTTAAAAACATGTTACTTAAAACATTATTATACCCAGTTATTGAAAACACATTTTAAGCCCCCATCCATGGGCAAGTCATCTGTAAATTAACTAAAAACTTTGTCAGAATGTGATGAGTAAGATAACATCTACAAGTGCTTCTGCTACTTTATTGAGTAACCCAATAAATCATGCTTGCTTTATGTTGGAGGTCAAAATCACAGATGCAATTTAAAAAAGCAATTAAATATTGGAAGAACAGATGATTACTTATCCACATCTCAGAATGCTTAACATATTTTCAAAGTCTAATTTGCTAAAGCTATAGAGGAGATTATTTGTACATCTTTTTAAGAATATAACAATTACTCAGTAGGTTTTTGAATAATTATTTCAAAAAAAGGCTCAGTTGATAACTATTCTTGGGTCAAAATATCCTCCCCTTTTTGTGAGTTATTATTTAAATTCCTTACTAGAGAGGAACACAAAAATGAAAGAACATTCTTAGGTCTCTTCGGGTGACAACACTAAGTATATTATAAGGCATGGAGAAATTACACAGAGAAATAATATGTTAGTGGAAATCAATCACATTTTAAAGAGGCAAATTAAAAAAATACAATGTTATGAATTAAATACTGAGTGAAACAAATGGCCTTTGCTCAATAATTTTAATTTGTGAAGACTGAAAAGTGAAAAGAATGCTCTGAAATGTCTAAAGGAAATGCCTACATTTAACCTGGAGAAAGAGGAAAGGGAGATGTAACTACTTACAACCAAATGCAACTTGCTTTTACTTTAAAAGCTCCCTTATTGCTCTTTTTATTTCATTCATTTGTGGAATTTAAAGAAACAAAACAAATGAACAAAGAGGAAGGAAAGGAAAAACAAAATAAAATAAAAACAGAGAGGGAGGGAAACCACAAGAGACTCTTAACTATAGAGAACAATCTGGGGGTTTCTGGAGGAGAGGAGGGTGAGGGCATGTGCTAAATAGGTGATGGGCCTTAAGGAGGGCACTTACTGAGATGAGCACTGGGTGTTATATATTAGTGATGAATCACTAAATTCTATTCAAAAACTAAATCTAATTCACTAATTTGAATTTAAATTTAAAAAATAAAAACCAAAAAAAATTAAAAATAGGGAAAGAGAAAAAAAATTTTTCACATATTAAAATGTATCCAGATATAATTCATGTAATAAAACTTCTATAAATAACATCTCCAAAAATAAAAAAAAAAAAATGTGATGCCTCTGGAGTCATCAGGGTGTTTAAGATCTCAAGAGCAAAGTCAAAAGACCACCATGAGAATCAGTAATGCCATAATAACTGCACAATTATTAGAGTAGACTTTATTTTTAAGGCATGCCATACATATATACTGAGAAGAGCTTATGTTTCCTTCTTGTTCTCTTTACTCATTTTCTCCCAAGCTTATTCATCCAGATTAGTACCGTCAAATTATCAATGTCTCAAGTGTTTGTTCATATATGAGCACTGAATATACACAATTAATATTCCATCTCTAAACAAATGAGTTCAATGCTCAAGTACATCAACTTGTAGATGAAATGATGCTTCTATAGGTACCCTGACAATGAGGGCAGCACACAAGTGAATTACCTAAGTTAAAAACTTAGCCAGTAGAATGGTATTTTTTTTCCAAATCTGCATGAATTCATGAAATCTTAAATCAGTAAGAAATCTTCAACATCATCTAATCCAAAATCTTCTCTTTACAAATAAAACCCAGAGGCAAATTCTCTAGCTTGATGACATGAACAAGAAGTTGTATTTTTGACTGTACCATAAATACCATATTATAAGTAAAAATAAAATATATTTAATGATAATGTGAACATACACAAACATAAAATGTTTTTATCACATTTTTGAAATGATTATTAGTTTTCAAAAAATTATAATCTAACAGAGGTAGTTTCTAGAATTTATGAAATTCTAAATACACAGAATATAGTTTATCATTAGGCAATAATAATGTGAATAACATATCACTAGAGTTATGATACATAGTTACACACTGAATTATATTTATAATAAAAATTCACATAATCAGTGCAATTGACCACTGTAAAAATAAAACAAGAGTATCTGTAATTATTCACCTGAAATGTTTTGAAATATCTAAAGCTCCAAAGTGTTTTGGATGTTTCTTTAGGAAGATAGGGCTGGAATGAGATGGGGTTAACCATCCTTGTGCATAGAAAATGGAAACCTCAAAACTTGTAGGGCAGCAGCACTCATTCATCCAGGGAAGAGTGTGTTCTGGCTGATTGGATTTAAGGACTCTCAGCCCTGAGAATGGGGTAGCCTATGTAATATCCAAATAATTCTTGTTATGATTACATGTAACCTTCTCATTATAATTTGTCTTTTTTCCTAGTCACTAACAAATCGAGACTACTAATTGGCTGACATAGTCTTCATGATAGTTTATTTTTTAACTATAACTGAATAAATTGTTTTGATTTATTCATTGCCTTCTCTGATGTTGGTATTGTGACTCTGTTTCTGAGGATTTAAATCACCATCGTGCTGATGACACTGAGGCATTAAACCTAAAAAGATATAATCTAACCCTGACTATGGTGAATTCCCAAAGGTTGTGGTAGGTCTCTACTGAAGTTCATAGAATCCAATAATGTGTACTTCTTTGGTGACTTCTAGGAATCATTGTGCATTGTTCTTTGAAATTTAAACATCAGCATTAATAACAAAGAGCAACATATTGATTAAGAATAATGTGCTTTAGAGCTACAGAGAACTGGGTTTAAATTCCAACACCCACATTTATAGATACGTGTTTTTGGGCAAGCCCCAGTTTACTCAAGTTGGTGGCAAATTTGGAAGACTTTAGCGCCTGGATAAAATATAAAAATATTTATATGAAGGCATCAGAAGGCTAATAATGCCATGAGGAAAAGTGAACCCAGTATCTGAAGTTGGCTTGCCTTTAGAAATCTGCCCATTTCTAAAGATTAAAGATGAAAATGGGAAGCAGAAATTGGAATCCAGGACTGCTAAGGCTGTGCCTAATAAATACGCCCAACAAAATGGTTAGTAGCCCAAAAATACTCTATCTTCAGAGTAAGGATGAATTAGAAACAGGACCAGAGAGGACCACAGCTCAATATTAAATCATTTCAATTCCTTAAAATAAATTAGAAAGTCCATATTGCTTGTGTCCTCAAAGTCCATCGGGAGCAAGGTAAATCTTTCTGGAGAAAGATAATATCACTAGGATTTATAGTGTTTCTTTAATTTTTCAAATACAGTAGCTAGCACATAAAAAAATTAATTAGGCGCAGGAAGAAAAAGACATAAACAAAACAAAACAGGAGAAAAACAGACAATAGAAATAAACCCACAACAACTTCAGATATTAGAGTTATCGGGCATAGGCTGTAAAATTTACTTATTATGCTTCAAAGAGATAAAAGACAAAATTAGAACTTCTGCAGAGAACTGGTAAATCTATAAAAAGCATATGGAATATCTGAAATTACAAAAATGAAAAACCCAGAGGAGGAGTCAAGATGGCGGAGAAGTAGCAAGCTGAGACTGCTTCAGCTAGCCGGAGATCAGCTAGATAGCTTATCTAAAGATTGCAAACACCTGAAAATCCATCGGCAGATCGGGGTGGAAAAGAATTTACCATGCTAATGGACATCAGAAGAAAGCAGGAGTGGCAATCCTTATATCAGATCAATTAGATTTTAAGCCAAAGACTATAATAAGAGATGAGGAAGGACACTATATCATACTCAAAGGGTCTGTCCAACAAGAAGATTTAACAATTTTAAATATCTATGCCCCCAATGTGGGAGCAGCCAACTATATAAACCAATTAATAACAAAATCAAAGAAACACATCAACAATAATACAATAATAGTAGGGGACTTTAACACTCCCCTCACTGAAATGGACAGGTCATCCAAGCAAAAGATCAGCAAGGAAATAAAGGCCTTAAATGACACACTGGACCAGATGGACATCACAGATATATTCAGAATATTTCATCCCAAAGCAACAGAATACACATTCTTCTCTAGTGCACATGGAACATTCTCCAGAATAGATCACATCCTCGGTCCTAAATCAGGACTCAACCGGTATCAAAAGATTGGGATCATTCCCTGCATATTTTCAGACCACAATGCTCTAAAGCTAGAACTCAACCACAAAAGGAAGTTTGGAAAGAACCCAAATACATGGAGACTAAACAGTATCCTTCTAAAGAATGAATGGGTCAACCGGGAAATTAAAGAAGAATTGAAAAAAATCATGGAAACAAATGATAATGAAAATACAACGGTTCAAAATCTGTGGGACACAACAAAGGCAGTCCTGAGAGGAAAATATATAGCGGTACAAGCCTTTCTCAAGAAACAAGAAAGGTCTCAGGTACACAACCTAACCCTACACCTAAAGGAGCTGGAGAAAGAACAAGAAAGAAACCCTAAGCCCAGTAGGAGAAGAGAAATCATAAAGATCAGAGCAGAAATCAATGAAATAGAAACCAAAAAAACAATAGAACAAATCAACGAAACTAGGAGCTGGTTCTTTGAAAGAATTAATAAAATTGATAAACCCCTGGCCCGACTTATCAAAAAGAAAAGAGAAAGGACCCAAATAAATAAAATCATGAATGAAAGAGGAGAGATCACAACTAACACCAAAGAAATACAAACTATTATAAGAACATACTATGAGCAACTCTACGGCAATAAATTTGACAATCTGGAAGAAATGGATGCATTCCTAGAAACATATAAACTACCACAACTGAACCAGGAAGAAATAGAAAGCCTGAACAGACCCATAACCAGTAAGGAGATTGAAACAGTCATTAAAAATCTCCAAACAAACAAAAGCCCAGGGCCAGACGGCTTCCCGGGGGAATTCTACCAAACATTTAAAGAAGAACTAATTCCTATTCTCCTGAAACTGTTCCAAAAAATAGAAATGGAAGGAAAACTTCCAAACTCATTTTATGAGGCCAGCATCACCTTGATCCCAAAACCAGACAAGGATCCCACCAAAAAAGAGAGCTATAGACCGATATCCTTGATGAACACAGATGCGAAAATACTCAACAAAATACTAGCCAATAGGATTCAACAGTACATTAAAAAGATTATTCACCACGACCAAGTGGGATTTATTCCAGGGCTGCAAGGTTGGTTCAACATCCGCAAATCAGTCAATGTGATACAACACATCAATAAAAGAAAGAACAAGAACCATATGATACTCTCAATAGATGCTGAAAAAGCATTTGACAAAGTACAACATCCCTTCCTGATCAAAACTCTTCAAAGTGTAGGGATAGAGGGCACATACCTCAATATCATCAAAGCCATCTATGAAAAACCCACCGCAAATATCATTCTCAATGGAGAAAAACTGAAAGCTTTTCCGCTAAGGTCAGGAACACGGCAGGGATGTCCATTATCACCACTGCTATTCAACATCGTACTAGAGGTCCTAGCCTCAGCAATCAGACAACAAAAGGAAATTAAAGGCATCCAAATCGGCAAAGAAGAAGTCAAATTATCACTCTTCGCAGATGATATGATACTATATGTGGAAAACCCAAAAGACTCCACTCCAAAACTGCTAGAACTTATACAGGAATTCAGTAAAGTGTCAGGATATAAAATCAATGCACAGAAATCAGTTGCATTTCTCTACACCAACAGCAAGACAGAAGAAAGAGATATTAAGGAGTCAATCCCATTTACAATTGCATCCAAAACCATAAGATACCTAGGAATAAACCTAACCAAAGAGACACAGAATCTATACTCAGAAAACTATAAAGTACTCATGAAAGAAATTGAGGAAGACACAAAGAAATGGAAAAATGTTCCATGCTCCTGGATTGGAAGAATAAATATTGTGAAAATGTCTATGCTACCTAAAGCAATCTACACATTTAATGCAATTCCTATCAAAGTACCATCCATCTTTTTCAAAGAAATGGAACAAATAATGCTAAAATTTATATGGAACCAGAAAAGACCTCGAATAGCCAAAGGGATATTGAAAAAGAAAGCCAACGTTGGTGGCATCACAATTCCGGACTTCAAGCTCTATTACAAAGCTGTCATCATCAAGACAGCATGGTACTGGCACAAAAACAGACACATAGATCAATGGAACAGAATAGAGAGCCCAGAAATAGACCCTCAACTCTATGGTCAACTAATCTTCGACAAAGCAGGAAAGAATGTCCAATGGAAAAAAGACAGCCTTTTCAATAAATGGTGCTGGGAAAATTGGACAGCCACATGCAGAAAAATGAAATTGGACCATTTCCTTACACCACACACAAAAATAGACTCAAAATGGATGAAGGATCTCAATGTACGAAAGGAATCCATCAAAATCCTTGAGGAGAACACGGGCAGCAACCTCTTCGACCTCTGCCGCAGCAACATCTTCCTAGGAACAACGCAAAAGGCAAGGGAAGCAAGGGAAAAAATGAACTACTGGGATTTCATCAAGATCAAAAGCTTTTGCACAGCAAAGGAAACAGTTAACAAAATCAAAAGACAACTGACAGAATGGGAGAAGATATTTGCAAACGACATATCAGATAAAGGACTAGTGTCCAGAATCTATAAAGAACTTAGCAAACTCAACACCCAAAGAACAAATAATCCAATCAAGAAATGGGCAGAAGACATGAACAGACATTTCTGCAAAGAAGACATCCAGATGGCGAACAGACACATGAAAAAGTGCTCCATATCACTCGGCATCAGGGAAATACAAATCAAAACCACAATGAGATATCACCTCACACCAGTCAGAATGGCTAAAATCAACATGTCAGGAAATGACAGATGCTGGCGAGGATGCGGAGAAAGGGGAACCCTCCTACACTGTTGGTGGGAATGCAAGCTGGTGCAGCCACTCTGGAAAACAGCATGGAGGTTCCTCAAAATGTTGAAAATAGAACTGCCCTATGACCCAGCAATTGCACTATTGGGTATTTACCCTAAAGATACAAATGTAGTGATCCAAAGGGGCACATGCACCCGAATGTTTATAGCAGCAATGTCCACAATAGCCAAACTATGGAAAGAACCTAGATGTCCATCAACAGATGAATGGATCAAGAAGATGTGGTATATATACACAATGGAATACTATGCAGCCATCAAAAGAAATGAAATCTTGCCATTTGCAACAACATGGATGGAACTAGAGCGTATCATGCTTAGCGAAATAAGTCAAGCAGAGAAAGACAACTATCATATGATCTCCCTGATATGAGGAAGTGGTGATACAACATGGAGGCTTAAGTGGATAGAAGAAGAATAAATGAAACAAGATGGGATTGGGAGGGAGACAAACCATAAGTGACTCTTAATCTCACGAAACAAACTGAGGGTTGCCGGGGGGAGGGGGTTTGGGAGAAGGGGGTGGGATTATGGACATTGGGGAGGGTATGTGATTTGGTGAGTGCTGTGAAGTGTGTAAACCTGGTGATTCACAGACCTGTACCCCTGGGGATAAAAATATATGTTTATAAAAAATAAAAAAAAAAAAATATATATAATAAAAAAAAAAAAACACACACACACAAAAAAAATGTAATTAAAAGGGTTAAAGTAAAAAGAAATTGGAAGTGTAATGCTCTGTTAACCAAAAAATTCAACTAATTAATATACTTTATTTCCTGAACATTTATATCAGTAAAAGTTTTACTCTATTTAAAAAAAAAAAAAATGAAAAACCCAGAAATCAAATTAAGAACTGAATTGATCAGAGTAACAGAAGGATAAACATAGATACAGAATTTATGAACCAAAACTGATCAAAAGAAAATAGTCATACTGAAGCACACAGAGCAAAAGCATGGAAAATGTAGAGGGTAAACATATAGAGGATAAGTTGAGAAGGCCTAACATACATGTAATTGTTGCAGAATAAGAACAATGAGTGAATAAAACAGAAGCAAATTCAAAAAAGAAAATATCTATTTTCCTGAAGCAATAGAAGACAACAAGCCACAGTTTAAAAACCTCAAAACAGGATAAGCAATAAGAAAACTCCTATATCATACTATATTAAAAATCTAGAAACTTATTCCCAGAGAAAATGCCCTTTGAAAGTGAAAGAAAGAGATGAGTAATAACATTTTCACACAAGGAAAAAAACAAACAAAAAAACACTAAATAATACTCTTTAGACAAACAAAATTGAATACATGAATAGAAATAAAGGGCAACAAATATATTATTGATTTTGTAAAATAATAACATCTTTTGAAGTTTAAAATATAGAAAAGTGAAGAGACATGAAAAAATAATATAATTCAGGATGGAGGACAGTGGATTTACAAGGTCCTAAGGCCCTTTCCTTACTTAGGAAGAGAGAAAAAGTGTCAATTAACATCACACTTCGATGAATACATGTGGTAATTTCTAGAGAAACAAAAAGGATAATATAATTTTAAGATACTGTGTTGGAAAATTGCATAATAAGACATATGCAATACAAGACAAGATAGGAGAAAAAAAGAATACAGAAAATTCAAAACAGGGTCCTTGAGTGGTTCGGTCAGTTAAGAGTCTGACTTAGACTCAGATCATGATTTCAGGGTCCTGGCATGGAGCCCAGCAGGGAGTCGGCCAGCCCTCTGCCCCTCTTCCCATTCGCTCTCTCTGACACATGCGCTCTCTTTCTCTTTCTCTCTCTCTAATAAATAAAATCTTTCAAAAAAAAAAAAAAGAAAGAAAGAAAGAAAGAAAGAAAGAAAATTTAAAACAGAAAGCAAGTAAGAAAGTTCATTTAAAATCAGATATGCTAGGGGTGCCTGGGTGGTTCAGTTGGTTAAATGTTAAGTGTCTGCCTTCGGCTTAGGTCATGATCTCAGGGTCTTGGGATGGAGCCCTAAGAAGGGCTCCCTGAGCCAGAAGTCTGTCTCTCTCTCTTCCTCTGCCCCTTCCCACTGCTCTTTCTCTCTTTTAAATAAATAAAATCTATAAAAAAACACTAAAATTAGAAATGTTAATAATTTTAGTAAAGATCAGTTGAGGAATACCTGTAATAAAGGTTGCATGGGGAATCCTCAACCCTGTTTCCAAGAGCAACATTTACTGAATATATAAGCCAGTGTAGCAATACTATTATGAGGAAAAGGGTATAAAGAACGAAAGGAGGAAAAAAAATTCTCAACATTCACAGATGATAAGATTGTGTATAGGAAAACATAGAGAGTTCCAGATGAATTGTTTGATTTAATAAATGAGTTTAACAAAGTGCTATATACATTGCTATTTGGTAAATATACCAAAATCAATTACATTTCCAGGTAGTAGCATTAAGCAAACCAAATGTGAATTTTTTAAAAGATACCATTTAAAATACTAATAATTCAAAATATGAAACTCCTACAAATAACTCCAACATAAGATATCAAGTCCTATTTTAAGAGAACTATAAACATTATTGAGGGAAATTTTGAAAGATTAAAGTAAGTGAATTGGAGAATTTTAGTATTAAAAAGATGTCAGTTTTCCCTAAATTAATATATTAGTAATGGAATCTTACTCAAAATTCCAAATCTTCTTTTCTGAAATTGATTATCTTGGAGTGCCTACGAGGCTCAGTCGGTTAAGTGTCTACCTTTAGCTCAGGTGATGATTCCAGGGTCCTGGGATCAAGCCTATATCATATCAGGCTCCCTGCTCAGTGGGAAGTCTGCTTCTCCCTCTCCTGCTCCCCCTCCTTGTGGTTTCTCTTTCTCTGTCAAATACATAAACAAAATCTTTAAAAAAAAATGATTATCTGATTCTAAACTTTACATGGAGATTCAAAGAATAAGAATAGCTATGACTCTCAAAGTCAAAGAAAAAGATTTAAGAACTTTATCAGATACCAAGTTTAATTGTAAATTTAAGTAATGAAGGAGATACAATCTAAGCATAAAGCTACACCAATAGAAAATAGAAATAGAAGATAGAGGCCAGAACCAATGACTTGAATACAGAACACTTCATCCAGAGCAAAGACAGCACTGCAGAGCAATGGATAATTCATGGTCTTTTCAGTAAGTGGCACTGAGAAAACTGGATATCCATTTGGTGTATGGTAAGTGGTGCTGAGAAAACTATATATCCAGAAGGACCATCATATCACAATCTTTATAAGATTGACTCAGTCAATACTTTTCTTATCAAGAACACAGTCCCTGTGTTAAGGAAGTCCTGGTGAACTTAAGGCAGCTATCAACTATTGTACCACTCCTATGTATTCTTGTCTCTAGCTAAGTTCCAAAGTTCCATGAACTGTCCATCTATAGGTATGGCTTCTAAGCCACTCACTATTATGGTTATCTTCATTTTGCTGGGCTACAATTTGCCAGTCTCTTTTCAGAACACATAACCAAAACTGAGACACATGCTTCAAATTCTGATCTGCACTATATTTTCTTGTGTTTCAGTTGTTATACTATTAATACAGCTATATGCTAATTTTCTTGGCAACCACATCAGTAGATGGCTTATACTAAGACTGCAATCAGCTAACATCCTTTTTTTTCTCCATGTATATGAGGACCTCTCTTCTCCATTTTGAATTGCAGAGTTATGCAATGCTTTTAATGTAAGCCTCAAGGTTTACATTAAATTCTACTAAATTTAAGGGAAAATGAGATATAATGTATAAAGCACCTTAACATGACACATGGTTTATAGTAAACAATCAAAGTATTAGCTGTTTAAAAATGTCATATTTTCCTTAACAATTTAGTCACCTTCTAGGAAAATGACTTGGGTCACTTACATGCAAACACACAACACAAATACACAGACAGGCACTGATTTGTCCATTTATCTCCAGTCTACAATTGCCGTATTGAAAGAAGCTGCCATAAGTAATAAGAAAATATAAACCTACATAGGTTTATATAATAAGAATAAGAAAATATAAACCTACATAGAAATTATGAGCACTTCTAGTTGTCCTTTCAGACTTCTGTTGTTTGCTCATAATTTTTTAATGAATATTACCACTTACTTGGGAGTTGACTTGCTGGCTAGCCACAATCCCAGTTCACTTTTCATTTGGCTGGTGTCATAGCCTTGATGTCACTAATGGCCTACTCTCAACAACAAAAGGACAACTGACTATCTGTGCTCAACTAAAAATAGATCCTGAATAGAACTTGACTATTTCGTTTTCTCTATCAAACATAGTTGTGCTGACAAGACATACCACAGGATAGAATAATCATGGGGTTGTCTGCAGAAAAGCCATTAAGAAAGTTGTGTGGTCTTATCAGAGCCGCTGCTTGTTTTTTTAAAATAAGTATTTGGGGAAAACGTGTTTGTACATTTTCCTTTAAAAATGTATTTCCTACACAATTTTCATATTCTCTGAAATACACTTGCATGGAACACACAAAACAATGATGAATTAAGCCATTAGAAATGTCGTCAGCTTAGCCCACATTCCTAAACAAATCTCAGAATGAGGCACACATAACACATTCAGGCCTCGTGAATTCTCACTAAATAGTTATTTCAAATTGTGACAGAAGCTCCATAGGAAAAAATATAGTAAATTCAACATGACTATAAGTAATTTAAAAGGCCATTCTGGGAGCATGGAGAGAGATTAAGAGGATTGCATTTTCATGATTAGAAAGGAAAAGTTCAGAAGGAAAAAAATAAATTAGCCGTTTGTGGAGATCATAGAGCAAATGAACATTTTTCCACTAGTACAAGAGAAGTGAGTACACCACTGACTCATTACAAGCAGCCATAGACAGTTTTATCCCCAATTTGACAATTGTGAACTTGGCTTTTAGGAAGGAGTTTTGCATTAAAAGTGGAATTTGGGTTTTACAACTATTCAGATCTGGTCTCTGCAAATAACTCTTGTGTTGAGCCAAACCAAAAGGGGCAGAAAGTAAAATTTTCTCAGAGTCAGTAACATCTTTACTCATTGCTCACACTATTCAGTCTTTAAACAAAGGAAGGAATATTTATTGCTGACCTGCTTCTTCCTTTTAAAAGGGTAAAACTTTTTTGATATAAGGTTTATAAAGTGTGCTTATCTTTTGTGAATTATATTACTGATGACTCATTTTGTATTTCAGATTATATCAGCTCACCCTATAATAGATATACTATACTTTTTAAAAGTTGATGGAAACTTTTTAATTAAAAAGTTTTTATTTTAAATTATTATGATCAGTTTTAAAATATCCATACAGACCTTTTTTCTGTGATGTATTTTATTACATCAGGCTTAAAATAAACTAAGATTTGAAAAATACTTTTGGTTTTATTGTGATTTGATCTTTCAATACAATAGACCTAATCTATCTACTATTTACTTCAGTGATATGGCAGTGATTATCAAATGGAGACAAGGGGTAAGTATCAGTAAATGCAAGTATGAGTAGGTATTTAAATGTAATGTGCCATTTTCCTTTATAATATATTACGTTCTGACATTTAATAAGACCAAAGTCAAAATCATCTCTTTTCCATTGATCTGTCTGTTCACGCACAATACTCTGTTTTTAGTAAGAGATGTTGTTATATGGGTTTTAATATTTTCCTCTATATTTTGTATTAATTTTATATCGCTGTATAAGGAATTAGCACAGACTCAGAAGCTTAAAAAAAAAAAAACCCACACCTTTATTATGTCACCATTGCTATGGATCAAAATTCTGTGCCTGGCCTAACTGGCTCCCCAGCTCAGGGTCTCACAAGTTTACAATGAAAGTGGCAGCTGGACTGCATTTTCATGTGGAAATCCAACTAAAGAACAATTCCACTCATTCAAGTGGTTTCCAGAATTTTTTTTTTCTTGAATTTGTGAGATTGAGGGCTCCAATTTTTTACTGACCATCAGATGGAGGCTATCCTCAGGTACTAATGGACACCTACAATTGCCAGCCATGTGGCCCTCTTCATAAGCAGTCACAATATGGCAGGTTGCTGCTTGAAAGTGGAGAGTCTTTCCAATTTCCCAAGACAAAGTCTTATAAAACATAACAAAGTCATGAAAGTCACAGCCCATCACCTTTGCCATATTCTCTTGGTTAGCGATAAGTCACAGGGTCCATTTACACACAATGCAGATACAGGTGTAGCACCAGGGACAGAAATCATGAGGGATCTTTTAGAATTCTGCCTATCACAAATTTAAACTAACTTTTTAAGTATTTCTTCAAATATGTATTCACTATTTTTATGAATTTAGTTTTCTCATTGTAATGTGTATCTGTGTACATCTGTTTGAATGCATCATATATTTTAATTTAGGAGAAAATACTTCTAAAATGTAATCCTCCCAACCAGAAGCATTAAATAGCCATGAATGTATTCAAATGCTCATGTTATCTCTTTAAAGTATTATCATTATCTCCATGTAGTTCATATATATTTGGGTTGAGGGACTTTTTCAGTTAAGAATATTTCTGGATGTTAATAACTAATGAGAATAAGACTTTTACTTCTTCAATTTTATATTTATTCATGTAGTAAATCACTATTGGCTGATAATCGGTATTTATGCTGTTTGTAAACACCTTTGTGAGATTTCGTTCTACCTAATATATATTTTTAGTAAACTTGTAGATTTCTAGAGGAATTTTTAATTTAAATTCAATTAATTAACATATAATGTATGATTAGTTTCAGAGGTAGATGTCAGTAATTCATCAGTCTTTCATAATACCCAGTGCTCATTACATCACGGGCCCTCCTTAACGTCTATCACCCAGTTACCCCATCCTCCCACCTCCCTCCCCTCCAGGGACCCTCAATTTCCTTCCCGCAATTAAGAGTCTCCTATTGTTTGCCCCCCTCTCTGATTTCATCTTGTTTTTTCCTCTCTTTCCCTATGATCCTGTTGTTTCTTAAATTCCATTATAAGTGAGATCATATGATAACTGCTTTCCCTGATTGACTTATTTTGCATAGTATCATACCCTCTAGTTCCATCCGTGTCATTACAAGTGGCAATATATATATATTTGACTATATACATACATATATATATATATATATATATATTATATATATATATAAAATCACATCTTATTTATCCATTCACCTAATGGACATCTTGATATAAACATATTTTGTTTATAAATAAAATCACATCTTATTTATCCATTCACCTAATGGACATCTTTCCATAGTTTGGCTATTGTGGACGTTGCTGCTATAAACACTGGAGCGCAGTTGCCCCTTTGGGTCCCTACATTTGCATCTTTAGGGTAAATACCTATTAGTGCAATTAGCAGGTCATAGGGTAGCTCTATTTTCAACTTTTTGAGGAACCTAGATATAGTTTTCCAGAGTAGCTACACTAGCTTGCATTCCCATCATCAGTGTGGGAGGGTTCCCCTTTCTCTGCATCCTTGCCAACATCTATCATTTCCTGACCTGTTAATTTTAGCCATTCTGACTAGTGAGTGGAAGGTAGTACCTCACTGAAGTTTTTTTTGTCTTTGTTTTATAAAGATTTATTTATTTATTTGACAGAGAGATCACAAGTAGGCAGGGAAGCAGGCAGAGAGAGAGAAGAGGAAGCAGGCTCCCCGCTAAGCAGAGAGCCCGATGTGGGGCTCAATCCCAGGACCCTGGGATCATGACCTGAGCCGAAGGCAGAGGCTTAACCCACTGATCCACCCAGGCACCCCTCTCACTGAAGTTTTGTTTTGTATTTCCCTGATGCCAAGTGATGTGCAGCATTTTCTCATGTGTCTGTTGGCTATTTGGATATCTTCTTCAGAAACATCTGTTCATGTCTTCTGCTCATTTCTTGATTGGATTATTTGTTCTTTGGGTGTAGAGTTTGATAAGTTCTTTAGAGATTTTTGGATACTAAACCTTTTTCTGATTAAGACATTTACAACTATCTTCTCCCATTCTGTCAGTTGTGTTCTGGTTTTGTCAACTATTTCCTTTGCTGTGCAAAAGATTTTTATCTTCATGAAGTCTCCAAAGTTCATTTTTGTCTTTGTTTCCCTTGCCTTTAGAAATGTTTCTAGTAAGAAGTTGCTGCCTGTGTTCTCCTCGAGGATTTTGATGGATTCCTGTCTCACATTTAGGTCTTTCATCCATTTTGAGTCTATTTTTGTGTATGGTGTAAGGAAATGGTTCAGTTTCATTCTTCTACATATGGCTATCCAATTTCCCCAACACCATTTGTTGAAGACACTGTCTTTTCTCCATTAGATATTCTTTCCTGTTTTGTTGAAGATTAGTTGGCCATAGACTTGAGGGTCTATTTCTGGGCTCTCTATTCTGAGTCCCTTGATCTATGTGTCTGTTCTGTGCCAGTACCATGCTGTCTTGATGACAGCAGCTTTGTAATAGAGCTTGAAGTCTGGAATTATGATGCTACCAGCTTTGGTTTTCTTTTTCAACATTCCTTTGGCTATTTGGGTCTATTTCTTTGGGCTATTTGGGTTCCATACAAATTTTAGGATTATTTGTTCCAGCTCTGTGAAAAAAGTTGATGGTATTTTGGTAGGGATTGCACCGAATATATAGATTGCTCTAGGAAGCACAGACATTTTAACACTACCTGTTCTTCCAATCCATCAGCATGAAACATTCTTCCATTTCCTTGTGTCTTCCTCAATTTATTTCATGAGTGTTCTATAGATCCTTTGCACTTTTAATTAGGTTTATTGCTAGGTATCTTATGGTTTTGGGTACAATTGTAGATGGGATCAACTCCCAAATTTCTCCTTCTTCTGGCTCATTGTTAGTGTATATAAATACAACTGATTTGTGTGCATTGATTTTATATGCTGCTATTTTTCTGTATTCTCATATGAGTCCTAGCAATTTTGAAGTGAAGTCTTTTGGGTTTTCCACATAGAGTATCAGGTCATCTGTGATGAGTGAGAGTTTGACTTCTTCTTTGCTGATTCAGATGCCTTTTGTTTTTTTTTTTTTTTGTTGTTGTCTGATTGCTGAGGCTAGGCTATGTTGAACAAGAGTGGACATGCCTGCTGTGTTTCTAACCTTAAGGAAAAATCTCTCAGTTTTTCTTCATTGAGAATGATATTTGCTGTGGGCTTTTCATATATGGCTTTATGGTATTCAGGTATGTACCCTCTATCCCTATACTGTGAAGAGTTTTAATCTAGAAAGAATGCTGTACTTTGTTGAATGCTTTCTCTGCATCTATAGAGAGGATCAAATGTTTCTTGTCCTTTCTTTTATTAATATAGTGTGTCACATTGATTGATATGCAGATGTTGAATCAACCTTGCAGTCCAGGAATAAATCCCACTTTGTCATGGTGAATAATCCTTGTAAAGTACTGCTGGATCCTACTGGCTAGTATCTTGGTGAGAATTTTTGCATCCATCTTTATCAGGGATATTTGTCTGTAATTCTCCTTTATGGTGGGGTCTTTGTCTGGATTTAGGATCAAGGTAATGCTGGCCTCATAAAAAGAGTTTGGAAGTTTTATTTCCATCTCTCTCTCTCTCTCTTTTTAAACGGCTTCAGAAGAATAGTTATTAATTCTTCTTTAAATGTTTGGTAGAATCCCCCTGGGTAGCCATCCAGCCTTGGACTCTTTGGGGGAGATTTTTTTTTAATCATTTTTTTTAATTTATTTTCAGCATAACAGTATTCATTGTTTTTGTACCTCACCCAGTGCTCCATGCAATGCATACCCTCTCTAATACCCACCACCTGGTTCCCCCAGGAACCACCCCCCCACCAATTCAAACCCCTCAGAATGTTTTTCAGAGTCCATAGTCTTTCATGGTTCACCTCTCCTTCCAAATTCCCCCAACTCCCTTCTCCTCTCTATCTCCCCATGTCCTCCATACTATTTGTTATGCTCCACAAATAAGAGAAACCATATGATAATTGACTCTCTCTGCTTGACTTATTTCACTGAGCATAATCTCTTCCAGTCCCATCCATGTTGCTACAAAAATTGGGTATTCATCCTTTCTGATGGAGGCATAATACTCCATAGTGTATATGGACCACATTTTCCTTATCCATTCGTCCAATGAAAGGCATTTTGGTTCTTTCCACAGTTTGGTGACTGTGGCCATTGCTGCTATAAACATTGGGGTACAGACGGCCCTTCTTTTCACTACATCTGTATCTTTGGGATAAATACCCAGGAGTGCAATGGCAGGGTCATAGGGAAGTTCTATTTTTAATTTCTTGAGGAATCTCCACACTGTTCTCCAAAGAGGCTGCACCAACTTGCATTCCCACCAACAGTTTAAGAGGGTTTCCTTTTCTCCACATCCCCTCCAACACATGTTGTTTCCTGTCTTGCTAATTTTGGCCATTCTAACTGGTGTAAGCTGATATCTCAATATGGTGTGTTTTTTTTTTTTCTCAATATGGTTTTAATTTTAATCTCCCTGATGGCTAGTGATGATGAACATTTTTAAAAATTTTTTTTATTTTTTATAAACATATAATATATTTTTATCCCCAGGGGTACAGGTCTGTGAATCGCCAGGTTTACACACTTCACAGCACTCACCATAGCACATACCCTCCCCAATGTCCTTAAGCCACCCCCCTTCTCCCAACCCCCCTCCCCCCAGCAACCCTCAGTTTGTTTTGTGAGATTAAGAGTCACTTATGGGGGGCACCTGGGTGGCTCAGTGGGTTATAGCCTCTGCCTTCATCTCAGGTCATGATCCTAGTGTCCTGGGATCAAGCCCTGCATTGGGCTTTCTGCTCAGCGGGGAGCCTGCTTCCTCCTCTCTCACTGCCTGCCTCTCTGCCTACTTGTGATCTGTCAAATAAATAAATAAAATCTTAAAAAAAAAAAGTCATTTATGGTTTGTCTCCCTCCCAATCCCATCTTGTTTCATTTATTCTTCTCCTACCCCCTTAACCATCCATGTTGCATCACCACTTCCTCATATCAGGGGATGACGAACATTTTTTCATGTCTCTGATAGCCATTTGTATGTCTTCATTGGAGACATACAAATATCTTCTGTTCATATCTTCTGCCCATTTTTTTATATGATTATCTGTTTTGTGTGTGTTGAGTTTGAGGAGTTCTTTATAGATCCTAGATATCAACCTTTTGTCTGTACTGTCATTTGCAAATACCTTCTCCAATTCCGTGGGTTGCCTCTTTGTTTTCTTTGCTGTGCAGAAGCTTTTGATTTTGATGAAGTTCTATGGGGGAGATTTTTGATTACTGCTTCAATCTACTTCGTGGTTTATGGGTCTGTTCAGGTTTTCTATTTCTTCCTGTTTTAGTTTTGGTAGTTTATATATCTCTAGGAATACATCCATTTCTTCCAGATTGCCTAATTTATTGGCTTATAATTGCTCATAATATATTCTTATAATTGTTTGTATTTTAGTGTTAGTTGTGATCTCTTTCATTCATGATTTTATTTATTTGAGTCCTTTCTCTTTTCTTTTGGATAAGTCTAGTCTATCAATATTATTGTTTCAAAGAACCAGCTCCTAGTTTTCTTGATCTATTCTACTGTTCTTTGGTTTCTATTTCATTCATTTCTGCTCTAATCTTCATTATTTCTCTTCTCCTGCTGGATCTAGGCTTTATTTGCTACTTTTTCTTCATCTCCTTTGGTGTAAGATTAGGCTGTGTATTTGAGACCTTATTTCTTGACAAAGTCTCATATTGTTATATACTTCCCACTTAGGACCACCTTTGCTGCATCTCAAAGGTGTTTTCATTTTCACTTGTTTCCATGAATTTTTTAAAATTCTTCTTTAATTTCCTGGTGGACCTATTAATTTTAGTAGGATATTCTTTAGCCTCCATGTATTTGAGTTCTTGTCAAATTTCTGCTTGTGACTGAGTTCCAGTTTCAAAGCATTGTGATCCAAAAACATGCAGGGAATGATCACAATTTTTTGGTATTGGTTGAGACCTGATTTGTGATCCAGTATGAGATCTATTCTGGAGAATGTTCCATGTGCACTTGAGAAGAATGTGTATTCTGCTGCTTTAGGGTAGAACACTCTGAATATACTGGTGAAGTTCATCTGATCCACTGTGTCATTTAAAGCCCTTGTTTCCTTGTTGATTTTCTGCTTAGATGATCTTTCCATTGCAGTGAGTGGGATATTAAAGTCCTCAATGATTACTGTATTACTATCAATATATTTCTTCATTTTTTTTATTAACTGGTTTATGTAAATGAATGCTCCCATGATAGGGGCATGGATATTTACGATTGTTAGATCTTGTTGAATAGACCCTTTAATTATGACATAGTGTTCTTATCTTTTATTACAGTTTTGGTTTAAAATCTAATTTGTCTGATATAAAGATTGTTACCCCAGCTTTCTTTTGATGTCCATTAGCATGATAAATGGTTTTCCACCCCTTCATTTTAAACCTGGAGGTATTTTTGGGCCTAAAATGAATATCTTGCAGACAGCACATTGATGGGTCTTGCTTTTTATCCAGTCTGATACCCTGTGTCTTTTGGCTGGGGTATTTAGTCCTTTTACATTCAGAGTAACTAATGAAAAATATGAATTTAGTGTCATTGTATTATCTGTAAAGTCACTGTTTCTGCATATTGTCTCTGCTCCTTTCTGGTCTATGTTACTTTTGGGCTCTCTCTTTGCTTAAATGATCCCTTTCAATATTTCTTGCAAGGCTGGTTTGGTGATCATGAATTCTTCTCGGCTCTGTTTGTCCTGGATTTTTACCTCTCCTTCTATTATGTATGACTTCCTACCTGGATAAAGTATTTTGGGCTGCATTTTTTTTTCTTTCATTGAACACCCTCAATATATTTCATGCCAGTTCTTTCTGGCAGGCCATGTCTCTGTGGATAGGTCTGTTACCAGTCTACAGTTTCTACCCTTGTAGGTTACAGACGTCTTGTCCCAAGCTGCTTCCAGGATTTTTTCTCTGGCTCTAAGATTTACAAGTTTCACTATTATATGTTGGGGTGTTGACCTATTTTTACTGATATCAAGAAGGTTCTCTGAGCCTCTAGGACTTGAATTTCTGTTTTTCCTTCCTCAGATTAGGGAAGTTCTCCACTATAATTTGCTCCAATATACCTTCTGCCCCTCTCTCTTTCCAATTATTCTAATATAATTTCACTTTATGGTATCATTTATCTCTCAAACTCTCCTCTTGTGATCTAATAGTTGTTTATCTCTTTTTCTCAGCTTCTTTATTCTCCATCATTTTGTCTTCTATATGACTAATTCTCTCCTGCCTCATTTATCCTAGCCGTTAGAACCTCCATTTTTAAAAATAATTTACTTATTTATTTGCCAAACAGAGAGAGACAGAGACAGAGAGAGGAAGACAGGCTCTCAGCTGAGCAAGGACCCCAATGCATTTGCCTTCTATGCTTTTTTCAAACCCAGCTAGTATCTTTATAATCATTATTCTGAACTCTGGTTCCAACTTTTTACTTATATCCATACTGATTAAGTTCCTGGCAGTCAGTCCTGCCTCTTGTTCTCTTTTTTAGGTGAGTTTTTCTGTCTTATCATTCTGTCCAGAGAAGAAAAGATGAACAAGAGAAAAAGATACTAAAATGGCAACAAGGACTCCAGAGAAATATACACTAAACAAATCAGAATAGACCCAAAACAGAAAAAAAATTAAAATTTAAAAAAGAGAGAAAATATTATTAGACATGTGAACAGAACACAGCACAATACACTGCAGCCTGTGTGTTTTTTGGTCTGTTAGAAAACTAGATTCCAAAATTTTAAAGAAATAAAAATATATGTGCAAAAATAAAATCAAATACAATGAACAGATAGACTGTAACTGTAAAAATGAAAAATAAAAGACCAAAAAGGAAAAAAAAAAAGAAGGAATATAAACAGACAGGTGAACAGAAGAGAAAAATACACTATAACCTGAGTGTATTTTGGTCAGTTAGAAAAAAACTACATCTCAAAATTGTAAAGAAAGAAAAACTTACATATATACAAAAATAAAATTAAATACACTGAAAGGATAGATAGGATATAAAGATCCGAATTTTAAAAGCCTGTAAAAGAGAAAGAGAGATGGAGAATATGATCAGACAGGTGAAAAGAACAGAGTCATACACTAGATTCTTGGTATATTTTGGTCTGTTAGAAAAAATTGCATTCCAAAATTGTAAAGAAAGAAAAACATATGTATGTGTGTGTATGTGTGTGTGTGTGTGTGTGTGTATCCAAAAAATAAAATTAAATAAATGAAAGGATAGATTGTAACTGTAAATATGAAAATTAAGAGAGTTTTAAATCAGAGTTAATAAAATAAGAAATTGGTTGGAAAAGGAGAGAGAAAAAAATAAGAATAAAAATATTAAAGAATTGTGGGGGGAAAAAAACATGAATTCTATATACTATTTTCCTCTAGTGCTGGAGTTTTACAGTTCTCTATGATTGGTAAACTGGGTCTTTAGCTGAATGTTCTTGCTGATTTTCTGGGACAGAGGCCTGTTGCATTGATTCTCAAGTGCTTTTGTCCAGAGCACAATTGCACCCCCCCTTACCAGGGTGTCAGTCTAAGTAAGTCACTCCAGATTAATCTATGTGGTTATTGTTCCCTGAATGCTCTCCATGACGCTTTAGAGGATGAGAATGAAAAAGGCAGCCTCATAATCTCCAGCCCTGGAGATGAGAGTTCCAGGTTCCACTCTTAAGTGTGCCCTCAGGGACAAGCAGTCAATCACTCCTGTCTCAGTTCACACTCCATCTTCACCCAGCCTGTGACCAAGTGTTTCTACCTCAGGCACAAGACCCTGCTTCAAGTCTCCAAACCTTGCAGACTCCTGCAGTGTGCACCTGCTCCACTCCTCGTGGGTAGGAAGGGGGCGCTCTCACTGTGATTCTGCCATTCACTGGGCCCCTGCTAGGAAAGCAGTTGCTGGACCATGCTGCAGTTTGTGGTGTATGGCAACCCTGAGCTGAGAGCCCAGTCCTGGGCTCACTGATTGCAGCCTCCTTCCATGGTCTGATGCCTGGGAATTCTGCTGCACTCAGGCACTTCCAGTCTTCCTCTGACCCTAAGGATCCTGAGACCACACTGTCCCACCTAGGATTCTGCCCTGCTTCACCACCTGAGCACCTTTCAGGTAGGAATGTCTTTCACCGGAGCAGAATTCCAAAAATTCTAATTTTGCACTCCTCTGCTATCTTACAGTCTGATGTTGGCTTATGGAAGCTCCCTCCCCTTATGGTTTGCCTTTTGATATAAAGCCTCAGATTCACTTCTCCACACCTCTACTTTGCAGGAAGTGGTCACTTCTATCTGTAAGATGCAACTATTATTTTCTTAGATCTCTGGTTGAGTTGATAGGTTTTCAGAGTGGTTTGATTAGAGTGATTCTAACTGAATTCCTGGGACCAGATGAAACTAAGGTCTCCTACTCCTCCATCACTGGACTATCTCTATTACTCTAGAGAGGACTCGAGAGTAATTTTTTAAAAGTTTATTTATTTATTTATTTACTTACTTACTTATTTGAGAGACAGAGAAAGACCATGAGCAGGGTGTGGGGCAGAGAGGGAGCAGGACAAGCAGACTCCCCACCAAGTGAGGAGTCTGACACAGGGTTCAATCTCAGGATTTTGAGATTAAGACATAAACTGAAGTTAGCCAATTAACCAAAGAGCCACCCAGGTACCCCTCTAGGGTAATATTCTTAATAAGAGTATTAAAGTGCATTTTTCTTTACATTTTTTTGTAATCAAAGCTAAGTTTACTGTGCCTGGTTGTACCGTGAGTTTACTTCCCAGAGTAACCAGGGCAAAGATGTAGGAGGAGTCTAATATCCATTTCTGAATGCTCAATATAAAAACACACGTGTCTATGGAAAGAGGTAACTCTTATTAAAATAAATTGTTCCATTCCCCCCACAGAGGTGTTTTTGTAATCTCTGTGCTTAGAGGTAGAGGTACGTTTTTATAAACTGCCTAAGGGCTCTATATATGCTAGCAACTCTTGTATTATCTGTACCTGTCCTATGAGCTAGTAGAAGTTGTTTAACCTCTCTGTGTCTAGATTTCTTTAACTGTAAAGTGGGCATAATAGTACCTACTACATAGATTATTAAAAGAGGTAGGGGAAAAGGAGAAGGAACAAAATATTGAGAGAAAGGAGGAGAGAAGGAAAAAAGGAAGGAAGGGAAAGAACAAAAAAAGTTTGATTTTAAATATCCAAGAATATATCCAGATTTTGTGGAGCATAAATAGTGCAATATTGGGTCCCTCTTTGATAAAAATAATAAAAAATAATGTACTTTGCAAAAATTACAAAAACATATAACTATGTGAGCACACTGGTAGGGCTCCTCCCAGAACCTGAGAAAGACCATTCAAATGAGTAGTCTTGAAACTCAATTTTCATTAGTTTCAAGTTATATTTGCTTCCAGAGACAACCAAAACAATATTTCAAAGAAAGATAACAGTCTTGAAAGTAACATTAACATCCTTTCTAAAATTATTTACCTTGCATATAAACAGCAAGAATGATAGCTCCCACATTGTGTGGCTCCTTCTACAGAGACATCAAAAGAGAGTTTGTTGCCCAACAGTAAGGGGAAGACCTGAAACCAACTTCTTTCTCACAGAGGGATGACAGGTGGCATATCAATGAGCTCAAACACCATTAAGCCAAGAAGGGAGAAGGAGTTATTAGAAACACTGGAAAAGGTAAGAAGGAGTCTGAGAACATTAGGGATAGTGTTGCACTTCCCAGTCAGCCAGGGAGGAAGGAAAGGATATCCAGGTGACTCCAGAAGAGTTGTACAGAGGTGGTAGTTAAGTTTTCTAAGGCAATATTCCCGGTTAGTGATAGCCCATATGTGATAAACACAATCCAAATGTTCTTTCCTGCTCTGCTGAAAAAGTCAAAGGACTCAGAGTTCTAGAGGACCAAACTGGGACCTAATATCAGAGCCAAAAGGCTACTGTGTATAGGGAGTGAAAAGGACATTAGAAATCAAAACTAAAATGTCAAAAATCAGAAGACATTAGAATAAAGTTTACAGGTAAAATATCTTGAATCAGAAATTCTGTAAGTAAAAAAATGTAAGGAGAAATTAATAAAACCAAAATTATTGTAAATAATTTTAGTAAATCTCAGATTATATATATGTTGTGTGTGTTTATAACACACACATATAAACATATATGACTTCTAAGACTATGGAACTATAGTAATATAATAATTATATTTATAGTTCTCTTCGGTTATATTTTATATAATATATTTAAATTTGAGTATTTATTGCATAATTGTTATTATTTATAACACATGTTAGTGACTATTATATATCTACTTATCTATGTATTTCAAATTTTTCTCTGAAAACAGATTAAAACACTACTCTCTGATGAAAATAGTGTTTATGATCATTCACATAAAACTTCCCAAAAGGAGTCTTACTGGTTCCTCATTATCCAATCTCTCTCTAGTCCACTCCATCAAGATTTCTTCTCCATCATTTAACTTTTGTTGAAATCACCAACTCCCTCATATTTCCAAATATATTTATCAATCCCCAGAGCTTGATCCATTCACAGTCACAGTATCACTTGATGTAGTTTACTACTGAGCTCTTTTCTTTTCTCTAAATATACACCCTTACAGAATCAATCCAAGGGATTCTCTTCAGATCCATGTTTTAAATACAATCCATGAACTAATGACTCACTTTCATCTCTTGCCCTGGGCCTTCATCTGAGCTCCAGATGTTTATATTCCACTTCCAACTCAATTTCTTTACTAATATATATTTATATTATATATTGTCAAAATTAACATATTGGAAACCAATCCTTTGATTCATTAGTTCCTCAAAACTGCTCCTCTCTAAGCCTTCTCTTTCTTAGTAAGAGAAACCATAACAGTTCAGGTCTAAAGTTAAGGAGTAGAAATAATATTCTATACTAAGAATAAAGACAAAAAACAAAGTTTATATATTTATAAATACTTTAAAAAATAGAAGAAGTGATAAATAAAACCAAGAATAGTTTCTTTAAAAAAGATAATAAAATAGAAAAACCTCTGCTAAACCTGATCTAGAAAAATGGAGGAACTCACAAATATTCAGATAATATCCTATATTATTTCTATAACTATAGAAAGGCTATAACTGTAGATAAAGAAAAGATTGTAACCTGTAAGTATAAACATAGTCAAAAAAATTTGTGATCCACTAACTAAAGCAGTGAAGCAAATTCAGGAAGAGGTAGGAAACTTGAATAGAAAAATCACTTTTCAATTCCTAAAGTCTATACCTATAAAAATCACCAGAAATGATTAAAATATGTATTTTCAATAGCTAATGAACTCCCAGTTGAACTCAGCAAGTTTAATATATGTGTTATCTTCTTTCTTCTGAAATATCATCAAAATTTTAGAACTTAAATATAAAAGCGTAAATGCAGAAACTTTAAAAAAAGGTGTTTAAATGCAAATGTACACAAATTATGTAAGAAAAATTAATAGCAAAAAAAAGAGGTCAACAAAATTTTAGAAAAAGAAAAAAGGGGGACAACAGTAACTGAGTTAAGTTTCAACTTTCTCTGCTCTGCTGAAAGTGTGTATTTGGAAAGAAGCACACAAAGTAAAAGATTTACTACCCCAACCCCAGGAAAATCTCAGGAATCAGAGCCAACTGGTCTTACTAAAGGCATTGTTGGGAAATAAAGGTGGAACTACTTAAAAAAGGGATATTGACTGAACATGAACATAGATATATTAGATAACTAGATTCCCCATCCCCTCATCCTATGTTGGCAGGTGGCTATCACTTCTCAATCCCAGATAACACCAGAACATTTATGATCTGTGCAGGCTCTGGAGAGCAGAAGACAAAGAGAGACAAGTTACTGAAAACAAAGATGTAAGTGCAAGTTTCATACTATATGGTATGATGCCTCAGTTCTAGTTCCCATCATTAGATACCAAGAGCACCGGGTGTGAGACCCTAACCTATACTACCAACAGCTAAGAGACTGAAAGAATATATTTAGGAGAAACTAACTATCCTGTTGGAGGAGGCCATCAAGATGACATGACTCTCTTTTAACCTCAAGTACACCCAGGCAATCGAAGGCTCCTTACTACTTCCTCATCTTTAGACTGTATGCTCTGTCAACCATTCCCACAGAGGAGCCATTTTCAAAGACACAGCCTTGAAAGAGCAATGTGCTGGCTGATACACCTGAAGAGTATACATGACTGAATCCTGTTAAGATCCCATTAAAAACTTTTAAGAATCTGGAGGGCCTGTGCACAGATCTTCTTGTCTTGTGGCCACCCAAGCCTCATTTATAGATTCTTGCTTATTAAACCTGCTACCTACCAATCTGGAGTGGTCTGCCTCAGTCTTCAGTCCCTCCTTGCCTTCTGTGTACAGGGGGAAGTGTGAGAACCAACATAGCCCTAGAAAATGATGTCTGAGACTGAAATCTCTCAGTAACAAACTTTCATCCTATGTGAGCCCTACAAACACAATTTTGAACCAGCAATTTAGTGCCTCACTCTTAAATATGAATAGGCAACAGATGATTACCAACAGTTGAGGAATTTTCCATCATGAAAGACAGAGGCAAAAACAAAAAAACACAAAAACAAATCTTTGAAAATACTAAATCCTTAAAATAATTAAAGGATGTTATGAAAAAGAAATATTTGAAAAACAAAATAAAGGGGTATTGGAAGTTTAAATTGTGGTAGCAGGGATGCAAATTCAACAGAAGTGTTCGAAGATAGAGTGGAAAGATTTTATCTTCCATTAAAGATAAAAGGGAAAAAGCTTTTAAAAAAATCAGATAATCAATTTAGAATGGCTACAATCAATTACAGAAAGAGAGTGCTAATATTTAACTAACAGGTTGCCAAAAAATGGAGAGTGAGGCAATTATCATAGAAATAATATAAGAAATCTAAAATACACAAGGATAAGACTTGGAGCCTGACATTGCCAATCAAATGGCCAGCAAAATGAATGACGAAATGCCCACAAGAGTATATCATTGTGAAGTTTCAGAATTCTAGAAATACAGGTCCTAAAAGCTTCTAGCAAGGACATTTTGGGGGTAAAAAGGGGGGCACATTTAAATAATTGTCAATCACAACAGCATCAAGCTCCTCACAAAAGTAACTTGGAAGCTGGAGGACAAGGAAACAAAATTCTGAGGTAAAATTATTTTGAACTCTAAATTCTATGTCCAGCCAAGTTAGCAATTAAATGTGAGAATAGAATAAAGACATACTTTTGCATTCAAGGTCTTAAAGAATTCTACATTCTCTAAAGTTCACAGAGAAACTATTGCCCTCGAGAGACAGTAAATAGAGAGAGAAGACTCAGCATATGCTAGGTTGAGCCTTTGTAAGTGAAAGTTGAGGAGAATTCCCAGGATGAAGGGTAAGAAGTCCCAGAATGACCATTAAAAACAAAAACAAAAACAAAAACAAAAAGAAGTCAGGCCTGGACAGCATCTTTTATAGAACGAGGCAGGACAGAGGCCTCCAAGAAGCTCAACTCAAGGAAAAAAAGAAATATAAATAAACTAATATATTTGATCTTATTAAAAGAATTATACTATTTTTGAATACTGGAATAAATTAATGATAGATACAGAAACAAGTGAGTAAATGAAAAATTAAAAAAAAAAACTATCATTTCCAGGAGAAACAAAATGTTGTATGAGAAAGAAATTATAATACTATATGGGACAGCTATGACTAATAAGTGCCTCCATAGCCTTGTATTGCTAGGGAGAAGGGGGACTGGTGGATGAACTGGTACTGGCACACTTATTTCTTGATTTTGCAATTCCAGACATCCTCTATTGACTTATTATGGAAATTAAATCTCATGTCTTCCTCCCTCTCCTTTAAATCTCATGTCTTCCTCCCTCTCCTCATATTCATGTTTCTTCTGCATAATTTTGTATTAAATCTAGATATTTGATGCTTTCCATCATTGTGTTAGATAAAACAAAAACAGGGACATCATCATCCCTTCCCCTTCTTGCTTTGAACACAGATGTTATGGCTGGAGCTGTGTTTCCCCCTCATCATATTCTGAGTTCTAGATAAATTATTGCACATCCCACTTCAGATAATGTGGCAAACATGTGTATATTTACTAAGAATCCTAATGATATACTACATGTCTGAATCATTCTGGAACATCAAAGTACACTGACAAATTCTACTTCAAAAAAATGTAAATTTTTAAAATGTATTTAGCCAGGTAGATTAGAAAGAGAGGAAAAAGGACAAATTAGCAAAAGGAATGGGTATGTGGAGATAAGAGAAGAAAAAGGAAATGATTTTCATGTCCCCGGGCACAATGTATGGAATTTCATAATTTTCCTAGTCCTTCTTTATATCCCAAAAAGTCGACCTATCTCTAAAGATAAACCAAAGTGCTGGAGTACTTCATAAGAATTCCAAGGATATCTAAAGCCACTTCTGCTTTAGTGCTTATTTCTCCCATTTTCCAAGCAGTGCCATCAAATTACAATTTGAGGAAATGTAAATATTCTTACAGCTGTCAAAGTGTTTATGTTTTAAAATGGATATTTTAAATCCCATTCAACCACAAAGCATTGTGAGACAGTTTCCATGGTTACTTCTATTAACTCCAGCAGCCATAAGACATTTAGCAAGCTGCTTAAAAAAATTAGTGTCATCAAGCACTTTTTAAAAATTTTTTAGAAATGTTTATCTTGACAACTAATCATCTCTGTTCTATGATGATAATAATGCTGAAAACTCAGCAGATGTGTTAAATTCAATGAACAATGTACATTTTCACTAAGAAAAGCATATCTAAATTTATTTTATTTTTATTCTCCATTGATTATACTTGTGACTTCAATTTCTATGTGGAATGCTGAACACATATATGTACTGTGAGAGTATATTAAAAATTAGATCAATGTGAATTAGTCAACATCTTCACTTTTTATGGTGCTTTTAATTATTTCATTCATTAAATAAATCCAGATTTTGCATTTCAAAAATTAATCCCTCAAAATGAAAATATATCTCAAAAACAAAGCTTCATAATCTTATAATTTAAATATAATAATCACACCAATAAAATGAAAAAATACCTTAAAAACAAAACTGCATAATTTTACAGTGCATGTATCATAATTATACTAATAATTAACAAATAAATTAAGACATAAAGTAATGGCATATGAATTATTTTCCCTAAATCTTTTTTTCCCATACTTTTTTTTCTTTTTTTGCAAATAGTATTAAAAGACTTATAATAAAAAATGTGACAACCTTTCTCACTGTTCCCCTGATCTCTCTCATACAGGTAACCGCTTTGACTGTAGTAGTTGTTTCTTTGTTTTCTGTCATGACACATCACCAGATTTCTAAATAATATGCATATTCTGTTATCTTTTTATTCATCAATTTTAGACTTTAATTATTGCCCTCCTATAAGGGCACATGAGGTTTGTTTGGTTTTTTTTTAATCTTCCTTACTTAAACTGTTTTGCTTCTACTTTCCAACGGAGTTATATAACTATACAAACATTGTAAGAATTTTGGTTAACTTTATAACTTAGTGTTTAATATGCCTTTGAAGAATACCATGAGTATGACTCCTTTGTTGTTTACTTGTTTGTATGTTTGGCTTCTCCTGTATAGCACTGCATTATTATTCACTCTTCGTGTAAATAAATCTGAAAAAACATTTTTAATTAAAACAAACTCAGGTTTCAAAATGGAGAAGAAAAAAAAGGATAGAGATAAGAACACATTATCAAGAAAAATTTTTCAGGACAAATACTTTTTTTCCCACAAACCACCTAAATTCAAAACCAACTATTTTGTTTGTAGTTTATATGAGAATAAATAGATATTACAAGAGAATTCTTTGTCATAATGTCTTCTTATTCATACATAAAGAGTCACCAATATGAGCCCTACGGTATTCTATTACTCTTTTGCTTCCTGACATTATTTCTAAGTCTTGAATAGAATGACTTCTGGGTCACAAAACTTCTCAAATTATAAAACAGTCTCATAGATTCCATATTTCATTGTGAAATATAAATCCATAATCTGAAGACAAGGCAGATTTTAGAATAGACTTTTATAAGTATATATATGTTTAAAGACTAGAAAATCACATTTTCCCCTCAAAGTAGAGGTACTCTTTACTTTTAGCAATAAGAAAGAGAGGGAGAGGGGGGACAGAAGGGAAAGGAAAAGAAGAAAAAAGGAACGAAAGATAAGAAAACTCTCTTTAGTCATCACTACTCTACCTCTATTATTCCACAGAACTCACCATTATAAAGACAGGATTTCCTCCTTCCAGCATTATGAGTCCCTTATCAGCAACGTTTGGGTACTTTTCATTTTTTGTGTTTTTTTTTTATCCTCAGCAAAATTACTCACACAAAATAGACTCAGTGAAGTAAAAAATATAAAAATAAAAATTTTAAAAATATAAAAAAATAAAAATAAAAATAAAGAAATACCACAGTCTGTCAGATAGAAGCATCTATCTGCTTAGTGTTATAGGAAGAAAAACCACTCTCCTAGTTAGCTCAGGCTACTAATAAAATACCACAAACTGGGTGACTTAAAAACAAGAGAAATTTATTTCTCATAGTCTGAAGATTGGAAAGTACAAGATCAAGTCACCAGCAGAATCCTTGTCTGTTCAAAGCCTGCTTTCCTGTTCATAAACATCTGTCTTCTATGTCTTACTATGTTCAACATAATAGAAGAGATAAGGGAGCTCTCTGGGGTCTCTTATAAGAACACTAATCTCATTCCTGAGGACTCCACTCTCATGATCTAATTATTTCCGAAAGGCACCACCTCCAAATAACACCACTTTGGGCATTAAGCTTCAATATATGAATTTGCGGGGACAAAAACATTCAGTTCATAACAACCACTAACATTTGCTTCAAAGGGCCTGAATTCAAGTTTCATCTCTCTAATTGGGAGCTGAGTGACACTACCCACACTAATTTCAGTTTCCTTTGATGATAAACAGGTGATAATACCTGCTTAGAAGGGTTACTGTAAATACTATAATATTTGAAGATGCCTGGCCTCACAGAATTATTCTCCTCTAAAATTGTCTTCTTTCAGGGCGCCTGGGTGGCTCAGTGAGTTAAAGCCTCTGCCTTCTGCTCAGGTCATGATCCCATGGTCCTGGCATCAAGCCCCGAATCAGGCTCTCTGCTCAGCGGGGAGCCTGCTTCCCTTCCTCTCTCTCTGCCTGCCTCTCTGCCTATTTGTGATCTCTGTCAAATAAATAAATAAATAAAATCTTTTTAAAAAATTGTCTTCTTTATTTCCCTCCTTTCTCTCAAATTTGTAATCCAAATTTTGTGGCTTCAAACAAGCAAATTCAAGTTGTTTTTAAATTTAAAATTGTCTCCATCTAACTAAGTATTAAAATGTTTCCAGCAGTTATTATCAGTTGATACTGACTGAGAATCAACTTGGTATTGTACTCACTTTTCTGAAGGTTGGGCAGTAGATTTGAAAAAAAAAACAGGCAAGATGATAACTCTCATCTTAGCAAGAGCAGCTACAAAAGGCTAGCATATAAATATATGATCACCTAGAAATTTGCAGATTTAATAAATTCAAGGACCACAGTAAACAAAGTATAACCAAAGTCATCTGAAACTTCATGCACAAACTTTAAAGCCCAAAGTTCCAGTACTCTTTGTTTCCTTATAGAAGGGCATCGCACTTGGAATCATCAGAGATAAACTTGTGTTTCTCATTGTATTTCTTTCATTGGGCCTCCTTTGATGTATTTTCTTATTTCTCTTTTCACCAAGAAAAAGATATAACTTTCCCATTTCCTTGGCCTCTACAATAATTCATATTACTGAATACAATGATTTTATTGCTGAATATCTCATAAGATGCATTTTATAATCAACCTGGTAAGTTAAAACACAAGCATGCCTTGACATGCACATACTCTATTATCTCATTGTCATTTCTTTTGTTTTTTATTATTATTTATTTATTTATTTGACAGAGAGAGAGATCACAAGTAGGCAGAGAGAGTCAGGCAGAGAGAGAGAGAGAAGCAGGCTTCCCGCAGAGCAAAGAGCCCGATGTGGGGCTCAATCCCAGGACACCGAATCATGACCTGAGCCGAAGGCAGCAACTTAATCCACTGAGCCACCCAAGCGCCCCTCATTGTCATTTCTAATGCAAACATTATTTCTCATGAAAAACTACTAATTTTCACTTAATAATATGAATATCAGTGTATAATTTTTCTCACATAGTATCCATATCCACTTGCTTTTGAAAATACATATCTGATAATTATTACACACTCAGAATACTTATTGATTTGGATAACAATTCAATTATGCATGTTTTCTTTACAATTTTATTTATATTAATTTCATCTTTAGATCAGTTTCTTAAACATGACAGTACTGACATTTGAGCCAGATAATGCTAAAGTGTCTACTTAGGTACTTTAGGATATTAAGGAGATTTCCTAGCTTCTACCCTCCAGATACTAGTGGAATTTCGCCCCAGTTATGACAACCAAAACTATTTCCAGGTAGTGCCAAATGTCACCTCGGAGACAAACTGTCCTCTTTAAGAACAATTGGTTTAAATAAATAAATCTGGGGCACCTGGGTGTCTCAGTAGGTTAAAGACTCTGCCTTTGGCTCAGGTCATGATCCCCGGGGTCCTGGGATGGAGCCCTGCATCAGACTCTCTGCTAAGCAGGGACCTGGCTCCCCGCCACCACCCACCCCATGCCTGCCTCTCTGCCTACTTGTGATCTCTGCCTGTCAAATAAATAAAAATAAAATCTTTTTAAAAAATAAATAAATAGGAGTGCCTGGATGGCTCAGTGGTTAAGCATCTCTGGTCGAGATTCCAGGGTCTTGGGATCAAGCCCCACGTGGGCGGGCTCCCTGCTGGTGGAAAGCCTGCTTCTCCCTCTCCCACTCCCACTGCTTGTGTTCCCTCTCTCTCTCTGTTAAATAAATAAATAAATAAATACATTTGATAAATAAGTAAATAAATCTAAGTTGCCACCTTTAATAAGAAAACATAACCATCAGAACACTAAAAATTATTATGCCTACAATTCAAAGGAGCCTAAACATGCGAGAAATATAGCTACCACATCACATTTAATTATCCACACACAATTTTGTGACTGTACAGTATTAATAATGCAGTGAAATATAATAGGTATAATAGTATACTCACTACAAAAGTATTTCCAAACTGTAAGAAAACTTATCAAATTAACATTTGTAAAATTATTTTGAAAGAATAGAATGTCAAACAAGCTAAACATACTGTGTACAACATTGTCCCCACAAGACTCAGCAACAAGAATGACCAACGAGGTGCGCCTGGGTGGCTCAGTGGGTTAAGCCTCTGCCTTAGGCTCAGGTCATCATCCCAGGGTCCTGGGATTGAGCCCTGCATCGGGCTCTCTGCTCAGCAGGGAACCTGATTCCCTCCCTCTCTCTGCCTGCATCTCTGCCTACTTGTGATCTCTGTCTGTCAAATAAATAAATAAAATCTTAAAAAAAAATGAATGACCAATAAATCACCCACATTTCTGCAATCAATGAATTCTGCTGTAAGGTTGGACAACAAATTTCTTGCTAATCCATCTGCTGTTAAAGACAGACTTTTTCAGTCTCACTTAATAACTTCCTAATTTTTTTTTAGCTTGTAAATTCAAACCACAATGAAATTGTCCTGCAACAGATCTAGATGTCCTCCACAGAATTTCACATACATGGTTTTATTTATACTAGAATTTCCTTTGCTTCATAGAAAAAAATGTACAAAAACAAAGTTCCCAGATGTTCCTTAGCTCTTATACTCCAATTAATCTATTCTCCTCCTTCAACTATAAATTATTCCATGTACAATTATTCTTAGCATCAATTATCTGAGCTATTCTCCTAATATTGTTTATCTTCTCCAGAGTTTCAATTAGTCTTCTGAGAAAACAGTATGAGCCTCATGTTTATTGTTTAAATTATTGTCCTGGAATAAACTGACAATATCTAGTATTACAACTCTAAAAACAGAAAATAAGAAAACATATCCCTTCACCAAAATGTTTTTTTTTAATCAAATTCTTACTTTGTTATTATTCAGATGACAAAATAAAGATTTAACTCATTCAATAAAGTTTTTTGTTTTTAATCTGGAAGATGAATATTTAAACAAGTTCTTCCACTCTACCTATAATAAAATAGCTCTTCTCAGATAACTACCCCCAATACACAAAAAAAGAAAAATCATAAATATTGGATAAACTGAACAAAAGCAAACAAATAAGTGACAGAATTTTGAATATATCAAAGAAAACCAAAGTACACAGGAGTCCAAATGCTTCAGAGAAAGGAAATTCACAGAGGTGGCCCAATAGATTTTACTGTTTACCTCTTAAGGCATTTGATGATTCATAAGCTGCATGGGGCAAAAGGCCAGGAAGCCAAACAGAATATAAAACTTAACAGGATAAAATCTAAGCAGAGATTTCTACAGTCTTGCTGTGCTGCAGAGATTAAGTATTAGAAACCAGAGACTGCCAAGAAGAAAAAAGCCCCAGTAAACATCCCCTGAAAACCCTGAAAAGCTATACTTTAGGAAAAGAGACAAAACAAACACAACCAGGCCTAGGAAAAACTGAATCCAGTTCTAAATCCTCCAACCATAATTGCAACATGGTGATCTATTCTCCGACAGAAAAGAATTTAATCCTCTACCCCAAAAGATATTATCATCCAGAATTTCTAAAATGTTTCACACTTAATGTCTGTCTTACAAACAAACATTATGAGGCAGGCCTGAAGAACAAACCAAATGATTAAAAATCAAAAGAAAGAAAGGGGATAAATGTAGAAACATACCTAAAAGAACTCCAGATATTGTAAGTTTCAGACATGGATTTTAAATAAATGTTTTCAATATATTCATGAAAACATATAGACTTTCACTATAGAACTGGCATTTATAAAGAAGAATAAAATGTAAATTTTAGAAATGAAGATACAACAATAGAAAAACAACCTAGTAGGTACATTTAACAACAAACTGAACAACAAAACAGGGCATTAGTGAATTGGAAGATAGATCAATAGAAAATATCAAGACTGAAGCTGATAGAAATGAAAAGCTGAAAACCAGAAAAGTTTCAGGAACATATAGGCCATTCACTGGATCTAACACAAGCATTTATAGTGCCACAAAGAAGTTAAAAAGAGAGAGAGAGAAAGGGCATATTTGAGGTATTATGAAATTTTTCCAAAACTAATGTAGGACAGCAAGCCACAGATTCATTGTAATTTGCCAAGGAAAAACGAATTAGGCATATTACAAAAGGAATCCAAAAATCAAATATAAGGAATAAAACTTAAAGGTAGTCAGACCTTCAGTTAACTAACTTGATTTCTAAGAAAAAGAACAGGAGAAGAAAAACAAAGAGGGGTAGGGAGAAGGAAAGGGAGATGACAGTTTGGGAAGGAAAAGGAACAAAGAAGCAGCAGCAGCAATCACTGCTTCTGCCACCTGAAAACACTACAGTGGCATCCTTACTGTACTTAAAATAATTGCAACTTAAAATTATTTAACCAGTAAAAATATCCTGTAAGGGGCTCCTGGGTGGCTCAGTTGAGTAAGCATCTGCCTCTGGCTCAGGTCCTCTGATTGAGTCTCATATCAGGCTCCCTGCTCAGTGGGAAGCCTGCTTCTCCCTCTGCCTCTGCTGTTCCTCCTGCCTGTGTGCTTGCTCTCTGTCTCTCTCTCTGTCAAATAAATAAAATCTTTTTAAAATATCCTAAAATTATTCCCTGCATATTTTCTAACCACAATGCTTTGAAATTGGAACTCAACCACAAGAAGTAGTATTGAAGGAATTCAAACACTCGGAAGCTAAGGACCACCTTGCTTAAGAATGTCTGGATCAACCAGGAAATCAAAGAACTTAAACAATTCATGGAAACCAATGAGAATGAAGACACATCAGTACAAAACCTATGAGATATGGCAAAGGCAGTCCTAAGGGGGAAATACATAACCATCCAAGCATCACTCAAAAAAACTGAAAAATCCAGAATACACCAGCTCTCTTTACATCTTAAAGAATGGGAGAATCAACAACAAATTAAGCCTACCCCACACAAGAAGGGAAATAATCAAGATTAGAGCAGAGATCAATGAGATATAAACTAGAGATACAGGAGAACACATCAAGGAAACTAGAAACTGGTTTTTTTAAAGAATCAATAAACCACTGGCCAAACTAATCCAAAAGAAAAGAGAGAGGACCCAAATTAATAAAATTATGAATGAAAAGGGAGAGATCATGACTAACACCAAGGAAATAGAAACAATCATCAGAAATTATCAACAGTTAAATTCCAGTAAGTTAAACAACCTAGATGAAATGGATGCATTCCTGGAAATCTACAAACGTCCAAAACTGAATCAGGAAGAAACTGACCACCTGAATAGACCAATATCTAGTAACAAGATTGAAGCAGTGATCAAAAACCTCCCCCAAAACAAGAGCCCAGAACCTGACGGATTCCCTGGAGAATTCTATCAAACATTCAAAGAAGAAATAATCCCTATTCTCCTGAAGCTGTTTCAAAAAATAGAAACAGAAGGAAAACTTCCAGACTCTTTTTATGAAGCCAGCATCACCCTGATCCCCAAACCGGGCAAAGACTCCAACAAAAAAGGAGAATTTCAGACCAATATCCCTGATAAACATGGATGCCAAGATTCTCAACAAGAACCTAGCTAATAGGATCCAATAGTACATTAAAAAGTTTATCCACATGACCAGGTGGGATTTATCCATGGGACACAAAGGTGGTTCAACATTTGCAAATCAATCAATGTGACAGAACAAATCAATAAGAGAAGACAGAAGAACCACATGGCCCTCTCAATTGATGCAGAAAAAGCTTTTGACAAGATACAGCAGCCATTTCTGATTAAAACCCTTGAAAGTATAGGGATAAAGGGAACATTCCTCAACTTCATAAAATCTATCTATGAAAAACCCTCAGGGAATATCACCCTCAATGGGGAAAAGCTGACAGCTTTCTCTTTGAAATCAGGAACGCGACAAGGATTTCCACTCTTGCCACTGTTGTTCAACATAGTACTAGAAGTCTTAGCAACAGCAATCAGACAACAAAAAGAAATAAAAGGTATTCAAATTGGCAAAGAAGTCAAACTCTCTATCTTCATGATGACATGACACTTTACATGGAAAACCCAAAAGACTCCACCCCAATACATAGCTGTCCAATTTTCTCAGCACCATTTATTGAAGAGACTGCCTTTTTTCCTCTGTATATTTTTTTCAGAAACTTCTTTCAAGATATGTTCCAAAGGCAAAGGAAACAAAAGCAAAAATGAACTTTTGGGACTTCATCAAGATCAAAACTTCTGCACAGCTAAGGAAACAGTCAACAAAACAAAAAGGCAACCCACAAAATGGGAGAAGATATTCACAAATGACACTACAGACAAAGGCCTGATATCCAAAATCTATAAAGAAACCCTCAAACTCAACACACACAAAACAGATAATCATGTCAAAAAATGGGCAGAAGACATGAACAGATACCTCCAAAGAAGACATACAAATGGCTAACAGGCACATGAAAAAATGTTCATCATCTTTAGCAATCAGGGAGATTCAACTCAAAAACACATTGAGATACCACCTTACACCAGTTAGAATGGCCAAAATTAACAAGACAGTAAACAACAAGTGTTGGAGGAGTTGTGGAGAAAGGGGAATCCTCTTACTCTGTTAGTGGGAAAGCACGTTGGTGCAGCCACTTTGGAAAACAGTGTGGAGATTCCTTAAGAAATTAAAAATAGAGCTTCCCTGTGACCCTGCAATTGCACTACTGGGTATTTACCCCAAAGATACAGATGTGGTGAAAAGGAGAGCCATCTGTACCCCAATGTTCATAGCAGCATGGCAGCAGTTGGCAAAACTGTGGAAAGAACCAAGATGCTCTTCAATGGATGAATGGATAAAGAAGATATGGTCCATATATGATCCATATATACAGTGGAGTATTATGCCTCCATCAGAAAGGATGAATACCCAACTTTTGTAGCAACATGGATGGAACTGGAGGAGATTATGCTGAGTGAAATAAGTCAAGCAGAGAGAGTCCGTTATATGATTGCACTTACTTGTGGAGCATAAGGAACAACACAGAGGACATTGGGAGATGGAGAGGAGAAGTGAGTTAGGGGAAATCAGAGTGGGAGACAAACTATGAGAGACTGTGGACTCTGAGAAACAAACTGATGGTTTTGGAGGGAGGTGGTGGGGGGTTGGATGAGCCTCCATTTATGGAGCACAGGGTGCTGGTGCATAAGCAATGAATTTTAGAACACACACACACACTCACTCACACAATTAAATTAAATTAAATTAAATTTTAAAAAAAACTCTAAAATGAAGAGACAATAAGGATATTTCAAATAATAAAAACCAAGGGAATTTGACATCCACCATACTTCAGTTAGAAATACTGGAAGTTCTTCCTGAAGAAGAAAAGTGATCTCAGATTAAGGCATGGAAATGAGGAAGGAATGAAAAGTACAGAAATAGGATAAAAAAATACATAAGTAAATTGAAATGAATATTGACCATACAAAATAATAGTAATAATGTTTGATGGGTGAGGAAATATATGTAGAATTAAGTTAAACAACAAAAAAAGACAAATGGCAAACAATTAAATAGTGTTAAACTGTTCTAAGATCATTTCAATTTTCTCAAGGTGGAAAAACACTAATTTATCATAGATTCCAGTAAATCAAGGGCATATGCAGTAATTACAATGGAAGTAAATGAAAGAATATATAGTTAATCAGATAATGTGCAGGAAGGAAAGCATGAAAGAGGGAAAAAATCCCCCAAATAATAGATAATAGATAATCCCCCAAATAATAGAAAACCAAGAGTTATTTCACAAATTTCAACCCAAACATAATTCCATTAAATAATAAATAGAATAGATGTCATAATTAAAACAAAGATTGCCAAACTGAGTTAAAAAATATCTATATGAATTTATTGAGAACATGAAAAAAATGTTGCATTGAAAGAAAACATTTTTGCAATGGAAATGGGACATTCCTTTTATGAAAAGATGAATAAAGGTTATTTGGTAGAGCAAAGAAATACAGGCTCCCCAAATAAACTTATAGGAACAATTTGGCATAAGCCCATTCTTTCTTAATTGCTACTATTGGCCCACATCAATTCAATTTTATTTTCTATGGGTCTTTCATACATCAAGCTAACTCCCTGATGATTTCTGCTTTTCTCTTAGACTTTTAGCGGTGACAAAATATTTCACTCAGCAGGGACTTAGATGCTGGGATACATTGACTTGTCAACACTGAGCATTCAGATATACATTAAAAATACTTTGGCATACCAAAAAAACTAACTCTTAATGGATAAATTCTGCAGGAAGTACTTTTAAGACTAAAAAATGTAAAGGCTATAGTTAAGGAAAATGATTACTATGTAAAACATCTAAGAAACACCAGTACATATTCACCTCCAGATTTCTATATTCAGTTTCCAAAACAAATTAAGAATGTAATAAATAAAAACCCATGAAACTAAGAAACATCAAGCAATATGCTTAGAAACAAATGTAAACAGATTTAAATAGAGATGACATTTTAAAACAAACACATAAACACAACACCTGGGAGAATCTGAGACCTCACATAAGACTTTACACCAACCCATTATATTAGCCCTGAATTAACATAAAAAAAAATTAGTGATATGCATTTCAAACTAGTAGGATGTATGAGAAGTTTCTCCATCTCATAGAAATAGTCTATATACATAAAGTTCCAAAAGCTTAAAGTAATATTTCAAACTCGAATGCTTCTTACATTCATATGAAAATAAGCATAAACATGCAGATCAAAATGTTAATTTTATTAGTATTAGTTCTTTCCTTCTATCTCTCCCTTCAAATCTCATTTAAGAATATTAACACACAAATTTTGTTTTTAGAGTCATTTAATGACTATATGAGTACCATCCCATAAAGGACAAAGATTAGAAAAAATATAAAAGCACTATGTGAAAATGTGGGAAAAGTTGAAAATATAAAAACAGGAGCTTATTGAATTTTTAGGTATTTTCCAGTTTGATTAGAATCAAGTTCCAGTGAGGTTAATACTTCTGCATCCTCTGTAGTATAAAAAGATGGAATGGGGAAATATATTGAGAAAATATATTTAGGAAAATCAGCAATAATATGAGAAAATATATTTAGGAAAATCAGCAATAATATGATTTTTTTATTACACAATGTTTAATTAGGTACTAAGATAAAATCATAATTTATATAATTTATAACATGTATAATATATAATATATAATAAAATATAACATACAATTTATAATTTAACATAACATTTATTGTATTTATAATAAAATACAATATATAATATCGGGAAGTAAAATATTTAAGGCAAGAAGAGAAGGAAGTTAAAATTGTCTTTTGCTTGGTTCACTCATTTCAGACTTGCTATAATTATAGATAATGGGACTAGTAGTGTTTCCTGTTTGGGAGTACTCTAAAAGCCACTTAGAACTAAGGTAAGGGCTGAGGAAATGAACAGGAGACTCACAGGATGACATTCTTTTTCCAGATTCAGAGTGATCGAAAGAAAATGGTCACTCAGAATCCAGACAGAATTAAGGGAAAAGAGTTGCCTAAAGCTGGTTGCTCAGTGTTGCCTTTAACTGAAATCTCTCAGCTCCAAATGATACCTATAAGATCTCTTGACCAGAGGGCCTCATCTTTACCCTCAGCTTGACTAAACTTTAGACAGGACTTTTGTTGACTACAGATCTCTAGTCTCCCAGTTCTTAAGACTGTTTACTTGCAGTTGTAAATTCTTCCTCAATCCACCTGTGGTTTAAATCTCTACAACCCAGGAAAGTCTTTCTTAAGCACCTAGAAGCCAGCCCTTTGAAATATAATCATCAAAAAAGATAAGACCCCTACCTCCTGTACTCTATGGGAGTGTAGGAGCCTTACTTAGATAAAGACCAATTAACAAACATAGATGGCCTAATCACATTGATCCACCTTTCCACTGCGAATTATCTGATACTTTTCCACTAGCTTACCCCAGTGCTCAAAACCTCTCCCACCTTCTGTTTCAAAAGAATTAAGTTACATTCTCTCCTTGCTAATGCAATAGTCGTAAATAAAGTTTTCCTTTACTTGTTTAACATATCTGGTGTGATAGTTCCTTCCCACCATGGTCCTACTCAGTTATGAGGGTAAGAGAAATACATGTGTGTTCCTCAATAAATAAGCAAGTCGAAGTGCCAAACATGTGGATAGAAATTATGGAATTGATATTTTGTTCTGATATGAATAACAGCAGTCAATACACTATCACCCAAGGGTCCTACTATGTTTTAACTAGAAACCACATTAAGTTAAATAAATTGTTTCAAATATTCCTTCTTTTTTTTTAATATAATTTTTTATTTTTTATAAACATATATTTTTATCCCCAGGGGTACAGGTCTGTGAATCACCAGGTTTACACACTTCACAGCACTCACCAAAACACATACCCTCCCCAATGTCCATAATACCACCCCCTTCTCCCAAACCCCCTCCCCCCAGCAACCCTCAGTTTGTTTTGTGAGATTAAGAGTCACTTATGGTTTGTCTCCCTCCCAATCCCATCTTCTTTCATTTATTCTTCTCGTACCCACTTAAGCCCCCATGTTGCATCACCACTTCCTCATATCAGGGAGATCATATGATAGTTGTGTTTCTCCGCTTGACTTATTTCGCTAAGCATGATACGCTCTAGTTCCATCCATGTTGTCGCAAATGGCAAGATTTCATTTCTTTTGATGGCTGCATAGTATTCCATTGTGTATATATACCACATCTTCTTGATCCATTCATCTGTTGATGGACATCTAGGTTCTTTCCATAGTTTGGCTATTGTGGACATTGCTGCTATAAACATTCGAGTACACGTGCCCCTTTGGATCACTACGTTTGTATCTTTAGGGTAAATACCCAATAGTGCAATTGCTGGGTCATAGGGCAGTTCTACTTTCAACATTTTGAGGAACCTCCATGCTGTTTTCCAGAGAGGTTGCACCAGCTTGCATTCCCACCAACAGTGTAGGAGGGTTCCCCTTTCTCCGCATCCTTGCCAGCATCTGTCATTTCCTGACTTGTTGATTTTAGCCATTCTGACTGGTGTGAGGTGATATCGCATCGTGGTTTTGATTAGTATTTCCCTGATGCCGAGTGATATGGAGCACTTTTTCATGTGTCTGTTGGCCATCTGGATGTCTTCTTTGCAGAAATGTCTGTTCATGTCCTCTGCCCATTTCTTGATTGGGTTATTTGTTCTTTGGGTGTTGAGTTTGCTAAGTTCTTTATAGATTCTGGACACTAGTCCTTTATCTGATATGTCATTTGCAAATATCTTCTCCCATTCTGTCAGTTGTCTTTTGATTTTGTTAACTGTTTCCTTTGCTGTGAAAAAGCTTTTGATCTTGATGAAATCCCAATAGTTCATTTTTGCCCTTGCTTCCCTTGCCTTTTGCGTTGTTCCTAGGAAGATGTTGCTGCGGCTGAGGTCGAAGAGGTTGCTGCCTGTGTTCTCCTCAAGGATTTTGATGGATTCCTTTCGTACATTGAGGTCCTTATCCATTTTGAGTCTATTTTCGTGTGTGGTGTAAGGAAATGGTCCAATTTCATTTTTCTGCATGTGGCTGTCCAATATTCCCAGCACCATTTATTGAAGAGGCTGTCTTTTTTCCATTGGACATTCTTTCCTGCTTTGTCGAAGATTAGTTGACCATAGAGTTGAGAGTCTATTTCTGGGCTCTCTATTCTGTTCCATTGATCTATGGGTCCGTTTTTGTGCCAGTACCATGCTGTCTTGATGATGACAGCTTTGTAATAGAGCTTGAAGTCCGGGATTGTGATGCCACCAACGTTGGCTTTCTTTTTCAATATCCCTTTAGCTATTCGAGGTCTTTTGTGGTTCCATATAAATTTTAGAATTATTTGTTCCATTTCTTTGAAAAAGATGGATGGTACTTTGATAGGAATTGCATTAAATGTGTAGATTACTTTAGGTAGCATAGACATTTTCACAATATTTATTCTTCCAATCCAGGAGCATGGAACATTTTTCCATTTCTTTGTGTCTTCCTCAATTTCTTTCATGAGTACTTTATAGTTTTCTGAGTATAGATTCTGTGTCTCTTTGGTTAGTTTTATTCCTAGGTATCTTATGGTTTTGGGTGCAATTGTAAATGGGATTGACTCCTTAATTTCCCTTTCTTCTGTCTTGCTGTTGGTGTAGAGAAATGCAACTGATTTCTGTGCATTGATTTTATATCCTGACACTTTACTGAATTCCTGTATAAGTTCTAGCAGTTTTGGAGTGGAGTCTTTTGGGTTTTCCACATATAGTATCATATCATCTGCGAAGAGTGATAATTTGACTTCTTCTTTGCCGATTTGGATGCCTTTAATTTCCTTTTGTTGTCTGATTGCTGAGGCTAGGACCTCTAGTACTATGTTGAATAGCAGTGGTGATAATGGACATCCCTGCCGTGTTCCTGACCTTAGCGGAAAAGCTTTCAGTTTTTCTCCATTGAGAATGATATTTGCGGTGGGTTTTTCATAGATGGCTTTGATGATATTGAGGTATGTGCCCTCTATCCCTACACTTTGAAGAGTTTTGATCAGGAAGGGATGCTGTACTTTGTCAAATGCTTTTTCAGCATCTATTGAGAGTATCATATGGTTCTTGTTCTTACTTTTATTGATGTGTTGTATCACATTGACTGATTTGCGGATGTTGAACCAACCTTGCAGCCCTGGAATAAATCCCACTTGGTCGTGGTGAATAATCTTTTTAATGTACTGTTGAATCCTATTGGCTAGTATTTTGTTGAGTATTTTCGCATCTGTGTTCATCAAGGATATTGGTCTATAGCTCTCTTTTTTGGTGGGATCCTTGTCTGGTTTTGGGATCAAGGTGATGCTGGCCTCATAAAATGAGTTTGGAAGTTTTCCTTCCATTTCTATTTTTTGGAACAGTTTCAGGAGAATAGGAATTAGTTCTTCTTTAAATGTTTGGTAGAATTCCCCCGGGAAGCCGTCTGGCCCTGGGCTTTTGTTTGTTTGGAGATTTTTAATGACTGCTTCAATCTCCTTATTGGTTATGGGTCTGTTCAGGCTTTCTATTTCTTCCTCGTTCAGTTGTGGTAGTTTATATGTTTCTAGGAATGCATCCATTTCTTCCAGATTGTCAAATTTATTGCCGTAGAGTTGCTCATAGTATGTTCTTATAATAGTTTGTATTTCTTTGGTGTTAGTTGTGATCTCTCCTCTTTCATTCATGATTTTATTTATTTGGGTCCTTTCTCTTTTCTTTTTGATAAGTCGGGCCAGGGGTTTATCAATTTTATTAATTCTTTCAAAGAACCAGCTCCTACTTTCATTGATTTGTTCTATTGTTTTTTTGGTTTCTATTTCATTGATTTCTGCTCTGATCTTTATGATTTCTCTTCTCCTGCTAGGCTTAGGGTTTCTTTCTTGTTCTTTCTCCAGCTCCTTTAGGTGTAGGGTTAGATTGTGTACCTGAGACCTTTCTTGCTTCTTGAGAAAGGCTTGTACCGCTATATATTTTCCTCTCAGGACTGCCTTTGTTGTGTCCCACAGATTTTGAACCGTTGTATTTTCATTATCATTTGTTTCCATGATTTTTTTCAATTCTTCTTTAATTTCCCGGTTGACCCATTCATTCTTTAGAAGGATGCTGTTTAGTCTCCATGTATTTGGGTTCTTTCCAAACTTCCTTTTGTGGTTGAGTTCTAGCTTTAGAGCATTGTGGTCTGAAAATATGCAGGGAATGATCCCAATCTTTTGATACCGGTTGAGTCCTGATTTAGGACCGAGGATGTGATCTATTCTGGAGAATGTTCCATGTGCACTAGAGAAGAATGTGTATTCTGTTGCTTTGGGATGAAATGTTCTGAATATATCTGTGATGTCCATCTGGTCCAGTGTGTCGTTTAAGGCCTTTATTTCCTTGCTGATCTTTTGCTTGGATGATCTGTCCATTTCAGTGAGGGGAGTGTTAAAGTCCCCTACTATTATTGTATTATTGTTGATGTGTTTCTTTGATTTTGTTATTAATTGGTTTATATAGTTGGCTGCTCCCATGTTGGGGGCATAGATATTTAAAATGGTTAAATCTTCTTGTTGAACAGACCCTTTGAGTATGATATAGTGTCCTTCCTCATCTCTTATTATAGTCTTTGGCTTAAAATCTAATTGATCTAAGGATTGCCACTCCCGCTTTCTTCTGATGTCCATTAGCATGGTAAATTCTTTTCCACCCCCTCACTTTAAATCTGGAGGTGTCTTCGGGCTTAAAATGAGTTTCTTGGAGGCAACATATAGATGGGTTTTGTTTTTTTATCCATTCTGATACCCTGTGTCTTTTGACAGGGGCATTTAGCCCATTCACATTCAGGGTAACTATTGAGAGATATGAGTTTAGCGCCATTGTTTTGCCTGTAAGGTGACTGTTGCTGTATATGGTCTCTGTTCCTTTCTGATCTACCACTTGTAGGCTCTCTCTTTGCTTAGAGGACCCCTTTCAAGATTTCCTGTAGACCTGGTTTGGTGTTTGCAAATTCTTTCAGTTGTTGTTTGTCCTGGAAGCTTTTAATCTCTCCTTCTATTTTCAATGATAGCCTAGCTGGATATAGTATTCTGGGCTGCATGTTTTTCTCATTTAGTGCTCTGAAAATATCATGCCAGCTCTTTCTGGCCTGCCAGGTGTCTGTGGATAAGTCAGCTGCCAATCTAATATTTTTACCATTGTATGTTACAGACTTCTTTTCCCGGGCTGCTTTCAGGATTTTCTCTTTGTCACTGAGACTTGTAAATTTTACTATTAGGTGACGGGGTGTGGGCCTATTCTTATTGATTTTGAGGGGCGTTCTCTGAACTTCCTGAATTTTGATGCTCGTTCCCTTTGCCATATTGGGGTATTCTCCCCAATAATCAAATATTCCTTCTTATTATCACAAGGTATCACTTTGGTGGCCCAAGCCTTTCTTTTTCAATATTTGAGAGCTATAGGGTTTTTTGAGTTATAATTGACATATAAATAGTTGTACACATTTAATGTATATATCCTAATAAGTTTGAAATTATACACCCATGAAGTATACACCCATCGCCATGTACAATACAGTAAATTTAACATCACCTCGAAAATTTCCTCCCTCCCTCCTTTATTTTTTTTGATAAGAACATTTAATATAAGATCTACTTTCAACAAATACAGTATTAACTATGTTCCCCATGCTGTACTGTAGATTTCTAGGCCTTATTTAGCTTGCAGAAGTGAATATTGATGAAGATTTGAGTTGTTTCAATATCTTGACTATTGTGAATAATACTGCAGTGAAGATGGGAATGAAGATACCCTTTGAAATACTGATTTTGTTTCCTATAAATATATACCAAGAAGTGACAGATTGCTGTATCATGTTAATTTTTTAATTTTTTGAGAAATCTCCAAACATTTTTCCATAGCAGGTACACCAACTTACATTGCTACCAACAGTATAGAAAAGTTCCCCTTTCTCCAAAACCTCAACACTTGTTATCTTTAGTTCCATTATAATAGCCATCCTAACAGGTGTGCAGTGATATCTCATTGTTTCATTGTGCTTTTGATTTGCATTTACCTCATGATTACTGATGCTAAGCATCTTTTCATGTACTAGTTGACCATTTTTATGTCTTCAGAAAAAATGTCTATTCAGTTCCTTTGCCCATTTTTAACTGTTTTTTGCTATTGACAAAAATGTGTAAGTTCCCTATATATTTTGGTTATTAACCCCTCATCAGATATAGGCTTGCAAATATTTTCTCTTGTTCTGCGGATTGCCTTTTCATTTTGTTAATGGTTTCCTTTTATGCACAGAAGCTTTTTTAGTTTGATGTGCCCCCACTTGTTTGAGTTGCTTGTGTTGCCTGTTCTTTGGTATCACATCCAAGAAATTATTGCCAAAGCCAATAGCAAAAAGATTTTCCCTATTCTTTCTCCTAGGATTTTACAGTTTTGGGTAAATATCTTGTTTTTTAATATCTTGTAAAATATTTTAATATCTTGTAAATTTTTTAATATCTTGTAAAATATTTCTAATATCTTTTAATATCTTGTAAAATATTTTTTAATATCTTGTAAAATATTTCTATAAACATTGTAATATGATGATATAAATGAATTATATCAAAGAGCAAACTATTATATTTCAAATCTGTCTTAGGTTGTGTCTTTCCAAGATAATTTTTGTGACACCTGTGCAAATGAAACATGTTATTTTATAACCACCCACTAAAAAACAAACAAACAAAAAACTTTAGTTTTATTTTAATATACTGAAATTCAACAAATGAGTAGTTCGAATTTCAAAAGTCTGTCTTGAAGGTAGAATATATTACAAAGAGCAGATTTGTTTAAATATCGTGTAACACAGTTCATCATGTTGTTTGAATTAATACTGGTATGTTCTTAGTTTTAGGTTCCTTCTCACCCTTCATTGTAACATCTGGTATTTTTTTTTTTTGTTTTTATAAATATTTACTCACCCAACACCCAACATCTGGTATTTTTATGCCAGAAATGTCTACTAGATAGCATCTTTATCCTGCACATATGTTGCTGTAATGCATAGATGAGTTCTCAACATTGAGTCTTCAAATATATTTGATACACTATTAGGGCTCATAAAGAACCCTTTCTAGACGAATGCTTGGTAAGCCTACTCTGAATTACCTTCACTCAAGAAAAGCTTTGCACCACAAGGTGGCATCCTTGCTTCTATTTGGAAAATTTTTAAGCGTCTCTAAGACTTCAGAACAATTATTCTATTTTGGATCCTGACCAATCGTGAAACCCTCTCTCAGACATCATTTCTTCATTTACCTAATACTTCACCCATTCAACAAACATCTTTCTTATTTCTGACCATCTCTTGAAGCCAAGCCAATGGAGTTTTTTCTTCATTACACCATTGAAAACACAACCACAAAGACTGCTATGACCTCTATCTTGTTAAATCCAATGATCAACTATCTGTCTTCATGTCACTACCCTCCCAGCAGATCTTTGGCACCAATGATTACTCCCTTCTCATTGAAACATTTTCTTCACTTGGCTTCCATCATACCACACTGCTTTCCTCCAATTTCACTGTTTATTCTTAGTCTCTTGCTGAGTCCTGCCTATTTTCAAAAGGCTGGGAGTCACCCCTGGTCTTGGGGCTCTACAACTACCTGTCCAGTGTATTGCTTTAAACAAAATATCTCCCCCCTTGCATCTGATATGGAAGCTGAAGAGGCATTCTTTTGATAGAATCACTGAAGTCTGGGTTGGTAAAGGAGAAGGAGATGAACTGGCCAAGGCTGTGATCAGAGAAAAGTGAGAAGTCTGTTGTAGGCTGAAAATCACTGGCAAGATAGGTGTAGCTATATTGAGAAGAATTTTGGTTTCCAGACAAAGAAACTGAACATTATGTTGAAGACAGTAAGTAATTATCAGAGGTTCCTAAATAGGGTAAAGATGTGATCATCAATATAAATGTATGTATAACAAAATGAGCATTTAGATCCTTGTGTTTTTTGAGTTAAGAATTCCAGTTTTTGAGGGGTGCCTGGGTGGCTCAGTGGGTTAAAGCCTCTGCCTTCAGTCAGGTCATGATCTCAGGGTCCTGGGATGGATCCCCACATTGGGCTCTCTGCTCAGCAGGGAGCCTGCTTCCCCCTCTCTCTCTGCCTGCCTCTCTGCCTACTTGTGATCTTTGTCTGTCAAATAAAAAAATAAAATCTTTAAAAAAAAGAATTCCATTTTTTGAGAAAAATAATTTGCAAAAATAGAATTAACCAGGAAAAAATAAGTCCAAGAGTAGCAATAATGAATAATACAAAAGGTTTATAATGAGAAATTTTATAAATAAGTTATATTTTTGTTATCCTCTTTTTAAAGTTGACCCAGCCAAACACAAAGGAAAGGAAAATGCATTAATTTATGCCTCATTACACGAATAGTTAAAATTTATTGAAAATTTACTATATGCAAAGCACAATAGATTCTTTATATATATAGTGTATCACATTGAATTTTCAAGTATTTTTTGCCAATTCTTGGTATATCTGTTCGTGGACTCATTCCTTGCTCTTCTAATCTTTTGTCTGCTGGCTTACAGCTAAATTTGGCCTTTGAAAGACACTGGCAGGAGATTAGAAGATGCATGGAATAGAGAAACCAGAGTATTTTCCCCCAATTTCTAATTTATGTACCATCTCCTACAGCTGTTAGGTCTCCTACTTGACTTCAGCCCCTCTGATCCAGCCCACTGGTATCACTGAAACTGGATGACCCTAGTTTATAGGCCCTATTTCCTCTTTTTCCTTTTGTCCTTCCTGTTGGCATAACTTCTGGGTTGCTTAGTTTTTCCTTGCTTAACATTTAATCTCATCTAGGACCTATGTTACCGATGCCTTAAATTAAACTCCTTCTATTTTTTTTTTAATAAAGGAATTTCTCCTTTCCAGACAAAACGATTTCTGTTTTTCTTTTAACTCATGTTTTATTAGATGCTACAAGGCAAATAAAGACCACAAAAATTCAATGTTTAAGTAATTTGCCAAAGGTCACACATAATAAGTGGCAGCAGAATGACAATTTCTACTAGGATCTACCCAACACCTAAATTGCACTTACCATACTACACAGACTCTTCTTTAATCAATACTATGATAAAATAATAAAATAATGTCATAATGTGATAATTTAGGTATTTTAAGATATTGCAAAATAAGTAATCACTTCCTCCCCCTCCTTTTTTTTTTTTTTTTTTAAGAAAACTCTATGCCTCATGTAGGGCTCGAACTCATGACCTCAAAAGCAAGAGTTGCATGCTCTACTGACTGAGCCAACCAGGTGTTCCACACACCTTTTTAATCAGTTAATTATTTATTTTTGACAGTTGTGAGACAAGTATTTTAAAATAGCAAGAGTCACAGAACATGGAACAATCATGCAGTGTTTTTCAACATATCTCTGTATTTTTGCACAAGACAATATTAAGTAATGAGATTCTTTTTACATTGTTCCAATCTCTGATGTTAAATATTCTTTTCTTTTCAAACATTTAAAAAAATCAGGACTCCATCCAGAATGAAGTTCAGAAAAGGAGAGAGTTTTGCCCTCAGCCAAGTTGCATGGGCGTGAACTAGTAATTGCTTCAAAGGAAAAAGGTGTTTGAATCTCCCTTCTTATCATCTAAGAAAGAGATGATTAACCCCTTAAAATAGTCAATAAATATTTTCCTGCACACGTAATACCTGGTGGGCACATTCCTAGGCACTTGGAATACAATAGCAAACGAGATAGTCACAGATGTTTGTCTTCATGGAACTTCCATTTTAGAGAGAGGAGACAGACAGACAATAAACATAATGAAACAAATTGCATAGTATGTTAGATGGTAAAAATGATATGGAAAAAGAAAAAATACATCAACATAAGAAAGATGAGGAAAGAAGAGTGAGAATAGGTTGTAAGTTTAAATTAGATAACTAGGACAGGCTTTACTGAAAAGGTGACTCAATTTGAGCAAAAGTTTGAATGAGGAGTTAGCAGAAGGACATCAGACAGACGGGGTTTCAGGACAGGAAAAAATCAATGCAAAGCAGAGAATATATTTGGCATTTTGAGAAACAGCAAGAGGACCAGGTGACTGGGATAGAATGAATAGTGGAAGTATTACTAAGGGATAGCATTTGATGTGATGCGGGGGGAGGAAAACCACATACCACTTTGTGGGATATTGAAAAGACTCTGGCTTTTACCACACAGGATTTGCAGCAGAAAAAAACAAAAACAAAAACAAAACACAATTTTTAAAGAACAATTTTTGCTACAGTAGTTAAGACCAGACTATAAAAAATGAAATCTAGAAGCCAAGATCAGTTAGGAGGCTATGACAATGAACCAGGAGAGAGATGACCATGGCTCTGACCCATTCATTGTGGGTAGAATTAAAGGAAAGTGGTTGGATTGAATTCTAGACATACTTTATTTTGAAGCTCATTTCAGCAGGATTTCCTATTGGATTAGATGTAAAGTATGAGAAATAAAAAGAGTACTAGATAATTTATATGTGAATTCCATCAAATTAAATGAAATCTCAAGCAGCAGAATGAAGTGCATTCACACATACTGCAAGTTCTTACTTCTGACTCTACTTTCCATAACCCATTTATCAACAAATGACAAAATTTGGAGAATTCTACTATTACTCCAAATATTGGGATAAACAAACTGAGAGGATATCTTCTTTTACTTCTTACAAAGGACATTTATAAATGATCACTTAGAACAACAGAACATGGGGCACCTGGGTGGCTCAGTCAGTTGAGCATCCAGCTCTTGGTTTCAGCTCAGGTGCTGCTCTCAGGGTTGTGGGACAGAGCCCCTTGTGGTATTCTAGATCAGCACAGAGTTCTGCTGGAGATTCTATCTCCCTCTCTCTCCCTGCCGCCTCCCTCTCTCATAAATAAATAAATAAAATCTTAAAAAAAAAAAAAGTTAAAACAGAATGAAAAGTGGAGGTGACTTCTTAAGGAACCGAAATTTCATCAAGAGTCATTAAAGTAAAACCTGGAGGGGCAAGTCATAGGGGGAACCTTGATATACTCTATAGTGGGAATTGGAAATGTCTCCCCAAGCAAATAAACTGAACTACAGTTAAAAGACATTCAAAAAAATCCCAGAATGTAAAACAGATTCTAAGTTTAAAGAAAAAAGTATTCTATCAAGGACACTAAACATTCCCTCAGCTGAGCTTATCCCTACTTGTATATGTTCCCAGTCTATAGAAAAAGTGTATATCAATAAAATAAAATAAAATAAAATAAAATAACCAACTTTAGTTCATTGGAAAGAACAACTGGCTTTAGGTACTGTATGAAAAGAACAACAACAACAAAAATAAATCATACAGACTGCAGCAGAACACAAATATACCACTTTATCTGATCTGCTCACACAAGATCAAGATGAAAAGAAACAGCATGGCACTTACACAGGCAGTGTAGAGCTACAAATTCTCCTCTCCCCAAAAAGAAAAGGTAAAAACTAAAGAACTATGAATAAGCCAACCAGAAAAATGACATAACATAAGAAACAGATAAAATGCAAAAAAAAAAATTCTTAAAATGTATTAATTATGAAGATTGAAAGAACAGCAGTGTGATAGTTCATTCTACATGTCACCTGGACTAACCACAGGGTACCCAGATTAACTATTCTTTCTGGATATGTCTGTGAGTGTCTCTAGATGGAATTAACACTTGAATCTATGGAATTCAGTTCATTGCCTTCCCCAGTTTGGGTGGGCATCATTTAATCTGTTCAAGGTCTGAATAAAACAAAAAGCAGAGGGATGAGGAATCCCCCCTTCTCAAGTGACTGCTTGAGCTGGGACACTGATCTTCTCTGGATGCTCCTGTTTCTCTGGCCATCAGACCGACACTGAATTACGCCACTGGCCTTCTTCGTTCTTCAGCTTGCAGACACAGATCATGGGACTGCTCAGTCTCCATAACTGCCTAAAACAATTCCTTGTAGCAAATCTCTTTCTATAGATCCAGTTGGTGGTCTTCTTCTAGAGAACCCTAATACATACAGATTATAAGAAAATTTGATTTTGAAATGTCCAATATTGTGGCTGGGTCGCTCAGTAGGTTAAGCATCTGCCTTCAGCTCGGATTATGATCTCAGGGTCCGGGGACTGAGACCCACATTGAGCTCCCTGCTCAAAGGGGAACCTGTTTCTCCTTCTCCCTCTGCCACTCCCCCTGCTTGCACTCTCTCGCTGTCAAATAAATAAATAAAACATAATTAAATAAATAAACATCCAATGTTGAGAAATAACCTAGTTATATTAAAGAACTTCAAAGATAAAGAATTATTCTAGAATATAGGCAGGAAGAACAAGAGAAAAATACACCAAGAGAAAAATTACACCAAGAGAAAAATAAACACGGCAACATTGAATTTCTACAGAGAAATATTAATGACATAAGATGATGGAACAATATTAAAAAGTTCTAAAAAATGAAAGTGAGATCCAAAATTATTATACCAGCCAAGATGTTATTCAAATATAAAAGCAATTGGAGACATACCTTGAAAGAAGTTGCTGTGGCTGATGTTAAAGAGGTACTGCCTGTGTTCTCCTTTAGGATTTTGATAGATTCCTGCCTCACATTGAGGTCATTTAACATTTCGAGTTTATCTTTGTGTATGGTGTAAGAGAATGGTTGAATTTTATTCAATACATAGCTGTCCAATTTTCTCAGCACCATTTATTGAAGAGACTGCCTTTTTTCCTCTGTATATTTTTTCCAGCAACTTCTTTCAAGATATGTCTCCAAAGGCAAAGGAAACAAAAGTGAAGATGAACTTTTGGAACTTCATCAAGATCAAAACTTCTGCACAGCAAAGGAAACAGTCAACAAAACAAAAAGGCAACCCACAAAATGGGAGAAGATATTCACAAATGACACTGCAGACAAAGGGCTGACATCTAAGATCTATAAAGAACCCCTCAAACTCAACACACACAAAACAGATAATCGTGTCAAAAAATGGGCAGAAGACATGAACAGATACCTCCAAAGAAGACATACAAATGGCTAACAGGCACATGAAAAAATGTTCATCATCTTTCCAATCAGGGAGATTCAAATCAAAACCACATTGAGACACCACCTTACACCAGTTAGAACGGCCAAAATTAACAAGACAGTAAACAACAAGTGTTGGAGGAGTTGTGGAGAAGGGAATCCTCTTACACTGTTGGTGGGAAAGCACGTTGGTGCAGCCACTTTGGAAAACAGTGTGGAGATTCCTTAAGAAATTAAAAATAGAGCTTCCCTGTGACCCTGCAATTGCACTACTGAGTATTTATCCCAAAGATACAGATGTAGTGAAAAGGAGAGCCATCTGTACCCCAATGTTCATAGCAGCAATGGCAGCAGTTGTCAAACTGTGGAAAGAACCAAGATGCCCTTCAACGAATGAATGGATAAAGAAGATATGGTCCATATACAATCCATATATACAGTGGAGTATTATGCCTCCATCAGAAAGGATGAATACCCAACTTTTGTAGCAACATGGATGGAACTGGAGGAGATTATGCTGAGTGAAATAAGTCAAGCAGAGAGAGTCCGTTATATGATTGCACTTACTTGTGGAGCATAAGGAACAACACAGAGGACATTGGGAGATGGAGAGGAGAAGTGAGTTAGGGGAAATCAGAGTGGGAGACAAACTATGAGAGACTGTGGACTCTGAGAAAGAAACTGAGGGTTTTGGAGGGAGGTGGTGGGGGGTTGGGTGAGCCTGGTGGTGGGTATTATGGAGTGCACGTATTGCATGGAGCACTGGGTATGGTGCATAAAAAATGAAATTTGGAACCCTGAAAAAAAATAAAATAAAAATTTTTTAAAAAGCAATTGGAAAATATACTTGAGCATAACTGCTATTTATTGGGTGTCTACTATGTGACAAGCCTGTTCTAAATTTTTTCAAGTGTCAATTTATCTTCACAACAACATCATGAGGAAGTTCCTATCATTCACCCAACTTCGCACATGAGAAAACTAATGCATCATGAGATTATAAAATTGCTCAAAGTCTCACTTGAATCTAGACCTACTTGAATCTAGACTGTCTTGCTTCAAAGACCACACATTAACTATACTATCACCCTTATAAAATAAATAAAGAACTTAAAGAAATACTTGATGGCTACAGCACCCATGAGCTTTTCCTAGTAAATAAAAATGAAAACCAAAAAGATAAAATTCAGCCTAAAGCTAACAAAATAATAGGTGCCACCTTGCAAAGCAATGTAGTACAACTGACAGAACATGTTAAGTAATTGTGCTGTGATTCTCACACTGTGGGCGAATGTCCATGTATAATCAGTAACAAAATGAAACAGATGCTTTGAAGAACATCACTGAGTATTTGCACCTTTTTCCCCACCATGGGTAAGGGGAGAAAATATTCACTTTCAGCTCAAGCCAATTGAAAAGGACTTCAAAAGATCCAATGAGAGTTTTATATTTGTCTTTTGAAGTTTGGGGAAATAAGGGATTGGTCTCTGATATGTGCTTAAGAAACCTAAAAGCAAGAGGCTAGGATATCAATCTGGGGCCAGGGCAAAGGCAAAGAGACCAAATTATTTTGCAGAGTAAGCCATGTTTTGAAATAAAGAACACGTGATTTTTCTGGTGCAATGACTCAAAAAACAGTATGGAGGTTCCTCAAAAGTTAAAAATATAACTACCCTACAATCCAGTAATCACGTTACTGGGTGATTACCCAAAGAATACAAAAACACTAATTCAAAGGGATACATGCACCCCTATGTTTATAGTAGCATTATTTACAATAACCAAGATACGGAAGCAGCCCAAGTGTCCATCAATTGATGAATAGATAAAGAAAATGTGGTATATATCTATAATAGAATGTTATTCAGCCATAGAAAAGAATGAAATCTTGCCATTTTCAGCAACATGGATGGAGCTAGAGAATATTGTGCTAAGTGAAATAAGTCAGTCAGAGAAAGACAAACACTATATGATCTCACTCATGTAGAATTTAAGAAACAAAACAAATGAGTAAGGAAGGGGAGAGAAAGAGAACAAAATAAGAGACAGACTTAACTATGGAGAACAAACTGATGGTTACCAGAGGGAAGGTGGGTGGGGGGATGGGTTAAATAGATTTAAAAAACACATTGTTATCATGAGCACCAGTGATACATGGAAGTGTTGAATCACTATATTGTATACCTGAAAGTACTACGACACCATATGTTAACTCTACTGGAATTAAAATTAAGACCTTAAAAAAGAAAGAACATGATTTTTTTTTTTCCATACAGTGAGAAGACCCTTAGAAGGGAATCAGACAGGAGTTAAGATTGGGAATGAAGCTCAGAGAGCTGATTATTTCAATGACAGGGACATTTTGTTATTGAAAGAAGACAGCTCTCGTGATTAAAAATGACTGCAGTCTCCATATAGTGGGCATAAATGCTAGGAATGGGATGGGGAAGCTGCTTTACATTTTACAGATTCATCAAATTGTACTCCAATCCAAAACAGTTACACAGGGGTGGACTGTGGGAAGCTTTGAGGATCCAGGACAAAGAAAGACTCATTTGCAAATAGAAATTTGCCTAGGAATAGGTGAAAGGGTATAAAAATTGGTTGGGAAAGTCCCACACTGGTTGATATATTTCAGTATTGAGCAGCTCCAAAAACGTACACTTGCAATTCATTCAGAGGGTTTAAAATACAGTAATAACAAAATTAAGCATGGTGACAGTAATAGTTGACTCTCTTCATTTATGGTTCTGTATTTTTTAATTCACCTACTCACTAAAATTTATTTGTAACCCCAAAAACAATACTTGTTGTGCTTTCACAACAAGATTCATAGACACATAAAAAGGCAAAAACCTGAGTCTCCCAATACACATGACCCCAGGTGAAATCGAACAAAGCAACATTCTGCTTTCTTCAGCTTTCACATTTATAAGAAAGTGTCCTTCGCAGGGTTTATTTAGTGTCATGTTCTCCAAATTTTTTGTGCTTTTTATTGGTGATTTCATGGTGTGAAATGGCCCCAGACACAATGCCAAAGTGCTGTCTGGTGTTCCTAAGTGTAAAGGCTGTGATATGCCTGACAGAGAAAATACATGTGTTCGATAAAGCTTCATTCAGGCATAAGTTAGAGTGCTGATGGCCACAAGTTCAGTGTTAATGAATCAACAATATATATTAAATAAAATGTCTCTTAAAGTATCCCATGTAAGACAAGGCTATGTACTGATCAGCAGAAGAAAATGTGATTGCATGAGTGCAAGTATAAGGACCCTATATTCCCATATGAGCAATGGTCAGTATTGGCAGCGACTGCAGATCATAATTATCATAGGTAACAATGATCAACTGTATTTTCTCAGTATTTATGAAATATATTTGCCTTTGTGCTATAATGTGAATGTGTAGGAAAGGAATCTTGAATCTGGGCTTACTCTCAGCACTTAAGGAAAAGCAATGTGCTTAACAAGGAACATTAAACTCTATCATCCGTTTTTTTTTTTTTTCTTAAGATTTTATTTATTTATTTGACAGATCACAAGTAGGCAGAGAGGCAGACAGAGAGAGAGAGGGGAGGAAGCAGACTCCCTGCTGAGCAGAGAGCCCGATGCGGGGCTCAATCCCAGGACCCCGAGATCATGACACGAGCCAAAGGCAGAGGCCCCAACCCACTGAGCCACCCAGGTGCCCCTATTATCCACTTTTGCTCCTGAGCTGCTCTTAATCATAGGACCTGCTTGTGCTGGAGGTGCCATATTGGAATGCAATCACAACTTCCCCACCAAGAAAAATTAGGACCTATTTAGAGAATAGCCACCCCTGGGTCTGAGGGGAAACTTCTGAGTCAGGAGTTTAAATAAGCTGGGAGATTAACTATAAACCCTCCCAGCTGTGACCCCTTGGGGACCCTTGGGGACCTTGTAATATAGTTTATTACAGTAAAGGTCATATTAAAACACACCTGCTGTCCCCATTTGCTCAACACAAGCCCCATCACGCTGGCCTGAGGAGAGGCAATCAGGAATCAGGGACTTACCCCTACTTCTACAGGAGAAAACAGTTTTTATATATAAAAGATCTGCAATCACTAACATTCAAGCATACATACTGCAGTGAAGAGAGTCTTTGCTGTCAGACTATTCTGAATGTGAGTTCCAAATCTAAGTCCCCATACCAAGCCCCAGATCCAAACCCCACTTTCCTCATCTGTTAAAATGGGGGAAATAAAAATTCTCACCTAATTCGATTGTTGTGAATATCAAAAGCAATAGCAAATGTAAAGCTCAGTAAATGTCAAATTTTATTATTAGCCTCTATCCCGAGATCTTTTCAAAACCCATAACAACACTACAGCAAACAATTTGCTCCATGAAACAGTAAAGTGTAACAAAAAAATCTAAGAAATCCCTTCAGGCTCTTAAAGATTCCATCATATGTATGATAGAAGTCATTCAAAAAGCTATTAAAATAAATTTTACCTCTAAAATAAACTCTACCATATATTAATTTTAATTTACTATAACATGTTAACTGTATATTTACCTGGTTAATTTTTTTTAGAGACCTTTTTTAGAGCAGTTTTAGGTTCACAGCAAAATTAACAGGAAAGTGCAGAGATTCTCCATATTACCCTTGTCTCTAAACATTATCAACATCCCCCACCACAGTGGTATATCATTAAAATTACTGAACCTACACTGACACATCATAATCACCCAAAATCCATGCTATATATTAGAGTCCACTCTCGGTATACATTATGAGTTTGGACAAATACATCATGATACGTATTCATTACTATAGTACCATACAGAGTATTTTCACAGCCCTAAAAATCCCCTGTGCTCCATCTGTTAACCCCTCCCCATCGCCCAACCCTTGGCAATGACTGATCGTTTTACTCTCTCCTTGGTTCTATATTCCAGAATCCTATATAGCTGGAATCACACAGTGTGCAGGATTTCAGGTTTGATTTTTTACTTAGTAATCTACATTTAAGTTTTCTCCATGTCTTTTCATGGCTTGATACCTCATTTCATTTTAGGACTGAATAATTTTCCATTGTCTGGATGTACCATAATTTATTCATACTATTTCAACAGTGACTGCACCAATTAACATTCCAATTAACAGTGCACAAGGATTCCTTTTCTCCACATCCTCCCCAACACTTGTTACTTCTTGTCTTTTTGATTCTAGCCATTCTGACAGATAAAGTGATATTTCATTATGGTTTTGATTTGCATTTCCCTGATTATTAGTGATGTTGATCACCTTTTCATGCGTCTATTGGTTAATTGTATGTCTTCTTTGGAAAAACGTATATTCAAATCCTTTGCCCATTTTTTTAAAAGATTTTATTTATTTATTTGACAGAAAGAGATCACAAGTAGGCAGAGAGAAAGAGAGAGGAGGAAGCAGGCTCCCTGCTGAGCAGAGAGCCGGATGTGGGACTCAATCCCAAAACCCTGGGATCATGACCTGAGCTAAAGGCAGAGGCTTAACCCACTGAGCCACCCAGGCGCCCCCTTTGCCCAGTTTTTAATCAAATTGCTTTTTGGTGCTAAATTGTCTAAATTCTTTGTATAATATACATATTAAATCCTTTCTGGATATATCATTTGCAAATACCTTCTCTCAATCAGCACGTTGCCTTTTCATTTTGTTGATCGTTTTCTTTGCTGTGCAAAAGCTTTTTATTTTGGTGTAGTCCTAATAATATTCTTTAAAGATTTTATTTATTTGAAAGTGAAAGAGAACATGAGAGGAGAGAAGGTCAGAGGGAGAGGCAGACTCCCCACGGAGCTGGGAGCCTGATGTGGGACTTCAGGATTATGACCTGAGCCGAAGGCAGTCACTCAACCAACTGAGCCACCCAGACTCCCTAGTCCTAATAATTTATTTTTGCTTTTGTTTCCCTTGCTTCAGAAAACCTATCTAGAAAAATGTTGCTAAGGCCAGTATTTTCTTCCAGGAGTTTATGGTTTCAGGTCTCACATTTAGGTCTTTAATCCACTTTATTTTTGTGTATGGTATAAGAAAGTGGTCCAGTTTCATTCTTTTGCATGCAGCTGTCCAGTTTCATTGTCTTTTTCAAAGCAGAAGTTTCTTTCTTGGATCATGTCTTTGGTGTTGTATCTAAATTAATGAACTTTTTATAGTTCTTCAAAATGTATTTAAAATCTGAAAATAAGCCCACAGTGAGATACAAATGTTGGGCAGTTGAGTTAGACATTCACTAAGGAAGTAGAGAAATTTAGGACAGGGACGCCTGGGGGGCTCAGGTGGTTAAGCAGTTGCCTTCAGCTCAGGTCATGATCCCAGGGTCCTGGGATGGAGTCACACTTTGGGCTCCCTGCTCAGCAGAGAGCCTGCTTCTCTCTCTCCCTCTGCTCTGCCTACTTGTATTCTCTATCTCTGTGTCAAATAAATAAAAAGCCTTAAGAAAAATAAAGCAAATAGGACAAAAAATACTCTCCATCACTGTCCCATCATTGCATGCCACTGTCTAGCTTGGGCTGGGTAGCTCGCTTGCTCAGAGCTGGCAGCTGAGAGCTAGCAGCAAGCAACACTGCTTACAGTCAGGGGAATAATCAACTTGAGGGTCAGAGAACTACTCACCATACTATCCCAGAAGTAATTCTTCTTAACACATTGTTTGATTTGTCTCATTCTTTAAAGTGATAAATTTCCAGCTGTTATAAATTCTAGTCTCAAGTGTGAAGACAACTCGAAAAAGGTAATCACAGGAGAAAATAATGGCAAATACTTGAAAGCTGTTGATAAATCTACCTTTTAGAGCTTATATGTATCGAAATCATATAAAATAGAAAAAATTGAACAATTTGTGTTTATGGAACCACGATTGTTTATTATAAGTAGAGTAATTCAATCAAAAAGATTTTTCTGTCAGGCACCATAAATTATTACATTTTTCAACAACATTGGAAGAATCTAGCATGTCACCACATTGCTATTACCCTGTAAAAAATGGCAGTTAACCTAAGAAGCAGATAGTAGGTGGTCCAAGCCGAGGCTTTAAGAACATAGACATAGACAATGGCCTTACAAACCATAAGTGACTCTTAATCTCACAAAACAAACTGAGGGTTGCCGGGGGGAGGGGGTTTGGGAGAAGGGGGTGGGATTATGGACATTGGGGAGGGTATGTGATTTGGTGAGTGCTGTGAAGTGTGTAAACCTGGTGATTCACAGACCTGTACCCCTGGGGATAAAAATATATGTTTATAAAAAATAAAAAATTTAAAAAAAAAAAAAAAAAAACACACATCCCATGAGACCTCCTATACAGAGACAGATTATTTCCAATTTAAAAAAATGTCTTTTCTACACTGAAGAGCTAATTTATCTGAAATATAAATTTATTAAGAAATATTTCTAGAAGAGTAATCATTGAAAATTAGTTTCTCAGCGTTGTTTATTATAGTTTCTGTTCTGACATTTTCTTATTTAAACTAAGGAAAAACATATTTCCTGTATTACAAATACACAAGAAAATAAATACTCTTGTTCTTCAGTGATTAATGATAAAGAGAATGGAGACTACAAAGGGGAAAATGTGACCTGATTTTGAATTTGATTTTGTGAATTAATAACTTGTTGATAGAGTCTAAATTTGACTTGATTTGAAGACACAATTTTAACATTTCTGTAAATGAAAAAAAGATGAAAATTACATTATGTGATTCATTACTTGGAATGTTCACTGTATATACTCAACTTCTAAATACACCTAGGCTGTGGTAGAGATTGAACTTTTTTTCTACAGAAGAATATTTATTTTCTACATAGAGGGCTAAAATCAGTATACACACTGCTAAAATAAAAAGCATGTCACTTACAAATATAAAAACTAGGGTGGGTTACAGGGATTGTTGTCTTTATTCTGTGAAATGTAAACAAAGAGATATGTTTACTTATTAGGAATACTAAATCCATAGTTTATAAAACAAATTTCAAAATATAAACCACTGGCCAACTTTAACTTTGAATTAGAGACAACATTGTTTCAAACACACTGTCTAGATTATCTCATGTCTTATTTATGTTTTTAGAAAATAAAAGACTTTTTTTGTTTTTATTATTGTTATTTCCTCAGGAGGAGCCTCAGGAGGAACACCCACACTGACTCATAAATGTCACTGACACATGAAGGTCAATATGGAGATTGGCTTCCTATAAATTAGATTAATCATAATGAATGCCCATCCATTCACTGTAATATAGTGTTCCATTACATGGACAGAACACCATTTATATCCATTCTATTGTTACTGCACATTTATAACATTTCAATTAAAAATGCTATCATGAATAATCTTAGATATGCTTCTTGGTACATACATGTGCAATAGTTGCTTTGTGGTCTATGCATAGGAGTAGATTATAATTGTGTGAATATTTAACTATACTAGGTAACACTAAATGTATTACAAGGTGACTGTATTGATTTATATTCTCAAAATTGGTATATAAGAAGTCCACATCCTTGCCAAAATTTTGTATTGTCTCCCTTTTAAATTTTTCAGTCTGGTGGGTATTTCATTATAATTTTAATTTATATTTCCCTAATGACTACTGAGATTGAATATTGTACCATATGTATTTTGATCACTACTATTTTCTCTTCTATAAAATAAGACAGTCCAATTATACCTTTGAATGTTTAAAATTAAAGTTACAAGACAAAACATTTCCTTTCCTCCTAATAACTATTTGGAGTACACTTCCCACTATACAAATAAAACAAAAGAAAAACAGAATATTGAATCCTTATTTGTGCACAATCAATACATATTTATTAATGTCCTGGGTTCTCAGTGGCCTCTGGAGAAATAAAAAATCCAGGGTATCAAGTACTACCAGAAATTAACAGATTACTGCTTTTTTAAAAAGTGAATAACTAAAGTTTCCTCAAACCTCCCACCACCTGCCTCAATTCTATCAGGAGAAGAGTTAATCCCTATCTATTTAAACTCCATGGAATTTCACCTAGTATTATAAAACAAAGCGTCAACTCAGAAAGAAAAACATGTTAGGGCAGTGGAAACATATGAGATTTATTTTCACTCCACTACTAAGGAAATGAAGAAATGTTTACAGCGAGTATAGCATAAAACACTCTCCAACCCCACCTCATTCACTGCATCCCCGAAAGGTTTCAACTTGGACTGGACAGCTCACTCATTCAGTGAGTAAACATAACTTCTGAATCACGGTAGCTTACAATCTTCTCCACAACATTACAAGTCTAATATAGATTATATGAATTAACTCCTCATAATAATAACTGGGTTCATTTATTCTGTAAAAATTTCTTCAATACCTATCATATGCTAGAAACTATATGCTACACATGGAATAAATAATGATTAGGAGACAAATTCCCACCTTTAGGGAGATTAGAGTTTAATAACAAAAGTTTAACATTTGGCTATGCAAATAAACTATCCTGGTACTAAGACAAGAGTTTATATAGATCTCTGCTCATAGAGGCTCAAACAAATAATTGAAGATTTTTACCTGGTATAAAAAGGCTTCACAGAGAAAGTTGAAAAGTGAATGGGAAGAGACAGGTTCAAAGTAGAGGGAAGAGCATTAGCATAAGCACATGAAACCGTAGCCCAGTCAGAAAAGTACGGATCAGGCATAAATGGGGTTTATAGCACAATATAGGGTAGAAAGGGGCCAAATAGTAAGGATCTGGGTACAGCATTCTGGAGAATTTGGAAATGTTATATGTATTTACATAGAACAATGTATATATTGCAACAAAGAGGAAGGAGATTACACACTCAAAGAGATCATTAAGGGAATTTTAATGAAGGGATTATTTACAGAAATATAGATAGAGTTGAGGGAAGTCTACAGGGGGTGAAAGACCAGTAGCTAGAACTGGGGACACATACAGCAGGAAGTTGTTAACCATGATTGGCCTGATGGTACTTGGGAAAGGAGGGATCCTTGATATCCTGAAAGGGCTGTAGTTGTCGAAGTGGGGTACTACAGCATTTGGTAGAAGGACACAGCCAGTCTATCTATTTGGGAAGAAAGGATCCAAAGGAGTAACAGTCCACAGTCTGCTTCCATCTATTTTTACCTTCTAGCGTCTCCCATTGTACTAGATACAACCAGAAAAGATGTCCAGGAAGAGCAGCTGAGAGTTTATAAAGATCATCCTGCTGGCACATAGAGCAGTGTGGAAAAGAATGAAGGAGAGTGCGTGCATATGCATATGTGTGTATCTCACCTACTATGTGCAAAACACTATAATTTATACACTTTGTGTGCACTCTCTCTGAGCTTCATAAAAACCTGGGAACTAGATATTTTACCACTTTTTTTTTTTAAAGAAACTCAGGTTAGACAAATTATTTATGATCACTTATCTAGCAAGTTGCAAGCCAGATTTTCAACTCAATACGTTTTGACAAGAATGCTTCTACTCTAAAATATGTTTTCTCCCTTTAACCAAGATCCAATATCACATGAAATGGTAAATCACTAGAGGCATACTATTAAAACAAAATACATGAAAAAACTGCTCACTATTCCCACAACTATGTATTCAAGACTACTATAATGTATTTTAATGCATTAAGATGATAAAGGAAAAAAATATATATCTCTTTGAAAGCAGATAAATGATCATTATTCCTGGATAGTATCGTGGCACTTAAAAATAATTAAAAGAAAGTTAATTTGAAATATGTTGGAATGAAGATGAGTTCAATAAGGCAGCCAGTCCAAATATATATATATATATATATATATATATATATATATATATATACCTTATTAAATAGCTTTCACATATACTAAACCGTAGTTGGTTAGAAAATACAATGATTTAAAAGTTGCTAAGCCAGTAGATCCTAGATCCTAAAACTTCCCAAAACAAAGAAAAACTCATTTTTTGTATCTACTTGAGATGAAAGATATTAGCTAAACTTATTGTGGTTATCACTGCACAATACATGTAAGCCAAGTCATCATGCTATATATCTTAAACTTATACAGAGGTCACTCTAAAATTTTAGCCATTCTATTAGGTATGTGGTGATATATCATGGTTTTAATTTACACTTCTCTAATAACTCTAATATTGATATTTTCATGTACTTACTTATCATTCATATATATTCTTTGGTGAAATATTTGTGCAGATATTTTGCACATTTTAAGAGAAAAATGGGAAAACAGTTGCACAGATATTGAGGTTTCTTCATATTCTGTGAAAAGCCTTTATTAGATGCATGTTTTGGAAATATTTTCTCAGTTTTGGGCTGGTATTTTCATTCTCGTACCAGAGTGTTTCAAAAAGCAGAAATACAGGTGCCTGGGTGGCTCAGTGGGTTAAGCCTCTGCTTTTGGCTCAGGTCATGATCCCAGGGTCCTGGGATCGAGCCCCACATCAGGCTCTCTGCTTCCTCCTCTCTCTCTGCCTGCCTCTCTGCCTACTTGTGATCTGTCTGTCAAATAAATAGATAAAATATTAAAAAAAAAGCAGAAATACTTCATTTTTACAAACTCTAATTTATGAGGTTTTCTTTTATGAATCATGCTTTTGATGCTGTACTTAGGAAGTGTTTAGCAAGAATGTAGAGAAACTGGAATTCTCACAAGCTGATGGTGAGAATGTCTAGTGGCCCAAGAAATTTGGAAAATAGTTTGGCAAATTCTTAAAAAGTTTAACACACACTAACCACATGATCAAGATGCTCTACTTCTAGGTGTTTATTTAACTGAAGACAAACACCCATACTAAGACTTGTAGATGAATGTTTACAGCAGCTCTGTGTAATAGCTTAAAGCAATCCAAATGTCCATAAATAGATGAATAGATAAACTGTGGTGTATTCATATAACACATTACGACTCAGGACGAGGGAAAAAAAAAAAAGAATGAACTACTGATAAACAAAACAACATGGATAAATCTCCAAATATCTGTGCTAGGTGAAAGAGCCAAACTAAAAAATAGTATGTACTGTGTGATTCCATTTATACAAAATTCCAGGAAATTAAACTAATCTATAGTGAAAGAAATCAGTTAGGTGGTTGCTTGAGGACAGGTTGGGGAAGAAAAAAGGAATACAAAGGTGCACAAGGAAACCCTTGGGAATGATGGATATGTTCATTATTTAATTGTGGTGATGGTTTCAAAGATGTATACATGTGCCAAGACATATCAAATAGTGTAATTTAAAATGTGCATTTTAGGGGCACCTGGGTGGCTCAGTGGGTTAAGCCGCTGCCTTCGGCTCAGGTCATGATCTCAGGATCCTGGGATCGAGTCCCGCATCGGGCTCTCTGCTCAGCAGGGAGCCTGCTTCCCTCTCTCTCTCTCTCTCTGCCTGCCTCTCCATCTACTTGTCAAATGAATAAATATTTCTATTTCAAATGAATAAATAAAATCTTTAAAAAAAAATAAAAATAAAATGTGCATTTTATTGTATGTAAATTATGCTTCAATAAAGCTGTTAATCAGATATGCTATATATCTTCATTTGACAGTTGTCAAAATCTAGCATGACCTGCAAATATATATTGGAGAAGTATATATGTTGGACAAAATCCTTTTTCTTTTTAAAGATTTTATTCTTCATTTGACAGAGAGAGACAGCAAGAGAGGGAACACAAGCAGAGGGAGTGGGAGAGGGAGAGGAGGCTCCCCTTTGAGCAAGGAGCCTGATGCAGGGCTTGATCCCAGGACCCTGGGATCATGACCTGAGTCGAAGGCAGATGCTTAATGACTGAGCCACCAAGGCGCCCCACAAAATCCTTTTTTGAAGCATTTATTCTCCATTCTATAAATGGTACTATGTCCATATTATATCTATAATACATAGAAACCTCTTTATATCAACAATATATCATTAAATTACAATAGGAAACATGGATAAAGACGATGATCAGTTAGCTCACACCAACACAAATAAATACAAATAACCAATAAATGGATGAAGAAAAATTCAGCTCAAAAAGGAAGCAAAGATATGCAAATTAAAATAATTATGTTACATCTTTTGTCATTGTTTTATGAAACTGAATTTTTTTTTTTAAGTGAATGTTCCTTGCTAGGGGCAATATCAATTAGTTCCTTCTTTCCAAAAATAAATGTGGCTAAAAATATCAAGAGTACTTATATTATCTGTATTCTTTTATATACATATCCCATTTGAAGGAAAACATCATAAATAACCAGAAATTTAATAATTTTTCTTAACTCAAAAATCAGGTTCTATTGCTTTCAAATAAGAATTCTAACTGCAAAAAAATTGAAAACCAATAGGCGCTAAATCTAAAATTATTAGATTTGTAACATCGAGTAGCAAATAGTAGAGAAGTAATGTGTTAAAATTTTAGCCACAATAATTACCTTTAAACATACAGAAAATAAATGTTTCAAAGAAAAATTTTTGCCAAGCCAGGCCTGTTTATAGGATCTAATACAAAAGAAAGAGCATTGAACCATATGCTGATGGAATAACTTGCTGTACAGCAAACCCAATGTAATGGCTCATTTTGAAACTAAACTCCATGCAGACCATGAGATAGGAGGTAGAGTCTCAAATCCACTGAGAACCATAAGTGAAAGTTGCAAACACATTACAGAGTACTTACCACACTCTCTTTAGCCAAATCAAGGTATGTGCAAGCCACACACTTATCAGGTCAACCCTGAATATTAAGGAAACCAATTAAACCACTGTTTTGCAAGAGTAAGTGTTTAATGGATGAGACAGGAAAGAGAAATAAGGAATCATGTTTCAAGCTTTTAAAGACCTCTCTGCAATTAAACCCAAGATTTGACATTTAGACCACAGTGACCATGCAGACCTACAGTCTACTAGAAACAATCAAATCTTTCAAAGAGTTTCTAGATATAGTACTACTTGGGCCTAGACTTGATTTCCTAAGTCTCTCCAAAACAGTTCTTTATGTCAGTAGATAACAAATCCCAGAGTACAAAAGCATTCTGCACATACATATAATGCACAATTTTATACATAGAAAGCTAAGACATCTCGCTTGGTAAAGTTAGAACTAACTTTCAAGATGACTTTGTGAGTAAGTAATTACATTAAGAAAGCAAGTAATGTCCCTTGTAAAGCCATACATAAAATTTTTAAGAAAAACTTGCATTTTTGCAGAAATTTAATAGAACAATTGTTACAAGAAATATTTTTAAAGTCCTTATATCCCATTGTCTTATTATATCTATAATATAACACATAATTTAAAAAGCCATTAGTCATTCCATTCTGATCTCTCTGTATACAATCTCTGCTTTCTATTACACTTACAAATCTAATATAATAAAAAGTACTTACACCAAATACTTAGTAAAATATTTCCATTAAAAAAATTCTAACTTGAAGTACAAAATGAAATAATCACCCAAGGCAAGAAGTCACAGCTTTGACATTCACATCTATGGTAAATAATATACATTTTATTATGGATATAATGTTTGTGTCATCCACAAATTCATATGCTAAAATCCTAAACCTCAAAGTTATAGTGTTAGGATGTGGGCCCTTTGGGAGATGAGTAGGTGACGAGAGTGGACGAGAGGTGACAAGAGTGTATGAGAGGTGACAAGAGTGTCTGTGATACTGTCATTTCTAAGAAATATAAATTTGGTCATCTGAGGAAGTGGTGATGCAACATGGAGGCTTAAGTGGGTAGAAGATTAAATGAAACAAGATGGGATTGGGAGGGAGACAAACCATAAGTGACTCTTAATCTCACAAAACAAACTGAGGGTTGCCGGGGGGAGGGGGTTGGGGAGAAGGGGGTGGGATTATGGACATTGGGGAGGGTATGTGATTTGGTGAGTGCTGTGAAGTGTGTAAACCTGGTGATTCACAGACCTGGGGATAAAAATATATGTATATAAAAAATATATGTTTATAAAAAATAAAAAAAATAAAAAATAAAAAAAAAAAAAAAAAAAAAAAATTTGGTCATCTGAGTATAAATCTGGTCTGAGTATATATCCATAGTTCCTGGCTCACTGCTCCCAAAACCCTTGGAATTTTCTTAATGTTAAGATTGACATAGGTGTCCCTAGTTATTAATGAGGTGACTTTTGGACCCCACCTGAGAATAAGGGCTGGTTAATCAACCAACTACATGATTAAAAAGTTGGAACTTTCATTCCACACACACGCCCCATACTCCCATCCCTTCCATCCAGGGAGGGAGAGGGCATGGAGATAGAATCAATCACCAGCGGCCAATGATTTTAACAGTCATTACTTTGTAATGAAACCTCCAGAAAATCAAAAAGAACGGGTTCTGGAGAACTTCCAAGTTGGCGAACAAGAGGAGATTTGGGGAGAATGGTGGCACACCCTAAGAGGGCATAGAAACTTCACACCCTTCCCATACACCTTGTCCTATGCACCTCTTTTGTCTGGTGTTTCCTGTTCTATCTTTTTTATAAGTGATCAGGTAAGTAGCATGCTTCTCTGAGTTCTGTGAACCATTCTACCAAATTAATCAAACCCAAAAATGGAGTCAAAGAAATCTGTGATTTCTAGTCAGTTGGTTAGAAGGGCAGGTAATTGTGGGGCTTATTAGGGATGGGGAGATGCAGTTTTGTAGGAATGAACACTAAACCCAATGCTTTGTCTGGAGAGTGTCAGAATTGAGTTGAATTCTTGAACACCTTGCTGGTTGGTGTGGGAACCCCCACAACTCTACACATTGGAAACTGAGTCTCAGAATACCTAACTTAGTACTCTTAAAAAGAGACCCCAAAGAACTCGAACTCCTTCCTTCATGTGAGGACACCGCAAAAGAGCCATCTATGAACCAAGAAGAGGGACCTCACCAGACACAGAATCTGCCTTGATCTTAGATTTTCTAGTCTCCAGAATTGTGAGAAATAGATTTCTATTGTTTAAGCCATACCCTATTGTATTTTTGTTATAGCAACCCAAATGAACTAAGACATCTGCATAGTGAAAAAAAATTTTGCAAGAAACATTGCAATAGGAGATATTTGCTTATTTTCAAATAATGGGACAGCATAAAAATATAACTTTTTAAAGTACTAGTTAATTTGTGACCAAATACTAGTTTCTGAAACTTCAGTATGAAAATATTACTGGCAAATTTGTAAACTAATGTAAATATATGATAGTTAATAGGCGTTATTTATTAAAAAACTGTAAGAAATTTGCATATTCTTTCTTGAAGAAATAAAAAATGGAATGCATTGTTATTCTGAGATATTAGGAATCCTTTTATATTCAAATGTAGCAAGTACATAGTAAAATCTTTTGAATGAGAGCCTATCAAAATACATAAGATCTAAGATCATTTGGCAAAGGGAAGATTGACTTATACAATGTACCACATAGGACAGATTAAGTAATATGGATGGAATTTACATTTTTAACTCTATTTAGGCTTCACAACAATGATCCTATGAGGTTAATTATTGTGCCCATTTTATTTTATTCTTTAAATTTAATTTTAATTCCAGTATATTAGTTTAACATAAGTGTACATTAGTTTCAAGTGTGCAATATAGTGATTCAACAGTTCCATACATTACCCACTGCTCATCACAACAAGTGCACTTCTTAATCTAATTGTACCCATGTTATATATGAGTAAATTGTATATCAAGAGATAGAAGTTTTCCCAAGATCATACAACCAGTAATTAGAGGAGTCCAGTTTAGAACGCAGGTCTTGCAGACTACAAACTTCAGGGGTTTCACAATATGTGTATTCCAATGTGACCTTGACTTTTACCCTGATAGACTAAGATTCAGTGCCTTACTCTTCTATTATATCAATCTACTGTCAAGGAGTCTTTAATTTCTGTCTTTTGCTAACTCATCTCTTAAACACAAATAACTCTCTTCATTTAATTCCAATCTTATATCCTAAATGATGATTGTTTTCTGTCAAAAATTTAAATTACTTGTAATATTCACACCATTCTTTATTAACCTATGTTCCATAAGTCAGTTTTTATCCAAACTCTGTATTTTTAACAGAATTAACCCCACAAAGTATTTTTCTCTCATCAGCATACAGCCTTAAAATATAATTTAAGATTACAATTTCTCATCTTATATGCCATTTCACTGGAAAACAACAGTGTAGGAACCATATTGTATTTGGATTTTAAGCAGCCTGAATCTAAAAAAGTAAAAATCCTCATGTCCTTCCAGGGAGCAATTCCTCTGAGTCATTCCTGAGAAGGGCTTTGCATCACCGCTCCACTGAAACATAATGATCTTCTGATGCCTCATTCCCTCAAAGGAAGCATCTTTAATTGGAGAAAGTAGGAGAAAACACAATTGGGCCAAGTTTCCTCAGAGGATCTTAAACTGCTTTTCACAGCTCATTTATAAGTTTGTCTCTTCTCCTACCCTTTCCAAGACCCTCACAAATATACATGCATGTTACTTTTCTTTTCGGAAATTAGTCATTTATAAAGAAACCAATTATTCTTACCAAAGCAATCCATAATTGCATTTTAAAAGCTGGTCACTGTTATAGGCAGAGTAATCAAATACAAACATGTGAGAGTATTAGATCATTTGTCCAGGATACTGACTGTTAGTGGTCAAGTTGAGCAAAGAATCTGATGTGCTTCCAGTACTATCAACTGAAAACTGCTCATATCTTGGGGCACCTGGGTGGCTCAGTAGGTTAAGCTTCTGCCTTTGGCTCAGGTCATGATCTCAGGGTCCTGGGATCGAGACCTGCTTCGGGCTCTTGGCTCAGCAGGGAGCCTGCTTCACCCTCTCCCTCTGCCTGCCTCTCTGCCTACTTGTGATCTCTGTCTGTCAAATAAATAAATAAAATCTTTAAAAAAAAAAGAAAGAAAAGAAAACTCGTGTCTTAAAAAAATAAATAAAATCAAGTTCTATATGTCAAACCAAACTCCCTAACACAGAATTCAGGCTACAGTCATCTCTCACCAAGACCAATTCCATACAGCTTCCTAAGGTCACCCTAAAACTCCTACACTCACAGTCCGCTCTCCACACGTGACCTATTACTATTTAAATCACAATGTGTCACTCCCATTTTGTTAGTTACATCAAGATTCAAAACCTACAATGGCCTACAGGACTCTAGGTAATAATCTGATTCCCGGCTACCTCCAAAGTCTCATTTCCAACTTTTCCCTTCACTCATGCATTTTCATAGTACTGGCCTCCTTGCTAAAATTTTCTTTTTCAATTTACAAAACATGTTGCCATCCTGGGCTCTTGCATTGCCTGGAATGCACTTCTCCAAGATACTTGATTGCCTAGCTCTCTCTTATTTCATGAAATTATCTAATCAATGTCACCTTTCAAAAAAGATTTTCTGATCATTTTCATCATACCCTATCCCCCAATTCTGCATTAGTTTTCTTCCTAGCATTTATCACTCACTGACATAATAATATGTTTTATTATCTCTCTCTCTCTCACATTAGAATATAAGCTCCCCTGAGGGCAAATATATTGTGTGTTCACCCGTCAAGTCCCAATACCAAGAACATTGCCAGAAACAAAATATTAAATCAGTAAATTTACTTATAAATTAAAATTCTAAGTCATGTTTTAGTTCATAACTTTTGATGTTTATTCATAATCCATCTCCCCCTCCTTCTAAAGTAGTTTCTCTTTTGAAATGCTATCCCTTTAGAAAGGCTATCACTTACCAATTGAATATAAACTCAGTAAAACTATCAATAAAAGTGCACTGCCCCTTCAGTATTTATCCAAGGGGTGGGTACAAAAACAAATTACAACAATCTGACTTCTTATCCCTGAACTACAGTGTGAACCTAAAAACTCCCAATCAAAAATACTCGTAGCTGAATGAGTCCAGTGTAGTATATTTTTTTAAGATTTTCTTTATTTATTTGTGTGAGAGAGAAAGAGAGCACAAGCTGGGGGAGGAACAGAGGGAAAGGAACAAGAAGACTCCCCACTGAGCAAAGGAGCCCACTAGGAGGCTCAATCCCAGGACTTCAAGGTCATGACCTAGGCCAAAGACAGACACTTAATTGACTGAGCCACCAGGTGCCCCAAGTCCAGTGTTGCATCTTGAGGAGACATTCAGAGGTGCTCTAGCTCATATCATCTCCAGTATCTCGTAGTTCTTCTATTTGGGGAGCTACCCAATATTCTTCTATAGGTTTCCTGTCTTTCCCCCGTCTTTTGTTGTTTGTTTGTTTGTTTTAACCAGAATTGATTTCTGTTGGTTAAAATCCAAAACCTTAACCAATAAACATTACAGGCTTATATTCAATCCAATACAACTTAAAACAAAAAATTTAACAGAAAGTCTCCCAACTCTTTTTTCTATCTCTTATCTTTCCCTCTCAGTCTGTTCTTCACACACACTTCCTAATTACACAGCATCTTTTACTCAAACCCCCACCTCGCTGAAGACATCTCCCAGACTTGCCATTTCTAATGATTTTAATGTTTCAAAATCATTTATCCTTCCTCTCACACAGCACTGTTTACTCAAAGCTGCTGAATTAAAATGGAAGGTAAGTAATCAATATGATTAAACCAAATTTCACCAAGTTACCAATAAGCAATAGCTGCTTCTTTTTGAGAGAGAGAGAGAGTGTTATGTGTGTGAGCATGTGTATGCGGGGTGGTGTTTAAGAGGGGCAGAGAGAAAGAGAGGGAGAGAAAGAATCCTCAAGCAGCCTCCACACTCATAATAAAGAGCCCAATAAGAGGCTTGATTCCAACCCCCCAAGATCATGATCCCAGCAAAAATCACAAGTCAAATGCTCAGCCAATAGAGCCACCCCGGTACCCCTAAGCAAAAGCTTTTTAATCTTCCAATGCATATTTGCATTTCTTTAAAAAGAGGCTACTATTACTCAAAATTTATTTGTTAAAATTTTAGTCAGGATAACAAACTGAAGAATTTTAGAAAGTAGATAGCTACTTTTAAAAATGTGTTAAATCACTTCAGGAAGGAAGCCCATCAATCTGATCATGGTTCAGTTAGAAATAAAGTGGGCTACAGAGGTGACAACTTATCCATCAATAAACATAATTTTAGTTAAAGTACTTTATCTGAGTACATAAAGCACACAGCCCCACTGCATATGTGATTGAGTCACAGAGACTTATGATGTTACTAAATATGGCTAACATATCCTAAGACCCTCTACTCATCCCCCCCACCTGAGTTTTTTAGGGATGGGGGCAAAACCAACATTAATTTCTAGCCAATATAATATGACAAAGGTGATGGACTATACATGTCCTTGATTAGGTTATATAAAAATTCATCTTAGCAGAATAGGAGAAAGAGAGAATCTCCCTTGCTGGCTTTTGAATATGTAAGCTTCCATGTTGTGGGAAGGTCTGAGGGATGGTGATTCAGCAAGGATCTGCAGGTCTTTAGGAGATGAAATGGGTGCCTATCTGAGAGGCAGGAAGGAAGTAGAGACCTCAGCCCTACAACTACAAGGAGCAAATTCTGCCAACACTTACGAGCTTGGAAGAGGACCTCATGCTCCAGAAAGGAATGGAGCTCCACAAACACCTTAATTGAAACCTTGTGAGAGTTGCTGGAGTTGGGGGGTGGGGGTGGCAGAATGGATGGGGTGGCTGGGTGATGGACATTGGGGAGGATATGTATTGTATGTATTGTGGAGAGTGCTATGTATTGTGTAAAGCTGATGAATCACAGACCTGTACCACTGAAACAAGTAATACATTATATGTTAATAAAAAAAAGAAACCTTTTGAGATATGAGCAAAGGACCCAACTAAGCCTTGCCCATAAAGATGATAAATGGATGTTGTTTTAAGTCACTATGGTTATGATAATCTGTTATACAGTAATGGAAAATGAATACACTAGTGCACCAAGAAGACAAGAGGATAAAAACATATCTGCAGAAGAATAAATATAGATTATGGACTAAGCACATGCACTGCTTTTACTGGCTAGTTTATTATATCGACTTCAAAGCACTAATATGAGAATGAATCAGAATTTTTATGTATAAAAATTAAAGCCTTTGTGAACATTAAACATAAAAGTGAGTTCCCCTCTCATATACTCTGCCCTTGTAACTCAGTGAGTGACACAGTCCCACCCATTGGTAGCTGTCAAGACCTGCCACCTTCATTTTGAAAAGTCATACGTGGCCAATTCTGAGCCACTGCAAGTAGGAGCCTGGAGTACTTCAAGATCTCCTCTACCTACCCACACATTCTCTCACATGTGAGTGAGGGAGTGGGTTCTGGAAATTGCCACTCTCCCAACATCTACTGTGTAGGGTATTTGTAGTTTTATTGTTAAGTGGACTTCATGGAGGTCCACTTAAGGATGCGGCGGTAGATTCTTTGTCTATTCCATCTTGTGTTTGGATAGCCTTCTACCATAGTTCCTGCTCAGTCTTGCTAACATAGTACTGGGTTTTTATCCATTTCTAATTTCTATCCTACCTTCAGCCTACATTTACTTCTTAGGATTTTAACACCTTGCCAGAGAATCGTGTCACTTGAGCTCCTCCTGCATTTTAGACAGAACCTATGTCATCTGGGAAGTGCCACTTGTTATTTTCAGAAAGACAGAGATTACCCCACTGAAAATCCTGCAGCCCAACACAATCTGAAATCAGCAGTGGATGATTCACGGGTTTCCAGACACTTAAAATATTTAATCAATGCCATTTTTGTCAACATTATGTTTTAATGGAATGCAAGTGGCTATAGCTCCAGTAACTTTCAGTGCTTTAGTGATTTTCTACCAAAGTATATTTTTAGCATAATGACTGAACCCATTCTCATTAAATCTTCTATTTCTGCAGCTTACCAGTTTAATTATACCCCTGTGAGACAGGTGGTTATGATTTCCTTCTCTATAATTCCCTCACAACTCCCTTCTTATAAGGGGTCTAGTATTTGCTGTGTTTATTTCATTGATGTTGTTCTAAATAAAAGTATCAGAAATCTGACTATTCTTGAATTTCCTGGAAGTTCTGACCATATTTTCTCAAATTTGCAGTGTTAATTTTTTTTTCAGGTAGGCTCCACGCTGGGCATGATTTCAGGACCATGAGATCAAAACCTGAGCTGAAATCAAGAGTCAGCTATTTAACCGACTGAGCCACCCAGGTGGCCCTGAAATGACAATTTTGAAGAAGAGTGCTTCTAGTATAGAATTCTTAGTGTATTCCACCAAACATAAATGACAGATTTTTGGTTTCTCATTCCATGCTACTGGTTTTTATTTGGGGCACAATTCTAGTCTTGACACTTTCTCTTCATTTTATTCTATTATCACAGTTTCTTCTCGTCTCATTTCAACTTTAATTTTACTTACAAATGCAATACCAACCCTGGAAACCAGCCTCCACCTAAATTTAAGCCCTCCTTTCTCCTTCTCCTCCTCTTCCTTCAGGAATGTGTCCCAATCATAGTACAATGTCTTCCGAGAAATTAAAAAGAATATGAGGTAAGTTTATCTTAAAGCCTCTGTGATGGAGAAGATAGTTTAAATGCTGTGAAAAGATGACAAGTAACCATAAGCTGATGAAATCTTAAACATAATTTTGATTTAACACAATCAGTAAATAACACCTATTTTGCTTGCAACATAAAATTAAAATGTGCCACAGTTGGATATATTACCAATGTATCCATGATATGCCATGAAGATGGAATTGATGAAGACTCCATTCATCTAGAAACTGTCTTCAGTATTTCTACCTCTCCTGAATCAATCACTAATGGTAGAATACAATTAAAGCACACTTACCCAAAAGCAGCTAACTTTAAAAAAAAAGTAGAGCTATTCAAAACTATTATTCAACTACAAGAAGTAATATATTAAAAATACTTACAATTTCTTTAAAATATCCAGGAATTCTACAATCTCTTCTTCAAATTTTTTGGGCTCATATAAAGTAAGACCACCACGTGCTATTTTAACATGGATAGCTATATTGTGAGAATCATCACGTTTTGGGGGTTCATATTCTACTGTCTCTTCGATAGATTTTCTGAACAAAGGAACATAACAGATTATGGTGTTGCATATTGTACAAAATGGTTGACATGAACTCTTTACTGTCAAGACTACAAAGGCACTGTTGTAAGATAATTTGGCATTTTAATAGTGTATGCCTTTTCAATGCCTTACTTTTTTTCCCCCAATCATCAGCGGTACAGTTAAATACATCATTGTTAAGCCTCAACACTGACATACATAAAATATTTTCTACATACAGAACTTGGTTATACATATTATAACTGTATTAAGTGATTGGAACATGTTTTGTAACTAAGTGTACATACTTTAAGGAAATATTTGAAGTCAATGGTTAACATCCTTGTCTTTATAGCTATATACTTGTTTTTTGGTGTAAACTTAATACCAACAATAAAAGTGCTTTTTAAAAACTTTTGTTTCCAACTAGTAAATTATGAACATCTTGGAAAGCAGCCATTTTTCTTTATTCTTATGCTATAGTATGTCATACACCCAAGTCCCCAGGAGATGTATAATTGAATGACCATTCTCCATTCATTTTTTTAGCTCCACGCATTCCTATCAAAAAGTCACTAAAAACTCTAAGAGCAAAAACTAACAAATGCTGTCTATCCTTAAGAAAAAAACAATGTGCAGGAGATGATAAAAGCCAAAGTTATCATAGATTACTGACCTGTATTATATACAAGAGAATATAAAAATCATACTTAAATATAAGATAAAAATTAATTGGAATAATAATAACAGTAAATAATCACATTAATGTCTAATGCATACTTGAGTTTTTATGCTAGTTGTTTTGCTAAACATTATATATACATATCAATATTAACTATGTGAAATAAGCAATATTATCCCTTATTGATATGATAAGGAAATTTCAGGTTAAAAGGTTTATATAATTTCTCTTACCACTCATAACTAGTAGAGCTAGAGTTTCCTTAATATCTCTAAAGTTTGCAGATATTAAAATATCAGTAGTAAAACTTACTTGCTTGATGTATACAGAAATGAGATAGCCTAGCATAACTTACAAAGATAAAATTAAAAGTCAAAATCCATTTCTCTTCCATTCCTTTTGCAGAAACTCAACTATTCCTCCAGACCTGGAACACCACTTAAAACTCTATCCCTAGTTACTCCCATAAATAGTAAGCACAGTAAAACTCAACAATGATAAGAATTCAGGTACAAAGCAATTGGCTTTCCTCCACCCAGCCTGGATGCTAAAATGCAAAAAGAATGAAGTTTTTATATTCTGGAGAAGAGAGGTCCATGGACTGGAGGAAAAGTGAGAGGCAGATATGGCCGACTTTGTGGCAGGAATGTGGGAAGTGAGTCTCCATTGGACTTAGTATTCTTCCAGTCCAAGTTCATCTTATTTGTCCAAGTCACATGACTCCCTAATTTCCTACTTTGTGTTGGAAATCTCAAGGCAGCCATAGGATTCACAATAGTCCCCAGTGACATTTAAGCTTCTTAAAATTAACCAGGAGCTACTAAACCAACAAAAGCAATAGGAACAAATATGTGGCCATACACATTAATTGATTAATTGATTAAATTGTGCTCTATGCTCTTCAGGAAATGGTAGAAAATTATCCTCACCATTATATAGTACAACTAGTAATAATACAATATATATAATCTAAAAAAATCAGTCATATAAAATGCAAAAATCATTTCATGAGAAGTTAATAAATTGTACAAGAAGACAAGGCAAGTGAGAGTATGGAAGGCCACGGACGTGATTCAGCTTTTTTTCTGGAGAGCTATGTTGGTGATCTCAGTCTTCTGCATCTCTCTATATTCCATGATAACCTGTACCTTTAAATTTTTTAAGCAAAGTTTAATATGGGGTAAAGTCTCTGATACTCATGGGTTTAACTTGAAAACTGAATCCTTTGTGTTATTCTCAGGCCTCTAAAGATTTTTTTTTTCATAATGTCTTAGTCATTATATGTTAAGATTATGCCTAGACATGCACTATTTGTATAACTATGTTGTGTGTGTGTGTGTGTGTGTATGTGTGTAAAATACAATGCTTCTGTATCTAATATGTTTAGGATTCTTTTACCCTCTAATCTAATTTGACAATTCATTGGGATTGTACACAAAGATTTGTCCCTTTTTCCTCAATGATTAGCTGCTTTACTGGTCTTTCTTCAATTGATCATCTTAAGGATTCTTCAGGCATTAGACTAAAAAGGTATATATAAAACTATTTAGAAAGAAACATACTGCTTTAAGTGGATGTATTTTTTTAATTGGTAATCAATGAGCTAAGGACCCACCTCAAGAAGGGAGAAAAAAAGAGCAAGGTATATCCAAAATAAGTAGAAGTATACAATAAAGAAAGAAAAATATCTCTTAAAGCAGAGTAATAAACAATACCAAAACTTGGTTATTTAAAAATCTAACAAACTTGGAAAAATCAGATCTACTGCACTTAGCAAAAAATTGTTCAAGAACAAAAAGAGAGAAAGTAGAAATAAATATCAGGAATGAAAAAGGAGATTTCATCACAGATCTCAGATATAAAATTATCATATTATGGATAATTTTACACCAATAAATCTGTAAGCTTAGAATGAGATAAATCACTGTAAAAGTGCAAATTACCAAACTGATACAAGAAATAGAAATTTTAATTGTTCTAAATATTTTAAAGAATATAACTAATAAGGGGCACCTGGGTGACTCAGTCGTTAAGTGTCTGCTCTTGGCTTAGGCCATGATCCCCAGGTCCTGGGACTGAGCCCCATACCCTGCTCAGTGGAAAACCTACTTCTCCCTCTCCAACCCCCACTGCTTGTGTTCCCCTATCTCACTGTGTCTCTTTCAAATAAATAAACAAAACCTTAAAAAAAAGAATATAACTAATAAGTAAAACTTTCTGCAAAGAAACTCCTGATCAAAATGGTCTTAATGATGAATTCAAACTTTTTTTTTAAGATTTTATTTATTTATTTATTTATTTGAGAGAGAGACATAGCGAGAGAGGGAACACAAGCAGGGCGAGTGGAAGAGGGAGAAAGCAGGCTTCTACTGAGCAGGGGGCCTGATGTGGAGCTCGATCTCAGGACCCTGGGATCATGACCCAAGCCAAAGGCAGATGCTTAACAACTGAGCCACCTAGGTGCTCCAAAACTCTTAATAAATAAATAAATCCAAATACTTTTAGAAAATACAAAAGACAGTTATACCTTCCAGCTAGTTTTAGGAAGCCAACATAGCCTTAATATCAACACCTGGCAAGGATATTACAAGAAAAGAAAATTATAAGCCAATATCACAATATAGATGCAAAAATTCTAAGCAAAATAAGAATAAACAGAATCCAATAATAATTTTAAAAGAAAGTAAAGCATAGCCTACTTGACACTATACCAGGAATATTATTTCAGATATGTAATTCAATACATTAATGGAATAAGAAAAATTATGATTATCTAAACACTTCATATGATATAATATTTATGTGTAATATAAAATCCTACAAAACTAGAAATAATGAACTTTCTTAATATGACAAAATTATTAATTCCAGCTTTGCCTCTGGAATTAGAAATAAGGCATTTATCCTGCTTTAACCTATTCAATACAATAATGGAGGTGTTGGGCATTAAAATACAAGTAAAAAGTGTAAGAACCAGAATGTATCAGTAAAACTGTTATTTTTTTGTCAGATAACATTATAATTATTAATGACATTATTATTAATGACATGGCATTATCACTATTCTAGAATCTACAAATTTCATAAGAGAACTTAGTGAGGTTGCTAGGGAAAAGTTCATTAGACAAACAATTGTATTTCTGCCTTTATGTTCCTTACTACCGTTTTTTTTTTCTTAATGCCACTTACTCCATTTTATTGCAATAAAGTCAATGTATACATATTTCAGCAGGGAACACATGATATCATCAGTCATCAGTGAGCATGGTTTCAAAAGTCTCCCCCATTTCCTCACAGGACACATACTTGGCTTATAATGATGGTGATACACCTACTTAAGATAAGGTCCTATCATGTCTTGGAAAGTCCTACCATGATCAGGACTTCACCCATGCAACTTCTGATGCAACATGTAATATTGGCCATCATTGGACAGGGCCAGCCAGGTATCTCCTGGGCAACTAGGTCTCAGGACAGTCTGGCTTAGCCAATATGTTCCTTACTACCCAATGCAGGAAGGCACTAATAGTATAATCAGTCTCTAAATATGTTATTGAAAGCTAATAAAAGTGATATAAAGAATTTATATATGTTGTGAAAAACAATCACAGGGTTCTTATAAGAATGTAAACATGTAGGAAAAGATAATGTCTCTCACAGAGAGATTTAAACTGAGACATTCAAGATGAAAAGAGTTACAAAAAGAATATTCCTTTTTTAAACAAGGACGTACATGGAATTTTCCTGCCGAAGAAATTTCTAAAGATGCTAAATTCAACTCAAAAATCTATTGACCATGTCAAATAGACATAGACACTATAAGACAGATTAATATCTTCTAGTAATCTTTCCATATTTTTGTAATCATTACATCTAATTATTTCTGAATTAATTTTTACTCAACGTAAATGATAGGGATGCATGAAATTATCTATAGAATTGGATAGTAACCATAATGAGCCAATAATTAGGCAATTCTATTCATTTCTCTGCTATTAACTTCTTAAAGTTTTGGCATTTTCTCTATTGATTATTAAGTTAAAAAATACATAATACATTGTACTTTAAAAAATAACAATAAAACAGTGTTAGTGTACCCACTCAGATCTTTATAAAGTACCTGTGGCACTATACAACTACTTCTTCATGGACAGATGTAGCACTCACTCCAAAGATAACCACTACCCTGAATTTTGTTCCTTGGTCTTCATTATACAGATTAATCAAAAATGTATGCATCCCTTTAAAAACTTAATTTTAATTTTGCATATTTATTTTTGCACTTGATATAAACGAATTCTTTTTTTTTATTTTATTTTATTTTATTTTATTTTATTTTTTTTGATTTTTTATTTTTTATAAACATATATTTTTTATAAACATATATTTTTATCCCCAGGTCTGTGAATCACCAGGTTTACACACTTCACAGCACTCACCAAATCACATACCCTCCCCAATGTCCATAATCCCACCCCCTTCTCCCCAACCCCCTCCCCCCGGCAACCCTCAGTTTGTTTTGTGAGATTAAGAGTCACTTATGGTTTGTCTCCCTCCCAATCCCATCTTGTTTCATTTATTCTTCTACCCATTTAAGCCTCCATGTTGCATCACCACTTCCTCATATCAGGGAGATCATATGATAGTTGTCTTTCTCTGCTTGACTTATTTCGCTAAGCATGATACGCTCTAGTTCCATCCACGTTGTTGCAAATGGCAAGATTTCATTTCTTTTGATGGCTGCATAGTATTCCATTGTGTATATATACCACATCTTCTTGATCCATTCATCTGTTGATGGACATCTAGGTTCTTCCCATAGTTTGGCTATTGTGGACATTGCTGCTATAAACATTCGGGTGCATGTGTCCCTTTGGATCACTACATTTGTATCTTTAGGGTAAATACCCAATAGTGCAATTGCTGGGTCATAGGGCAGTTCTATTTTCAACATTTTGAGGAACCTCCATGCTGTTTTCCAGAGTGGCTGCACCAGCTTGCATTCCCACCAACAGTGTAGGAGGGTTCCCCTTTCTCCGCATCCTCGCCAGCATCTGTCATTTCCTGACTTGTTGATTTTAGCCATTCTGACTGGTGTGAGGTGATATCTCATTGTGGTTTTGATTTGTATTTCCCTGATGCCGAGTGATATGGAGCACTTTTTCATGTGTCTGTTCGCCATCTGGATGTCTTCTTTGCAGAAATGTCTGTTCATGTCCTCTGCCCATTTCTTGATTGGATTATTTGTTCTTTGGGTGTTGAGTTTGCTAAGTTCTTTATAGATTCTGGACACTAGTCCTTTATCTGATATGTCGTTTGCAAATATCTTCTCCCATTCTGTCAGTTGTCTTTTGATTTTGTTAACTGTTTCCTTTGCTGTGCAAAAGCTTTTGATCTTGATGAAATCCCAGTAGTTCATTTTTTCCCTTGCTTCCCTTGCCTTTTGCGTTGTTCCTAGGAAGATGTTGCTGCGGCAGAGGTCGAAGAGGTTGCTGCCCGTGTTCTCCTCAAGGATTTTGATGGATTCCTTTCGTACATTGAGGTCCTTCATCCATTTTGAGTCTATTTTTGTGTGTGGTGTAAGGAAATGGTCCAATTTCATTTTTCTGCATGTGGCTGTCCAATTTTCCCAGCACCATTTATTGAAAAGGCTGTCTTTTTTCCATTGGACATTCTTTCCTGCTTTGTCGAAGATTAGTTGACCATAGAGTTGAGGGTCTATTTCTGGGCTCTCTATTCTGTTCCATTGATCTATGTGTCTGTTTTTGTGCCAGTACCATGCTGTCTTGATGATGACAGCTTTGTAATAGAGCTTGAAGTCCGGAATTGTGATGCCACCAACGTTGGCTTTCTTTTTCAATATCCCTTTGGCTATTCGAGGTCTTTTCTGGTTCCATATAAATTTTAGCATTATTTGTTCCATTTCTTTGAAAAAGATGGATGGTACTTTGATAGGAATTGCATTAAATGTGTAGATTGCTTTAGGTAGCATAGACATTTTCACAATATTTATTCTTCCAATCCAGGAGCATGGAACATTTTTCCATTTCTTTGTGTCTTCCTCAATTTCTTTCATGAGTACTTTATAGTTTTCTGAGTATAGATTCTGTGTCTCTTTGGTTAGGTTTATTCCTAGGTATCTTATGGTTTTGGATGCAATTGTAAATGGGATTGACTCCTTAATATCTCTTTCTTCTGTCTTGCTGTTGGTGTAGAGAAATGCAACTGATTTCTGTGCATTGATTTTATATCCTGACACTTTACTGAATTCCTGTATAAGTTCTAGCAGTTTTGGAGTGGAGTCTTTTGGGTTTTCCACATATAGTATCATATCATCTGCGAAGAGTGATAATTTGACTTCTTCTTTGCCGATTTGGATGCCTTTAATTTCCTTTTGTTGTCTGATTGCTGAGGCTAGGACCTCTAGTACGATGTTGAATAGCAGTGGTGATAATGGACATCCCTGCCGTGTTCCTGACCTTAGCGGAAAAGCTTTCAGTTTTTCTCCATTGAGAATGATATTTGCGGTGGGTTTTTCATAGATGGCTTTGATGATATTGAGGTATGTGCCCTCTATCCCTACACTTTGAAGAGTTTTGATCAGGAAGGGATGTTGTACTTTGTCAAATGCTTTTTCAGCATCTATTGAGAGTATCATATGGTTCTTGTTCTTACTTTTATTGATGTGTTGTATCACATTGACTGATTTGCGGATGTTGAACCAACCTTGCAGCCCTGGAATAAATCCCAATTGGTCGTGGTGAATAATCCTTTTAATGTACTGTTGAATCCTATTGGCTAGTATTTTGTTGAGTATTTTCGCATCTGTGTTCATCAAGGATATAGGTCTATAGCTCTCTTTTTTGGTGGGATCCTTGTCTGGTTTTGGGATCAAGGTGATGCTGGCCTCATAAAATGAGTTTGGAAGTTTTCCTTCCATTTCTATTTTTTGGAACAGTTTCAGGAGAATAGGAATTAGTTCTTCTTTAAATGTTTGGTAGAATTCCCCCGGGAAGCCGTCTGGCCCTGGGCTTTTGTTTGTTTGGAGATTTTTAATGACTGTTTCAATCTCCTTACTGGTTATGGGTCTGTTCAGGCTTTCTATTTCTTCATGGTTCAGTTGTGGTAGTTTATATGTTTCTAGGAATGCATCCATTTCTTCCAGATTGTCAAATTTATTGCCGTAGAGTTGCTCATAGTATGTTCTTATAATAGTTTGTATTTCTTTGGTGTTAGTTGTGATCTCTCCTCTTTCATTCATGATTTTATTTATTTGGGTCCTTTCTCTTTTCTTTTTGATAAGTCGGGCCAGGGGTTTATCAATTTTATTAATTCTTTCAAAGAACCAGCTCCTAGTTTCGTTGATTTGTTCTATTGTTTTTTTGGTTTCTATTTCATTGATTTCTGCTCTGATCTTTATGATTTCTCTTCTCCTGCTGGGCTTAGGGTTTCTTTCTTGTTCTTTCTCCAGCTCCTTTAGGTGTAGGGTTAGGTTGTGTACCTGAGACCTTTCTTGTTTCTTGAGAAAGGCTTGTACAGCTATATATTTTCCTCTCAAGACTGCCTTTGTTGTGTCCCACAGATTTTGAACCGTTGTATTTTCATTATCATTTGTTTCCATGATTTTTTTCAATTCTTCTTTAATTTCCCGGTTGACCCATTCATTCTTTAGAAGGATACTGTTTAGTCTCCATGTATTTGGGTTCTTTCCAAACTTCCTTTTGTGGTTGAGTTCTAGCTTTAGAGCATTGTGGTCTGAAAATATGCAGGGAATGATCCCAATCTTTTGATACCGGTTGAGTCCTGATTTAGGACCGAGGATGTGATCTATTCTGGAGAATGTTCCATGTGCACCAGAGAAGAATGTGTATTCTGTTGCTTTGGGATGAAATATTCTGAATATATCTGTGATGTCCATCTGGTCCAGTGTGTCATTTAAGGCCTTTATTTCCTTGCTGATCTTTTGCTTGGATGACCTGTCCATTTCAGTGAGGGGAATGTTAAAGTCCCCTACTATTATTGTATTGTTGTTTATGTGTTTCTTTGATTTTGTTATTAATTGGTTTATATAGTTGGCTGCTCCCACGTTGGGGGCATAGATATTTAAAATTGTTAAATCTTCTTGTTGGACAGACCCTTTGAGTATGATATAGTGTCCTTCCTCATCTCTTATTACAGTCTTTGGCTTAAAATCTAATTGATCTGATATAAGGATTGCCACTCCTGCTTTCTTCTGATGTCCATTAGCATGGTAAATTCTTTTCCACCCCCTCACTTTAAATCTGGAGGTGTCTTCGGGCTTAAAATGTGTTTCTTGGAGGCAACATATAGATGGGTTTTGTTTTTTTATCCATTCTGATACCCTGTGTCTTTTGACAGGGGCATTTAGCCCATTCACATTCAGGGTAACTATTGAGAGATATGAATTTAGTGCCATTGTATTGCCTGTAAGGTGACTGTTACTGTATATGGTCTCTGTTCCTTTCTGATCTACCACTTGTAGGCTCTCTCTTTGCTTAGAGGACCCCTTTCAAGATTTCCTGTAGAGCTGGTTTGGTATTTGCAAATTCTTTCAGTTGTTGTTTGTCCTGGAAGCTTTTAATCTCTCCTTCTATTTTCAATGATAGCCTAGCTGGATATAGTATTCTTGGCTGCATGTTTTTCTCGTTTAGTGCTCTGAAAATATCATGCCAGCTCTTTCTGGCCTGCCAGGTCTCTGTGGATAAGTCAGCTGCCAATCTAATATTTTTACCATTGTATGTTACAGACTTCTTTTCCCGGGCTGCTTTCAGGATTTTCTCTTTGTCATTGAGACTTGTAAATTTTACTATTAGGTGACGGGGTGTGGGCCTATTCTTATTGATTTTGAGGGGCATTCTCTGAACCTCCTGAATTTTGATGCTCGTTCCCTTTGCCATATTGGGGAAATTCTCCCCAATATTTCTCTCCAGTATACCTTCTGCTCCCCTCTCACTTTCTTCTTCTTCTGGAATCCCAATTATTCTAATGTTGTTTCGTCTTATGGTGTCACTTATTTCTCGAATTCTCCCCTCGTGGTCCAGTAGCTGTTTGTCCCTCTTTTGATCAGCTTCTTTATTCTCTGTCATTTGGTCTTCTATATCACTAATTCTTTCTTCTGCCTCATTTATCCTAGCAGTGAGAGCCTCCATTTTTGATTGCACCTCATTAATAGCTTTTTTGATTTCAACTTGGTTAGATTTTAGTTCTTTTATTTCTCCAGAAAGGGCTTTTATATCTCTCGAGAGGGTTTCTCTAATATCTTCCATGCCTTTTTCGAGCCCGGCTAGAACCTTGAGAATTGTCATTCTGAACTCTAGATCTGACATATTACCGATGTCTGTATTGATTAGGTCCCTAGCCTTCGGTACTGCCTCTTGTTCTTTTTTTTGTGGTGAATTTTTACGTCTTGTCATTTTGTCCAGATAAGAGTAAATGAAGGGGCAAGTAAAATACTAAAAGGGTGGCAACAACCCCAGGAAAATATGCTTTAGCCAAATTAGAAGAGATCCCAGAGCGTGAGTGGGGAGAAAGGGGATAAAAAGAGGTTCAAAAAGGAAGAAAGAAAAAAGAAAAAAAAAAAAAGAAAAAAAGAAAAGAAAAGAAAAGAATTTTTTTAAAAAAAGAAAACACCTAAGAAAAATGTAAATATATATATATATATATATTAGATAAACTAGTAAAAAATCGTTAAAAAAGAAAAAGGTAACAGTTAAAAAAAAAAAATTTTACCCGAAGGCGAGAAAAAAAAAAAAAATGAAAAAGGAAAAAGAAAAAATTAAATTAACTGCAAGACTAAAAAAAATCACAGGAAAAAAGCCATGAGTTCCGTGCTTGGCTTTCTCCTCCTCTGGAATTCTGCTGCTCTCCTTGGTATTGAAACCGCACTCCTTGGTAGGTGAACTTGGTCTCGGCTGGATTTCTTGTTGATCTTCTGGGGGAGGGGCCTGTTGTAGTGATTCTCAAGTGTCTTTGCCCCAGGCGGAATTACACCGCCCTTACCCGGGGCCGGGGTGAGTAATCCACTCGGGTTTGCTTTCAGGAGCTTTTGTTCCCTGAGCGCTTTCCGTAGAGTTCCAGAGGACGGGAATACAAATGGCAGCCTCCTGGTCTCCGGCCCGGAGGAGCCGAGAGCCCAGGGCCCCACTCCTCAGTGCGCCCTCAGAGAACAGCGCCCAGTTACTCCCGTCTGCCTGACCTCCGGCCGCGCTCCGAGCTCACCGAGCCTGCGACCGGTTCAAGGTAACACCGAGCTGCGAACTTACTCTCGGCTCTGTCTCTGTAGCCGGCTTTCCCGTTCCAATACCCGCAAGCTCTGCGACACTCAGACACCCCCGATCCTTCTGTGACCCTGCGGGACCTGAGGCCACGCTGACCCCGCGTGGGCTTCGCCCCGGTTTAGCCTCTGGAGCGATGTCCCTCAGCGGAACAGACTTTTAAAAGTCCTGATTTTGTGCGCGGTTGCTCCGCCGCTTGCCGGGAGCCGGCCCCTCCCCCCAGGGTCTATCTTCCCGTCGCTTTGGATTCACTTCTCCGCCGGTCCTACCTTTCAGAAAGTGGTTGTTTTTCTGTTTCCAGAATTGCTGTTCTTCTTCTCTTCAATCTGCCGATGGATTTTCAGGTGTTTGCAATCTTTAGATAAGCTATCTAGCTGATCTCCGGCTAGCTGAAGCAGTCTCAGCTTGCTACTTCTCCGCCATCTTGACTCCTCTCGATATAAACGAATTCTTAAGCATTCTGCAACTCGCTTTTTTGTTGTTATTGTTCAGCACTGTGTTTATGAGACTTAATGACTATCTTTCACTCATTTTACTGCTATCTAAGATTTCGTTATGTTTATATATCACAAAGGGGATTTTCTATTCCCATTTTCTCATCTGTGGGCAACTGAGATTTTGTTTCCAGGTTTGTTTTGCTTTCTGTTGGTTTGCTTGCTTTATACAAACTTGCCTACCATTACTAGTCTTGTATATACACAACTTTTCCAGGGACTAGACCCAGGATTAGAATGTTTAAGTCATAATGTATTCATCCTCAATTATATTAATAATTAGACAAATTATTTTCTAAAATGGCTAAAACAGTAGTCCAGATGTAAGTTTCAGTTGCTCTACATTCTCACTGCCACCATGATATTATTAAATTTTTGACTTTTGTGAATCTAATTGTAAAATATTAATCATGTTTCCTGCATTTATTAAGTTATATAGACCATAGGAAATCACTGTTATTTAATTCCTCAGTAACTGTAAAGAGAAAAAATATTATTTAAAAAGATCAAAATATCACTAAGATATGATTTCCCTCTTTTTGCTGTGTTGAAGTTTAATCATGCAAAAATAATGATGGGTAAAACTATTTGCAACTAAGCATGATTCAGAGTAATGAGATCAAACTATATTAGAAGTCACTGAATTTTTCACTGCCACACACTTGCAATCTTTAAAAAGCCAGAAAAAATATTAATTTTATTAAAACTCAATCCTCTAACCCTGAGTACACTTTTTTTGTGATATTCTGTGTGACGAAATGAAAAGAATAAAGAATTTTTGCAGCATTTCAAATGGATTATTTTCTCAAAAGTGAGCTATTACCTGATTTGTAAGCTAAACTATCCACTTTTTTCACTGCACTTCATATTTACTTGAAAGAATAGCCAAAAAACAAATGATAATAAATGACTTTGATGTTTGGAATATATTTTCTCAAAAATGAGTAAAGTACAGTTGTCACTTCAAATATACAGTATCTGTCACTTATAAAATTCAAGCTTTCAAGTAAAATTTGATTTTTGGAAAACTTGTATCCACGTCTGTAAACTTGACAAATTCCTAACACTTTAGCCTTTTCTGATGATTAGTGATGTTATTAAAAACTGTGATCTTCATATATTGCATAAACATGTCAACATTTTTAAGATCTGTATAACCCAGTGAACCAATGTTTTCTAAATGGCCAGTGCATATTCCACAATCATGCACTAGTAAAATAATAGTTTTATGCAACATCATAGTTTTTGTAGCTATCAATGTTTTTAAATTGGCCATATTAAAGACCAAAAAAAAAAAAAAAAGGCCTCAATAAATACAGGTGACTGGGATTTAGCACCACCACCAAGCAAAATAAAATAACATTTAGTATACATTATCTCAGTCAGTCCTCCAACATGACTATAGAGTACGTATTATTGTCTCCATTTTAGATGAAGAGACTAAGAGTCAAAGTTTTAGGTAATCTTGCTAAGGCAACGCAATTGCCAAATTGCAGAACAACAAACCCAGATGTGAGTAGTCCAAAGGCCATCAGAACAACACATTGCAATCTGTGTATTCTTGCATTATAGGTCTTACAAACTTTTTTTAAAAATCATTTCCCAGGGCGCCTGGGTGGCTCAGTGGGTTAGGCCTCTGCTTTCAGCTCAGGTCATGATCTCAGGGTCCTAAGATAGAGCCCCGCATCAGGCTTTCTATTTGGCAGGAGCCTGCTTCCTCCCCTCTCTCTTTGCTTGCCTCTCTGCCTACTTGTGATCTCTCTCTGTGAAATAAATAAATTAAATAAAAAAAAAAAATCATTTCCCCAAATCTGTAACTCCATCCCCCACTTTTCTGTAAATCTTATAAATTTTACTAGGCAGTAGTTAGAGCCAGAGTAAAATATGAGGATTCTCGGATCCTTTTTTTTTTTTTTTTTATAAATAAGGTCAGCCTGACTCATAAAAATACAAATAAATACAGTCACTTTAAGTGTACTATGTATACTCCATTTATTAAGCTTCTCTTAATTATCACTAATGACAAACCAGGGAAATAATTATGGGTAAATGCCATCCCCAAGATACAAGTTCATAAATTGCAAGCTTTGTCTTATGCTGTACAATAGTGCTGACTTTGTCCTACACGTTGCCAACATATCCAAAGTTACAACTGAGGATTCAAAGGCAAGTTCCATTATGTACTCTTGACAGCAAACATTGGAATCCTGTCGTCTCTTATAATATAAGAAAGAATATTTTAAGATTAGACAGAGGTAAGCAATATTTCCCTAGTTTCTACTAAAAAAATGTCTATGCCAAACTCAAAGTCTCCTCTTTTCGTTTCCAAAGAGCAATAGAAAATCCACAGTTAAATGTGAACAGCTGGACTTAACATGTACTCTATGTAATAAAACAGCAATACATTTTCCATAATATATGACAAGCCATACGAAAATGCAAGAAAGTGAAATTATTTCAAAAAGCTTATTTGCTTACAAAGGATTGGTTGAAATTAATAAGCTCAAATTTTAAAATGTGGGATGTCTAAAGACAACCTTTAATCTAACAATATATTAAAATATATTTATAAGTGTAATCAAATACCATACTCTGTCTTCACTTATAACCTAAACTCCCTGTATTCACAATCCAATTCAACAAACATTTGCTAACCTCCAAACCCAAACAAAGAAGCTTTTATTTTGTTCACTCTCTCAGTTCCCAGGTATATATCATTTTAATTTTTCCTTTTTAGTCACCCTACTTTTTCCACCCACAGAACACTGATGAACTGGTAACACACTTGGTGATTACAAATCTACATTATCTGATTTTCCTGATCCTTAATTATTCTCAGCATTCTCAAATTAGCTTTGTTAAGCTCTTACACATCCCTTCAGTGGCTTTTATCAAGTTTCTTTTCTAATCTCATTTCCACATTCTATAGAAAACATTGTTTCAGTACCAAGGCTCTCTACCTGACTTCTGTATAGGAATTAATGATTACTGACTGTTGAGAAACAATGATAAAACACAGTATAACCATTCAGCAATACTGTCATTCACACTAGACTTAATTTATTGAAGAGAAAACTAAAATGCAGAGAAAATGTGTCCAGTAAATTTCTAGAATTTCTATTCCTCTTTTTAAAGTAATCTCTTTGAAGAAATCTCAGCCTCATATGGCTACTTTAAGTAATGAATGAAGCATCTAGTTTTGAAGAACGGAAAGGCCAATTTGGAAGCACAGGGAGGCAAATTTCCTCCACCAATAGTACATAATGTGGAAGAAGATCCAAACATTCAACTATAGCCTTTTAAAGCATAGAAAAGACTCCACTTGAATCAAAGATGGCTTTCCCCCTTAGTTGCATATAGTCTTTGATGAATGGGATTTATAAGAAAATACATCAACATTTACAATACTCCTCCAGCTGAACTCATAATTGTACCACGTCTACTACCTGTCTCTTAACTGATGATATCACATTTTTCCATTATCAGGATATTGGTCAGGAATTTCATGCAATACAAATTATGAAAGGTGGATTCTACTGGCCTCTTAAAATCTAGATAAAGTCCCATGCAAATCCACAGAAGAACAAAGCTCTCAAGATTTAAATATTTCCCCAGACTGTACTATTTCTTCCTTAAATACTCTTTACTCCATGTCTTATTTATCCAGAAATAAAACCAGCTCTGACTATATTTCCTCAACAAAACTAAACTAAACCAAATATTTAGAGAATTTGTAAGTTTAATAGATTTCATCAAACACTGGGGTTATCCTAAAGAGATGTTGTATCACATATAGCACAGCACACTTGAAATTCATAAATAGGGCTTTCTTAAATGTCCTCAATCCAATGCCTAGGATCAGTGGTTTCTCCTTACTCTGTACACACTTCTCCAATTTTTTCCTGGCTCCTCTTGCTTCTTGTCTGCCCCTTGTTTTCTCTACCTTTCCTTTCTCCTGGATAGCTCCACAACTCCAAGTTAAAATGCCTCTCCCCCAGGCAGAGCCATTCAACCTTCCTCAGCAGATATTCCCATAATTCTAACCAAAACGATCTAAATCTAACCAAATTGTCAAATTTAGTTAGACAATTCTAACCAAAATGATCAGGAAGGAAGTGTGACAAAAGGGCCTACCTTTTAGCATAATCAGCCATTCCTCAGTGGCAGTTGTAAACATGGATGGTAGGTTTCTTTAAACTCAGACTTGAAACTTCCTTCTAACAGTCCACTCTAATGCAGGAAAATCCTACCCCACTTTGCTACGATACTGCCACAGTAAAGGCTTTGATTTGGGCCACAAAAGACATCAGAACATGGGTGAGGCTTAGTTTGATTTCTATAAACTTCCCTCCCCTTTCCTTCATAGAATTCTCTAAAAGGTCCAAATATTGCTCTCATGAGCTAGCATGACAGCCCTTCATTTCTCCCTTGCCTTTCTCCCTTTCTTCCTCTTTCCTTTTCTCTTTCCTTCTTTCTTTCTTTCTCTTTTCCTTTCCTTTTTCTTCCTTTCTTCTTTCTTCGTTCCTTCCTTCTTTCCTTCCTTCCTTCTGTTTTCTTTTTTTCTTTCCTCCTATCTTCTCTACCTGCACTCTCAGCCACCAGCACCCCCATCTTGATATATATGGAAGAAATTGACTAAAGATTTTTAAAAAAATTTTTTTTCAACAACTTTCTGGTGGCAACTACTAAACTAGGCAATTAGTATACGAGAAAAATAGCTTCACCAGCATTTATATAATAAACAGTGTGAAGACCACCACATGCACTTGGGTGTTTTGGTTTTGCTTTGTTTTCTTTTGTTTTTGTCTCAGGGACCATTTATCTTCTCCTAGCCCACTCTTACTTAACCCTGAACTTCAACAACACTTCCTCAAGGATCCTTGCGCTGATCTTCCAGTACATTGTCTGCAATTAACGTAAGTACTCTGAGTGGAAACCACCTCCCAATCACCTCTGTCACCTCTGATACTTATATATATTTATATATATATTTTTTGTTACCTCTTTGTGCCTGCCAGTGCTACGAAGCCATATCTTCTGAGTACAGACCTCGTGTCACTTATACTTAAGATACGGTCAGTACTCAGTAGATATTATTTAAATGAATAAACAAATGATAAAATATTATCGTAAGGTTTCTTCCAGATAATGTAAATTTTTGCTTTTCTTTTTAGAGAAAAATAATACAACAGAATTATGATAGTTCTGACTTTAAGAAGACACAGGAAACATCTCATTCGATAGACTTCAGAACTTCAGAGAAAATAGGGGGTTTATAATCATAAAAAGGAGAGTTCCATTTGTTCTAATGTTAAATACACATTTTTCAAATACCCTATGTTTAATTACCCTGAGGCCAGATTCAAGCTAGCATGAAATAAGCACTACTTAGATGTAGCTGTAGCACATGGATAATTTTCACAATGTTAGGGAATGAAATGAAGTCCAAATCTCAAAAGAAAACCACAAGCTAAAAAAGTAATTTTGCAGAGATTTTTTTTTTTTTTTGAGTCAGACTATCAGAATCCATTTGCTATAGGTTTTCAGTTGCTTCGTTTCCAGATATTCATCTTTGTTTTCCAGCATTTTCTGCACTTACAGTTTCAGAGAGAATTTATAATCCATCAAGGTAGTATGTGTACTATACCAAATGGCTGTTTTAAAATGTGTTTGGAAAAAATGTATTTATTACAGAAAAGTTCCACATCATTTTGACCCAGATCAAAGGTACATGTTACTGCTGCTTTTAGAACTAGAAGTAAAATTTTGAGTTTCAATTCAAGCAGCTGAGATATCCTAGTCTCTTTAGAATCTGAAGTCCAAACTGAAGCATTAATTCCTTATACAAAACATGCTTTGACAGCTTTTGGACTAATTAGTAATTTGTCCAACTGAGCATGGCCAGACTTCTGGGCCCATGAGAAGCATCCCAGCAGACCTCTTCTAGTCAGGATGCCTCTAGCACGTTGAAAAAATACTCTTAGTAAAATCCTGGGGTTGATGGGCAGGAACCACAATATGGCATGCTACTAAAATCCTTTTACTCTTCCCAAATCAAATTATTCAGTTGTAAGTTATATTACACAAGCTAAGTTAAAATGGTTTTACTGAATTTTACCATTATCTGGTTATAAACCTGTTATAACCTGTTATTAGTTATAAACCTGAAACTCCTTCTAAACATAGCAAGTTACTCCTTTTTCTTTGTCCTTATTTGATCCTATGTCTAATGAGAATTAAATTTTTTAAATAATAGATACTGATTGGACTTCATTAAAATGTGGAGTAAAAATGTATCAAAAAACTCTAAAATGCCACACTCTGCATATTAAGTGCAATTTCTGATTTGATGCTAAATTTGATGAGATGAGTACATTATAACCAAAGCCCATACACAACTTTGTAGTTTAACATTAAAATAAGCCCACAGACAAATGAAAAATGGTTAAAACTGTGGACTAAATTTTCCCAGTATAAAAGTTGCAGCTTAGACACTTATTTTTCATTCTCTAAAAGAAAAAAAAAAAAAACCTTACTATCCAAAAAGGTAAGTCAAAAGATTTATAAAACTCAAATAAGAATACAAGCTTCCTTGTAAATACATGAATTCTTAACCTCCTAAAACATTACTTATTTGATAAATATATCTTCAACAAAGATTAACACATTCTGTGATGCTTATTGTTTTCTCAGTTGCTATCACTTCCTTAAACTTCTTTTACTCCAAAAATGAGCTGATATGCAGGTGTACTGATTAAAGTCTATGTCTTTTTGGAGCACCTGGGTGGCTCAGTGGGTTAATAAAGCCTCTGCCTTCGACTCAGGTCAGAATCCCAGGGTCCTGGGATTGAGCCCCACATCGGGCTATCTGCTTAGCGGGGACCCTGCTTCTTCCTCTCTCTCTCTCTCTCTCTCTCTCTCTCTCTCTCTCTGCCTGCCTCTCTGCCTACTTGTAATCTCTGTCTGTCAAGTAGATGGATAAAATCTTAAAAAAAAATAATAAAGTCTATGTCTTTTCTAAGAAATAACAAGTGTTGGTGATGATGTGAAGAAAAAAGAACCCTCATGCACTGTCGATGGGAATAAAAATTGGTACAGCTACTGTGGATAGCAGTATAGAGTTTCCTCCAAAAATTGAAAATAGAAATACAAGTTAATAATTTCACTAATGGACAATTACCCAAAAGAAATGAAAACACTAACTAAAAAAGATATATGCATTACTGTTTATTGAAGCATTATTTATAACAGACAAGATAAAGAAGCCACCCAAAATGTCCATTGATGAATGGATAAAGATGATGTGGTATATATACAATGGAATATTACTTAGCCATAAGAAAAAGAATGAGATCTTGCCATATTTGTAACAACATGGATGGCCCCAGAGGGTGTTATGTTAAATGAAATAACTCAGGCAGAGAAAGGCAAATACCGTATAAGGAATCTAAAAAATAAAACAAATACATAAACAAATAAAAGCAGAAAGAGACCCATAAGTCAAAGAGCAAATTAGTGGTTTCCCGATTGGGAGGGAGGGCAAAATGGGTGAAGGAGAGTAGGGGATACAGGCTTCCAGTTATGGAATGACTAAGGGACAGGGATGATAGGCACATCCTAGAGCATATAGTCAGTGGTACTATAATACCATTGTATGGTGACAGTTGGTAGATACACTTGTGAGCATAGCAAAATGTACAGTTTTGCTGAATCACTGTTTTATACCTGAAACTAATATAATATTGTATGCCAAGCATATTTTAATTAGGAAGATTTTTTAAGTCTGTCTTTTTTTGTTTAAAAAAGGGTAAGTATTAAACCTATTGAAGTGAAGAATGCAGTGATTTGTTATGTATTATATGTATTAATTCATTATTGTCATTGTTGATAAACTCATTTGAAAAGAGGCAGAATTTCTTGACAGTTGGTATAAATCTATATAAAACATCACTGCCTATATCTATAAGTCCATGAGAATAATAAGAGTTAGTACAATTAAAAAGTTTGTTCCATGCATAACTCTGAAGGAGGATATTATCTTCTCTTCCTGACTTAAAACAGAGCAGTCGATATTCAGAAACTATCCCAAATTCATGCTGCCACAATTGGACAAAACAGAAATTCAAATCCAAGACATTTGGGTGAAAATTCAGTGCTTTTTTAAAAGAAATGCTGTCTATTTGATATTCTGTATCTGGAAATCTACCAAAAATTTACCTTCCCTCTACTTAATTCATAAATAAAATAAATTTTAGATAATCATTATAGTTCTGACCAGTCCTTGATCTCATTTTTTCTCTGTATTCACATTTTTTGCTCAGGTAGAACTGTTTCCCTATGTCTCAGCCAGGTTTTCCATTTATTTTCATTAATGTGGCATTGCTCCAAGCGAATTTAATGGTTGTATGAAGCATTTCTTCTACTCTCCTGCTCTTCAATATTTAGCAAATGCCTGCCATCAGGCATTCTCACCAGACGTTCACAACCAGGCACATGCCATACTTCAAAGTCTTACTATTGTATCTGTCACATGACATTTGTGTTCACATGACATTTATGTTAAATGAATTATAGAGTGTTGAATACAGCAATAATGATAATAGGTAAAAGCTACTGATGAATACTTTTAATAGATTGAATAGATTCATGTTTCCTCATCAATTATATTCTGCCGAAAGCTTCTCTGAATCACCCAAGCTCTAGTCCCATTGTCCAGGCATATATGGGTTTCTCACATTACATGAAGGACCAGTGTAAGCTAAGCTTAGAGATTTATAATTTCTTAATACATTTTATGAAATTTTATTTTAATTCAGCTTAAGGTGTTTTTATTGCTACTTTAGAGTAGTTTCTTTCTAGATGAAAAAATAAATGTTTTGTACTATTTAATAGCCACCTACTATACACATTACACGTAAAAGCATGATTTTATTTTACAATGAGACATAGATACTGAATTACATCAAATACCTTTATGCACTGATAGATCATACAGTTTCTCCTTGAGCTAATCATATTATAAAGTTATAATAATAGCTTTTCTAATAATGAACCTTCTTTACACTCATGAGATGAAGCCAATTTAAACATGATATATAAATCTAATACACTATTGCGCTAAATTTTGTGTATGTTTGCCTATATACACATAATAAAAATTGGTATTTCTTCTTTATTACTGTAACCACTCCTGTTAAATTTTGATATCAGAGTTATACATACATGGCAAATTCACAAACTATTTTTTATTTTCAACACTATAGGAAAATTAAATTGCACAGAAATTACCTTTCCTTGGACATTTGAAAAGAACTTCTAGTGATATCACTTGGGTTATGGGTTTTTAACTTTTGCTTTTGTTCTTTTTTGCTTCAAAAAATACTTTTGAAGAATGCTTTGCACAATTTCTATTTATACTGTAATAATTTTTTAATGTTTATCTTCTTGAATAAATTCAGTACCACAGTTTTTTAGAAAATTAACCAATAAAATCTAGATTATCAAATTAGCCTCAAGCTATATAAGGTATTCTATCATAATTTATAATTTTCTTAGTTTTCTGTATCATTTACTGTATTATCTTTCACATTCTTAATAGTATTTTCTTTTATTATGTTTATTATATAGGGCTAGTTGCTTATTTATTTTAATGATAAAACTAAAGGAGCAACATACATTTATTAGTACTAATTATCATACCATATAATTAAAATTCCTTCAAAACAACTGTGTGAATTTATTCTTTCCTATCAAACTCCATTTGCCTGGGAGTTCCCTAGCACGGAATGCTGGAAACAGATCAAATACTTTCATTATTTGAGTTTCATTTGTTCTTTAATGTGCACACACACCAATCTTGCTTCCAAAAGAAGATATCATTACCTTTTTCCCTCCAGTTTGAAAAGTTTAGGCAGTCTGGGTTTTTTCTGCAGGAATATTTTAGGATATTGCTTTATAAACATAGTGTGAGCTGAGAACACACTGCTAGCACTCCTGTTTTAAAAATATAAAGAGAGAAAAATTAAAATTTAGATATCATCAGATAATAGTTTCCGAGAGAAAGATTTTTAACTTCAGACATACAACTATTTACCCTAAAAAGCAAATAAAAAAGTATGAAACCTAAATACTCTATGCTTTAAAATTATCCACTATAAAAATTGTCCATAGTGTGCCTCAGTAAGAAATATTTTATGAACATCAGATTTATGGGAATGTCAATTCCAAAAATTTAATTTTAAGTTGAGCCTTCTTAAAAATTTTATTTCTGTAATTGATGAAAGCCTTTACATAAAATATGCCACATAATTAAATTCCTCCAAAATGATTCAAATAGAGTTCACATATACATTACCAAAAAGTATATTTATCTGAATCTTTGTGATGATTTATGAAAATCTCATGCACTGTATTTTTAGGACCGGAATAATGATGTGTTAGAGCAAAAGATCAGAACTTCCCAATCCAGAAGATCACTGGAATCATTGGGATGCTTCTTTTAAGTACAGATTTCTGATCCTTTTCCTGAGGAAACAAGATCTCCAAAGATGGAAGTCAGTGTGGACTTCTCTATTTTAGATATCCTACTCCACAGTGGACTTAAATGGCTCACTTGGTTAAGTGTCTGCCTTCCTCTCAGGTCATGATCCCAGCATCCTGGGATCAAGCCCAGCATCATCTGTCTCCCTGCTCAGTGGGGAGTCTGCTTCTAACTCTTCCTCTGCCTGCCACTCCCTCTGTTTATGCTCTCTCTTTACCTCTCTTTCTGTCAAATAAATAAATAAATAAATTTCCTTCTCCAGGTGATTCTTAATTGTAGCCAGTTTTGCAATCCATGGCAAATACTAAAAATGCCAATAGCAAGATCCACTGGATATAGTAAATTATCACTCAGTGTCACATAATGACTTATATTTCTGGAAAATGTGCTTCATTCCATTTTTAATTGACAACCACCATGAATAGTTGGTCAACTGTTTTTAAATGTTAAGCATTCATCTTAACAGCTTTTTTCAATAATTATCAAAAATGATCACACTTAATATGTCAATGAGTTAAGGAAGCTGAAATGGATGCATTCCTGGAAACCTATAAACTTCTAAAACTGAATCAGGAAGAAATTAACAACCTGAATAGACCAATATCTAGTAACAAGATTGAAGCAGTGATCAAAAACCTCCCAAGAAACAAGAACCCAAGACCTGATGGATTCCCTGGAGAATTCTATCAAACATTCAAAGAAGAAATAATCCCTATTCTTCTGAAGCTATTTCAAAAAAATAGAAACAGAAGGAAAACTTCCAGACTCTTTTTATGAAGCCAGCATTACCCTGATCCCCAACCCAGGCAAAGATTCCACCAAAAAGGAGAATTTCAGACCAATATCCCTGATGAACATGGATGCCAAGATTCTCAACAAGATCCTAGCTAATAGGATCCAATAGTACATTTAAAAAATTATCCACGGGGCACCTGGGTGGCTCAGCGGGTTAAGCCTCTGCCTTCAGCTCAGGTCATGATCTCAGGGTCCTGTGATCAAGCCTTGCATCGGGCTCTCTGCTCAGCAGGGAGCCTGCTTCCTCCTCTCTCTCTGCCTGCCTCTCTGCCTACTTGTGATCTCTGTCTCTCAAATAAATAAATAAAATCTTAAAAAAAATTATCCACATGATCAGGTGGGATTTATCCATGGGACACAAAGGTGGTTCAACATTCTCAAATCAATCAATGTAACAGAACAAATCAATAAGAGAAGACAGAAGAACCACATGGTCCTCTCAATTGATGCAGAAAAAGCTTTTGACAAGATACAGCACCCATTCCTGATTAAAATCTTCAAAGTATAGGGATAGAGGGAACATTCCTCAACTTCATAAAATCTATCTATGAAAAACCCATAGTGAATATCATCCTCAATGGGAAAAAGCTGACAGCCTTCCCTTTGATACCAGGAACACGACAAGGATGTCCACTCTTGCCACTGTTGTTCAACACAGTACTAGAAGTCCTAGCAACAGCAATCAGAAATAAAAGGAAATAAAAAAAGAAATAAAAGGTATTCAAATTGGCAAAGAAGAAGTCAAACTCTCAGTCTTGGCAGATGACATGATACTTTATATGGAAAACCCAAAAGACTCCACCCCCAAACTACTAGAACTATATAGCAATTCAGTAATGTGGCAGGATACAAAATCAATGTACAGAAATTAGTTGCTTTTTTATACACTAACAATGAAAATATAGAAAGGGAAATTAGAGAATCGATTCCATTTACTATGGCACCAAGAACCATAAGATACCTGGGAATAAACCTCACCAAAGAGTAAAGGATCTATACTCGAGGAACTACAGAACACTCATAAAGGAAATTGAAGAAGACACAAAAATATGGAAGAGTATTTTATGCTCATGGATCAGAAAATAAACATTGTTAAAATGTCTATACTGCCTAGAGCAATTGATACTTTCAATGCCATCCCAATCAAAATCCCACAGGTATTTTTCAAAGAGCTGGAACAAACAATCCCAAAATTTGTATGGAACCAGAAGGTTCTCGAGTTGCTAAGGAAATGTTGATAAAGAAGAACAAAACTGGGGGCATCGTGTTGCCTGATTTTAAGCTTTACTACAAAGCAGTGATCACCAAGACAGCATGGTACTGGCACAAAAACAGACACATAGACCAGTGGAATAGAGCAGCGAGCCCAGATATGGACCCTCAACTTTATGGTCAAATAATCTTTGAAAAATCAGGAAAAAAATATACAGTGGAAAAAAGACAGTCTCTTCAATAAATGGTGCTTGGAAAATGGGATAGCAATATGTAGAAGAATGAAACTCAACCATTCTCTTACACCATACATAAAGATAAACATGAAATGGATAAAAGACCTCAACATGAGGCTGGAATCTATCAAAATCAGAGAGGAGAACATAGGCAGCAATCTCTTTGACATCGGCCACAGCAACTTCTTTCTAGATATGTCTCCAAAGGCAAAGGAAAGAAAAGTGAAAATGAACTTTTGGGACTTCATCGAGACCAAATGTTTCTGCACAGCAAAGGAAACAGTCAACAAAACAAAAAGGCAACCCACAGAATGGGAAAAGACATTTGCAAATGACACTATAGACAAAGGGCTTATATCCAAGATCCATAAAGAACCCCTCACACTCAACACACACAAAACAGATAATCATGTCAAAAAATTGGCAGAAGACATGAACAGACACTCCTCCAAAGACGACATAGAAATGGCTAACAGGCACATAAAAAAATGTTCAGCATCATTAGCCATCAGGGAGATTCAAATCAAAACCACATTGAGATACCACCTTACACCAGTTACAATGTCCAAAATTAATAAGACAGTAAATAACAAGTGTTGGAGAGGAGGTGGAGAAAGGGAATCCTCTTACACTGTTGGTGGGAATACAAGTTGGTGCAGCCACTTTGGAAAACAGTGTAGAGATTCCTTAAGAAATTAAAAATAGAGCTTCCCTATGACCCTGCAATTGCACTCCTGGGTATTTACTCCAAAGATACAGATGTAGTGAAAAGAAGGGCCATCTGTACCCCAATGTTCATAGCAGCAATGACCACAGTCACCAAACTGTGGAAAGAACCAAGATGCCCTTCGACAGACAAGTGGATAAAGAAGATATGGTCCGTATATACAATGGAGTATTATGCCTCCATCAGAAAGGACGAATACCCATCTTTTATATCAACATGGACAGAACTAGAAGAGATTATAAGTCAAGCAGAGGAGTCAATTATCATATGGTTTCTATGGACTCTGAAAAACAATCTGAAGGGTTTGAAGTGGCAGGGGGGTGGGAGGTTGGGGTACCAGGTGGTGGGTATTATAGAGGGCACAGATTGCATGGAACACTGGGTGTGGTGAAAAAATAATGAATACTGTTATGCTGATAATAAATAAATTAATTTTAAAAAATTATCATATGGTTTCACTTACTTGTGGAGCATAAGGAATAACACGGAGGACATTGGTAGATGGAGAGGAGAAGTAAGTTGGGGGAGACAAACTATGAGAGACTGTGGACTCTGTGAAACAAACAGGGTTTTGGAGGGGAGGGGTTGGGGGTTGGGTGAGCCTGGTGGTGGGTATTATGGAGGGCACGTATTGCATGGAGCACTGAGTGTGGTGCATAAACAGTGAATTTTGGAACACTGAAAAATAAAATAAAATAAAATGGGGAAAAAATGATAATACTTAAAAATGAACACTGACAAACAACTTAGTCAATATTTGCCACATGGCAATGAATATAAAAATCCTCAAGAAGGCTTTTCTTGTTTCACTGTCAATATAAATAATATCAACACACTATAAAATATTTATAATAGCTTATTTCCTCCTGGCCAAAGTTTCCTAAAACATAATATTAATTCTTTACATAAAACAAATATTCCATACTTTAAGAATGTTATGTAAGTTAATTGATTCACATAATGCAATGTGGATTTGATTTAATATGACATTAGGTATTTTCATGCCTAATCTCACACTACAGAGATACACAGAACAAGAATCCACTCTTTTTTTTTTTTAAAAGATTTTATTTATTTATTTGTCAGAGAGAGAGTGAGTGAGAGCAAGCACAGGCAGACAGAGTGGAAGGCAGAGTTAGAGGGAGAAGCAGGCTCCCTACAGAGCAAGGAGCCCGATGTGGGACTCGATCCCAGGACGTTGGGATCATGACCTGAGCCAAAGGCAGCTGCTTAACCAACTGAGCCAGCCAGGCGTCCCAAGAATCCACTCTTTAAAAAAAAAAAAAAAAAAGTTTTTATCTATTTATTTAAGAGAGAGAGGGACAAGATAGCAAGAGAGAGCAGGAGCAGGGAGGAGGGAGAAGCAAGCTTCGGTTGAACAGGGAGCCTGATGTTGGGCTCGATCCCAGGGCCCTGGGATCATGACCCAAGCTGAAGGCAGACGCTTAACTAACTGAGCCACCCAGGCACCCCTAGAATCCACTCTTTTTAAAATCTAGTCACTGATATCATTAGAAGCTTTTCCAAGATCTTTTTTTTCTCCCCATTTGGAACTAGCATTTTACAATCATCTATTTTACACATCTACTTGTAATATGTCGAGTACTTATTATATGCAAAACATTAGACTAAGATCTTTACATGATTTGTCTCATTATATATTTATATAACCTGACAAGGTTGCTATTCTTTACTGCCCATTTTACACATAAAGAAACTGCAAACTTGATTAATATAACTAGGAAGTAGAGGACACAGAATACAAAGGAAAACTAAATTGACTTGAAAATCCATTCTCAGGGTGCCTCCTGGTTTGGGTTCAGGTAATGATCACCAGATCCTGCAATGGAGCCCTGGGTCAGACTCCATGCTCAGCAGGGAGTCTGCTTAAGAATTCTCTCTCTCCCTTTCTCTTTGCCCCTCCCCTCATGAGCCCTCTCTCACATTCTTTCTCTAAATAAGATAGATAGGTAGGTAGGTAGATAAAACAATCTTTAAAAAAAATTGTCTTAACCTTTTGGATATACTGCACCCCCAAAATAATAAAACATGTTAGTTCTTACTAAGTGACAGCCATTATTCTAGGCAGTTTACATGTTTCAGATAATTTATCCTTATACAACTATATTAGCTGATATTCTTATCATCCCCATTTTGTAGAAAAAGTAATTGAGAGCCAAGAAATACTAAAGTCGGACCTCTTTCCTTTGTCTACATGGAGTCTATTCTACAAGACTTGGAAACTTACCCCAATCTGTGATCTGGATATATCATCTTTGGAGTAACTGAGAAGTTTACACCAAAATGCTAAGACCTTCACTGTTGTCATTTTCTATATGTATGACTGAGTTGCTTGCTTCACTAATGCTGAGAATTTTCAAGATTTGGTGGCTGGTGTACATGGGCCAGTGGTTCTGATCTGTCTCCAAAGTAGTATCATCAAGAAGCAAAAGATGTGAAACGTTAAAGTGGAAGAATCAAATGTTAGAACTAGGAATGGTACAATTTTCAGAATGAGGCCCTAAGTGCCCTATGATGCTATGATGTATATTCTACATCACAAAAAGTAACTTGACAGCATATTCCTATTTCTGTATCTCTTTTGAAATAAAAACATATAGTTCTCTGCATTCAGTAGGTATGTATTATTGTCTAAAACTATGTAATGTCTGCAAATAATTGCTTTAAATATGGATAGCAGAATAGATTAAGAGAAATGATATAAATATAATTAGACAGCCAGGAACACAGAAAGATTAAGAATTATGGCAAGGATGACTATGGATCCAAATAGCTATTTGACACTTGAATACTATCCACAAAATAACTTTCATAATTTCCTAGGCTATGAGTAAACACTGTCTATTGACAAAGTTCATTACCTTATTGATGCTCACCTGCAAGGAAACTCCCCTACAAAAAAAGAACTTCAATTTCCTCAAGCAGATGAAGGGGAGATACATCCAAAACCTATAGATTTACTCACAAGAGCTCTAGAACACTTTCAGGGTGCTCTATATCCAAAGGTCACAAAATTAAATGCTTATAATAGCCAAGCACGTATTAAAAGGTGGGGACTACGCTAAACTGGAAAGAATGCCCATAAAGCCACAACCCTCCTCTCTCTCTGCTGTTGTTTTCTTATTTTTATCACGTATTAAGAAAAGTCCAAAGTGCAGACTCTGCAGGCTTTTGTTTTGTTTTTGTTTTGTTTAGTTTGCTTTTACAGAAGCCAGAAGTCTGAAGTTTCATGTGAAATTTTTATTTTTAAATATTAGTAACTGCTGTAGGTTGAATTTGTCCCCCCAAAATTCATATGTCGAAGTCCCAGCCCCTAATGCAATTGTATTTGGAGATGAAGCTTTTAGAATATGGTGCTGGGAAAACTGGGCAGCTATATGTAGAAGAATGGAACTCGACCATTCTCTTACACCGTACACAAAGATAAACTCAAAATGGATAAAAGACCTCAACATGAGACAGGAATCCATCACAATCCTAGAGGAGAACATAGGCAGCAATCTCTTCGATATCAGCCACAGCAACTTCTTTCAAGATATGTCTCCAAAGGCAAAGGAAACAAAAGCGAAGATGAACTTTTGGGACTTCATCAAAATCAAAAGCTTGTGCACAGCAAAGAAACAGTCGAGAAAACAAAGAGGCAACCCACAGAATGGGAGAAGATATTTGCAATTGACAGTACAGACAAAAGGTTGATATCCAGGATCTATAATGAACTCTTCAAACTCAACACACATAAAACAGACAATCATATCAAAAAATGGGCAGAAGATATGGACAGACATTTCTCCAATAAAGACATACAAATGGCTATGAGACACATGAAAAAATGTTCATCATCGCTAGCCCTCAGGGAGATTCAAATTAAAACCACATTGAGATATCACTTTACACCAGTTAGAATGGCCAAAATTAGCAAGACAGGAAACAACATGTGTTGGAGGGGATGTGGAGAAAGGGGAACCTTCTTACACTGTTGGTGGGAATGCAAGTTGGTGCAGCCTCTTTGGAGAACAGTGTGGAGATTCCTCAAGAAATTAAAAACAGAGCTTCCCTATGACCCTGCAATTGCACTCCTAGGTATTTACCCCAAAGATACAGATGTCGTAAAAAGAAGGGCCATCTGTACCCCAATGTTTATAGCAGCAATGGCCACGGTCGCCAAACTACGGAAAGAACCAAAATGTCCTACAACGGACGAATGGATAAAGAAAATGTGGTCCATATACACTATGGAGTATTATGCCTCCATCAGATAGGATGAATACCCAACTTTTGTATCAACATGGACGGGACTGGAAGAGATTATGCTGAGTGAAATAAGTCAAGCAGAGAGAGTCAATTATCATATGGTTTCACTTATTTGTGGAGCATAACAAATATCATGGAGGACAAGGGGTGTTAGAGAGGAGAAGGGAGTTGTGGTAAATTGGAAGGGGAGGTGAATCATGAGAGACTAAGGACTCTGAAAAAGAATCTGAGGGGTTTGAAGTGGCAGGGGGGTGGGAGGTTGGGGTACCAGGTGGTGGGTATTATAGAGGTCACGTATTGCATGGAACACTGGGTGTGGTGAAAAAATAATGAATACTGTTATGCTGAAAATAAATAAATTTTTTTAAAAAAGAAAAAAAAAGAATATAAAGTTAAATGAGATAATGAGGGTAGGGACCTAATCCGATAGGACTGGTAGTCTTCTAAGAAGAAGAGAAAGACCTCTCTCTCTCCACATGTACACATGAAGGCCTGGTATATTCCGGTATTTAAGACAATCTATGGTTTTATGTTATGGCAGCCTAAGCAGCCTAAGACCATAACTTACTTTTTAAAAAGTTTTAAATTACTGTGTGAATCAATCAAAATAATCTTCAGGCTGTACACCAATTATACTATCTCAGGCCAAAGAAGGAGCCCCAGTTAATAGCCTTGATGGTGTTCCCTAACTACATGACACGTAGTTACTTGCGTTCTCTACTAGGTTGTGCCTATGATAAGAAATAAAAGAATCTTAGTCTTGGGCTCAAAATGATCTAAATTTGTACATTAATTTTTCTACTTTATATAAACTTAAGCAGGTCATTTATCCTTTATATGCCTCAGTTCCTTATATATCAATTAATAGATACATGTCTAAATAACAACAATTCAATTTTTAATATACAATGATTTTATATCCATCTCAAAAATTTCTCTATGTTGCAAAAAACCATGTCTTTTTCTTCCCGGGCACAGAGCTAAAAAGTACATTTCCCAACCTTTCTTGCACTTAGATGTAGTCTCATGGCTGAGTTCTAGCCAATGGAACATGGAAGAGAGGGTGAAAGTAATATGCACCATTCCAGACCAGGCCCATCAAAATCTGCTCCCAACCTCACCAAAAAACCTTCCTACCTAAGATTCTCCATGTCTTTTTCCCTTCCAACTTGAAGCAAATGAGTAGGGTAGATGTGAAAACCACACAGAAAGATGGGAGAACAAAATGGGAACAGCCTACCAATCAAAAATAACCCTATAAGGTTTGAGCTGAGAAACAAAAAAAACTTCTATTATGTTAAACCACTGAGATTTAGGGTTTGTCTATAACTGCTAACAACTCATATCTTATAAGTTGTTAACAACTTATATACCCTAACAACTTATATCTTCTGCATGTATCTTCTGCATCCTGTTTAGTTCTGCTTACAAATTTGGGAATAATAAATACACTTTTAATAAAATACTTATTGATGAATTATATTTATGTGATTTCCCTAAGGCAATTTACATTTTTTCATTTTAAATTAATTAAAACAAGTCATAAAAAGTTGAATCTATTCAACCTCTTATAGATTTTTTCCTCCTGAATTTTTCTTTTATATATTATAGCATCTATACATTTATTTGATGAAAACTAAAAAGAATATAAATGTTATTCTTCTGCACTAGAAGAAGGTGCAGTTGTAATTTAATACAAATTAAGTTCACTTTATATATATATATATATATATATATATATACACACACACACAGAGAAAGAGATAATATATTATACATTATATAAAATGGATTTATGTTTTCTTTTATTTATTATATATTACATTGTATATAATGGATTTCATTATTTTATTACACTAGTAATTTAAAGAAAAAAATGTTCTGTTATAAGGTCAATGTATTTAACATACCCTAGCTACTAAATGGAAAGATCAATCAATCAGCAATCTTCAGATAATGCCACTATAAAGTGTCATTCTATTCAGTTTCTTCTGACTTAACTTCTGAAATTTTTTGAAATGTTAGTATCTAGTTATGAGTACATTTGATCAGCTTCCTTATCTACGGATACAGCTCACCTCCAATGACTTCATGGCTTCAAAATTATTTGATTATTTTTTCAAAGGAGCTCTACTCCTATGCCACTACAGTTGATTAGTAGATACATTAATCATAAAGATTAATCCCTATACTTTTTATATTCATAAAGTTTCTGGAAAAAAAATTAAAAGATATGTTTTGACAAAGCCAACTGTAAAGATATGACTTGAAGACCCAATCTAAACCTTTTATAGGGATATTGACCTGTCATAAAATTTTTCCAGAATAAATACTCAATTAGCATATAAACTGAAGTTGTGCTTTGTCTCTTATAAACAATTCCAACTTCTCATTTATTTATCTTTAGAAAAGGAATATCTACCTTTGGGACTGTTGTACTAGTTAGAAGTAATAAAAGCAAAGCTTTGACCCACCATTTATAATATATTAGGCATGTAAAAATAATAACTATTACTACAAACCAAGTTACAGAATATATGCATACAGTAACAAATTCTTCAATTTTTAAAAATGTAGAGATAGAGGGGCGGCCCAGTGGCTCAGTCAGTTTTGCATCTAACTGTTGGTTTCAGCTCAATTTATGGCCTCAGGGTCCTGAGATCCAGCCCCACATCAGGCTCCATGCTCAGTATAGAGTCTGCTTAAGATTTTCTCCCCCTCTCCTTCTGCCCCTGCTGCTTGTGCTCTCTCTCTTTAAAACAGATAAGTATTTTTTTTTAAGTGTAGAGATATAAACTCTACTTCTTTATTTAAAGGACCTACACAATGAGTCTAAGGGAAATTTTCATTGTTGTAATAGAACTATTAAAAAGAAAATATCTGGCACCCATTGTCTTGAGGTGTAGAACATCACACCTTAGAAAAAAGATCTTCACAGTTTCTAAATCATGACAGTCTTGATTCTCTAAAGAACTCTGTTCTTGCACATATCATGCAAAAGAACTTTCTGTTACATTATTCATCTGACAAGGAGGAAGTGATGTCTCTGAGGAGCACCATATTGCAACAAAAAGGAAATGAAAGTGAGTGGATACCTGAGATGTGAACAAGAAGTAGACAGGAGGGGTAGGATTTTGAGGAGGGCAATGGGAAGAAAATGCAACTTGACCCAGGAAAAAGGAGGGGAGCCCAGCCTGAGGACCTTGATTTAGAGAGAGATTCTTGAAGGAGAATGAAAGAATGTCAGCTTCTTCATATATCCTGGTTCTAGGAAGAGAAAGTTATAAATTCTCCCTGGGGGAAAGTATCCACAATTTAGGTCACATGTTATTATATGTTGAGAATAAGCAAATCTTTCACAAAAAGATTATCTGCAAAGACAAGTTACCATGAGTGGAGCATTAGAATTATACTCCTAAAGACTATATGTATGTTAGATATAGGGTATAGAATGGTATAAGATATTTGTAGAAATAAAAGATAGAATAACAGTGATGATCAATAACAAAAGACTATCAGGAATGACCAGACAAATTTGAAAAAAGAACTTGGTGGAACATCTCAAAATGAAAATTATAATTATTAAAATTAAAAACACAATGAAAAGGACAAAGATCAAATTAGAGAGAGTTGAATAAGAAATTAAATTTGAAGATATATCTGTAGAAATTCACAAACACATCAGAGAAATAATATGGGCAAAAAAGTGTAGACAAAAAGATCAATGAGGGCGCCTGGGTGGCTCAGTGGGTTAAGCCGCTGCCTTCGGCTCAGGTCATGATCTCAGGGTCCTGGGATCGAGTCCTGCATCGGGCTCTCTGCTCAGCAGGGAGCCTGCTTCCTTCTCTCTCTCTCTGCCTGCCTCTCAGTGTACTTGTAATTTCTCTCTGCCAAATAAATAAATAAAATCTTTAAAAAAAAAAAAAAAGATCAATGAAACAGAACAGTAAGCCCAGAAATAGATCCACATGTATACAATCACATGATCAAATCGAAAGAGCAAAGGCAGCTCAATACAGAAAGGATATTTTTTTCCAAAAATGGTATTATAACAACTGGACATCTCTCTGGGAAAAAAAAAATGCATGGGTACACAGACTTTACACCCTGCACAAAATTATCTCTAAATAGATGACAGACCTAAATGTAAAAACCATAATTTTATAACTTGCAGGGAAAAAAAATTGGAAAATAATCTAAGTGACCTTCAGTGTGGTGATGACTTCTTAGATTAAACACCAAAAACATCATTCATGAAAGGAAAAATTAATAAGTTAAACTTTATTAGCATTTAAAACTTCTGCTTGCAAGACACTACTGTGAGAATGAACAGATAATACACATACTGGGAAAAAATATTTGCAAAACACCTATTTGATAAAGGGCTTATATCCAAAATATAAAAATAACTTTTAAAACTCAACAATAAGAAAACAAACAACCTAATTAAAAAAATCAGTAAAAGATATGAACAAACACCTCACAAGGAAGAAATACAGATGGAAAATTAATATATAAAAAGATGCTCCACATTACAGATCATCAGGGACAAGCGAATTAAAATAACAAGGTATCAGGGGCGTGTGGGTAGCTCGGGTAAGTGTCTGACTCCTGATTTCAGCTCAGGTCAAGATCAAAGGGTCCTGAGATTGAGCCCCAGGTAGAGCTCTGCATTGAGCGTAGACCCTCCTCAAGATTCTTTTCCTCTCCTTCTGTGTCTACCCCCACTTGTGTATGTCTCTCTCTCTAAAAAACAAAACAAAACAAAACAAAAAAGAAAAACATGAGACACCACAACACACCTATTAGAATGGCTGAAATTCAGAACACTGACAACACAAATTGCTGTCAATGAATGGAGCAACAAAAACTCTCAGTGATGGCTGGTGGAAAGGTGGTGGTACTCACACTTTGGAGGCCAGTTTGGTGGTTTCTTACAAAACTAAACATACTCTTACCATGCAATACAGCAATTGCACTCTTTGGTATTTCCCAAGTTGGTAACTTAACATTCACACAAAAACCTGTACATGAATATTTATAGCAGGTTTATTCATAATTGCGAAAACTTGGAAGCAACTATTCTTCAGTTGAATAGATAAACTGAAGTACATCCATATAATGAGTATTATTCAGTGACAAAAGGAAATGAGCTACCATGTCATGAAAAAAGATGAAGGAATCTTAAATGTACCATTGCTAAGAGAAAGAAATCAATTTTAAATAGCTAATAACTGTATTTTTTCAAGTATGTAACATTTTGGAAAGAGTAAAACTATAGAAATAAGATTGGTGGTTACCAGAGATTAAGGAAGGAGGGAAGAGCAGGTGAAACACAAGGAATGTTTAGAGCAGTAAATATTCTATATGATACTGTGATGGTGAATACATGTCCTTATACATTTGTCAAAAACCCTAGCATGTGCAACACAGTGAACCTGTTATAAACATAGACTTTAGTCAATAGTAATATACCATATTGATTAATTAGTTGCAACAAATATACCACACTTATGCAAGATGTTAATAATACGGGAAACTAAGAGAGTAAAGGGTATTTGGAAACTCTACTTTCTGCTCAATTTTTCTGCAAACACAAAACTGCTCAAAAAATAAAGTCTATTACAAATATATGAATAATGGGGCACCTCGGTGGCTCAGTGGTTTAAAGCCTCTGTCTTCGGCTCAGGTTACGATCCCAGAGTTCTGGGATCAAACCCCGTTCCAGCTCTCTGCTCAGCAAGGGAGCCTGCTTTCCCCCCCTCTCTCTGCCTGCCTCTCTGTCTACTTGTGATCTCTATCAAATAAATAATAAAACCTTTAAAAAAAAATTTTAAATATAAATGAAATAAACATATTTACTTTGTTGTAGTACACAATGAGGAATTAAGATAAGAAGAGACTTGAGAATGGAACTTTAATTGTAAATGTAGTAGTCCTGGAGACAGGTAACTAGACAGGTAACTAGACAAGTAACTAGAATTGAGTACTGGATAAAAAAATAAGTAGCAAGTATTAGAAATACAAAGGAACAGTGAAATCTAAGTATAACATATGGAAAAATAAAGAAACAAGTGTATAAAACATGCCTACAAGATTTTCATGCTTCAATTACTAGGTAAATGGCAGGCACTCAGCAAATATCTTTTGAATACCAGCTATGTTCCTTGAACTGAAATAGGCAATGAAAATACAGTGGTGGGGTGCCTGGGTGGCTCAGTGGGTTAAGCTGCTACCTTCGGCTCAGGTCATGATCTCAGGGTCCCAGGATTGAGTCCCACATTGGGCTCTCTGCTCAGCGGGGAGCCTGCTTCCCTCTCTCTCTCTCTCTCTCTCTCTCTGCCTACCTCTCCATCTACTTGTGATCTCTGTCAAATAAATAAAATCTTAAAAAAAAAAAAAAAAAGAAAGAAAGAAAATACCGTGGTGAACCAAACTCATATGATTGTTTCCCTCTGGGAATTCAGAATCTAATTGTGATAATATTATAAGGAATGAAGATGAGAAGCAAGTTTTCATAAGAATATGAGTTTGTTTCTTAAATCAAGATACAGGGATATATTTGAGGGTTAATCACATCTTAGAGATCACTTATAGCTTCTCTAACTTGAGAAGGCCTATCTAAGAAAACATCCTCTAGAACAAAGTTCCTTAAGAGGACAAGAAATTAAGAGAAGAAGGGGATTATGGGTTCCTGGAGCAAATTCCAATGTGTATTGGGGGTGGGGGGTCCCTCCACAAAATACCAAGCAATTCTGGGGATACCACTAAGGTATCTGAGAATTTAACTCAGTTCTTACACTGCCTGGAGGTAGTGCTAGATCTCACAGATTAAGGGTTCAGTTCCACGAGACTATTCCCATCTCACTTCAGATGCCAATCACATGTAGCAGAACCCCAGATTATGAACAACTCTGTTCAATTTGGTCACAGGGGCAGATTTCCATGACTCTTTCCAAGTTAAGGTTTGATTAATTTGCTACAGAGGCTCATAGCAAAGTTAGGGGCACTCCCCACCCCCCAAACAACCCCCTTTGCAGTTGAAAATCCATGTAGAACGTTTGATGTCCCCAAACTTAACTAACAGCCTACTGTTTGCCAGAAGCCTTACTGATAACAAAAGCCAATTAATACATAACTTTATGTCAGACGTGTATATGCTGTATATTTACAATAAAGTAAACTAAAGGGGAAAAAATGTAGGAAAATACATTTATAGTACTGTACTATAGTGGGGGAAGCTAAGATGGCAACATAGTAGGAGGACCCTGGGCTTGCTTCTTCCCTGGAACACAGCTAGATAACTATCAGATCATTCTGAATAACCAGGAAAGAGACCTGAGGATTGACAGAATAAACCGCACAGCTAGAGGGAGAGAGAAGACCACATTGAGGAAGGTAGGAAGTACAGAGATGTGGTTTGGGGGAGAAGTGAATCACGATGCTGTAGAGAGAAGTAAGGCCTAGTCAAGAAGCAAGGTGAGACAGAGCAGAAGACACAGGGATATCCACAAGAACACTTCCCCAGAGTATTGTCTGGGAAAATGAGAGAGGCTGATTTTTATGTTTTTCCAATATGCAGGGCTCAAAGAAACAGGAGTTTTAGAGGTTCGTGGGGTTGGCTGGGATAGAGACCTGAGGGTGCTGCCCTATTTCTAGAGAGAAGGCACGCAAGCAACTGGGGATGGGGGGAAGGATGGGAACAGGGCACCATCAGAGGATTGCCTAAGGCACTGGGGAAGACTATTCACTCTTCTTGGAGTGCATCTGTAAGAGTTGGTGTTCTCAGAGTCACTTCCCCAGGGACAAAAGAGCCAGTGGGCACCATTTCCCTTTCTGACCCTCAGAACAGCCACAGAGACACCTCCTGAGAGTGGCTAAACCACATACTGGCTGTTTAGCCTGCTCTGTTCCAAATCCCATGCCCCTGTATGATGCAACTGCCCTTCTTCATCAAACCTGTATCAGTCCCAGTGTGGCAAAACCCTCCCCCAGAAACCAGCACCAGTCCCCACCACACTAGGTCCTTAAAGATTGAAGTTTTAAGTCAGCAGGCTTGGCCAGGATAGAGCCAAAAGTGCACTGAGCTGCTCCACGCAGGCAAGCAACCTAGTTACAGAGAGCATGAAAATAGTAATCTGAAAAACCTGGGATGATCAGTCACTCTTCAGAAAGTGTTTCCCTAAGAGCAGGAAGCACAGAGTCCCATCTCCGGAGACAAAGGAGCTAGCTGGCACGATGTCCCTCCCCATAAACCTCAGCATAAACCAACTTAAATAAAACAGCACAGCACCAACACTGGCTGCCTAACCTGCTTACACCAAATCTTTATTCCTAGGCTTCGCTAGTACTGCTTTTCTCAGGCTAAGTGTTCCTAAGGACCAGTTCAGCAAGTCCCTTCCCCCAAAAAAGCAGCAAAACCCCCCATATGCACCATGTCTACCGACCAACCATAGAGCTCTGCAAAGCTTCAGTTCTAGTGAAAGTGGCATTAGGTCTCATTTAACAAGTAGATCAGAACACAATTAGTTAAAACCCACCATACTCTGGCTGAGGTTCAAACACTGTCCATTGCAGGCAAGGAGAACCTCTTCCAATGACTAACCTGAGTGACAGAACAGCAAAACACAGCAGCAGAGTGCACAAAGCACACACTACAGACCCTCCCTGAAGCACCAGACTCTAGACACTATATAATCTCTTCTTCATAAAACCATTACTCTCAGAAGCAGGAAACATAACAGGATTTCTACCACACAGAAGATGAGACCTAGACAAAATTCCAAGACAGGAAGTCATCTCAAAAGAAAGAACAAGAAAAAATAATGGCCGGAAATCTAATTGAAACAGATATAAGAAATAGGCCTGATCCAGAATTTAAAGCAATAGTGATAAGAATATTAGCTGGGCTTGAGAGGAGCGTGGAAGACATCAGGGAGAACCTTACTGCAGATATAAAAGAGCTAAAAAACAATCAGCCCAAAATGAAGAATGCAGTAACTGTGATTCAAAACCAGACAGACCACAAGGATAGAAGAAGCAGAGGAATGAATAAGTGATACAGAAGATAGAATTATGGAAAATGATGTATCTGTACAAAAGAGAAAAAGAAGAATGATGGATCAAGAAAGTAGACAGGGAACTCAGTGACTCCATCAGACATAATATTCATATCAAAGAAGTCTCAGAGAAAGAGAGAAAAAGGAATAGAAGGTTTATTTGAGGAAATAATACCTGTAAACTTCCCTAATCTGGGGAAGGAAATAGACATCCAAATCCAAGAGACACAGAAAACTCCTATTAAAATCAACAAAGCAGGCCAACACCAAGACATACTGTATTTAAATTTGCAAAATATAGTGGTAAAGAAAAAATCCAAAAAGCAAACATTAAAAGAAGTCCTTAACTTACAAATCTCTGCAGCTGCAGATCTCTCCACAGAAAGTTAGCAAGCCAGAAGAGAGTGGCAATGATATATTCAACATGTTGAAGGGAAAAAATATGCAGTCAAGTATACTCTACCCAGCAAGGCTATAACTCAGAACAGGAGAGAAGAAGGGTTTCCCAGACAGGAAAAAAAAACTAAAGGAGTTCAAGACCAGTAAACCAGCCATGCAAAAAATATTAAAGTAGATTCTTTGAGTGAGAAGAAAAGACCAAAAGTGACAAAGACTAAAAAGGACTACAGAACATCACCAGAAACAGCAACTCTACAGACAGCATGATATCATTAAATTCATATCTTTCAGGATTCCCACTGAATGTAAATGGACTAAATGCTCCAATCATAAGACCTATTTTCAAAGATCTTCTTGTCTCCTTTCTCTTCTACACTTTATTTCCTTAAAAATAAAAATCACCTATCACTTTTTATCTTAGTTTTTACATGAAAAAGTTTGCTTTTGCCTGATACACTAATAGAATTAGCAAAACACCCTCACTAAGAAAAAGATAATATATTTTGCAATATACATAGCTATCATGAAGAGCCAACCATTATCAATAGACCCTAAGAGCCTTAAACTGATCCAGGAGCCTCCTTAAAATAATTTCTATTGTCTCCATCAACCTCTAAAATAGTCTAGTAACTTAGTGTACTTTACCTTAACCTAATGCAATGAGAAACAATTACTGAATGCCATTTTTAATATTTTAATTCATTACTATAATTTTAATGATATCATTTTCATCTTTTCTAATGTAAAAGTGCAAAATAAAAGATACAGTTTGGGAAAATGAGGCAAAATTAATCATCTTTAAATTGAGGACTTTCCACTAGATGACTTCTGACTACAATCTTCTGACTCTATAATATTGTGTGTATGAAGAAATGATGCTAGATAGTCAACTTAAAAATGGACTTTGGACTAAAACCCATTTATGAGTTATAATCTCTGTAAATATAAAAAATATATAGTCAGCACAATATATATATATAGTCCTCTGTATTTGAGGTTAAGTGGCTATGTATTAGTAATATTAATCACTAATAAGTACTGAACTCTATATCCCAGTCACAAAGCTAACTGACAAGCACCACTCTTACACAAATGTACAAATGTATATGCATCATCACTGTTTATCTTTTATATTTCCAAATTTAGACATGTTTAAATGTTTTTGCATGAAATTACAAGAATAATTGGCCACATAAGAAAATGCATTTGCAAACAGGTAGCCTCATGTTTGTTTGTTTGTTTATTTGAAACTTAGGAGAACACACATTTCCTTTTAAACCATATTACTCTGTTTATTACTATGTAAACTGAACTTTAAACGTAAGAGCTGACTGATCATCAAGTACTTTGACTAAAAGGAAAAAAATCTCCAAAGCATGAAATGTCAAACCAACAGAAGGTGCTTTTAAAAAAATATTTAAAAATGATTAGCTCTCTAGACAACAGTACCAAAATAAATAAAAGAGCACCTGGGTGGCTCAGTCAGTTAGGCAAGTACCACCGGCTCAGATCATGATCCCAGGTCCTGGCATCCAGGTCGACATCTGACTCCCTGCTTCTCTCTCTCCCTCTGCAGCTTCCCCTATGCACTCACTCGCTCTCTCTCTCTCTCAAATAAATAAAATCTTTTAAGTAAATAAATAAATAAATAATCACACTATAAATACACAGCTTTCCTCCTAACTGACACGTAGAAAACCCTTATACATTTTTAAAGCACCAAGAAGATAATTAGTTCTCTCAACATTAGAATGTAACTCAATTCAAAACATTGAACTCTATGCCAAATGTCTGGGGGTAGGAAGCAATAAGATGAACAAATCTTCTGCCCTCATGGAATATATAGTCTGCTAGAGATGAGAAGTCTTACATCCAAGAATTTAGAAATCCAAAGTGACATCATTCCTCTTCGTTACACACTTTTTCTTTTACTTGCAATAAAAAATTCCAGAATAACATACTAATATATTGCCTTTATTCTCAGAGGAGAAGAAACATCAGACAGACACCAACTGGCTGACTACATGCATTTGGGTGCAGCCACCACACACTGGGGCTTGCTTTTTGTACAAAGTTTATGCATATACAAACACACAGGCACAAGGGTATAAAATCCAGTGAGAAGAGTTCTCATACGCCTAGGTAGGGGACAGGAGTAGCTTCAACAGCTGGGACCGAGTACAGGGTGGAGGCACACAGAAAGTGGTAGAGAGTAGCAGCCTCTCCTTTATCCTTCCACCATGGGCCAAAGGAAGGACAATGACAAAGAAGATATTATATATATATAGTTAATATATATATGTATATAAAATATGTAAATATTATATATATTACAAATATATATCATCAAATCCTTGGTAGGGTTTATATACAAACACATATATATAATATAATCAAACCCTCGGTAGTTTTCATGTTCAAAAATGTCAATCCTTGAGTCATTTAATTCTTAGCTTTTCTTTTTTTATTATAGAAGAATATTTCATTGGTCATTTTTAACATATAATAGATAAAGAATAAATAAATATGGAAAATCAACTGAAAGCTTTGTAATTCTGGAGAACTCAATGTATATATTTCTGATAATCTGTAGAAAGAAATCTTAGTGGGAAAAGGACCTGTATTGCCAGACCATCATTTTGTTGTAATTTATTATTTTATTCTAAAAAGATATTCATTTTCAAATCTATATTTGCATTTGTAATCATATATTCTTTTTCTAAAACCTAAGCCCTAAAACCTAAACCTAAACCCTAAACCCCCCCCAAAAAATATATATATATACAGGCAACCAAAACATGCCCTCTCCCAGATCCCTGGTGTATACCAAAGTGTCAAAAGAAAACACCCAAGAAATTCACAGGATTTGGTGTCTAAGGAAAGGCACAATAAATATAAGACTTTAATAGAAGGAAGTCAAGGAGGACAACCAGACTGGGCTTGGAGCAGCTGATTGTGACAGAACTCTACTTAGAAGGGATAATCGAACCAGGAAGACGAAAAGGTATAAGATTTATGTAAAATGGATACTTCGGCAGTTCCACATCTAGATGATTCAATTTCTCTTACTATGATCACCCAAGGTGAGTAGAAGGAGAGGTCTAGAAACACACTTTATTTGTTTGTCTGCTTTTTAAAGATTCTATTTAATGAATAGAATTTATTTAATGGCAGCCAGCCAGGGAGGGAACACAAGCAAGGGGAGTGGGACAGGGAGAAGCAGGCTTCCCGCTGAGCAGAGACCAGATGCGGGACTCAATCCCAGGACCCCAAGATCATGACCTGAGCAGAAGGCAGATGCTTAAAGACTGAGCCACCCAGGTGCCCCATGTTTGGTTCTTTTGTTTTTTGTTTTTTATGTCTGGGCAAAAAAGCAAAAGGAAATGACAGGACAAAAGGCATTCAGCTCCAAAATCTGAACTAGCTTCTTAGGTGTTAGAAAAGGGTCCAGCATATAAAATATATTCAACACCTAAAAACTTGGATGAGCCTTTTTGAATAGCAATAATCATTTTAAAATAACACTTACATAACTCTCACTATGTGCCAGACCCTGTTTACTCTACATATGTTTAGCTCATTTAGTCATCCCAATAACTCTGTAAAATAGTACTATTATTATCTCCATTTTAAAAATAAGAAAACTGAAGTAAAGAGAAATTAAGTAACCAATCCAAAGTCACACATTCTGCAAGTGCCTGAGCCAAGTTTGAAGCCAAGTGGCATAACTTGGGAGTGCATGTTGATTCTTCCTCTGTGCAGAAAGGCACTGAGAGTGAGAAGGAGTAAGTGCCTAAGAAAAAGAATCTTTCTTAGGAGAAATCCGAAAAAGAAGGACATCCTCCTCCCTTTCTCTGAAAAAAAGAAGAAATGACAGGATTGGTGAAGATATAGAAATAATTTGAAATCAGAAATACAAGAATATCAAAAATACCAGAAACAAGTGTTGGTAAGGATGTAGAGAAAAAGGAACACTGCTACACTATTTGTGGGAATACAAACTGTGGAAAACAGTATGGAACAGTTCCTCAAAAAGTAACAATAGTACTACCTATGATCCATAGGTATTTACCCCAAAAATACAAAAACATAAATTCAAAAGGATACATGTACCCCTATGCTTATTGCAGCATTGTTTACAATAGCCAAACTATGGAAGCCCCCCAAATGTCCATCATGGATAAATGGAAGAAGAAGATATGGTACACACACACACACACACACACACACACACACACACACACACAGAGGAGTATTATTCAGCCATAAAAAGAATGAAATCTTGCCATTTGCCATAAAGTGGATAGAGCTAGAGAGTATAATGCTAAGTGAAATAAGTCAGTCAGAGAAAGACAAATACCATCCAATCTTACAGATGTGTGGAATTTAAGAAACAAAACAAATGAGCAAAGGGGAAAACGAGAGAGAGAGAGAGAGAATCCAAGAAACAGTCTTAACTATAGAGAATAAACTGATGGTTACCAGAGGAGAAGTGGATGGGGCCTGGGGGATTAAGAAGGGCACTTATCATAAACCACTGAATAGAACAGAATACAATACAATACAACAGAATATATAGGGGCATTTTCTCAGCAGTCCCATTAAAGATGAAGTAAGGTCCTCTCTTAATAAGGGAAAGTGGAAGAGTGGATAGATACTGACTGATACGTAAAAAACTAACTAGCTTTATAATTTCAAAAACACAACCTGGGAAACAGAGTTGGCAAGACAATCATTTTTTTTCAAATTATATCTTCAAGTATCACATACCTTAGGATTCCTGAGCTTTAAGCCCTAGTATTTCCTAATTCTTTGGCTCCATCTTTCAACCAGGTATCTCCCATGCACAGCTAAAGTACTTATTTCATTCCGGATTTGTGTTTTCAACCATTTAAAGCTTTCACCCTTTATGACTAAAATTTTAAGTCTTAGAAAGGACATGAATTAACTGTCCTTTCTTTACAGGCATGAATTGCTTCACACTCAATTGTTTCCTCAAAATATAACACATCTTCTGCCCCTTTAACCTGGAGAAATAACCTCCAGTTTTTCAAATTTTTTTTATCTATGTGGTAAATTAAGTACATATGGAGTCAACAATAGTTTACTATAGTTTATACTTTAAATTCATAAAACTATACTTTAATACATAAAACAGACATGTTCATATTCATTTGAATGAAAGAAAAAGAAACCACACATGAATAACTTACCTGGATTGCAGTCCCCTTATGTGGCACAATGCATTCAACTGGCCATAATCAATGTACTTAGACATTTTCAACCCTGAAAAAAATCAATTAGAAATCGGAGTAATTTTCTATAATCTTATTAACCAAGATTATAAATAGAATTTAATTCCAAACATTCATTATAGTAAAAGAATTCAGTGACCATGGAAGTGAAGTATTATCAGTCCTTGATATAAAAGCAGAATTGAATAAGGTGATTAAATAACACAAAGAATGTAATGTTTTTCATTGATGTCAAATCTGGTCTGACATTTGTTTGTTGGAAGTTTATAGGTGTCATATAATGTCCCTCCTCTGGGAGAAAGCCTTTTAGAATCCCCATCCTGTACCTTTAGAATGTGAATTGACAATACCATGACAATTCAAAGAAGAGTGTTCTTGAGGTTCCTGTCTCTCTGTCTCTGTGTCTCTCTCTCTCTCTCTCTCTCTCTCTGGAATACTACAAAGTTTTATTTCATCCATTCAGGCCCCCATTTTTCACTAGCCCCTCTTCAAAGCACCTTCCAATTTCTGGATTCAGTTTGCAATTCCATCTGAAGTTAATGTGTAAGCAAATCACACAATATCCCTTAAGAGCAGGAAGATAGCCAAGGTCATAGCCAAGAAGCAAAATAATTGCAATTCTCCTTCAGTGCCAGAAAGAACTGACATCCTTCAAAGGAGATGAAAAGGAAGATGGAGTACTGAATGTGATAAGCATCATTACAATGACCATCACTCACATCACAGGTCCTCCTCTTTCTCCAGGAGAATGCATGCTGTTAGAAATGTTGTAAAACAGAAAACAGTTAATACCAACATGCACATTATTCCTTCCCTTTGTGAAAAAGTATTGAGAAAATCAGCAGCTTAACACACTTCTAAACTTTTTAAAATGTACTGACTGACCACATCCCAGTAGAATTTGACATGTCCAACTTATCAATTTTTAATTTCAAATTATTGAATTACAAAATTTGACATTTTGTTTAAGCCTTCTGTGATCTAAAATTAATAACCAATAACATATACTTTTTAAAAATGAAACTGGAATAAAATAAATTTAAACAGAAAACTAGTTGCTACCCACATAAACCATAACCATTTAATAAACTTGAAAATACTAATTACATGATTTAGGTATTTTCTTACTATATTACTTAGTTAAGGCTTAAGAATCAGAAACTTACCTAATAGCATTTTAGCAACATATGGAATAATTATTTTAATTAATCCAAGTTATAGCTACATTTTATCAAAAATACTTTTAAGTATACTTATATTTCTAATACAGGATACTGTATAAAATCCTAATCATAGTAGATTTTTAGATTATGGGTTAAGAAAAGACTTCTATGAAATATTAGTTTAGTACAATTTCCCAACCCAGTTTAAAAATAGAATCAGAAATAGCCCTGATGTCTGGTATGGACAGGAAAAGGGGATGGTTGCCATAGATATTTCCAAAAAAAAAGTTCAAGGTTTGAGAAATTCTGGCTTCAAGGGGGGATTTTAAAAAGTAAATATCTTCATCCTTCAGTTAAAACAGCTTACAAAAAAGAAATCACAGGATGGATATTATAAGACCAAGAATTGCTAGCAGAGAACAGAAAAACTGAGACATCAACTTGCCTGTAAAAAGCTATAGCACTTGATGGTAAAGGCTTTGCCCTAAAATTGGCACAGCCAAGTAAACTCAAAACCAGAATAGCCTGTATACTAAGTATGCACAGCCTAGAAGGACATCTTACAATTCACCAAAAAATTTCTTTGCTGATTCTCATTTCAGGAGGTATTTGTGACAAGGAACTTTACATACAGGGTGTTGAATAATATAATGAATCTTGTCTTTAAAGCAGTTTCATTAAAAATAAAAACTCAATAGATTTCAACATGAAATTGTAACTTTGTAGAGACTGGAAGTTGAGCTTTTCTGGTGATCAAATTTAATACCAGGATAAAGCTTAAGGAGTTTCAGAGGGACTAAGTTTACATTTGTTTTGTAATCTTGTTTTCCCTCATGAATATATTTTAGCTGGGCTTTTGACAGAAGCAGAGGGGGCTTAACCCTTTGATGGGAAATCACAGATTATTGACCACAGTTTGTTTGAAAGAAGATTAGAAGCTGATACAAAAGGATGGTTAAAAAGTAAATCCTAAACTAGAGACAAAGAACAAGAAATTCATGGCACAATTAAAAAAACAATTTTCTTTACAGATAGAGTGCTCACTGTATATTACTGAAATAAAGAAACTAAAATCCAATGTTTTACCTGAGTGATACATTGGTGATCTTTTGTTTATATGCATTAATGTCTGTCCAGAGGTAGATATGTATTTTTATATTTGTGCAATAGAATCAATTATGTATGTTTTTTGTGGGGGTTATAAAAATTTTTTTAAAATGGGTCTTGTAAAAAAAAAAAAAAAAAAAAAAAAAAAAAAATGGGTCTTGTGAGTGTTAAAATAAAATTAAACTATTTTTCTCCAATAAACTTTCCTTTAAAAGGGTTTAAAAGCGGGACCCCTGGGTGGCTCAGTTGGTTAAGCGGCTGCCTTCGGCTCAGGTCATGATCCCAGCGTCCTGGGATCGAGTCCCACATCGGGCTCCTTGCTTGGCGGGGAGCCTGCTTCTCCCTCTGTCTCTGCCTGCCACTCTGTCTGCCTGTGCTTGCTCTCGCTTCTCTCTCTATGACAAATAAATAAATAAAATCTTTTTTAAAAAAAGGGGGGGGGCTTAAAAGCTAAGAATAAGTATAAATGCAAAACTACTATTTACTGGGAAATTAGGATTATTGGAGTGGCTACTGGGTAACATAAAAAAGATGGACAGCACAGCCAAAGAGAAAATGTGACAGTGACCACGTGGAATTGTCAGGGTATGGTTATCTGGAAAACAGAAAGCTGAGACCTCTTCAAAAGTACTTGGAAGTTACACTCTAGTAACTAATACACTGATAACTTTGTTTAATGCAAAATTCAGAGCACAAAGAAACGGTTCAGCAGCAATAGCAACAGAAACATTATCAATAATTTTTTTATGGTAAGAATAGCAGTACTTCTACAAATAAGCAGGTGGTGAAATCTAACATAGGACTGAAGTATAGAACACAGAAAAAATAAATGATCCATTAGACACTATAAGCATGACTAATTCTTTCTATATACTTGGATAAGTGATCCAGTTCAATGCTTTTAAGTAAGTCTAGATTTGTATAATAGTAGAGAATTAAACATTCCTACTTTGATGATTAATATTGCATTTGTTTCAGGGCATGTAGGTGGCACAGTTGGTTAAGCATCTAACTCTTGTTTCAGATCCGGTCTTGATCTCAGGATTGTGAGATTGAGCCCTACACCAGGCTCCATTCTCAGCACAGAGTCTGCTTAAGTTTCTCGCTCTCCCTTTGCCCCTCTCCCTGAGTGCTCTCTTTCTCTCAAACAAATAATCTTAAAAAAAAAAAAAAATAGTGTCTTTGTTTCCCTTCAACTAATTTTGTTTTCTAAAATACCCGAGTAAATTCTCCTTCAAAATAACACTGAATGAACATAAGAGACCTGAAAAATGTCAATGAAATAAACCTTCAAGAGGCAAAGGAATACAGCCTAATCAAGGACTTCTATAACTAAAAGCTGATGTACAACATAGACAATTACACAAGTAGGTTTATGTTGTTCCTGTCCCTTGTATAAGTAGGCTATGATGTTAAAATATACATATATTACCTGAGAAAGGAAGAGAAGAGGGGAATATTATGCAACGAATTATCAAAATAACTTCCCTTATATCCAACAACTTTGGAAAAGTAATCTACATTCATCTTTACTTCTTCAACTCAAATTCACTTCTCCACTCACTATAATTTATCTTCCACTTTCATTATTCATTAAAATTTGTTTCATTAAGAATATAGGAAATCCTAGAGTTTCAAGTCCAATAACCTTTTCAGTCTTCCTTACACTAAATTCTGTGTGACATCTGGCCCTGGTGAAGCCTCCCTACTAGGCTTCTGTGACACTATTCTCTCCCTGCTTGCTTCTTCCTCACTAGACTGCTCTCCTGGCTCATTTCCCTTGTCCATGAATCCATTCTCGATCCCTCTGTCTTTTCAGCTTAGATCCTCTTCCTCCATGATCTTACCTGCACTTATTTTACATACACTTATGGTCCTTGAATCAATCTCTCCAGCACAAAACTCTATCCTGTACTCCACTAATACTCACATGAACATCATCCTTGAAAATCAATTTCAAGATAACAGAAACTTTACTTAAAATTTCTCTCTCTCTCTCTCACACACACACACACACACAACACACTTCCTGCCCCTTGCAGGTTATCAAATTTTAATCATATTACCTCTCTCCTACAGAAGGTTGAAGATCACATCAATGTCGTTTGGGGAATTAAAAATATCACCATGGCAAAGTGCCCACTAAATAACAAAGTGTGAAAAGAGGAAGTAATTTTGGTCTTCATTAAAACTGAGTATTTATGAGACTCTTAACTATAGAGAACAAACTGTGGGTTGCTGGAAAGGAGGTGAGTGGGGGAATGGGGTTTATGGGTGATGGGTCTTAAGAAAGGCACTGATGGGGGTGCCTGGGTGGCTCAGTGGGTTAAAGCCTCTGCCTTCAGCTCGGGTCATGATCCCAGGGTCCTGGGATGGAGCCCCACGTTGGGCTCTCTGCTCAGCAGGGGCCCTGCTTCCTCTTCTCTCTCTCTCTCTCTGCCTGCTTGTATCTCTGTCAAAAAAATAAATAAAATCTTAAAAAAAAAAAAAAAGAAGGGCACTGATGATGAGCACTGGGTGTTAGATATAAGTGACGAATCACTCAATTATACAGCTGAAACCAATGTTACATTGTATATTAACTAACTGGAATTTAAATAAAAACTTGAAAAAGGAAAAAATACTAAGTATCTACCGTATTTCCAAACTACAAACTGAAAAATATCAGCTAAATAGTGTAGTTTCAATAAATTTTAAGAGGTACAAAAGTTTATCTCGCTTGAGAAAATAAGCAGAGTTCTTTAGGGGAAGGTTGTATAAACCTAAAGAATATAATTAATGAAATCTTACTTGAAATGGGAAGTTCTTGAGACTTAGACAGACTAACGGGAATCTGAAGCCTATGACATATATGGAATGTAGAGCTGAGCAAGGATTCCACAAATAACCATATTTTTTAAGAATCAGGTTGTTGTAGTGGTAGGATGACAAATGTTAAGTGCCAAACAACAAAGAAGCAGCTTGTCTCAGTCAGTGAAGAGAAAGAGAGGCCAAAGAAACAGCATAAGAAATACAGTCAATGGTATTGTAATAGCGATGTACCGGGACAGATGGTAGCTACACTTGTGGTGAGCACATCATAATGTATAAATTTGTCAAATCCCTAAGTCATACACCCAAAACTAATGTAATATTATGTGTCAACTATGTTCAAAAATAGATGTCAAGTCACTTTCAAGAAACCTTTGGAATATAAATTATGACAGTACTAGTTAGCAATATATCATTTAAGGAAGAGTACAGAACAGAGTTGATAAGAAAGTATTCAAAGTTAAAGAGAAAGCATTCAATGTTAACACACAAGAAAACTCATTCTGTCTGCTGTACTACTGCTATCTTTTTTCAAGCAAGTTACCTATCTTCAAACAATAACCACTATTCAATAATCTGGGTACCAAGGCAAAACATACCCTAAGGGAAGGTGTGAAGAATAATGCGAAACAATTAATTTTCCAAATAAAAGTCAAATAATATGCATCAGAAGAAACAGTGGAAGTGGGAAGAAAGCTCTCACAATTACACACACACACACACACCTCTTATAAAAGAAAAACAAAGAGCTACATGACATTAAATATAGGTAAGACAATAGAAAGATATTACAAACAGGCTAAATTCAGGAAAAAGAGAAAGATAACATTATGACAAAATTTATGTTAGAAATAGCAAAAATGACAATATTTAATATAATCAGAACATAAAGGCTAACACATTCAAATAGAGAAAAGAAAAATAGAAAATAATAAATGAAACTGATATTACATATGAAAACTTTTCCTGAATAAGAAACAGAAATAAAGGTATAGGGGAAAAGTGCTCAGACACATAAGAACACTTTTCTCATACAAAGACTTGAATATGAAGAATTTAATACCATGATCCAGAAAGGGAAAGAGAAGGCATAATACATAATTTACAAAGAGACCAGATATTCTGGAGTGGGTGAATAATTAAATGTTACTATGTTTTGAAGATAAACAATTATTTTATTACCACCCAGCCAAAACTCAGTGTGGTCTTAGTCTTCTCTATAGCAAAGTCTTGGCAAATAGTAAGACAAATGGGGGTGGAGGGATATATCATGAGTTTTATTCTCCAATAACTATAAAGGTAATAAACAAATATAAGACCTCAGAGAATATAAAGTACCATAAAATCTCTTTGAAAAATACAATTTGATAAACATACAACTGAAGGTTAAATAGTACGGACACCATATAGTAAGGGGTAGGTAAATTCTGTAAGCCTTAACACAAATAATAAATTCTTCATAGATGCTAATAAAAAGGGTATAAATAGTAATGAGTAACAACTTGGAAGTTTCAGCAGAGAAGTGAAAGCATAAAATATATTTTTATATTCACATAGTAAATAATTCACATAGTAAATAATTAATATTTAAAATTTAAAGAATATTTTAAAATAATGGGACCTTAATAATAATATTTGAAGGTATGAATGCAACTAGTAAAGACTTAGACAATAATATTCTTACTAATCAAAGCATGCTGTGAAGAGGGAAATTTTTCTCATTTTATATTAGGTTGTGAATGTTCATTGTCTAAAGTCGATAACTCAAGAAGTATACATTTAGGTATGGAATCCATTAAATATTTTTGTGTCCCAAATTGTATGGCCTTCAAATTCATAAAGCAAAAATTTCAGGAATAAATGGAGACAGGATAACCTCCACAGTAACCTTCTTTCCTTCTTACCTACAAAACAAGTTATTAAATCACTGGGGATAGAAATATAAATTACATAATTAACAAGCTATATTAAACATATATCAAATTTATTCTTAAAGAGTATTATCACACCTGAAACTATAAAAATAGTGAATATTTTCATAAACCTAAGGAATATAATTAGTCTTTCTCTATAGAAAATGTATTCCCCAAAATATTTATATTACGAGAAAAGAGAGAAAAATAAAACAAAAAGAATTAAGCATTTTGAATAAAAAACTTAGGAAAAGAAAGTTAAAACAAGAGAAATTCAAGGGAGAAAATAGAAAATCAAAAATTAATGGGCTTATAAAGCAGGAAAAACTGTAGAAAAGTAAACTCAAGAGAGCTGGTTCTAGGGCTCAGATGGGGAAAGCACAAGATGAGCCTAAAAAATCTTACTGTGCTAGAAAGCAAGGAAATGGCTATACCAATATAAAGGTATTTCCAGTGTTCAGACTGAACAATCCGAGCATCAAAATATATAATGATAACTCATTAAAATGCTTGGAAAAGGGTGGGTGGGTTGGTTAAGTGTCTGCCTTCAGCGCAGGTCATGATCCTGGAGTCCTGGGATCAAGCCCCATGTCAGGCTTCCTGCTCAGCAGGGAGTCCGCTTCGCCTCTGTCTCTTCCCTGCTTGTGCTCTCTCTCTCAAATAAATAAATAAAATCTTTAAAACCCTATGAACAAATTAGGAAATCATAATTTTACATTTATTTATTTAATATTTTATGAAAATTTAATATTTCTATACTTTCAAAATACCTCTTCACAAAATACTTAATTACAAAAGGGAAAGGTGAATTCACTGCAGAGAGTTCTCCACATAATCACCTTAATCAACTGATTAATGAGATCACATGTCACCTGATAAGATGGAAAAAGAACCTAGAATCACTTCTATGACAGTTCTGCCAAAGATATGCTAATCATGAGGAAAGATCAGAGAAACCAAGCTGAAGTATATTTTCCTAAATACCTTGTTTATAATCTCCCAGCATTAAGGTCATGAAAGGCAAGGAAAATGGAGAAACTTACTTCAGTCTAGACAAGAAAACGAAATGCAACACGAGATTTTGAATTGGATTTTTTTACTATAAAAATCATTATCAGAACAATTGGCTAAATTCAAATAGGAGGAGTCTAGGAATTAGATTACAGTAACTGTATCTATTTTAATTTTTTTATTTTGATGGATGTGTTCTGATTATGTGATAAGAGTATTTCCTTGTTTTTAAGAAATACATACTAAAATATTTAAGGAAAATGGAGTATCAAATGGCTCTGAAAAAATAAGTTTCTTTACATTAAACTTACAAGATTTCTGTAAGATTGTAGTTTCAAACTTTTTAAAATTTATTTTCAAAAATTTAGTATCTATGACTTCTATAGTTAGAAAATATGAGAAAAAGTCATCATTCATAATAATAAGAAAAAAGATAATATGTCCAAAAATAAATTTTACTGTGGCATAAAAGGACATGTGCAAAAATTGGAAATAGGAAGGCTGAATATTACAAAAGTACAAGTTCTTGAGTGGGAATATACAGTATCATAAAGACATCAATTTTCCATAAATGAATCTTTTAAGTTTAACACATTTCCAACTAACACACCCACATTTATTTATTTTAAAAAGCCCAGTTATTTCTAAAGGTCATACGGAAACATGAACTTAGAAGAAAAGCCTGAAAAAGTCTTAAAAAAGAGTAATCAGTAAAGGTTAATCTTACCAGATATTGAAATACAACATAATGTTTCAAAAATTATAACAATTCAACACAAATGCATAAACAGAAAAGAGATAAGTGAAAAAGTAAATCATCGTTTCCTAAAATAGATCCAGAATGCATACGAAAATTTAGCATTCAATAAAAACTGGCATTTCAAATTAGTAGGAAAAAGATAGATTACTCAACAAATAGTGTTAAAACAGTTGACTGGTCATTTGGAAAAAATATTAAGGTGCAGCCATACATCACTATTCTAAAGAAAATTATTCAAAAATAAATTCCAGATGCACCATTTAATAAGCTTAATATTAAAAATAAAACTATATAATAAAATAAAACATGGAAGAATTATTTTTAAATCTTCGCATGAAGAATGGCATTCTAAGCAAGAATAACAGGACAAAAACTACACAATCTAAAATATATGACATAAAAATCATAAACATGAAAAAAATGCAAACTGAGAAAAATTCCTATAAATTATGTCAAAGGGCTAATTTCTTTTATACATGAAGATTTCTTTCAAATAAAGGGAAAAATAAAATTCAATGAATGGGCAAGGGACATATAAATAGGCTGTTCTCATAAATACACATGACCACAAATATATGAGAAGATTCTAATCTTCCTTCTTAAAGAAATACAAACTTACAGAGCAACTAAAACTATTTCCAACCAATTTAGTAGCAAAATGTTTGTTTTATAATGCATGATATTAGTATAAATATTGTAAAATAGAAACATGCATATACTGATGGTGAGAGCAGAAATCAGCGCCACCCCTTTGGAAGACAATTTGTAAATAGTTATCAAAATTTAAAATGCACATATCCTTTGGCCTAGCAGTTCTGTTAATACACTTGCTTAGCAAAAAAAGAACATAGTTCAAAATGTTTATTTGAGTTTAACATCAAAACTAACTCGAAACAAATTCCGACTAAATTAGTAAGGATCCAGCTATCAGGAGACTGAAACCACACCAGTAATTTCAATGGAAAAAAAAAAAAAGATACAAAGAAGTGTTAGTCAGAACTGGAGACACAAAAAGGAAGCAGCAAATATGCAGAAGGCATCTACCACCACTATTTATGCTGATGAAGCCAAGGGAAGAGGTTGAATTACTAAAACTTAGAAGTGAAGAGCAGTGGTCCTAAATAAGCTGAGATTCGGACCTCTGAGGACAGAGCACCAGCAGCTGGAGTTGAATTGTTGAGGGGGTACAATGAAGCTATTTCTGGGAACACTGGGAAAACTGCAAATGAAATTAACTGCTGCTGCTGGAACGAACAGCCACTGCTTGGATGAAAAAGACACTGCTGAAGGAAGCAAACTACACAAGGAAGCAAACCAGAAATAGAAAACAAAAGTATAAACACTTCCTTTATCTTTGCTCCTGCCTTCCAATCTCCCTCTAACACCTGTTATCGACAGATTCTAATGGGAAGCCAGCTGGATTTCTGGGAAAAACTGGTTTGCTGAGCCCCAGCCTCAGAATCACAAAGCAGAATATATAGTGAGATGCCTAAATTATAACCATTACTGCTATTTCTGCTTCTGTACCTTCACTTGCTAACCCATGAGGAGATGGAAAAATACCAGCAGACTTTCTATGGACACTCTGTAACCACACATCCCCCACCCAGAATTGAACCTGACAGAATGGCTGCTCCTGGACCCTCCCCCGCCACCCGGCTCTGGGCCGAGAGTTAACAACCATCTGACGCCAGAGTAACCCCCACCCGGAATTGGACGTGACAAAGTGACTGCTCCCAGACCCCCCATCCGGCCCTGGGCTGAGAGATAACAACCATCTGGCGCCCGGCGGCATGACAGGAAGACCCGGGTCAATCCTGAGGTGACACATACCCTAGCGGTGCCAACTCAGCAGTTTGAAGAATGACAACACTTTGACCTAACCAATAATCTGTTCCCAGCCTTTTCCCGCTCTATAGCGCGCCAGTCATATTATAGAGTTCCTTTTTGATTTTCCCGCGGCATGTGGCAATTTGTTACAAGATACTATAATGTATGCTAAGTCCCTGCCTCCCCAAAAATAGTATATAAAAAGTGGTGTGATCCTGAGCTCGGGACCTCTTAGCATCACTGGCAACGAGTGCGTGGAGGTCCGGGTTCGAACTCGTAATAAACGACCCTTGCTATTTGGCTCTGACTCTGGACTCTGGTGGTCATCTTTGGGGGGTCTCGAAATTTGGGCACAACAATAGAAGGGTGGGTTTTAACGTGAGTCACTATATATTAAATAGCACATCCATTAGTAGTATTTTGGTATGTTCAAACAATGAAATATAATATAATATATTATAATATTCATCAAAAATGAATAAGGTACATATCTACATTTGGGTATGAAAAGGCCTTCATAAAACATAATATTATTAAGTGAAAAATAAAGGTACAATATAGAGTAATAAAAATACCCTACCATATGTATTGAAAATATAAAATATATTTTCATATCAAAAATATACACACATCTGTGCATATATATATTTACATACCTGAATATGCATGGAAAATTTCAAGAAAAAATGTTTTTTCATGATAGTTATTTCTGAGGGTAAGTGGTCATCTGAATGTTGCTTTGAACTTAGAAAGCCCTCCTGTCCCCCTGAGCAGCACTGCAGATGGGTTTCAAGAACATCAGTCAAAGAGTTTTAGCTATAGTGGAGAGTTCTACCAACGGAACTGTAAAGTCTAGAACATGAGAAACAGATTTTAGCCAAAGCATGCAAATTTTAAATGCCAGATTGAAGAAAATGGATTGTAATCTAAGTTTTGGAAGACAGTAAAACCTTGACAGCTTTCGAGTGGACAGTCAACATGATCAAATTCCCTTGTAAGTCGTCATATTTAAAAAAATAAAAATAAGAAAGGAATCTGGTCCATAATATACGTTGGAAGGAAGTTCAGAGATCAGTTCAGTCAAAGGTAATGGATATCCAGTCCAGGTGGCTGAAGGAACAGAGGACTAATGCAAAAGGTTTTCTGAGATAGACTGCCTAGAACAGAGCAATAGCCTGAAATAAGAGGTGTGACCTAGTGGAGAGATCTTATTTACAATGCACGTAGCTTACTGCAGGGTTTTTCCTATCTGAACACCCAGAAACGATTGGAGCTCAAGTTTAAGTTGCCATTACTTAACTTCTAAAGGTCACTCGAGATTTTCTGACAAAAAAGTGCAAGTACATTGAAATAGTTATGAGTAGTAAAGAAAAAAATAATAAATGTTTTTTTTTTTCAATAAAACATTCCTCTTTTCTACTTTTGGATTTTAAAAAAAGTGACCTTTACAATGAAAAATAAAGTTGAGAAAATAATTTTCTGATGCTTCTTTCCCAAAATAATCAAGTGGCGTTTTCCACAGGGACTATTATTGATTATATAAACACAGAGACAAACCCCCTTTCCATCTTTTATTCCTTCTTGGAACATCCATTCTCATCTTTTACCTCTGTTTTTCAACCTTGTTTTCTTGTATGGTACACAAGTCTGTCTCTCTCCTCCACTGACAGGCCTACCCTTTTTCTTACTTGCACTCCTAGGATTTGAATGGTTTAAAACTTTAAGATGGAGCAATAGTTACTTTTCTAGATAAATATATATCTTGAAACTCCTTTCATCTTTAGCTACTAAAAAACTGAAAGTCTCTCAAATTACAGGAAATGTCCTTGAAGTGTTAGGAATAATGACACAGTTTTTTCAGGTTTTCTGTAAATGTACATCATTAAAAAAAAAAAAAAAAAGGCAAGGAAAACATTGATTTAGGAGTACTATCTTGTTTCTAAATTCCTTGAACTTATATCTGGTCTTCTCTTGAATGCCATTTTTTTCCTTCGATGTTTTCCTATGTTGGAAAAAGCAAGATGTACTTACAAATATCTTGGGAACCTGAAACACTTTTTTGTTATTGGAACAAACACAAATAAACAAACAAACAAAAAAAAAAACCCTTTTGTTAAAGTACAGAAATTCTTTCTCCCAGATAAACCAGTAGTTAAAATGTAAAGTGTATATTTCAACTTATCCTTTTCAAAAGGATAAGCCTATTAAGCATGAAAAAAATAGCATAGCATATCAACCCAAAGGTAGCCGACTAGAACAAATTCCTAATGATAAGTGTGGGAGGCGTTTTCTCTAGTTATAAGCTAAAGGACAGCTCCCAGCCTTCTATTTAAAAAAAAAAAAAAAAGATATTTTTCTTCCCTTTGTCTCTTCAGAATATCAGCTTCTAATAATAACAGGTCATGTGAGTATCTAGACTCAGATGCTATTTCACTCAGGTGGTAAAACTACTGTAGATTTTGCTAACTGTAAGGTTTTATAACAATTCTCATTCAGAATAAAAAGTGGCATGACTTTTTGCTTTTGAGAACAACCAACTCCTTCTGGGTTAGCAAGCTCTGAACAATCCTGAGACACAATCAAAAAGACTATAGAAGAAGACTGGAGAGTTTTAAGGGAAAAAAAAAAAAAAAAACTGTATAAGGGATTCAAGCTTCACTACTGGGAGTGCCAGTGAATCTGGATTTCAAAGTTCATGAGAGAATATTAGAGGGGTGTTTAAAGATGCAAGTTATGTTCTCTCCCTTAAATTAAGAGTGTCTCAATGGTCAAAATGGCAAAATGCAACAAATGCATTTATATCATTCAACTTGTAAAATGTGGAGGGGATTTCAGGGTGCTGGGTAGGAGAAAACTATACTGCTACTGACGTGTTTTTTGAGAAAATTCTTATGAATGATACTTTGAAAATTCTCTACCACTTGACAACTGTGTAAACCTTGGTATGAAACCCAAGCCTCACTACCCTTAACTGTAAAATGGACCATATGTTAATTTTGTATCACTGGTGAAACAAATTACTATAAATGTATCAGCTTAAAACACAAATGTATGATCTTACAGCTCTGAAAGTCAGAAGTCTGAAACAAATCTCACTATGCTGAAATCAAGTTGTCAGCAGGGCTGCATTTCTGCTGGAAGCTCCAGGAGAGACTCTTTCTTTGCCTTATCCTGCCTGTAGAGGCTGCCCTAATTCTGTGGCCCATGTCCCCCTTCCATCTTCAAAGTCAAATGGCCAGTTGAGCCTTTTTCATTCTGAATCTCACTGACTGTAAGTCATGTGCCTCTCTCTCCCTCTTTACAAAGGACCCTTTGATTACAGTGGGCCCACTACAAAATCCAGAATCTTCTCCTGTTTCAAGGTCAGTTGATGAGCAGCCTTAATTCCATCCACAACCTTAGTTTCTCTAGCCATTTAGCATAGTTTATTCATAGGTTCTGAGGATTAGGATATGCATATCATTGGAGACCATTATTTTGCTTACTACAGACCTCATAAATATCTTGTGAGAAATAAATTTAACAATAAAACATGAATAATGCTTACACACTGCCTATAAAAAGCCCTCAAATATTCACATACAAAATTTATAGATAGGGAAGACACTAAAGATAACCTAACTAACCTCACCCAAAACAAGCAACGATATATATAATTGCTGGATTTTTTTCTGGGTTAATGAGAAATAATTGACATATATCACTGTATAAGTTTAAGGTGTACAGCATATTGTTTGATTTACATATACTGTGAAATGATTATAATAGGTATGGCTAACATCCATTATCTCATGTAGATATAAAAAGAAAATTTAAAAAATCATCCTTGTGATGAGAACTCTTATGATCTACTCTCTTAACAACTTCTCTATCATACAGCAGTGTTAACTATAGCCATCATATCCTTAGTGTGTATTTATCTTACAACTGGAAGTTTGTACCTTTTGATGACGTTTCTCCAATTTCTCCTACTCCCACTCCACCCCCACCTCTGGTAACCACAAATCTAATCTCTTTTTTTAAGATTCTGTATGTAAGTGAGATCATAAAATAATTGTCTTTGTCTCACTTATTTCATTCAGCATAATGCCTTTAGGATTCATCCATTTGTTGCAAATGGATTTCCTTTTTTTTTTTTTTAAATGGCTGAATGATACTCAGTTGTGTATACATACCACAACTTCTTTATCCATTCATGCATCAATGAACACTTAGGTGTTTCCATGCACTGCCTATTATAAATAATGTTTCTATGAACATAAGGATGCAACGTTTTAAGCTAATGTTTTCATTACCTTTGGAAATTCCAAAAGTGAAATTGCTGGATCATATGGTAGTTCTATACTCCATACTGTTTTCCATAGTAGCTATACCAATTTACAATCCTACCAAGAGTGCACAGGGGTTCCCTTTTCTCCACATCCATACCAGCATTTGTTATCTCTTGTCTTTTTGATAATGACCATTCTAAAATGTGATATTGTAGTTTCACTTTGCCTTTCCCTTATGACTAGGGATTATGAGCATCTTTCCAAGTATTTGTTAGCCTTTTGTATATATTCTGTAAAGAAATGTCTAATTAGATTCTTTGCCCATTTGGGGGCATTTTTGAATTTTTTTTAAATTATTTTGAATTATTAATTTTTTTGCTACTGAGTTGTATGAGTTCTTTATATATTTTAAATATTAATCCCTTATCAGATATATAGTTTGCAAATATCTTTTACCATTGTGTAGGTTGTCTTTTCACTTTGCTGGTGGTTTCTTTTGCAATGTAGAACCTTTTTAATTTGACATAGTCTCACTTTTTTAAAATTTTATTTTAAATTTTAGGTGTTATATCTAATATCTAAATTTTAGGTGTCATATCTAATAAAGCATTACCAAGACCCATGCCAAGAGTTCTTCTAGGAGCTTTATGGTTTCAGGTCTTATATTTCAGTCTTTAATACATTTTGAGTTAATATTTGTGAATGTTAGATAGTGGCCAAGTTTTATTCTCTTATTTTTGAATATCCAGTTTTCCCAGCATGATTTACTGAAGAGACTGTCTTCTCAATTGGGTATTCTTGGCTGCATTGTCAAATTCTAGTTGACTGTTTGTGCTTAGGTTTACTTCTGAACTCTCAATTCTGTTCAATTGGTCTATTTGTTTTTATACCGGCACTAACTGTCTTAATGACTATAGTCTTGTAGTATACTTTAAAATCAGGAAGTGTGATGCCTTCTGCTTTGTTCTTCTCTCTCAAAATATTTTTGGCTGTTTGGAGTCTTGTGGTTCCATATAAATTTTAGGAATGTTTTTCCTATTTCTGTAACAAATGCCACTGGAATCTTAATAGGGATTACATCAAATCTACAGAACTATTTTGACATTTTAACAATATTATTTTTTCCATTCCATAAACACAAGATAACTTTCCATTTATTTATGTCTTCTTTGATTTCTTTTATCAATATCTTGTGATTTTCAGAGGTGATCTTTCACTGCCTTGTTTAAATTTATTCCTAAGTATTTTATTGCTTTTGATGCTATTTAAATGAGATTGATTTCTTTCTTTCTCAGAAAATTCATTGTTAATGTATAGAAATACCAATTTTTATATGTTAATTTTGTATCCTGCAACTTTACTGAATTCCTTGATTAGTTCTAACAGTTTTTTGGTTGAGTCTTTAGGGTTTTCTATATATAAAATCATGTCATCTGCAAATGGAGACAATTTTAGCTGAATTTTTTTAAGGTCCTTAACTGAACCTTCCTATTTATGCCCATTGCATTTTGAATCATTCCCATTTATATCTTCTTTATAATTCAGATTCAGTCATATTATCAATTGAAAGCATCCTCACATGTGCTTTCATGAGATCATTGTTTCAGCAGAGACAGAGTTTGCTAAGGGAAATTGTCAATTGGCTAGAGTTAGCACAAAGACACAGTTACTAAGCAAGCAGGACACGTCTCCAAAGAGAAGTCACAGACATACAACATCAAGTAAGAACCTCTAAAGGCAAAACTGGGAACTCCACTGTTTTCCATTATACTCTATTCTGTTCTGAGGTCTGAATTGTTGCCGATTTTTCATCTTATTATCACTTCATACAAGTTAAGTGTCCTTGGAAGACACTAGAGAGGGTGGCACATATTTCATCCCATTGATTATAAATTAATTTGATCTTTTAACTCCCAGCTACTGTGCTTCCTAGGCTGCTACAGAAATTGTCTTAGGGTGACTTTTTTTTCTTTTGCACAAATAAAACCTGTCCTGTAGAAGCTGTGGTTTTGGCAAAATTACATTTAATATTTATTTCAATTCACCTAGAAATACAAAACTGTGACTACATTCAAGAATTTTTTCACAGTAATAATAAAAACATAAAATTAGCATATATAAGAATTAGTTTGATTTAACATAAGGACTTTGTCTAAAACTGTTCAAGACATAAGTATACCCCTTCAAAAAGTATCAACTGCTGCCTCTGGCACCCTTTCCCCTGGGAACTGTGATCACTAATTCAAAAAATTTGAAAGAGTTAACGATCACAGGAAGATAAAAGAATATACAGGTTAGCTTTTCCAAATCATACAACAAATTACCCAATAAATATTTAAAACACAAAGTAAATGTTTTATTGAAGTTGAAAAAAATCAAGATTATTATCTTTGTTACTCAGAAGACTTTTTAAAATCTCAAATATCTTCCAGATTATTAGTATATGGGTGATCAAATAATAGATCTGTAAATTTGACAGTTATGACAAGAAGTCTTGAGAAAATGTTCCAGGTAGAGACTGACTATATAAAAGTACGAAAATACTGTCAATTGTATAAACTTCAAAATATTTAACTCTGTAATTCCTATGATATTATAAATCAAATACTACAAAATAAAAATGAAATGGAATAGGAATAAATTTCAGAGAAAGAGTAACAGGCATTATCTCCCCCTTTTCTGTCCTTGAAAATTTAAATGAGAATTCTCCTAGTGAAAATTATGTATTAATTAGCTCACAAAGGGCAGGGCAGTAAGACTAACTGGGTAGGCACTAGAAGACCTCCCAGAAACAAGGGGTTTGATCAATCCTGAGCCATAGGATTTTATAAGCCTGTTTCCTTTTCTCTTTAAAAATCTAGAGAATTGAAACGATGTCAGGGGGACAAAGCAGGATTTGCCCATCTATGTTTTTTCCATCTCACTACTCTATCAAAAGGATTCCCCCATCTCTCCCAACTCACAAGGGCCATGTTTCTTACATCTGGTTTAAATACTACTGAAAACAATGACAAACCCTTGACATAATCCTCACTCACTTGGTGAACTGTGGAGCTGGGGAGGAGGCACATTGTTTACAGCTATCATGTGAGACAAAATAGCTGCTGGATGGGAAGACAAAGGCATTTTGATGGTTCAAGGGCAGCTGATCAAAGGCTACTTGAGAGGCAAATGAATGATCCCTCTTTGCCTTGAGGCATCATAAAGCAGAACCCTCAAGGTACTCCTTGATAGGCTGAGTACTACGGAATCTTCATTTTCACAGTTCTTGTAGAGTGCACAGCATTTCCAAGAGTTAAATATAGACCAGGAAAAGCTATATCTTGGTCCTAGTCCCGGGGAATTTATGAAGGGGGTTTTACTACCTATAGAGAGTATTAAGAATGAAAAAGTAAATTCCACAGGGCAGATACAGCAGATTCAATAGCACACCAGTCCAGATAAAATGAAAGATTTCATTTCTTACGTCATCCGTAGTCCAGAGCCTTTTTTTTCTGCCTACTAAATGTTTACATGAGCTATTAGAGACCTGATTTGCAGCAGCACCAACAGGGTATTTATACTGCTCTCCATTACTACATATATAGGGTAAAATACCTCTTCTAATTATATATCAATAAACTCACCCCCGCTTATATGTAACCATATTCTACTGGAGTCTGGTATATGTTTTGGTTATTTTCTGCTGCTTCACAGTACTTAAGGCTCAGTACAATGACTAGGGTTTAGAGTCTTAATTAATGTATCTTTTGATTCTATGTTATCTCCCAAGCCTTTAAAAATATTTTCCTGGTGTCATAACTATAATAAGCAATATGCGAAAGGACTGCAACTGACTGCTAGAATGGTAACCATTTATTGATCAACTTCATCTAGAAAACAATAACCAGAATTGAAAGCTTTAGTTGTACTACAAAAGTAACATTTATCTTGCAACAGTTCCTATTAAATTGTATCTGCTCTAAATAAATAAATAAATACTATCTGCATAATAAAACTTACTTCCCATAATTTTTCAATTGTATATATTTTCCTGTCCCCAGTTTTATAAACTCTGGATTACTGGAGACTCAAATCTGCTGAGTCTTATCATTGCTTTTCATTTTGTGTTTCCTTTATATTAATCATCCTATCACAGAATGGTACCTTGCCATCCCTACTGTACCCCCTTGATAATTCCTACAACCTTCATTTGATGAACTATCCCAGATCTATTCTCTTCCCAGTCTCACATTTAAAACTCAAAGAACCAAGGACTTCTTTATAAAAGTTAATCATAAAGTGCTTTTGTATATTTCATGGATTTTGAATAGATGGGACTCTACAGATTATTTTTTTCTTCTGACAAGTAGTTTTGATCAAACAAATCAAAGAAAGGAAGTTTTCAAAGGCCCTAACTTTATAATGATCAATTTCCTCTGATTCCAATTTCATCAATTCTTATTTTTATTTATTTATTTTCTAAGTTTTTTAAATTTCTTTTCTAAATTTTCAGCTTTTCTTTTTTCTTCTGTATTTCCTATATTAAAAAACACATACAATGAAACCTACATATCATAGTAATTTCACATCAAACTCAACCTTGCTTGAAAACTCTTTAAAACAAAAGAAAATATGAAAAGTTGACAGTGCAAGGAAATAAGAACATTAAGGTGGATACAGAAAAACAGTTTAAAAAATCTCAAATAATTTTATCTAAGTTTACATAATCTTCATGATTTTGTATATTTGCTAGTATCTGCCCATATATGTCCAGAAAGAATCCATCAAATCACAAATGCAGTTCTTCCAAATGTTTTCCATTACTCCTTCCAATGTATTCTGAGTCCTCTTAAGATTCATTTTATGAACAATAATATGATCACATAGTCACATGATTTGTATTTGATGTAAAGATGTATTAAGTTGTTTGTCAATGTCTGAGAATTCTTCATAAATCTGATCACTTCTCAAACACTTATTTGTAAAATTATCTTGGTCAAGTCACTTAATTTGCCTTAGCTTCAATATCCTCATCTATACATATAACACAATCATATATATAATGATACTTAGATTAGTGCAAACTTTACAATACATGCAGTCTACATATATAATAATGCATCATACAAATATTATTAAAATTATATTAAAAGTGAATCTAAAGATCCTAGCACAGCTTCTAAATATAGTAATTATTCAATTATAATTTTGATTAGTAATAATTTTTCTGAGGTAAACTTGAGAAATTCACATGGATTAAGTATTTTTTACATACTTTAAATACTTTTTCTTTTCCCTTTTTAAAAAATATTTTATTTACTTGACAGAGATCACAAGCAGGCAAAGAGCAGGCAGAAAGAGAGGGGGGAAGCAGGCTCCCCACTGAGCAGGGAGCCTGATGCGGGACTCAATGCCAGGACCCTGAGATCACGACCTGAGCCGAAGGCAGAGGCTCAACCCCCTGAGCCACCAGGTGGCCCTAAATATTTTTTCTTAATGATAGTTTTCATATGGGTCACACTCACTCCTTTTACATAGTCAGCAGTAGTATATCACAATTTACTGTCCAAGATATACCTTAGGTATTGTTTCTGTATCATAAAAAACAGTAATAATAATAACCAAATTTACCATGATAATTTTCTATACATACCTAACATTTCCAAATAAATTAGTTCGTAAAAACAATGCTTCAATTAAAATTAAAACAAAATTTTTTTAAAGATTTTATTTATTTATTTGACAGAGAGATCACAAGCAGGCAGAGAGACAGACGGGGGGGGGGGCGGGGGGAAGCAGGTTCCCTGCTGAGCAGTGAGCCCGATGCGGGACTGGACCCCAGGACTCTGGGATCATGACCTGAGCCGAAGGCAGAGGCTTAACCCACTGAGCCACCCAGGCGCCCTAAAACAATTGTTTTAATTCACATATTTATATTTAAAAATATAATCATCAATTGTAATTGTTATGCCCAAGTTTTCACGTCTGAGAGACCACCAAGTTGCCAAGCACTGATGCAATCACATGAGGGTTTATTTGACAAGCTTAAGCTTGGGCCCAAGTATACTTGATGCAGTGGGTAGGGACTTGGACCCCGAGCTTAGTTAAGGCAAGGGTATTTATGGGTCATTTTAAGAGGCTGCGGCATGGGGGGGGGGGTTTACTAACGCAGGATGGGGGTCTCTGGACCCAAAGCAGGGTGTCCTGGAACTAAAGCAGGGTGGGGCTTCCTAGAACTAAAGTAAAGTAGGGGAAACTTCATAGGGGCATAGGGGTCTAAGATGGCTGTACTTATGCTAAGACTAAACCCGAGGTGGGATGGCCTTAATTTTTCTGAACCTCCACAGTAATAGCATTGTATGGTAACAGATGGTAGTTACACTTATGGTGAACATATAGAGATGTTGAATCACCACACTGTCCATCTAAAACTAATGTAACATGTGTGTTATGTTACATTACTATACTCCAATAAAAATGTTTTTATTAATTAATTAAAAATATGTAATTATCAAAACATTTATATAAATTAAAACTGATTAGATCAAAACTCACTTATATAAAATAGAGTGCTACATATAACATCATTGGCCACTGTTCTTTGAAAGGACAGTCCTTAAATTACAAGTACACGTGCCTAAAATGACTCCAAATCAAAGTAAATTATATATGTATTACATACATATTCACATAAATAGTTAAAAATCATATCCAAATTGGGGCACTTGGGTGGCTCAGTCAGTCAAGCATCTAACTCTTGATTTCGCTCAGGTCGTGATCTCAGGATTGAGAGATCAAACTTCACACCTTCTCTACTCTGAAGATGGAACATGCCTAAGATTGTTTCTCCCTCTGCCCGTCCTCCCCACCTGCCCTCCAAATGCCCCACCCACTTGCATGCATTCTCTCTTTTAAAAAAAAGGTAATAATAATATCCAAATTAATAAAAATATACATAATCTATATGTAATATAGATTATATAATATAATAATATATGCTATATATAATAATAATATCCAAATTAACCAAAATGTACATAATCTATATATAATTTTATATAAATAAAGGTTTATAAAGTAATGAATAAAGCACAATATTTATTTATTTATTTATTTATTTATACATATATGGAAATGAAATTTAGATGGTAATTTGGTTTTTCGGGGTTTTTTTTTCATAGCTGAAATTTTATTATAATTTTTTATTTTTTATAAATATATATTTTTATCCCCAGGGGTACAGGTCTGTGAATCACCAGGTTTAGACACTTCACAGCACTCACCAAAGCACATACCCTCCCCAATGTCCATAATCCCACCCCCTTCTCCCAAACCCCCTCCCCCCAGCAACCCTCAGTTTGTTTTGTGAGATCAAGAGTCACTTATGGTTTGTCTCCCTCCCAATCCCATCTTGTTTCATTTATTTTAATATATTAACATTTAATGTTGATTTGTTTCAGGAGTACAGGTCTGTGATTCACCAGTCTTACACAATTCATAGCACTCACCATAGCACACACCCTTCCCAATGTCCCTCACCCAGCCATCCCATCCCTCCCACCCACCTCCCTTCCAGTAACACTCAGTAACCCTGATATTAAGAATTTTTTTAATGGTTTGTCTCCCTCCCCAGTCCCATCTTGTTTCATTTTTCCCTCCCTTCCCCCATGATCTTCGGTCTTGTTTCTCAAATTCTGCATATCAATGAGATCATATGATATTTGATATATTTGATATAATCTTTCTCTGACTGACTTATTTCGTTTAGCATAATACCCTTTAGTTCCATCCACATCATTACAAATGGCAAGATTTCACTTTTTGATGGCTGCATAATATTTCATTGTATACATATACCACATTAGATGGTAATTTGCACTGCTCAGTTCCATGTATGTCAAAGTTGGTAATAGAAAATGAACAATGCAAAAATACTGTCATTAACTTCTGACTTAAACAAATTTTTTTCTGTTTCATTTATTCTAAATTGCTTTGAAGTATGTTTTATGTCCTCCCAAATGGTTTTATTGTGAGATTAATTTATGAACAACTTAAACTCCAATTTATCAATGTTATTAAAGAAATAAATCAATTTTCCAGATCCAATAGACAATGATATATTGGTGTATATACATTTGATTATCTGTCTGTAATACATAAATAATACACTACCTATAATCAAAAAATCTTCCTATTTTTGATTCATATAAGTCTTTTACCACATGTGGCCTAAGTAATAGTATATTCATATACAAATATTCATGGCACTTGCCACAGATATACGTATTCTTTTAAATACATATTGAATTTAAATCACACAGACAACAAAAGATTTTCCATTTGAATGAGTTACTTATTTACCTGAAGGAGGGGACCAAGTTTCTCAACAGATGTAGCCACACACATTTGTATAATTTGTTTCTCTAGAGTTAAGATAGTTTGTCCAGAACAGCACTAATCACTACACTTGTGAACTAAGACCTATTTTCAATGTTTCTTTCCAGTATAATGTATTTGTAACTTAATTCATTAGAAAAAATATGTCGAATTAGGATAAAGTTGCATAATTTAATAGATCTCAGAAGATTTACCAAAACAATTCCCCTGTTGATCTAGAGATTCCCAAGTATAAAATATGCTATATTCAAATAGCTTTACTGGATGAATGTTAATTAGTCACAATTCCAATGCTGCTGTAACCCCTTAGATCAGGCATGTAACTCTATAAAATGTGAAAACCTAGAAAGGTAATAAGCAAAAATCTGAACAACCATATAGAAAATGACCTCCAAATATGGGGAAAGTGGATCAGCATTTGACTCAGAAACTAGAAACCAAGAACAAAGAAGGATAAGAAGGACAAAAAATACACTAGCCACTCCTAAGTGTTAAGAGTTTCATCAGTAACCAATATAGAGAAATGAATCAATTATAGTAAACCACAATGTGCTTTTACATTATTATCATATGAAGGATCAGGTAGACACAAGCTCAGATGCCAGCTCAGCCACTACATTGCTCTGCCATATGGGAAAAGTTATTTATATGCTTTAGCTTCCTGTAAAATGGAAAGATATCTATCTGTAGCATTATTTTGAGAGAGAAAAAAAATAGAGATCACCTAACACGAGCTGGTATAGAAGTCATCCAACTAATGTTAGCTCTTAAATTTTCTAGTTGTTCTCTCTATCTATATATTTATATTACTGTTTAGTGACCATATTAGCTCAATCATTGTAAGGATTAAATGAGATAATTTTTTAAATTTTTTATTTAAATTCCAGTTAGTTAACATACAGTGTAATAGTAGTTTCAGGTGTACAATATAGTGATTCAACACCCATACAATATCCAGTGCTCATCACAACAAATATACTCCTTAACCTCCATCACCTATATAACCCATCCCCACACCCACCTCACCTCTGGTAACCACCAGTTTGTTCTCTATAGCCAATAGTCTGTTTCTCGATTCACCTCTCTCTCTCTTTTTTCTTTTTTCCTTTTGCTCATTTGCTCTGTCTCCCAAATTTCACATATGAGTGAAGTAACATGATTCCTGGATATAACATTTTACAATCCTTAACACTGTGCCTTAAACATGTAAGTACCCAATAAGTGATAGATGTGATTAGGTATTATCAGTAGCAACCAAGGCAGCAACAATAGCAGTATTCATTCCTTCAACTAATAAATCTGCTGTTATTTTAGGTAGAATCCACTACCTAATTTGAGTGCCAATTCGAGTATACCATCTTTATACTAATATTAAAACAAAACAGTCACTTTGAGCTCCTTAGCTTTGTGTCCTCGGTTCTGGCTAATACTGGCATATAATAATAATAATTCATTGAGTGATTTGCACATTCCTGACATATTCTTTTTCGTATATGTAGCCCAATCTTATATAAATCATGTTGAAAATAAAAGGATAAACCCAATTACATCTCATAGTTACTTACATCTCTTCTAGTATAGGCTTCTTCTAGTTTACATCTTAATAATAACTCATGTCACATCATGCTTTATACAGTCAAAGGGTTCTGCATCTATTTGAGCACCATAACATTTCCACATGAGAAAGGCAAGTAGTTATTTTTAAATGAGGAAACTGGGGAATAGCGAGGATAAGTGATTTGTCCAAAACTACACAGCTGCAAGTCACTGGGAATCTTAATCAGGTCTGTTTCAGGGCTGGAACTCTGAAGCTACTGGAACATAAAAAGAAGAAGACAAGATGAGGGAAGGGGACTAGGTAAGGAGCTACTGGATTTGTAATGATGAAGGTTTAAACTAAGGCAAGACAACAGAGAAGGAAAAGAGAATGGCTGATGAGCAATAGAGGCTGGAGAGAAGAATGAGTGACTGAAGTTCTAGGATGCACATTTCATGTTGGGGTAGATGCAACTACACTAATCCAAACAGAGGCCAAAAGATATGATGATGACGATGATATGATAAAAATAATAATAACATAGTCAACATTTAATGGGCACTTTCTTACAAGGCATCAATTTGGACACTCCACACATTTATCCCTCACAACCCCATGAGGTAGATACAATTTATTAGGCCTATCTTATAGATAAGAAAAGTGAGGTACATGGAGGAGTTTAAGAAGGTCATAAAGGGCAGAGCAGGTCTTACTTTTAACCTATAGCAAAAGAACCTGAGAGGCTGGAACTGAAAAGGGATTCTTACTTTGTGAAAGAATGAGCAAGTTAGGAAAAGGTAAGACACGGGATACCTGTTCCTCTCTCCTTTCTCAAAATTATTAACCTGATTTTATCCAGGAAACCTAACAATTATTTCCTCAGTCTATTTCCTTTCAAAAATAACTATAGAATACTGAGATCTCATTTAGAAATAAGAATGTCATTTTAATATAGAAATCACTATGAAGATGAATCCAAATGCAATCTGATTTTTTAAAACAGAAGATATTTCTCAACAAATATGATAATAACAAATGTTTTCTTAAAACATACATAACCTGGCGATTCACAGACATGTACCCCTGGGGCTAATAATACATTATATGTTTATAAAAAATTAAAAATTTTTTAAAAAGTAAAATAAAATAAAAGTAAAAAAATACATAGTAACTATTTGTCTGAAATGACTTTTTTTTAGATTTTATTTATTTATTTGACAGAGAGAGTGAGAGATCACAAGTAGGCAGAGCAGCAGGCAGAGAAAGAGGGGGAAGCAGGTTCCCTGCTGAGCAGAGAGCTCAACGTGGGGCTCCATCCCAGGACCCTGAGATCATGACCTGAGCCAAAGGCAGAGGCTTTAACCCACTGTGCCACCCAGGCACCCTGTCATAAATGACTCTTAATCGTCTTAACCAACAGGACCAAAGTAAGACTTCAAGCCATCCCTTTTTATAAGAAATACAAATATTCCACAAAAAAGCAGAGATCTTAATATTGAGGGATAACTGTTTAAAATGATCAAGATGTTATCGACTGTTGATTATTATAAACGAAATATATCTTAAATGAGGTCAACTGTTCAAGGAAATAAACATTATAATAACTATGTAGTCTGGAAAACTACTGAGATCAGAAATCCTTCTCAGACTTAATTGCTATTAACAATTCCCAATATGGCTTTTAAATAAAATTATTTATATCACAAAACTTTAAAAAGATCTTATCTTACTGACTTTAAAATCTTTTCCCTTTATAGGCAGTCACAAACAGATGGAGTCTCCTTATTGAAGATAGATTTTTCCTAAATAGAATAAAGGGTACAAAAATTTTACATTACTAAGAATTTTAACCAGAGTAGCATGTTAAGATATTCACTTTACTAGATTATGAAGTGCCCTAGTATTTTAATGTCTGTTCAAAATTCACTCTGAAGCCACAAATCCATTTGTGTTCCACTTACTACAAAATTCTTTGAGTTTATTTGATCAAAGTTAACCTCAATAATATGGTGAATCAAAGCTAACTCAAAGCATTTCTGTTCATATTTCTATTCTCACAAGAGTAAGAATTAAATGACTGAAAACATCTGTGGACTATATTCCAATTGCCAAGCTAAGTGATTTCCGTGCATTATTTTCTATTCAATTCCATCTTGTGAAAGTCTATGAGGCAGAAACGGATACTATTCCCATTTTACAGATTTGGAAACAAAGTCTTGGTGCCAATAAATAATTTCCCAGGTCTTCCAGCCATGGAAATGCATCTCAGGATTCACTCTCTGGCTGACTTCAACTGATAGTTTCAGCAACCACTCAAGGAAGGGAAAACATGACCAACAATCACTTTCCCAGACCTCTTTTATATTTTTTAAAGACTTGTTTATTTTATAGAGCGAGCATAGGCAGGAGGAGTAGAGGGAGAGGGAGAGAGAATAGGAAGGAGGCACCATGCTGAGCATAGAGCCCAAGGAAGGGCTTCATCTCAAGAAGGTGAGAACATGACCTGAGGGGGAACCAAGAGTCAGAGGCTTAATAGACTGTGCCACCCAGACATGTCTCACAGCCGCCACCCCCCCAACCTATTTTAAATATGAATGTCTCTTGTTAAAAGGAAGCCCCTATTTAAGCAAGTAACTGTTCTTAACAAAGATGTGCATTACCCAATTTTCCTTACATGCTGTGAATACTCACTGGCATAGTTTCTTAGCTGCACAATCTATTCGTTCTCTTGACTTTTCTCCAGGTACATTAGATTGAATTCACAACATTTTGCCCTGCAGATGCTCAAAATTCATTTAAATGTATAAATTCAGTATCTAGTTTAAATGCAGGAGGACATAAACCATGTCTCCCTTATCTAAAAGCAAAAATAATAATAATAATAATAATGCCTCTTTCTCTTTCTTTCTTTCTGGCATTTTCTTTAGTATGACTTTGATATTCTCAAAGATTAACTTGGCTATATTCACACCCGCCTAGAAGAACATCTAGAAAGGTCAAACAGGTGTGTATGGCACAAGATTCCTTGTCCAATCCTGCCTATTCCTTACACAGCCTCACTTTCTAGCTTGTGAGATTACGAGGCCAGAGAAGTAAAATAGGGACATGGCAACATTTATAGAGCCTGTGAACAGCATGAAGCATTGTCTCCTTCTTGAGGTGAACTTACTATACACCTTCTGTTTCCTGAACATATGACTCTGCTTTTCATTTGTGCAGCAAACAGAACTGGACTCACTACTTCATCTAATCTAGGTTCAACATTCTAAAGGCTACATAATGAATCATAAAGAGAGTCACGACTGAAGCCCAGATCACAGATTTTGCCTAGTTAAATTCTCCCTCCTGACTGGTGTCCCTTCCCTCAGTTTTTAAGAAGTGAATATTATTTCCCTCTTTGCTCATTAACTTGTATTCTTCTCAGTTTACCACACCAAAAGTGGCTTTTATGAAGGTACCATTCACAACATCAAATGAGCCACTAGTCATTTTGATTTTTTTTCTAATGTAATCTCATTGTCATTTAGGTTTGACATTTTAGAGACTTGAACTTCAATGTGCTGTACTATTCAAAGTTGCCTGGGGACAGGTGCTGAGCTGTGCTTTTCCCCAGTGATTCAAGGAAGAACATTATTCTTTTTTCTTTATTGCTCCAGTCTTCCAATCTACACTTCCACAAATCACTATAATTTGCACCACACGGTACACTCTCTGCATGAGGTGTCCTGTAGCAACTTGTGAAATGGCCTATAATATTATAAATCATTGTGCTATTTTGGCATAAAATGTAACTTAGGTAAATATCCATTGTTATGCATTTTTTCTCTAGAGAACTATTAGTCACATTTTATTGGTCAGAAAGAAAGCCTGTTACCAGTCATATATTTCCAAGTTTTGTTTTTTGTTTTTTGGTTGTTTTTTTTTTTTTTTTTTTTTTTTTTTTGCTGTTGTTTGGTGGCTGCTATTGTTTAAAACAACACTTTAGTGTTTACTAGACACAATATCTTTGAACAAAAAAATACGCATTTGTATGTTACTAAACAGTAGTTCACATGAAAGATCGCTGACGCCCATTTGAATATTTTTATTAATCATTACTTTGTTACATAATATCTGTGACAAACAGTACAGATTTATAGGCAATGACAAATGGCTTAGTTGAAGCAAATCCAAGACTTTACTAGGTCAAATACAAGAGAAGAGCAACTATGCAGCAAAAGCTGGCTGAAACACGGCTTTGGCTCACATCAATTCTGATGCTTTATCTGTTTTCTGTGATATATCAAATTGCCCTTCAAAATTGTGCATGATTCACTTTTTTGATGGGCTGGATCAAAAAAAAATCCTACAAGTTTTTCAGAGTTTGATCAGCTCTTTCCTCTAAAACTGCATCAGTCAGCATTTGATCAGAAAAGCAGAACTATTAGAAAATATATGAAATAAGGGATTTATTATAGAGATTTGAGCTTACACAATAACACAATATAAATCCATCTCATCAACTCACTGCTCATCTTTTAACTTATCTGATTTCCATTTTTCCTCTAAACAGTCTCCTAGAAGTATTAAGCGAAACTACCAAATCACCATGCAAGATACATTCAAGAGAACAGAGCAACAGTATGGTTCAAAATGGTATATAGATACCAACTCTAAGATAGTTCTTCTGAGCTTTCAATAAACTAGTCAAAAAAGTTCCATAAAAAACAAAATGTGTAATACTGGAACTTAAAAGTGATAGATACCATAATGACAAAATCTGGAAGAACTCTATGAAATTTTAAAGCATATGGAGTAGAACTGATGAAAATCTATCTGTAATGGGTTAAAATATGTCCACCCCAAATGATATGTTTAAGTCTGTTATGATAATCAAAAAGAACAATTTAGTTGATCTAAGCAAATTTTATTTCACACTTCATGAACCAAGCAGTCTCCACTCTCAAAAGTCCAGAGAACTGCAAAATAAGGAACAAGGCTGCAGTTTTTATAGAAGAAAGCAATCAGGGAACAAGGAAATAGTATTTGGCTTTAGCTGATTGGCTGGAGCTGCATATCTGACCTTATTTAGAACAGGAAATCATTACCGATTCTTGGCAATCAACCAGGGATTGGCTTGTTGGATATACTGTATTTCTGGTAAAGCAGAGCATTTACAGAAATGTGAGTTATCTAAGTTTCAGTTTGCTGATGTGAGCCTCAACCAGAGCCTAGAAATGTATTTCAATTAAATCTCACTTCCCAGTACCTCAAAATGTGGCCTTATTTGTAAATGCCCTTATTTGTCTTTACAGAGATGATCAAGTCAAGATGAGGTCATCAGGGTGGGTTCTAATCTTGTATGACTGGTGCTCTTATAAAAAAAAAAAAAGTGGCTTTTGAACATTCAGAGAGAAGAGACAAGAAAACACAAGGAACCATTTGACTGGAATGATGCATCTGCAAACCAAAGAAGGCCAAGGATTGCAGGAAGCTAGAAGAGACAAGGAAGGATCCTCCACTAGTGACATCAGAGAGGGCACAGCCCCACCAATACTTGATTTTGGACCTCTAGTCTCTGTGAGGCAATAAATTTCTGTCATTTTAAGCCACCCGGTTTTTGGTCTTTATTACAGCAGCCCTAGGAAACTAATGCACTAACCATGCTTCATCACAGAGCATAGCACATAATTTGGTCTTACACCAACTTTAAAAACAAAAACAAAACAAACAAACAAAAAACAAATGTATTCTTCATCCTGTGCCACCCACTTCAGGCTGTTGTGCAAAGTGCACTAAAAACCCCCATCAGCACCCATCCTCAGCCTCGCGTATTCCCTCAGGCTTATCTTTCATGTGTGCTCCAATAACCATTGTTCATCAGTTCAACTCCTCCTCTTTTTTTTTTTCCAAATTTGTTCCCAACTTCAACTTGGCTTCCTTCATAAGCAGCTCAATTCTGGACTCTTTCTCCCTCAACTCTGTCCTAATTCCCTCTCTCAAGAACATGCCACACAAAGTGTTCCACTGATTCTATGAACAGCACACATTGTTGCACCTCTCACTTTGCCCACAGCCAGATCAGAAAATAGTATCATAAGATAACTGGGTATCATCAGGTAGACTAATAAAAATTTTCTAGATAACTGAACTTATACTCCTAAGCAGCAAAACATTTTTTTTTAATTTTTCACCATCTTGTTCCCAAAGGATGGATGGAGAGACAGACAGACAGACAGACAAAATAACAGAAACTGATGAATAGTTTTTGGCTTATTGATTCAGAATTATGATTAAGACCATCAATCATATTATAATAGTATCTTTAGAAACTGTTAGGGTATATAATTCTATCCGAACCTATTAAATAACTTCAGAGAATTTTTTTTATTTTAACATTTTTAAAAGTTTCCTGTCAGTAATTTCTGGCATCTGTTACTGTGGCAACTTTTCCCCTTTAATTTGTTCCTCCCAACCATCACTGTCCAAGAATATCAGTTAAACTGGCCCCAGCAGCAGGTTTAGTCTCAGCTATAGAGAAAGCAGCCTCTCCCACGGGTGCCTCCTTTCCATTGGAGCTCATATCCAATGACAGATAGATAGACAGATAGATGAACATGTGTGAGAAAGAGAGATGATACATCATTGGTTGGTTATTTCAGAAAAGAGTTTGCCTAAGCATCCTAAAATATCAAAACTCTTATTCATTATATTTGATGAAACCTATCTTTTCCAAACATTACAACTGAATTCTGAATATACCATGTTATTTTTCTAAAATCCTAAGACCACCGTCTCACATACTTTATTGTTTTTAGTTATTAATGATTTTTGCTAGTTATTTAGTTATTAATGATTTATATAAATGTGCTGCTCCTTGATTAAATAAGAATTAATTTTGCTTTTGACTTAACTGGCAATTTAATTAAAAGGATTTCATTACAATTGGAGTTTTGTGTCAGCTGTTTCTTAGGAAATTCGACTGAGTTATTTTTTCCTTCTTTTTAAAGATTTTATTTATAGGGGTGCCTTGGCAGCTCCATAGGTTAAGTGCCTGCCTTTGGCTCAGGACATGATCCCAAAGCCCTGGGATTGAATGCCATATAGGGTTCTCTGCTCCGCAGAAAGCCTGCTTCTTCCCCTCCCTCTGCCTGCTATTCTGCATATTTGTGCACTCTCTCCTTCTCTCTGTCAAATAAATAAATAAACAAGGATTTTATTTATATATTTAAGAGAGAGAGCATGAGTGGAGAGCAAAAGCAAGAGAAAGAGCAAGAGAGAGAGAGAGCACACACACACACACACACACACACACACAGAAGTGGGGGGGGGGGTGGACAGAGGGACAGAATGAAGCAGATTCCCCACTGAGCAGGAAGCCCAATGTGGGGCTTGATCCCAGGACCCTGAGATCATGACCTGAGCCAAAGGCAGATGCTTAGTGACTAAACCACCCAGGTATACTTAGTTATATAATTTTCTATTATGTCTTTTCAGTTAGTCACTGGGGTTATGGAATTTATTTCTAAACTTGAGTGTACATCTTTCTTGGGCAATTAAAATGAATTGTGTACCGAAAACTTGCTGTCTTTTTACTTGGGCATGCTGTGGCTTCAGGATGAAATGGAGTAAGAGACATGACACCTATCACTATTATCCTATTGCAATGAAAATGTTTTGAAATAACCTTCACAGTAGTACTTTTCTTAGTCAACTACTCAAAAAAATAGATCACTTGCTTTTAAATTTTCTACATACAATTGCATGTAATTAGGTTCTAAAGGTTTTGAGCATGATGATAATGATAATGATGGTCATTAGTATTTTGAAAGAGCTCCATGGCAAGGAGAGAATAAATGAGGTTGTATTATTATCAGTCATTGCTAAGAATCTACAAGCAGAATATGAATCATTTAAAAATCTTTTTAAAATCTTCAATATTATACTTGCTTATTTCATATTAAATTACACTTATTGAACTAAAGTCAAGTCTAAAACATGTTTGAGCCCCAAATTTAGAATGTCATATCTATTTTTAAGTTTTAAAAGCAGATACTCTAGGGAAAATATCATGAAGATTCTTCAAAGAAAAAAAAAAATACTCCAGTGCAGCCTTGACTAAATATTGACAAAGACTGTCAAGCTAAACAGCTAACTGATGATGACCCTAGTTGAGATATCTGTTCTCAGCCATATTTTCAAAAGCATCAAAGTCATTCTGTAGTCTCCTAGTAAATTGTCAAATCTGTCTGGAATTACTGTTAGGTTCCAGCTATATCTCTCTATTCATGAAAAGTCAAAAAACAAACAAACAAAAAACCACAAAATCAAAAAAAAAAAAAACTACCAATAAACTTTGGCCTTTGAATTTGAGTTCTCATCAAAGAAAAGTCACTGTATATTTTTTCTTTCCTAAGAGCATTTACCATTTTAGTGAAGTGTCTAAATCGCACTCTACAATAAAAGCAAATTTCAGAATGAGTTGAAAATGTTAGAACAGATATCTGAGACAACAAAGAATTAAACCAATATACAATTTTAAGTCATAAGAGATAGCTCATGAGATTTACAGGCTTAGAATTATGATTTATGGACCAATTGATATAAGAGGCATTGCAGTGCTCTTCATCACCAGAATATTTCAAGTATTAAGATGTACTTAAGAAGCCCTTAACTTAGATTTGAAACTACATGGAGAGGAACTAAATATTAAATCTGATAAGTCATTTTCTTTTCCCCAGTTCAATTCAATTCAGGGAGCATTATAGAATGACAGTGCTGAAGAAAGGAGCAGAATAGTCATCAGAAATCCTACCTACTGAGTGAAATGGAGGAACCAGAGAACTTGCAAAATAGGCAGGCCACAAGAGAACGGGAACTCAAATAAGAGCCTCCACAACAAAGATTCAAGCAAGTCAAAGAGAATTATTAACCAGTATAAGGCACTTACAGCAAAAAGGGACCCAAGACTTCCGAAGAAACTTCTTACAACCAAGTTCACACTGGTCTCTGTATATTTAAACGCAAGTAGAACTGGGGAAGGCTCACACATTGACATTATTTCTGATCCTTTGTGCAAACGTAATACTGAAAAATATTTTATTTTATGATATCATCTATGGCTACTATTGGAATAAATGAAAAGATCTAAGAGAGTGATAGCTCGAATTACCTCTGGGTATCAGTTATATACATCACTTTAACTATGTGAACTCTCTTCTTTTGTATCCTTTTCAGTGTTTGCAACATACAGTTCTGATCTTAGAAGACAAAGTAATTCCACACAATATTCTTTACACAGGAGTAAAGGTCCAGCATAACTTCGTTAAAATAGAGAAGGTATTATTCATGCACAGTTAAGGATGTCCCCAAAGAATCAGATAAGGGAAGTATTTCTTAAGCCAATTACTATATGATTGCTTTCATAGGTGAATATAAACACAGAGAAACATAAATAAGCACCTGAGTTTTCAGAATAATGTGATTAAATAAAAGATATAAATTTCCCATAGATAATCTTAGCCCCTGTTAATATCTGTGCTTTTTAAAATTATAATCATACACACTTTTACAGAAAAATAGAGAAAATTAAATCATGACTGAATTTTCCAGAAGTCACCACTACATCCTCCTAAACACATGAGTGTATATAATCACCACAATTAAAATTGTTCTTTAGGTGATCTGGTGTTTTGCCAATAATTGAACTTCTAAAATAAACACCCCTAAGAAAGATGTGATAGTGAATTTACAATCATCTTATTACTTCAAAATTGGAAACAGACTAGGTCCTTGAGTTTAGTGGAGTAGGTCATGATTGTGAAATTCAACAATGGTGTTAGAACAAATGGCTAACCTAGTTGCTACCTGAATTCAAACAATTAGTAGATAAAAGCACACAACTGAAATCAAAAAGAGTCAAAAGCAGATAAGGCATGGAGAAAAAACTGGTATTAAAGTTAAAAGAATAGAATTCATTACAACCCAAAGAACCAGGGCAGGTACAAAATGAGTCACAGGAAAAATGTAGGAGGAAAAAAAAAAAAAAAAAAAAAGCTTGTTCTCTATGAGAACAGTCATTCTGAAATGATGAGGAGGGTCCATGACCTTTATCTTTGGAGGCCTATACCTAATTAGACTGATCCACTCTTTTTCCAAAGGATCCCTAAGGGACAAGAGAGTAATTTCCAATCCTTTAAAGGCACTTAGGGCCACATAATCTTGCCAAAATTTCAAAGAATATATTTTATTGTCTGTTCTGTCCCCAGTCCATAAAACAGTGCCTGGCAAATAATAAACAATAAATATTTTTACTTATCACATCCAGAACTCATTAGAGGTTATCTATATCTTCAAGGGTTCAAAACTGGGTCCTGGAATCGAACACCACCTTGGGCTCCCTGCTCAGCAGAAAGCCTGCTTTATTAGCAAATAAAGCAATAGCATATAATGCATATATAACACTTTATAGTTTGTGAAACAGTCTAATCAATATTACTTCATTTGACCTTCACAGCCATTCTGAAGTAAATATTAAATATAATGATCATCCCATTGATGTGAAAAACTGACTCTCAGAAAGAAGGAGTGACTTTCAACTGATTTAGACTAAGTAGAGAAACTGGAATTAGAAATTAGAGGTGTTGGTTCTAAGTGCAGTTCTCCCGTGGTAGATCTCAGATGTTTGAAGTTAGAAAAAATTCCACTGACTATCTGATTCTGGTGGCTGAGAAAGGAAAGCATATATCCAACCTCCTGTAAGTTCTCACACATTGGGACATCTTCAGCCCAATATGAAATACATGGCAGAGTGCAAATAAGATGTTTAGCAAATGGAAATAGAATATTAACTGAATATAGGAATTTTCTAAAAAGAGTCAACGAGTAAAATAAAAGACATTAACTTAATCTAGGATTAAAAAAAACAAGATGTGGGGGGAGGAGTCAAGATGGCGGAGGAGTAGCAAGCTGAGATGACATCAGGTAGCATAGAGATCAGCTAGATAGTTTATCAACCAATTCCGAACACCTACATATCCAACAGGAGATCAAAGAGAAGAAGAGCAGAAATTCTAGAAACAGAAAATCAACCACTTTCCAAAAGGTAGAACCTGCAGAAAAGTGAATCCAAAGCAACAGGAAGACAGACCCTGGCGGGAAGGGCCAGCTCCCAGCAAGCAGTGGAGCAACAAAGCACAAAATCAGAACTTTTAAAAGTCTGCTCCACTAAGGGACATCACACCAGAGGCTAAGCCAGGGTGAAGCCCACGCGGGGACAGGATGAACTCAGGTCCCGCAGGGTCACAGAAGGATCGGGGGTGGCTGAGTGTCACAGAACTCACAGGTATTAGAGCAAGGAAGCTGGCTACAGTGACGGAGCCAAGGAGTAAGCTCTCAACTCTGGATTACCTTAAACTGTGATCTATGGCACAGTCAGACCACTGCTCTTTGAGGAGGGACCCCACAAGATCTGGAGAGACCCCTCTGGAAGAGTGCAGGAATCTGCTGGGTTTGGAGATTCCAGGCAGGACTCTGTGCTAGAAACAGAGGTACATGGTTGGGTAAGCTCAGAGTTCAGCTAAAGGCCAGAGAGATGGGAGTGACTGAGCACTTCTCTCCGAGGGCATACTGAGGAGTGGGGACCTGAGCTCTCGGCTCCTCTGGGCCAAAGATTGGGAGGCCGCCATTTTCATTCCCATCCTCCAGAACTCTACAGAAAGCATTCAGGGAACAAAAGCTACCAAAAGCAAACCCGAGCAGATTACTTAGCCCAGCTCCTGGTAAGGGCGGTGCAATTCCACCTTGGGCAAAGACACTTGAGAATGACTACAACAGGCCTCTCCCCCAGAAGATCAGAAAGAAATCCAGCCAAGACCAAGTTCACTTACCAAGGAGAACAGCAGAATTCAAGAGGAGGAGAAAGCAAAGCATGGAATTCACGGATTTCTCCCCATGATTCTTTAATCTTGCAAAGTTAACTAATTTTCTTTAATTTTACTTTTTTTATGCTAATTTTTTTAACTTTTATTCTTTCCTCTTTTAACGTTTTTTAAACTAGTTTATCTTAACAATACCTTTCATAAAGAAAAAATCTTTTTGAAACTTCATTATTATAGTCATATTTTATCCTTCATTCTATCTATTTTTTGTAAACACAAAGAGTTTTTCTTCTACAAAATTTTGGGATACAACTTCTTCTAATAGATCAAAATATACCCTAAATCTAGCCCAGGGCTTTGTTCTAGTATCCAGCCTGAGCAAATTCTCTCCACTTTCTTTTTCTTTATTCTCCCAACCAACTTCTCTTATTATCACCTTTTTAAGAAATTTTTTAAAAAAACTTTCACCTTTATAGTCATATTCCATCTCTTCATCATGTTTACCCTTATTGTGTGTGTATATGAGTGTGTGTGTCTGTGTGTATTTTCATTCTTTAAAATTCTGGAAGGTAGTTTCTTCTAAGAGACCAAAATATTCCCAAAATTAAGGGGGGTGACTCTGCTCTATTCACCAGCCTAATATAAATATATATTTTTTTATATTTTTTCTTTATTTTTTTCTTTTTTTAATTTTTTTTTCTGAACTTCTTTGTATCCCCTTCCTTCCCCCCAAGATTTGGGGTCTCTTATGATTTGGTTAAATCACATTTTCCTGGGTCTTTACCACACTTTTAGTATTTTATTCTCCCATTCATATATTCTTATCTGGATAAAATGACGAGAAGGAAAAACTCAACACACACACACACAGAACAAGAGGCAGTACCGAAGGCTAGGGACCTAATCAATACAGACATTGGTAATATGTCAGATCTAGAGATCAGAATGACGATGCTCAAGGTGCTAGCTGGGCTTGAAAAAGGCATGGAAGATATTAGAGAAGCCCTGTCAGGAGAAGTAAAAGCCCTTTCTGGAGAAATAAAAGAACTAAAATATAACCAAATTGAAATCAAAAAAGCTATGAATGAGGTGCAATAAAAAATGGAGGCTCTTACTGCTAGGATAAAGGAGGGAGAAGAGAGAATTAGTGATATAGAAGACAAATGACAGAGAATAAAGAAGCTGAACAAAAGAGGGACAAACAACTACTTAACCACCAGGGAAGAATTCAAGAGATAAGTGATATCATAAGACGAAACAACATTAGAATAATTGGGATTCCAGAAGAAGAAAGAGAGAGGGGAGCAGAAGGTATATTGGAGAGAATTATTGTAGAGAATTTCCATAATATGGCAAAGGGAACAAGCATCAAAATCCAGGAGGCAAAGAGAAACCCCTCAAAATCAATAAGAATAAGTCCACACCCCATCACCTAATAGTAAAATTTACAAGTCTTAGTCACAAAGAGAAAATCCTGAAAACAGCCCAGGACAAGAAGTCTGTAACGTACAATGGCAAAAATATTAGATTGGCAGCAGTCTTATCCACAGAGACCTGGAAGGCCAGAAAGAACCAGCATGATATATTCAGAGCACTAAATAAGAAAAACATGCAGCCAAGAATACTATATCCAGCTAGGCTATCATTGAAAATAGAAGGAAAGATAAAAAGCTTCCAGGACAAACAAAAACTAAAAGAATTTGTAAACACCAAACCAGCTTTACAGGAAATATTGAAAGGGGTCCTCTAAGCAAAGAGGGAGCCTAAAAGTACTAGATCAGAAAGGAACAGAGACAATATACAGTAACAGTAGTCACCTTACAGGCAATACAAATGGCACTAAATTCATATCTCAATGTTAATGGGCTAAATGCCCCAATCAAAAGACACAGGGTATCAGAATGGATGAAAAAACAAAACCAATCAATACGCTGTCTATAAGAAACTCATTTTAGACCCAAGGACACCTCCAGATTTAAACTGAGGGGGTGGAAAACAATTTACCATGCTAATGGACATCAAAAGAAAGCTGGGGTGGCAATCCTTATATCAGATCAATTCTATTTTAAACCTAAGACTATAATAAAAGATGAGGAAGGACACTATATCATACTCAAAAGGTCTGTCTGACAAGAAGATCTAACAATTTTAAATATCTATGCCCCTAACATGGGAGCAGCCAACAATATGCACCAATTAATAACAAAATCAAAGAAATACATCGACAAGAATACAATAATAGTAGGGGACTTTAACACTCCCCTCACTGAAATAGACAGATCATCCAAGCAAAGGATCAACAAGGAAATAAAGGCCTTAAATGACACACTGGACCAGATGGACATCACAGATACATTTAAAACATTCATCCCAAAGAAACAGAATACACATTCTTCTCTAGTGCTCATGTAACATTCTCCAGAATAGATCACATCCTGGACCATAAATCAGGTCTCAACTGGTATCAAAAGATTGGGATCATTCCCTGCATGTTTTGAGACCGCAATGCTCTGAAGCTAGAACCCAATCACAGAGGAAATTTGGAAAGAACCCAAATACATGGAGACTAAATAGCATCCTTCTAAAAAATGAATGGGTCAACCAGGAAATTAAAGAAGAATTGAAAAAGTTCATGGGAACAAGTGATAATGAAAACACAATGGTTCAAAATCTGTGGGACACAGCAAAGGCAGTCCTGGGAGGAAAATATATAGTGATACAAGCCTTTCTCAAGAAATAAGAATGGTCTCAAATACACAACCTAACCCTACACCTAAAGGAGCTGGAGAAAGAACAACAAAGAAAGCCTAAACCCAGCAGGAGAAGAGAAATAATAAAGATCAGAGAGGAAATCAATGAAATAGAAACCAAAAAAACAATAGAACAAATCAACAAAACTAGGAGCTGGGTTCTTTGAAAGAATTAGTAAGATTGATAAACTCCTGGCCAGACTTATCAAAAAAAAAAAGAGAAAGGACCCAAATAAATAAAATCATGAATGAAAGAGGAGAGATCACAACCAACACGAAAGAAATACAAACAATTATAAGAACATATTATGAGCAACTCTATGCCAATAAATTTGACAATCTGGAAGAAATGGATGCATTCCTAGAGATGTATAAACTACCACAACTGAACCAGGAAGAAATAGAAAACTTGAACAGATCAATAACCAGTAAGAAGATTGAAACAGTCATCAAAAATCTCCCAACAAACGAGAGCCCAGGGCCAGACAGCTTCTCAGGGGAATTCTACCAAACATTTAAAGAAGAATTATTCTTATTCTCCTGAAACTGTTCCAAAAAATAGAAATGGAAGGAAAACTACCAAACTCATCTTATGAGGCCTGAATTACCTTGATCCCAAAACCAGACAAGGATCCCATCAAAAAAGAGACTTACAGACCAATATCCTTGATGGATACAGATGCGAAAATTCTCACCAGAATAGTAGCCAATAGGATCCAACAGTACATTAAAAGGATTAGTCACCACGACCAAGTGGGATTTATTCCAGGGCTGCAAGGTTGGTTCAACATCCGCAAATCAATCAATGTGATACAACACATTAATAAAAGAAAGAATAAGAACCATATGATACTCTCAATAGATGCTGAAAAAGCATTTGACAAAGTACAGCATCCCTTCCTGATCAAGACTCTTCAAAATGTAGGCACAGAGGGCACATACCTCAATATAATCAAAGCCATCTATGAAAAACCCACTGCAAATATCATTATCAATGGAAAAAAAACAGAGCTTTTCCGCTAAGGTCAGAAACACGGCAGGGATGTCCACTATCACCACTGCTTTTCAATATAATACTAGAAATCCTAGCCTCAGCAATCAGACAACAAAAAGAAATTAAAGGCATCCAAATTGGCAAAGAAGAAGTCAAGCTATCACTCTTTGCAGATTATATGATACTCTATGTGGAAAACCCAAAAGACTCCATTCCAAATCTGCTAGAACTTGTACAGGAATTCAGTAACGTGTCATGATATAAAATCAATGCACAGAAATCAGTTGCAGTTCTTTATACAAACAACAGGACAGAAGAAAGAGAAATTAAGGAGTCAATCCCATTTACAATTGCACCCAAAGCATAAGATACCTAGGAATAAACCTAGCCAAAGAGGCAAAGAATCTATACTCAGATCTATACTATATTCTATACTCAGTACTATAAAGTACTCATGAAAGAAATTGAGGAAGACACAAAGAAATGGAAAAATGTTCCATACTCATGGATTGGAAGAACAAATATTGTGAAAATGCCCATGCAACCTAAAGCAATCTACACATTTAATGCAATCCCTATCAAAATCCCATCCATTTTTTTTCAAAGAAATGGAACAAATAATCCTAAAATTTATATGGAACCAGAAAGACCTCAAATAGCCAAAGGAATATTGAAAAAGAAAGCCAAAGTTGGTGGCATCACAATTCCAGACTTCAAGCTCTATTACAAAGCTGTCATCATCAAGACAGCATGGTACTGGCACAAAAACAGACACATAGATCAATGGAACAGAATAGAGAGCCCAGAAATAGACCCTCAACTCTATGGTCAACTAATCTCCGACAAGACAGGAAAGAATATTCAATGGAAAAAAGACAGCTTCTTCAACAAATGGTGTTGGGAAAATTGGACAGCCACATGCAGAAAAATAAAACTGGACCATTTCCTTACTCCACACATGAAAATAGTCTCAAAATGGATGAAGGACCTCAATGTGCGAAAGGAATCCATCAAAATCCTTGAGGAGAACACAGGCAGCAAACTGTTCTACCTCAATTCCAGCAACTTCTTCCTAGGAATGTCACCAAAGGCAAGGGAAGCAAGGGCAAAAATGAACTATTGGGACTTCATCAAGATCAAAAGCTTTTGCACAGCAAAGAAAACAGTTAACAAAACCAAAAGACAACTGACAGAACGGAAGAAGATATTTGCAAACGACATATCAGATAAAGGGCTAGTATCCAAAATATAAAGAAACTATCAAAATCAACACCCAAAGAACAACTAATCCAATCAAGAAATGGGCAGAGGACATGAACAGACATTTCTGCAAAGAAGACATCCAGATGGCCAACAGACACATGAAAAACTGCTCCATATCCCTCGGCACCAGGGAAATACAAATCAAAATCACAATGAGATACCACCAGACACCAGTCAGAATGGCTAAAATTAACAAGTCAGGAAATGACAGATGCTGCCAAGGATGCGAAGAAAGGGGAACCCTCCTACACTGTTGGTGGGAATGAAAGCTGGTGCAACCACTCTTGAAAACAGCATGGAGGTTCCTCAAAAAGTTAAAAATAGAGCTACCCTACGACCCAGCAATTGCACTACTAGGTATTTACTAAAGATATAAATGTAGTGATCCGAAGGGGCACATGCACCTGAATGTTTATAGCAGCAATGTCCACAATAGCCAAACTATGGAAAGAACCTAGATGTCCATCAAAAGATGAATGGATAAAGAAGATTTTGTATATATATATACACACATACATATATATACATATACATATACGTATACATATATATGTATATATACACACATATACAATGGAATACTATGCAGCCATCAAAAGAAATGAAATCTTGCCATTTGTGGATGGAAGTAGAGGGTATTATGCTTAGAGAATTAAGTCAATCAGAGAAAGATAATTATCATATGATCTCCCTGATATGAGGAAGTTGAGAGGTAATGTTGGGGATTTGGGGGGTAGGAAAAGAATAAATGAAACAAGATGGGTTCGGGAGGGCGACAAACCATAAGAGACTTTTAATCTCACAAAACAACTGAGGAATGTCTTGGGGGAGGAGAGTCGGGAGAGGGTGGTGGGGTTATAGACACTGAGAAGGGTATGTGCTATGGTGAGTGCTGTGACATGTGTAAACCTGGCAATTCACAGACCTGTACCCCTGGGGTTAATAGTACATTATATGTTAATATAAAATAAAAAATAACAAGATGTGAATATATAATATGATTTCCAGAAACATCAGTAAGAGAGAAGAAAACAAGAGACCATTTATTTGCTAACTCAAGGTACAGAAATCCTATTTATCAAAAACTACCTAATTTCCTGATATTATACTCTTTATTACAACATGAAAAAAGCAAAAGAGCACCAAAACATCAAAAATTACCTATTTAAAGAACTGAGCTTTAAGTAAAAATTTCAAGACTATTTGACCAGAAACTTAAAAACTAAACTTTTTATATTAGTTTCTTTCTGATTTCAAGTTCAAAAAGAAGATATTACCAAAATACTGTATGAATATGCTTATCTAATTTTCAGAACAAATTGAAACATTGCATAAGAAGCTTTTGGGCAATCTATTGAAGAGTTGTTTTTCTCTATCTAGCCCTGTCAGATATTCAGCAAAAAAGTGTTTTATGGATCCAGAAGAAAAATAGAGAGGTATCTCCTAGTTCAAAATAGAAAAGTTCTAATATCTCTCCTATTCCCAAAAATACAGTCAAGGCCAGAGCATATCACTTCTCTAACATCTCCTCTTGTCTTTGCTGTTGGCTAGGGTAGCAGCATCCATCTAAACACGGATTCAGATGATCTTTGCCTAAAAGTTCTCTGGATAACTGAAACTCTGTCTGCCTTTCACTAGGCTATGCTCACCAAACATTTGCCTTGGGTAACATTACACACATGAAGCTCCACCCTGGAGGCAAATGTGGAAGCTGAGAGATATACCCCCTCTGATGGTTTATTACACAAAAGACCACGTTATGACCTTTTCAAACCAAACTTTCTTTTACTTAATGCTTCTGTACTCAGCAAAAAACTCCTCTTTTGCTAAGACTATTAGTACTTTTATGTCATTTGGATAGAGGGATAGCCGTATAAAATTGATAATTTATCTACCCTAAAAGCTGGAACTATGGAATGAAGTATGCCTACCCATATAGAGAAGGAAGAGTATAATATGGTTAGTGTTTAAATTCAATTTTGTTCATTGCAGATAATTCCATTTTCACGTTAAGGAAAGTTCTAAGTTTCTACAGAAAATCTGCAGAGATACCAGGCTTATTTATGATATATTCACATTGCTTTTATGTAACATAGCCAGGGAAATTTCTCAATTTGAATCTGTAATTTACCTATGTGAATTAATAAAAGAGAGAGTAAGAATCCTTAAAAATCAAAGTTAATTCAAAATGTCAGTGTAACCTACACAGTTATTTATCAATCTATTCATCTGTTTTAAAATACTTGTATTAAGGGGCGCCTGGGTAGCTCAGTGCATTAAAGCCTCTGCCTTGGGCTCAGGTCATGATCTCAGGGTCCTGAGATCGAGCCCCACATCGGGCTCTCTGCTCAGCAGGGAGCCTGCTTCCTCCTCTCTCTGCCTGCTTCTCTGCCTACTTGTGATCTCTGTCTGTCAAATAAATAAAATCTTTAGAAAAAAATACTTGTATTAAATCACTGATTTTTTTTAACCAATGATATGCCCATTACCTATAATACCTCCCTTTATGACTAATCAAATTTATGCACTTACTTCCTGTTCTTTCCACTTGTAAAAATCTTTTCCTTCATTCAATACTGAACCTGATTATCACATTTTCTGCTTTAACATACTTATTTTCCTCCTTCCCAGACATTTACTTGCTTGTTTTTATTATTTTTAACTTTATTTATTTTATTGATACATAATTAACATACAGTATTATATTAGCTTCAAGTGTATAATATAATGATTTAATAATCCTATACATTACCCAGTGCTTATCAAATTAATGTATTCTTTTTTGTAGGGAGCAGCAAAAGCAGATGCTAGAGTGAAATTTATGCTATAATTGCTTGTATTAAGGGAAAAAGTTGAAATAACATTATATCACAAGGATCTAGAAAAAGAAGAAACTTAGCTAGAATTTAGTAGAGGAAGGAAATAATAAAGAAATACCAGAAATAAATAAAGACTTGAATAAACAATAACATAACATTGAAAATAATAACCAATTTTTCAAAAAAAATAAACAAAATTTAACTACATTAACTAAGGAAAAGAAAAAAGAGAGAAGATTTAAAAACCAAAATGAGAAATGAAAGAGAAAACAATCCAACAGATAATTACAGATATAGATAGTGTGATAAAAGACTATTACAAACAATTATATACTAACAAATAAGATAACTTGGGGGGGAACCAGATAATTCCTAAAAACACCTAAATTACCAAAACTGAATCATGAATCTTTAATCCAAGAAATAGGAAATCTTCTTAGACAAATAGTTGAATTAGGACTCAAAATCTCCCAGCACAGAAACGCTCAAGATTACATGACTTCCTTGGTGAATTCCAACATTAAAAAGAAAAAAAAACTAATGACAATTTTTATCAAAATCTTACAAAGAATAGAACAGAGGGAACCCATTCAACATTATTCTATGAGACCAGTATTAACCTGACACCAAAGCAGGATAAAAGTAACACAAGAACAAAAAGTCTAGTTTGTTCAGCATTGCTGCTTCAGCACTCTTTTGACATCCATTTGCATGATAAATGTTTCTTCACCCCCATCACTTTTTTTTTAAATTTTATTTATTTATTTGACAGACAAAGATCACAAGTAGGCAGAGAGGCAGGCAGAGAGAGAGAGGAGGAAGCAGGCTCCCTGCTGAACAGAGAGTCCAAAGCGGGGCTTGATCCCAGGTTCCTGAGATCATGACCTGAGTCCAAGGCAGAGGCTTAACCCACTGAGCCACCTAGGCACCCCATCTACCCCCATCATTCTTAATCTGCAGGTATCTTCTGGTCCAAAATGAGTCTCTTGTAAGTGGCATATAGATGGGTCTTGTTTTTTTACCCATTTTGACACTTTATGTCTTTTGATTGGAGCATTTAGTCCATTTACATTCAAAGTAATTACTGGTAGATACGTTATTTATTGCCATTTTATTACTTGTTTTGTCATTGTTTCTGGAGGTTTTTTTTCTGATCCTTCCTTATTTTTGTTATTTTTGGCCTCCCCTTTGCACTTCAATATTTCTCACAAGGCTGGTTTAGTAGTTATGAACACCTTCAGTTTTTGTTTGTCAGGAAACTCCTACTCTGAATGATTCCCTTGCTGGACAGAGTGTCCTTGGCTGAAGATTCTTCCTATTCAGCATAGGCCACTTCCTTCTGGCTTGCCAAGCTTCTGTTGAGAAATCTCCAGCCAGCCTTATGGGTTTCCCCTTGTAAGTTAAGTACTTCTTTTGTCTTGCTGCTTTTAAAGTTTTTCTTTATAAGCATATTTTGCAAATTTAACTACAATATGTCTTAGTGTGGGCCTTCTTCTGTTGATTTTGATGGGAGCTCTCTGTACCTCCCGGATTTGGATGTCTGTTTCCTTCCCCAGATGAGGGAAATTTTCTGCTATTATTTCTTGAAATAAATTTCCTGTCCTCTTTTCTCTATCTTTTCCTAGGACCCCTTTAATATGAATGTTATTATGTTTGATGGAGTCACTGAATTCCCTAGGTCTATTCTCATGTTCCATACTCTCCTTTCTCTCTATTCAGCTTCATTATTTTCCATCATTTTGTCTTCTAGTTCACCATTCATTCCTCTGCAGGGAGCCATGGTTGCAGAGAAGGGTGAAAGAGAAAGAGAGAGAGGAACACACAGTGGAATATAGAAGGAATACATTACCCCAAAGTCACTGGCTTTGAAAATGACAGGGGCTGAATTTTGTGGGTCCTTACAACCAGCAGGGCTTAAAGCCTGGAGTTTTAAAGGTCAGCAGACTTGGCTGGGATAGAGCCTGGAGGGCACTGCCTTGCTCCTGGAGAGCAGATAGGCAAACAACCCAGAGACAGCATGGAAGCAGTGATCTGAAGAATGCCTGGGCACACAGTGGGGAGATTATTCACTCTTCTCCTTCTCCAGAGGGCATCCCTGAGATGGAAGTATTCATGAAGATACCCCTCCAGGAATAAAGTGGCTGGCTGGTGCCATTTTCCCTCATCTACCCCTCAGCATAAAAATAGAGCCACCTTCAGGAAGCAGCAGAACACTGACACTGGCCGCTTAACTTGCTTACACCAAGCCCCAATCCCCTGTGCTCTGACAGAACTGCCCTTCTCAGACAAGCTTGCCTCAATCCCAATGCAGTAGGGCCCCTCCCCCAGAAGACTGGCATAAGCCAATGCCCATACCATGTCTTCTGAACAGAGAGTTCTGCAGGGCCTCAGTTCTGGTGGACTTGGTGTCAGGTCTCATTTTACAAGCAGACCAAAGCACACCTAGCTATAACTAGCCACATTCAAGTTAGGGACCAAACACTGTCCAGAACAGGCAAGGAGAGCCTCTGCAGACCACTGGCCTGAAGGATGGAACAGCCAAAACACAATAACAGAGCACAAGCAGCACACACCAGAGACACTCCCTGAAGTGCCAGGCCTTGGGCACTATATGACCTCTTCTTCATAAGGCCTTTACTTTCAGGAGCAGGAGACATAACTGGCTTCTCTAACAGAAAGAAGAAGTCAGAGACTTAAACAAAATTCCAAGACAGACATATTTATCCCAAATAAAAGAATGATATAAGGCCACAGCCAGAGATCTAAACGAAAGAGAAATAAGTAACATGCCTAATAGAGAATTTAAAGCAACATCATAAGGATACTCACTCGGCTTGAGAAAAAAATAGAAGACATGAATGAGACCCTTCCCAGACATTTAGGTCTCCTTCATTAGGCTTCTATTGCATTTCCACAAAACTCCAACACAGAGCTTAGGCTATTTCATCATATATACTTCTCGCTTCAGTACTAGACTGATTTCTCCTTAGGAAAAGTACCCTGTCATTATCACCGATTGTTTATTTAACTTTGTATCTACAGTGCAAAGCGTAATGCCCGGGACATAATAAGGACTCAATAAACGTGTACTGAATGATCAAATGATTGATTAAATGATTGAATACTAGGAAGTAGGGAGTTAATCATTCAGCTATTCGGAATTATATTTAGTCCTTCTCTAGTCCATTGGAAGTTGACTGAAATAAGTATCAGAAAGGAGACAGCTGTAAAAATTCTGAAGGAAAAAATCATTCTTCAACATATGTGAGTAGTAGATTGTTCCTCTAAAATTTTCCTGTAAGACTTGCTTTATGGGTAAGTTACGTATTTTTGGAGGCTTATTAGGTAATGAGTACTTTCTTCACTTTTCAGAGAACATGACCTATTTCACTATTTACCATATTTACCCACTCATGACTCATGAATATGAATCAATAAGTTGAATAACAAATGTCCATTAGTAGAGTTCTTGGTTATAAGCAATAGAAATAGATACTAATTTAAAATAAAAGCAATTGGGGCACCTGGGTGGCTCAGTCATTAAGCATCTGCCTTCAGTTCAGGTCATGATCCCAAAGTCCTGGGATCGAGCCCCATTTTGGGCTTCTCCTTTTCTCACAGCCCCTGCTTGTGTTCCCTCTCTCACGGTTTTTCTCTCTCTTTGTCAAGTAAACAAATAAAATATTTAAAAATATAATAATAAAATAAAAGCAGTTGATGAGATATGTATTAGGAGGGTCATAATAGGAAATGGGAAGGAGCTAAGAGGCAGCAGAGAAAAGGCAGCAAAAACCAAAGAGCAGTTGGGAGCATAAAACATTCTGATGATTACTCCACAGTTACTTCAACTACTCTTCCCATTCTGGCATTACTTGCTTATGTTTTAAAGTTCTCCAGGTGCCCAATCAACCTAGCTTATGTTCACAAGCCCATTACTTAGCAGGAAGAAGGAGGTCCTTAATACTTTTGCCTTCATAGCGAAAGACTATTACCAGTATTAATTCCCACCAAGAATACACATGATAGAAGACAGAAAATTCCACAAAACAAAGGCAGGCTGCCATTAGGAAAGGAAACTAATGCTAACCACCCAGAAAGTTACAAATATTCCCCATAAATATGCATTACATTGTAGGCAAATTTTTCTTCAAAGAACTGAAGAGAGGTCAAGAATGAACCAGATATGAATACTCCCATTAAGAAACTTACAGTCACTTTGGAATCACACTATTATTACTATACCCTGAAAAAATTAGGTCAATATATTCACTTGAACTGTATGTAATTATTAATTGTTAATCATTTTTCACCTATAAAAAATGGCAATTTTACATGATTCAACCTACAACTTAGGCTAAACAAAAATAAACTATTAAATTATCAAATCCTGAGAGTTCATAGGCAGCTTACATTCCATTTTTTATTCCCATAACCGTTCTTCTCAAATTTATAAGAGATATCACAAACTGAGTATGCATTGAGTGTTTGACAGCAGTAACCTCTATTTCCCTAAGCATTCACCTTTATTTCTTTTACCTAAGTACTGGGATTTCTATGGTACCTGCAAGACTCAAAACAAAATAATTTTGTGGCATGTCTTATATTGGATATTATTAAAATGAGTACATTTTAACAGGTGAAAATAAACATAGAGAATAGAAAATAGACTATATGGCCAATAAAAATTAGCATTAGCCCAAGAGGAAAAAATTTTACAACCAGTATATAAATAAATTGAATCACTTTGAAGACAATTATCATGCAAAGTGATTGTGTTAGATGTTCAAGTTAGAGTAATATATTCAGAATAATAAGCAAGAAGAATTTCTGTTCAAGAAAAGTATGTAACTATAAATAGAAGAACAAATAGGAATCCAAATCACAAAAGTATTGTGTTGTATCAGGGATTAGCAAACTTCTAAAATGTGCGCCAAAATTTCAAGCCCTACTCTTCAGGTTCTTCAGGATCATGAAGAAGATGGTTACCATGCCATGTTATTATAACAATGTTTCCATGCCAACTCAAATGATAACTAGTAAAAAGGTGTTGTTTTTCCAATTCTTTCCTTAAGGTAGCTCTCTCAAGCAGTGAATAGTGAACCTAATCAAGTGTGGCAAACTGGCACTTGAAGATACCTGCCGTTCTCTACCCTCAGTGGAAAGACCTGATCAGTTTGACTCTGAATGACCTTTATGGATGTATTTGATGCTGCATAACTCTCTAACGTGACTCAGTATCAGATTTACTGGGCCACAGAGTATCCCTGTAATTTGAAAGAATTAATACAGCTTCATATATTCAATTTATTCTCAGAAACTTTAAATTGGGAATAGAGGGAGAGGAGAAAAATTCCAAAAATTTTATATATTTATGCATTAGGCTGTAAGTATCTTAAAGTACTTACAACTTCTTCTTTTTCAGTATTTTTAGGATAAACTTTGGGTTTGTGTCAAGAATCCCTGAGACCATACATAGGCTTGATGATTTGCTAGAAAGATCATCAGACTCAGAAAATAAATTTTGATCATTACAGCAAAAAGACGTTGACTGAAATCAGCAAAGGGAAAAGGTTTATGGTGCGAACTACAAGAGAAACTAGACACAAGTATCCAGGTATCCTCTCTCAGTGGAATCATGGATTCATTTAATTCTCCCAGCAACAGTGTGTGAAAAGGTGTGCCAAACACGGTCAACCAGGGAAACTCACCTGTGTCTTGGCATCCAAGTTTAGTGGGGGCAGTAACAAAGGCATGTGGTACTTGCTTGCATGACTGACTTCAGTTACTTAGAGTCTCGCGCCTCACAAAGCACAAACAAGTGTATACACTTGTCACACTGTGTACATAAATTGAATGATCTAACTGTTATCTCAAGGACTAAGGCCTCAGGCATACAAAAAAACTTATCAGGCAAAATATTCCAAGGACTCAGAACTCATCTCCCAAGAAGTGATCAAGGGTCAGTCCTGAAGACAAGTTTTTCTTCAGGATGTGCAGAATTTGAGCAATCCTGGCCTGCTAAATTAACCCTTTCTTGCTTGCATGGCAGATTGTTAATTGTAATATAAAATCTACCTCCTTTTCTTATATGGAAATAATTTTATCTGAGCAAATAGCAAGACAATTAGAAACTGTATTTCCCATCTTTCCTCGCAGCTACTTGTGACCATGTGATTAAGTTCTATACAATAGATTTTATGAAAATCCCACCTTACTGCCTAGAAGGAGATTGCTTCTCTGGGGATTTCTTTGTTTGCTCACTCCTGTGCAAATGATGATGAGTCAACAACCCAGCATAAACCTATGATCCAGAAATTCTGTATCACAAGAAAAGTATATCACAAGAAAGTCTCACATCTGTCCATGAGGGGACATTATGAAGATGTTCACAAGCATTATTTGAGGTAGCAGGAAATTGGAAACAATCTAGTTGTCTGTCATTGGAAGAACAAGTAGGCAAAACATGATAGATTCACACCAGTTAAGGTGATGCTCAAAATATGTAACAAATTTCATAACAGCAGCCCCAGTCAGTCAAAATGAGTACCAGCTTCAGCAGTGGAGTGGCTTCCTAGAGACTTCCCACTTCCACATTCCTGCCCCAAAAGAGGGTTCCATATTAACCCTGTAGATTCTGGATTGTGGACAGATCCAAAGATACAGTGAAACAGCCCTCAGGAAACCCTAAGTAGAGGCTATTTATCAATCCACATAAAGGCTTTTTTATATTTCAGTAACTTTTATGAAGATACACATGTATATCTGAAAAACAGCTATGTGGAATATGAGGCATTGGTTAGAATAAGTAAACTACATAGTTACACTGCAACATAGATAAAAAATAAAAAAAAAATTATGTACATAGTAGAAAATCATTTAAATAAAATGTACTTGTACCAGCAGTACTCATTTTATAAGAACACATAAACAAAAGACACAATTTATTTGCAATTATTACATGAGCAGAGGGAAATGGCAAAAAGGAATGGTGATGAGGGGAATAAATAAACAAGAGAGGGCCTTGTGTAGATGAATCATGATAATACTCAAAATATTCCATTTACAACTAAGCTTTCTCTGAGTCCAACAAATGCAGTCAGTCTATCTCTATGAATTTCCTTGTGTTAAAGAACTTATGCAGAAGAAAATAATTAGATCAAAAGAAAACTTCTGCCCAGATAACGTGTTTCTACCAAAAACAAAAATTGTTTTTAAAATTCAGTTCATAGAACAGAGACAACTTATCAAGGAACTTGAGGAAAAATACAGAGAAAACGGGATTTGGGATGAGTCTTAAATGATAGATAAGATTTCAACTGAAGAACACAGGATTTCTGACAAAGAGAAGAACAAACAAAAAAAGCATGGGGATGGAAAGCCTGAGGTGATGGAAAGTGGGAATAAAATGAGAAAGCAAATAGGATGCATGAAAGGGAAAAGTGAGAAATGTAACTGTGAAAATAGGTTTCAAACCTTCCAGAATTGGAAGAGTTATGGATGCTAGGCAAAGAATCCTGAAGAAAATGAGAAGCAATTGAATTTTTAGTTGTTGGTATTGGTACTGGTATTGGTATTAGCATGAGTATTGCGCATAGTCAGGAGAATTAATCCTGCAGCTTTATTTAAAATAGCTCAAAGGGAGGGGTTCTCAAGTGAAAAAAACAGTTTGAAGAGTTAGCAGTCACCTCAAAATGTGTCACTTTTGCATACAGATTATTTTGAACTGAAAACAATAAAAGCCCAAAAGACTCAGGAAGAAACTTTGACCTTCTCCCAACTGTCTAAAAGAATTTAGATGGAGAACTTACTCTAGGAAGAGAGCTATCACCATAGATAAATACAATATAATATTAACTAGGGTAGTAGACAGTAAAAAATTCAGCCAAGTCTATGTTAAAATTCCTCTCTATGTCCCATTGTTTCTGTATGGCCCAGCAAACATTTGTTTACCAAACATGAACTCCTTTTTATCTTCCTGTGAATTGCTTTCCTTCTATTTGAAGTCCCAGACCACACCCCTATCTTCTTAGATCTGAATGACATATATATCTCATTTCGTCTATCTTTTGAATCTTATATTTATGGGAATTCCCATACATACAAATAAAATTCGATTTTCTCCTGTCATCTGTCTCATATCAATTTGATTCTTAGACCAACCAGAAGCTTGAAGGATATAGTAAAATTTTTCCTCCCCAGCAAAGACAATTAAAATAATTCAGACAAGACATTGTGAACATTTCTATGTGGGGGGGGGGGGGGGATTGATAGATAAAAATCTATAGATTATGTGTCTGATTGGAAGAGAACTTTGAAGGTAAAGGAGTTGAAATGACTCAGTTTTGATGTTTGAAAGATAGAAAACTATTGTTTCAGGTGCCTGGGTGGCTCAGTGGGTTAGGGCCTCTGTTTTCGGCTAGGATCATGGTCCTGGTGTCCTGGGATCGAGCCCCGCATCGGGCTCTCTGCTCAGCGGGGAGCCTGCTTCCCTCTCTCTCTCTGCCTGCTTCTCTGCCTACTTGTGATCTCTGTCTGTCAAACAAAGAAAATCTTAAAAAAAAAAAAAAAGAAAGAAAGAAAACTATTGTTTATTGTTTCTCCCAGAAATAAGGGATTGGGGAATTATTATATTATTATTAGTGGTAGTAGTTTTACATTATCATTATTATTATATTAATACATTATATATTATATAAGTGTTATATAATACAAAATTATATCTTGTTTTAATATTATTATTAGCAATTATTATAGCAAGGAAAAAATAGAAAGAGAAAGGATATTAATTTTAGGTGTTCAAAACCCTGAAGGGAAAGAATTTTTAGACATGCAAAATGTGAGCATATTTCTAGGCCAAGTAAGAGGGAATGATTAAAGACGAAAATTCAAAATGGCAGTATTTTAACATAAGGTTAAAATATTTTAACATAAGGTACTAAAGGAAAATCATGACCTTGGTAAGTAGTAAGGAAATGTCTTCCAGCCTGGCTACATGAATTATGAAGAAATATATTCATTATTTTGTTTTGGAAATATCTCTGGTACCTTAAAATTTTTTTGTCTCCTTGCAACCTAGAAACAAGATCACAGCCTAAACCTGCCATTATTTTCAAATAGTAAATTGTTAGAAGGTTGAGGTGATTTCAAGGAGGACTGAGACAGGAGTACTGCCCAGTCTTCATGGTTCTATTATGCATTACATGTGTACAGACCTAAGAGGGTCTACAGACACGCCTTCCTTGTTGAATGGCTATGCACTTTGATTTGGGAGGGAGCCACGTACTCCCTCGAAGCAATAATTATTTCTAACATAATTTGAATCTGTATCACAAACTCTATCATCTTTTAACTGTTACTTACTCACTAAAAACCCTGAAATAGTTTTACACAATTGCACTGATAAACAACAACAGCACAATAATGGATATGTGGATGTTATAAGTGAGAAATGACATAAGATTTGCCATTCTAATCCAGAAGCATTTTTCACTGTTAAAACAAATAAATTATTTGACACAGCTGAGGGGATACATTTTAGAGAGTATAACCAGTACAACATGAAGATCTGCAACTATGATTCTAAGACTCATTAAACCTTTTACTTCTTTCAGGTCCAAAAGTGGTATTATAACAGAAAACCATATTTCCCAAAGTGGTTAGAGATTTTAGAAGGTAATTTACTCAAAGCCTATTTTCAAAGGGAATTTTTTGCAAACAAAATCATAAATTGATAATTTTAAGTCTCTTTCCATTCCCTCCTATTGGGCACATACAGTGACATTTGAAACACCAATATGATACATTTTTTTTTGTTGTTCACTTTCACCTTAATGGGGTACTCCTCAAGAGTAAGTGATGAAAATTGTGAAGAGTAATGTGTTAAAGTTCCCATGATTGCCTAAAATAATTTGATAATTCCTTCTACTGAACAATTATTTCTTTCCTTCAAATTGCCTCAAGGCCATAATTCTGAGCCAAATATGAATTGAGCATGTGTTATTTGCCAGACATTGTGCTGTGTTAATTAAATATAGTCCTGTAGGTATGGAATTATAATGATTACATAATATAGGGATGGGAGTTATCAACTTGTTTTCATACCTCACAGATATTTCTTCTATCTCTCTTCTATTCTGTAGGCTAAATCTCCATATCACTTCCCCCACAATTCAAATTCTTCTTTCATATATCAGTGATATTTCCAAAACATAAATTTGATGATTATTTTCATGACTTAAAATTCATCAGTAACTCTTTTTATCACACAGATTAAAGTCAAAACTCTTGATTTGCTTTCCAGGTTTATCTTTCACTCTTTCCAACTCCTTCTTCATCTTTTTCATCTGGCTTTCCTCCTTCTTTTCCCTCTACTCCCTTCCATCTCCCTCCCCCTTCCCCTTCCTCCTCCCTGCTGCCTCCTCCACCACCTCCTCCTTCTTCATCTTCTTTTTCTTCCTTTTAAAACAGGGTGTTCCTAGATTTTACAGTGTCCAGAGCAGTCAACACTCTTCCATGTCCCCATACCTTTTCTAACAGTTTCCTCTATCCAAAATTTTTTCCTTAACCCCATCTGTATCCTTGACTAGCACTACCTAACGACCCTCATCCTACCCTATCCCATACCTTCAGATGGATTGGGAAAGACATATTTTCCTGTGAACACTCAATTCAAGAACTTATCTCATAAAAACTTCCTTCTCGGGAAACTCTTACCCCACTTCCAAGCATTACCACTTACATTCTGATACAAACACTCTTTACCTTTGGCTTCTTTATTTATCTGATCAGATCTGTGTTATGGAATCTCTTGAAATTCAATCACACTTGTCTTTAAATCTCTCTATTAGACTGTAATATCTTTAGGAAGAGGGAAACTATACAGAGGCCTGGCTTTTGTAGGTGTTCAATAAATGTTAATTAAAATGAATAAATAAATGCTAGATCTATCTTATTTAGAGTAGTCTATTCCTCCTAGGGACTAAAATTTTAATTTTGAAAGTAGAACAAGTTTCTCCTTGATTTCTTCCCCCACTTTAAGAGATCTAGAGTGGTGATATATTTATTACATAAAGATGTGATGGAAAGAGCAGTAAAATTCAGTGATTTGAAGTTCTGCAGTCTTATAAAATTGGATTTGAATCTTAGATCAGTCATTTTCTGCCCCTATAACACTGGGTATATTTTTAAACTCTTAGAGATTTTGTTTCCCCATCTCTTAAATAGGGATAATAAAAGCATCACTTTCACAAGGTTACTGAAGGTTGAATAAAGATGAAGGTTGAATAATAAGATGCATCTAAAGGCTGGCTACAAAGCACTAGTTAGTTTTAACTATAGTTACATATTATCACTACTACAAGAGGTAGTTAAAATGCAATCCAATTTTAACTATCCAGTTCCAGCCTAGTCTTCTATTCTTCCATACTAAGCTATTGTGAGCTATGGTCTGCTCCTTTTTCTTCACTTAGTCACTTAACATAGAAACTCTCAATGTCCAGAATACTTCCATGAGAGGCTATCTGATGAGAGCCCAGCCACAACCATTGTGCTATGGACAAAGGACAATACCTTTTAAGTAATTTTATTAAAAATATTAGTAATCCTAGAACCTTAGTCACCACACTGATAAAGTGTATTCCATGACACTTTTCTGGAATATAGGATAAATGACTGGACAGATGCATAGCTCTGCTTTACTTTTTCTGAATTAACTTGCTACTTGTGACACTCTGAAGGCTTTTGAATTTTTACTAAAATGATGATTCTATGTTTTTAAAAAGGATGTATGTGGTCTTTATAAGTCATATTTCATAACTTATTTCTGTTTTCTCTACTTCCTTTCCTCTGCATTGACTCTGAAGCCTAGTTGTACACCTGACCATAACTGACCTACCCCAAACGACCCCCATACAAAAATATATACCCTTAATAATTGAAGAGAAAAGTGGATTAACTTTTTATTTCACCCACTTAAAAATACCTTTACGTTACATATGATAATAGAGTTGATGACAATTATTTTTTAGTCAAAAGATATTCAATTTCAAAATAGATTTTCCATGAAAATTAAGAAAAGTTGAACAGTAATTAGAATTTCTTATTGTAGGGGCGCCTGGGTGGCTCAGTGGGTTAAGCCGCTGCCTTCGGCTCAGGTCATGATCTCAGGGTCCTGGGATCGAGTCCCGCATCGGGCTCTCTGCTCAGCAGGGAGCCTGCTTCCCTCTCTCTCTCTCTCTGCCTGCCTCTCCATCTACTTGTGATTTCTCTCTGTCAAATAAATAAATAAAATTGAAAAAAAAAAGAATTTCTTATTGTATTTCTATTACAGACTATTTCTGTCTTCAAGTAACTGGATGTGATGCTCTTCAAGGTCTGTTCATGTAATGAAAGTAATAAAAGGAATAAATAAAAGTGGTCAAGGTAATAAATTTAAGAGTAAAAATCTTATATAGCCAAATGAATGTCTAAATTGTGACTTAGCGAGGCTCAAAATCTCCCCCAAATTTCATGTTTAGCAGCACCACAAAGTAAAGTACAGTCTAAAGCTGGTAAGTGTACTGTCAATACTAATTCAATATACTATGGTGCTTTAAGAGATTAATCATTTATGCTTAATTTTATATACATAATTTCTTTCTTTATGACTGTGTTCAATTATTTTGTGGCAGCAATAAATATACTTTGGCTCAAAAGTCCATCAAAAAGTTGCCAAAATTAGATATTTTTATTTTTTTCAATTTTTCTTTAAAGATTCCATTTATTTATTTAACAGAGAGAGACAGAGATCACAAGTAGGTAGAGAGGCAGGCAGAGAGGGGGAAGCAGGCTGAGCTGAAGGCAGAGGCTTAACCCACTGAGAAACCCAGGCACCCCAAAATTAGATGCTTTTAATATGAACAACTGTATTTTCTTATCCTCTTCCTGAACACTTAGCTATAAAACTTGAAATTGTTATTACAGAATATAAAAGAATTCTAACTTCAATGAATATAGATAACAGAATAGGGCCTTATTCATAATATATGTTCAACAAGGGTGTATTAAATTGGATCTAAGTTTTCAAATATTTAGGTTTGAATAAAAATAACTAAATCATACATGAATTAACTCTGTCTATGCTGAATTCTAAAAACACAATTTCACCTTGAGTTATTTACCTTGAAAATTCTCTACTATAAGTATATTTACCTCATCTGAAAACTAGAGGCAAAACCAACAGATATACAGTAGTTGCCCTTTATCTTTAGGAGATATGTTTCAAGACACCCAGTAGATGTAGTAAAGTGAAGAATGTAAGCATGAGGCTATTATGGACCTTTTGGCCATATGTCTACAGTTGATTGCTCATAAGTGAGTCTATGGAAAGAGAAACCACAGATAAGAGGAGGACTACCGTATTCAAGTTCCTTTTTGTCTCCTGATAAAAAGGCATGAGAGGACTTTCTAACTTCAATAGTGTGCTAGAAAATTCTAGTATTTTCTAGCAGAAAATTTTCTGCATTCCCAGGATCCCTTATACCTAAGGCATAACCATATGACCTAAATTTTGCCAATCAAATGTACCATATGGAGTTGGGTTTTTAATTTAGCAATGTAAGAGTTATGTTTTTATAACCCATACATCAAAATGTATAAGACTGGGACGCTTGGACAACTGCCTTCGGCTCAGGTCATGATCCTAGAGTCCCAGGCAGGATCGAGTCCCACATCCGGCTCCCAGCTCCGTGGGGAGTCTGCTTCTCCCTCTGACCTTCTCCTCGCTGATGCTCTCTCTCACTGTCTTTCTCTAAAATAAATAAATAAAATCTTAAAACAAAACAAAACAAAAAAAAAGTATAAGATTAATCACTTAAATCACAGAAAAATCTTTTGAAATCATGACAAATAAATACCTTAACAAATCACAAAAATGGATGAAAGTGTGCAATATACATGACAGATAAAATACCAATTTTTAATATTCAAAAGCTCATATTATTAAGAAGAAATAATATGAGAAAATGCTCAGCCTTATTCATATATAAAGAAAGTGAAATCAAAATAACAATGAGATACTATTTTTCATCTGTCAGATTAGTAAAGATGTAAAGTTTCATGATACCAAGTACAGCCCAAGTTGTGAGAAACAAGGTTCTTTCATTCACTATTGATAACAATGTAAATTAGCTTGGCCTTTGGAGAGGAAATTTGGCAACATCTATCACAAACTTCAGCATGTGCTTGCTTTGACTCACCAATTTCATTTCAAAGAATTTACCCAAAGGATGATCTTAAAAAATTTCGTGAAAATATCTAAAAGGATATTCATCACAAGATTCTGTTCTATTAACTAAAAAGAAAAAAAAAGAAAGAAAAGAAAAAGAAAAGGCTAAATTTCCAAAAGTATGAAAGTAGTTTTTAACATAATGGAGGAGGGTGGGAGAGATGGGGTGGCTGAGTGATAGACATTGGGGAGGATATGCACTATGGTGAGTGCTGTGAATTGTGTATGAAGGATAAATCACAGACCTGTACCCCTGAAACAAATACTATATCATATGTTAATAAACAAAATAATAATGGTAATCCATGGAATAGAACATCCTGAAATCATTAGAAAGAATGAATTTGATCTACAGTTAACATAAAAGAGTTTTCCAAGATTAAACAGTAAAGGAAAAGAAGCATAGTGCACATACAGCATTGTCTCTTTGGTAAGCGTTTTAAAGGATATTCACTAGCTGGTTGCCTCTGGTGACAGAATGTAGTTAAATTTTTCAACAACACCTTCTACCACCATTCTTCTTTTTTTTTTTTTTAAGATGTTATTTATTTATCAGAGGGGGGGGGAGAGAGTGAGCACAGGCAGACAGAATAGCAGGCAGAGGCAGAGGGAGAAGCAGGCTCCCTGCTGAGCAAGGAGCCCGATGTGGGACTCCATCCCAGGACGCTGGGATCATGACCTGAGCCGAAGGCAGCTGCTTAACCAGCTGAGCCACTCAGGCGTCCCTACCACCATTCTTCTGACATGTCACTTCGCCACACCCATATCAAGAGGTGGAGTCAAATTACCATCGCCCCCTCTGTGAATCTGTACTCCTTACGTGATCTGTTTTTGACCAAGAGAGTGCAGTGGAACTGTGGTTTCTGAGGCTCTGTCAGGGAAGACCATAGTTTCCACCTGGTCTCTCAGAATGCCTGCTCTCCTATGACCCCTGTTCTGATGTTCCATGGCTCACTCTCTATCTCTCTCTCTCAGTCTCACTCACACCAGAAGATAATACGGTCTTGTATTGCAGAAAGAGAATGTGCCACCCAAGAACATAGCCAAAGCGATGAAGACAACTTTAGACATGTCTGCAGCAGTAAAAAAACACAGGATTTTAAACAGAAAACTTGAGGCCTGTTTGCCCTGGAAGATACCACTGGATTAGAAAACTCTCATCAAATCTGGACCCAGAAGGAGAGAAAAGTGCACACCAAAAGGATCAGTGCAATTCTCTAGAAACCAGCAGTGACCAATGCGGACCCCCCTCCAGGGGATGTTAAGACCGGCCTCTGAAGACAAGGGTTCCAGTGGGCCTGCCTTGGGCTCTCCTGGCTGGCCTGGAACCCTCAAGCTCTCCCCAGACTCTGGGGAGGCATCTCGAGGGAACTCTCTTGCAGCCCTAAGCGAGGCTTGGAGGAAAAGGTCGTTCTCGTTTCTTGGAGAAAAGCTTGACATCCACCTTCTGAATCCTATTAGAACTTACCGGGGTTGGAGCCCCAAGAACCGAGGACCCTGACCAGGCTGCTTCTGGAAGTTCACATCAGGTCTCTGATGCTTAGACCGAGGCCACTTCTTAGGCCGAGCTCCTGACAGTGCTGTCCCAAAACAAGCTAGAGAGAACGAACGCAGACCTGCCCCAAAGACACTTCTGGTCCTGGAACACCGCCCAGGCGGACCCTCTGAAGGACTGAGGGGCCACGTCTCCAAGTCCTCAGAAGAAAGGGGCCAACAGCCAAATGGCCATCTCTTCAAGGCACAGGCCATCAGCCTAGAATTTGATTTCTCTGACCACGCTGGCAGCAAAGAGCCACCCCCATCACGAAAACTGCAAAAGAGACTCAAGGCCTCCCTCGCCCCACCCAGGATGAAAGGCCACACAGGGAAAGGCCCCTCCCCCCCCGACCCAGGAGGCAGCAGAGGGTCCCGTTTCCGCTCCCCGGGGCATCTCACAACCTGCACTGGGACAAGCTGCATGGCCCACACTTGAATCTGTCAGGAAGTGGTGGAGAAGCAGAGCCTCAAGGACGCCCCCAGAGCGGCCTGTGGCGGACCAAACGAGTGTGGTGACCGCGGAGGAAGAAGACTCACCTCCCCACAAGTCGGTGCTTTGAGCCTCAGCGGATGATACTTTCAGGGTGCAGACCGCTGCTGTGCCTTGGCAGCGGCGGGTGAGGAGGGACCCGCCAGTCTTCCCGCGCTGGGGGTCCCACCAGCGGGTCCCGGGAGAGTCGCACACACTGCGCAGGCTCAGCCAAAGCCCCGTCTTGTCAGCAGGATTCCCCCTGCCGTGCTCCTAAGGGAGAAAGAACCCTCTAAAGTTCTAGGCACTGGGGCTGAGGTAGACTATCTGGAGCACCTTGGGACTTCTTGTTTAAGGAGGCTCTTTTGAAGAAACAGTCTCTATACCTCGAGGTCAATCTGCTCCGGAAGGACAGGGCTCAGAGACAGGCGTCAGTGGTGCCCGAGACAAGCACTGCACACCACGCGGTAGCGCTTTCCTCAAGAACTTTCCTGAGGCGAAGCTCTGGGAATTGGATCCCTTACGAGCTTCAAACGTACCTGTGTCCTGTGTGTCCTCCAACCTTGTGTGCTCTCAGGCCTACAAGTTTGCTGCTGCCCATGGTACTCACGGTGGACAAGCGGCAATACAGCCACAGGACTTGGCCACAGCAGTGGAAACGACACAAAAGTCTTTGTTTCTGAAAAGCAAGTGTGAAGAGCTGCGCCTGAAGACCTCGAAGATGGGGGACAACACCGACGGGTTTGAGGGGATCCTTTACCAGGTGATAGAAGCGCCTCAGACACAGAAGGAATTTGCCGAAGCCAAAATCCAGAAGGTTCTTTTTTCTTTTTTTTTTTTTTTTTATTTTTCTTTTAAACCATTCAATCCTTGCTTCACTTGGTGGTTTCTCATGAAAGATACATTTAAATTTGGCAAAGTGAGTGTGTGTGTGTGTGTGTGTGTGTGTGTGTGTGTGTGTTTCACTACAGGCATCTGTACAAATCTGACTGGAAGGACTGCAGGGCTGTAGAGAAGCCTCCACCATAGACTTGTAAGGACCTCAGGTAAAGCAAAGACCTTCCCCCTTGCATCCAGAAAATAGTTTCAGTCTCCCAATAATGCTGAGGTCATTCCTGTTCCTGAGTCAAACCTGCACCCCCTTTTTATCAAGGAAAATATTCCTTTTATTTGAGCATTCAGAAGCATGTCCAAAACACCGGAAAACTTAACGTGAACTTATTTTTAAACAGCAGGTTACTTTTTTTTTTTTTTGCAAATCAGTATCTTTATATTTAATTCTTTTTTTTTTCCATTTCCGGCTGCCTTTATTTACTTACTGAAGTATAACTGATGTGACAGTATGTTAGTCTCAAATGTACATAATAATTCAATATTTGTATATATTGTAAAATGATCACCACCATAAATACAGTTAGCATCCAACACCATACACAACTAAATTGTTTTTCTTGTGATGAGAACTTTCTAGATCCACTCTCCTAGAAACTTTCAAATATGCAGTGCTGTTCTATAGTCACCATACTGTACATTACATTCCCATTACTTATTTATTTCATAAGTGGAAATTTGTACCTTTTACTTCAGTTCACTCGTTTCAACCACTCACATGCTCTTGCTTCAGGCAACCACCCATCTTTTCTCTATATCCATGAGCTCAGAGGTTATTTTTAGTTTCCATGTAAAAGGGAGATCATATGGTATTTATCTGTTTCTGTCTTAAATATGTCATTTAGCATAATAACTTCATGTCCATCCATATTATTGCAAATGGCAATATTTCATTCTTTTTTATGGCTGAATAATATTCCATCACATATATATAAACACGTTTTCTTTATCCATTCATCAGTGGGCATTTTAGGTTGTTTTCATTCCATGGCTATTGTAAATAATGCTACACTGAACATAGGAGTATATATATATATGTTTTCAAATCAGTTTTTTCGGTTTTTGTCAGATAAATATCCAGAGTGGAATTGCTGGATCATATGGTAATTCTATTTTTAACTTTTTGAGGAAATCGCATTCTGTTTTTCATAGTGACTGCTCCAATTTACATTCCCAAGAACAGTGCAAAAGTGCTCCCTTTTGTCCATATCCTCACCAACACTTGTTATTTCTTGTCTTTTTGATAATAGCCATTCCAACAGGTATGAAGTGATCTCTACTGGGGTTTTAATTTGTAGTTCTTTGATGATTAGTGATGTTAAGCATCTTTTCATGTACTGGTGGGCCATTTTTATGTCATATTTAGAAAAAAGACTATTGGGCTGCAAATACAGAGAACAAACTATTGGTTGCCAGAGGGGAGGGAGTCAGAAGACAGGCAAAATGGGAAAAGGGGAGAAGAAAATATAGACTTCCAAAGGGGAGTAGGCGATATAGAATTCCAGTTTTGAAATGAAGAAGTCAGAGGAATAAATGGCACAGCCTAGGGAATATGGTCAATGATATTGTAATAACATTACATGGTGACAGATGGCAGCTACAGTTGTGGTGAGCAGAGCATAATGGATAGAGAAACTGAACCAATATGATGTGCTCCTGAAACTAAGGTAACTGCATGTCAAATCTACTCTAAAAAATTAAAAGAAAAAGTAAAGAAAATGCTTATTCAGATACTCTGCCCATTTTTTATTGGATTATTTTGTTATTGTTATTGTTGTTGTTGACTTGTATGAGTTCTTTTATATCTTTTGGATATTAGCCTCTTATCAGATACCTGATTTGAAAATATTTTCTCCCATTCCATAATTTGCCATTTCATTTTATTGAAGGTTTCCTTTGCTACACAGAAGCTTTGTTTAGCTTGACATGACCCCACTTGTTTATTTTTGTTTTTGTTGCCTTTGTTCTTGGTTGAAATCCAAAAACCATTACCAACACTAACGTCAAGGAGCTTACTGCCTATGTTTTCTTCAAGAAATTTTATGGCTTCAGGTCTCATATTCAAGTCTTTAATGCATTTTGAGTTAATATTTGTGTATGATGCAAAATGTCATACATTATTTGATTTAGCACATTTTTGATTTGCAGATGTTGAACTTGCCCTACACACTTGGAATAAATCCCACTTGATTATGCTCTATGATTCTTTCAATGTATTGTTGAATTTCATTTGCTAGTATTTAGTGGAGGATTTTTGCAACTATGTTCATCAGGGATGTTGGCCTGTAATTTTCTTTTCTTGTGGTGTCCTTGTCTGGTTTGGTTTCAGTGTAATGCTGGCTTCATAAAATGAGCTTGAAAATTTTCCCTCCTCTTCTATATTTGGAAGAGTTTGAGAAGGATTGGTACTAATTCTCCTTTGAATGTTTGGTAGAATTCATCAGTGAAACTATCTGATCCTGGACTTTTGCTTATTGGGAGGTTTTTTGATAATTGATTTAATCTCCTTCCTAGTAATCAATCTGTTCAGGTTGTCAATTTTTTTCACGTTTTGACTTTGGAAGCTTGTATGTTTCTAGGATTTTATCCATTTTCTCTAGGCTATCCAAGGTGTTGTAAGATAATTGTTCATAGTTCTCATAACAATTCTTTGTATTTCTTTCTGTTTGTTTTTGTAGTTTTGTTGAGATTTCATTGACAAAGAATACTGTGTAGTTTTCATATTATTTTATCTATTTTTTATCATGCTAAGTGTACTCTTTAATCACATCACATATTTCACCAACCCTCTACAACCTGATTCTTTATATTTCTGATACCCCAATACTAATGTCTCCTGTTTCATTTCTGATTTTATTTATTTGGTTCATCTTTCTTTTTTTTTTCTTGGTGAGTCTAGCTAAAAGTTTATCTATTTTGTTTATCTTTTCAAAAAACTAGGTCTTAGTTTCAGTGACATTTTTTTTCCTCTATTGCATTTATTTCCACTCTGATTTTTTTTTTTAATTTTCTTCTACGAACTTTGGGTTTGTTTGTTATTTCTTTTTTTTTTTAAGATTTTATTTATTTATTTGTCAGAGAGATAGAGTACAGGCAGGCAGAGTGGCAGGCAGAGGGAGAAGCAGTCTTCCCGTGGAGCAAGGAGCCCAATGTGGGACTCAATTCCAGGGCACTGGCATCATGACCTGAACCACAGGCAGTCACTCAACCGACTGAGACACCCAGGCATCCCCATTTGTTATTTCTTTATAGTTCCTCAGAGACATGTGGGATCAGCTCCCAAAAAGCAAATATTATGATGAATTAAGTCAAATGAATAATTGGTTTCCCAGTGCATATAAAGGTTATGTTTACACTATACTGTAGATTATTAAGTGGTGAATAGATTTATGTATAAACACAATGTACATGCCTTAATTAAAAAACACTTTATTGTTATAAATGTTAACTATCATCTAAGCTTTCATTGAATTATAATCTTTTTGCTGGTGGAGGGTCTTGTCTCAGTCTTCATGGCTGCTGACTGATCAGCGTGCTGGTTGCTGAAGGTTGCATGATTTATACTAAGACAACACTGAAATTAGCCACATCACTTTAGCTCTTAACAAGTCAGCTTCCCCTTTAAGGATTTGAAGCTAGCCATTGACTTCTCCTCTCTAGTTATGAAAAGTCCTTGCAGGCATCATCTTCTAATATATGGCTGTTTTATCTACAATTGAAAATCTGTTGTTTCGAGTGCTACTTTCATTATCTTAGTAGATTTTCTTGATAACTTGATTGAGTTTCTCCATCAACACTTGCTCCTTCGTCTTGCCCTTTTAGGTTATGGAGATGGCTTCTTTCTTTAAACCTCACAAACTTCTACTAGATTCACACTTTTCTTCTGCAGCTTCCTTACCTCTCTCAGACTTCTTAAAATTGAAGAGAGTTAGGGCCTGCTCTGGATTAGGCTGTGGTTTAAGGAAATATGGCTGTTCTGATCTTCTAACCAGACCCCTTAAGCTTTCTCCATATTAGTCATGAGCCTGTGTTGATTTATCATTATTCGTGTGTTCACTGGAGAAGCATTTTTAGTTTCCTTCAAGAACTTTACCTTTGCATTAACAACTTGGCTAACTGACCCAGGAGGTCTAGCTTTCAGCCTATCTTGGCTTTCAACATGTCTTTCTCACTAAGTCTAATTATTCCTAATGTTCAATTTCAAGTAAGAAACATGTGACTCTCCCTTTCACTTGAACACTTAGAGGATATTGTAGGTTTATTAACCTGCCTAATTTCAACATTGTTGAGTCTCATGGAATAAGGAGGGCCAGAGACAGGGAAATAGCCAGTTGTTGGAGCAGTCAGAACACACACAACATTTATCAATTTTGCTTGTTTTGTTACATGGGCATGGTTCATAACACCACAAAACAATTAGAGTAGTAACACCAAAGATTACTCATCATAGGTTACCATAACAAATATAATAATAATGAAAAAGTTTGAAATACTGTGAGAATTACCAAAATGTGACACAGAGACACAAAGTAAGCAAATGCTGTTACCAAAATTCTACTGCTTGACACAGGTTGCCACAAAACTTCAGTTGTTAAAAGCATAATATCTGCAAAGCATAATGATGTAGAGCACAATAAAACAACGTATACCTGATGTCAGTGTATGGAGAACCACTGTCCACCTATATGTATTTTTATAAAGCTTTCTTAAAGTAAATTTACATTAATTACTTCAAATACTTCAAATAAAAGCATCCTAAAATAGAAACCATGGCAGTTCATTGAAAAGCATTACAGAAAGTACAATACAGCTAGTAAAATTTGAGTTATAGTAATGATTGAAATTTGGGAATAATCGGACATTTACTGCTTTGGTGTAAAAATATAATATATATGTAGATATATATAGTTTGATGTGCATTGTGCATTTTAAATGTTTTCTGCCATTGCTTTCTTTTGTTTTTATTTATAATGTGATATATTTGATATGTTTGTTTCTGGTCACTGCTAGGTTATCCAGATAAATTTCAAAGAATTTGATCTGAAGATAGGCTGTGATACCTTGACAATTGAAGATGGGGTGAAGTTGGAGACTCCAGATCGTGCTCCAAATGTAAGTTCTTAATATTTCATTCTTGACTTCACCTATCAGGTCTTTATGAAATTTAACCCTTTTTCTTCCATTAGTTTCTCCCACTACCACCAACATAAGTATAGAAACTTAGTTATTATCAGTTTATATATAGTATATTTATTAGTCCTTCCTCAATAAGTCTTAAGGTATTCAATCCAAACACAATTTCTTAGAATCCATTGCCAGATAGAAGCCCATTGGAAATAGAGGCCTAGAGTGAAATTGTACAGTGCTTGATTGGGGCTTGTTTTGGAAAACACTTTTGCCTCCACAGAGTTAAAAGGTAAACTGAAAAGGGGTGCCTGGATGGCTCAGCTGGTAGAGCATGAAATTCTTATTCACCATGTTGGGTGTACAGATTACTTAAAAATAAAATCTTTTAAAAAAAGAAAAAAGGTAGACTGGAAAAACAAATATAAATTTGATCCCAGAGACTCTGATACTAAAGATGGTGGGTACTACTCACTCACTGGTAGCAAAATCATACCTAGCCATCAAGAACTGGAGTTGAGTTTATTAGTGGTTTGACATTTGACATAGTTAGCAATGAACCACGCTTGGAGTTGAGGTAATTAAAATAGACTAAATATGGTTCTTAATGTGACTTAAAAGAATGAACATATATTGAAAAAGGGCAAATGTTAAGAAATTATTTACTGCCCAGTTCTTGGACTATTCATTCCAACAATCTGTATATGATACTGGCATGAACAAATGTTTTGGGGAGACTATATTGTTCTCCCTGCTTTGAACCTAAAACCTTAGAGTATGGTTTCTCTCAGAATTCCCTAATAACTGTTGATTTGCAGTTCAGACTCTATCAACCTGATTTTTTCAAAATGGTGTCTTTTTGCATCACAGTTACCTGGGCCACTTTTTAAAATGTAGAATTCTGGACCCCCTAAGTGATTTACTGAATCAGTATCTCTGGGACCAAAAATCTACACAGTTTTTTTTTTTTTTTAAAGATTTTATTTATTTGATAGAGAGAAATCACAAGTAGACGGAGAGGCAGACAGAGAGAGAGAGGGGAAGCAGGCTCCCCGCTGAGCAGAGAGCCCGATGCAGGACTCGACCCCAGGACCCTGAGATCATGACCCGAGCCGAAGGCAGCGGCTTAACCCACTGAGCCACCCAGGTGCCCCTCTACACAGTTTTTATCTTTCTCTAACTTGATACAAATACCTAAATATACCAGAAATTTTTATAATATTTGAATACTTTTTCCACATTCCTTGACATTATATATGACAGATATTTACCCACTGGGATAAAGGAGTGGGAAACAGAGCCAAAATCCATGAAATCAATTTTTTAAAATTATAGTTGACATGAAACATTATATTAGATTCAGGTATACAGCATAGTAATTCAATAATTACATATATTACAAAGTGCTCACCAGGATAGATGTAGTTACCATCTGTCATCTGTTTATACCACCCACTGCACCCCTTACCCCGCAACTACCAGCTTGTTCTTTATATTTATGAGTCTGTTTCTGTTGTGTTTTGTAAATTTGCTTTGTTTTTTAGATTCCATGTATAAGTAAAATCATATGGTATTTGTCTTATTTCATCTAACTTATTTCTTTTAGCATACTACCCTCTAGGTTCACCCATGTTATTGTGAATAGCGCGATTTCATTCTTTGCTTTTGGCTGAGTACTATTCCATTATATTTATATACTACATCTTCTTTATCCATGGAAAGCCTATGCTCTCTCTAAAGGGGGCAAAAGATGGTCCCAGACAGTTTTTGCTATGTGAGAATCCAGGCCTAGGATTGATAGTTTGTCAAAAGAAATCACAAATTCAGATTTTCGATGTGCAATTTTCAGTTATTTGAAACACAGCTCTTCCCAAATACTAAGTAAAAAAAAATATATCTACTGATCAGATTAGCTCTGTGGCAAGCAATTTTTAATACAATATTAAAATTTAATGAAACCCAAACTATCAGGTATAAAACCACCAGGAAATATAGGAGGAACTATAGATTATGTCTGGAAGATATCAGTCCAATATAGTGAAATATTTACCAGGCTTGTCATCTAGATAAAAATGCTGAGCTTTTTTAGTAGGAGGAGGTGTTAATAATGAAGTCACAAAACAATTTGAGTTACATAACCAAACAGATAGAACTTGTAAAATACTAGCCCTTTTTATCCACCATACTTTAAGAAGCACAAAATGGAATTGTAGTTGGCTTAGAGATAGACAGCTAGTTGTGGTTGAGCAATGAAATCCATGTTGCAGGGGATGGAGAGAGGTTGAAATTGAAGTCAAGTGTGCATTAAAATTAGAAAGAAGAGTAGGTTTAGTTGGGGGGGGTGTTATAGTTTTTGTTTTCCTCCTGGAAAAAAGATAATTAAGAGGGAATACTATAGGGGCCTACTATGTATACATAAGGTAATAAATAAATTCCTAGAAAAATGAAATAAAAACACACATAAATATAATCCCATTGTTTTTTCATTATGAAATTAAACAGAAAAAAAATTTCTCTTTCATATTGCCATAGAATTTTGAAAGATTTACTCCCAGTTTCTGGACTTAATCACATTGGAGGCTGGAAACTAGTCTAGAATCTTGATGGGTAAGTGGGGGTGGGATGCAGGTGCCAGCCAGACACATCTCTGGGCAAGTGTTGAGCTATAAAGTCAGAAGAGGATCTCTACAGAAAAGGGAGCAGGAAAGGGCCCTCTCTTGTCCAGGTTTAAAAACAGTGTTATATATGTGGCATGGTAAATTTCCAAAAGATTATTTTTAGAAACCCATTTGAAGGGAATTTACTCTTACTTATTTTTTAGTTTTAATTTCAGTACAATTAACATATAATTTATATTAGCTTCAGGTATATGATATATTGGGTCAACAATTCTATATTTTACTCAGCACTTACCATGGTAAGTGTACTCATAATCCCCTTTACCTGTCTCACCCATCCCCCACCCACCTCCACTCTAGTTACCATCTGTTTGCTCTCTATATGTAGAAGTCTGGAGGTTTTTTGGTTTGTTTGTCTCTTTTATTCCTTGTTCATTTGTTTTGTTTCTTAAATCCCACATATGAGTGAAATCATGATACTTGTCTTTCTCTGACTGACTTATTTCACCTAACATTATACTCTCTAGATCCTATCCATGTTGCTGCAAATAACAAGATCTCACTCTTTTTATGATTTAGTAATACTCCATTGTGTGTGTGGGTGTGTCACATCTTTTTCTTTATCCATTCATCTATTTTTTAAAATTTTTTGCCGTTGATTTTTTTTAAGATTTTTTATTTTATTTATTTATTTAACAGAGAGATCACAAGTAGGCAGAGAAGCAGGCAGAGAGAGAGGAAGGGAAGCAGGCTCCCTGCTGAGCAGAGAGCTCAGTGTGGGGCTCCATCCCAGGACCCTGGGATCATGACCCAAGCCAAAGGCAGAGGCTTTAACCCACTGAGCCACCCAGGCACCCCTATCCATTAATCTATTGATGGACATCTGTGTTGCTTTTGTAATTTGGCTATTGTAAATAATGCTGCAATAAACAAAGAGCTGCATGTATCTTTTTTAATCAGTGTTTTTTGTTTTTTGGTAATTCTATTTGTAAGTTTTTGAGAAAACTTCGCATTGTTTTCCACAGTAGCTGAACGCGTTTGCTTTCCCGCCAACAGTGCACAAGTATTCCTTTGTCTGCACATTCTCACCAACATTTCTTGCTCTTTGTGTTCTTTATTTTAGCCAATCTGGAAGGTGTAAGGGGATATTTCATTATGCTTTTGATTTGCATTTCCCTGATGATGATGTTAAGCATCTTTCCAAGTGTCTGTTGACCATTTGTATGTCTTTCTTAGAGAAATCTATTCATGTCTGTTCATGTTTTCAGCCATTTTTAAATTAGATTATTTATTTTTTAGGGTGTTGAGCTATATAAATTCTTTATGTATTTTGGTTACTAATCCTTTATTGGATATGTCATTTGCAAATATCTTCTCCTATTCAATAGGTTGTCTTTTTAGTTCTGTTGAATGTTTCCATCACTGTGACTGTGCAGAAGCTTTTTACTTTGATGTAGTCTTAATTGTTTATTTTTGCTTTTGTTTACCATGTCTCAGGATGTATGTCTAGAAAAATGTTGCTGTAGCTAATGTCAGACATATTACTGTCTATGTTCTCTTCTAAGATTTTTATGGTTTCAGGTCTCACATTTTGGTCTTTCGCCCATTTTCAATTTATTTTTATGTATGGTATAAGAAAGCAGTCCTGTTATAGCATATTGATGTCCAGTTTTCCCCACACCATTTGTTGAAGGGACTGCCATTTTCCTATTGCATATTCTTGCCTCCTTTGTCAGAGATTAATTGACATATAGTTATTTCTGGGTATTCTATTCTGTTCGAGCTATGTGTCAGTTTTTGCGCCAGGACCTTACTGTTTTGATTACTTTAGCTTTGTAGTATATTTTGAAATCTTGGCTTGTGATACCTCCAGTTTCCTTCTTTTTTTTTCAAGGTTATTTTGGCTATTTAGGATCTTTTGTGGTTCCATACAAATTTTAGGCTTGTTTTTCCTAGTTCTATGAAAAATGCTGTTGGTATTTTGATAGGGATTGCATTCAATCTGTAGGTTGCTTTGGTAGTAGGGACATTTTAGCAATATTTTTTCTCCTAGTCCATGAGCATGGAATATCTTTCCATTTGGTGTAATCTTCCAGTTTATTTCATTAGTGTTTTATAGTTTTCAAAATACAGGTCTTTCACCTCAGTTAAGTTTAGTCCAAGGTATTATTTTGGTGCAAATGCAAGTGGGATTGTTTTCTTAATTTCTCTTTCTGCTACTTCATTATTAGTGTATAGGAATGCAACAGATTTCTGTATATGGATTTTGTATACTCTTATTGATGTGATGTATCATGTTGATTGATTTGCAATTATTGAATAACCCTTGCATTCCAGGACTAAATCCCACTCGATCATGAGTGATTTTTTTAATGTATTATTAGATTCAGATCCTAATATTTTGTTGAGGATTTTTGCATCTGTATTCATCAGAGATATTGGTAGTTCTCTTTTTTTGTGGTGTCCCTATCTGGTTTTGGTATCAGGGTAATGCTGGCCTTATAGAATGCATTCAGAAGTTTGGGATAGTTTGAGAAGAATAAGTATTAATTCCTTTTTAAATGTTTGGTAGAATTCATCTGTGGAAACATCTTGTCCTGGACTTTTGTTTGTTCGGGGTTTTTGATTACTGATCTAATTTTATTGCTAATAATTAGTCTATTCAAATATTCTATTTCTTCCTGATTAAATTTTGGGAAGTTATATACTTTAGGAATTTATCCATTTCTTCTAGGTTACCCAATTTGTTGACATAAGACTTTTTTCATAATATATTCCCATAATCCTTTGTATTTCTCTGGTGTCAGTTCTTATTTGTGATTTTGTTTATTTGAGTGGTTCTTTCTCTTTATTTTTTTAAGTGAGTCTGGCTAAAGGTTTAGAAATTTTTTAATTTTTTCCAAGAGCCAATTCCTGGTTTCATTGATTTGTTCTGTTGTTTTTTGTTTCTATTTCACTTATTTCTGCTCTAATAATCCCTATTATTTTCTTCTTTTCACTGGCTTTAGGTTTTGTTTGTTCTTCTTTTTCCAGCTTCTTTAGGTGTAAGGTTAGATTGTTTGTTTCAGATTTTTCTTGCTTCTTGAGGTAGACCTGTGTCACTATAAACTTTTCTCTTAAAACAACTTTTGTTGCATTCCCAAAGATTTTGGACCATTGTGTTTTCATTTTCATTTGTCTCCATGTATTGTTTTTCTCTTTGATTTCTTGGTTGACCCATTCGTTGTTTAATAGCATGTTTATTTAACCTCCATATATTTGTGTCCTTTCCAGATTTTTTTCTTGTGGTTGATTCTTGGTTTCAATTTTTTGGAAATTATTGAGACATGTTTTGTGACTTCACATGTGATCTATTCTGGAGAATGTTCCATGTGTACTTGAAAAGAATGAGTATTCCACTGTATTAGGATGGAATGTTCTGAATATATCTGTTACATCCATCTAGTCCAAAGTGTCATTCAAAGATGCTCTTTCCCTGTTGATGGTTGTAATGACACAACCATTGATGTAAGTGGGATATTAAAATCCCTCACAGTTATTGTATCACTATCGGTTACTTATTTTATGTTTGTTATTAACTGTTTCATGTAACTGGTGCCCCTATTTTGGGTGCATATATATGTACAATTATTATATCTTCTTGTTGGAATGTTCCCTTTATGATTATGTAGTGTCCTTTCTCTCTTGTTACAGTCTGTTTTAAAGTTTATTTTATCCAACATGAATATTGCTGACTTTTCACTTCCATTTGCATGATAAATGCTTTTCTATCCCTTAATTTTCAATCTGAATGTGTCTTTAGGTCTGAAATGAGTATTCTGTAAGCAACATATTAGATGGCCTTGCTTTTTTTAATCCATCCATCATCATATATCTCATAATTGGAGCATTTAGTCCACTTACATTCAAAGTAGTTATTGATTGGTATGCACTTCTTGCCATTTTGTTACTTGTTTTATGGTTGTTTTTGTAGTTTTCTCTGTTCCTTTCTTCTCTTGTTCTCTTCTCACGATTTTCTGGCTTTCTTTAGTGATATACTTGGATTTCTTTCTCTTTATCTTTTGCATATCTATTACCAGTTTTTGATTTGCGGTTACCGCTAGGTGTATATATAACATTTTATATATACAGCGGTCTATAGTAACTTAATGGTTGCTTAAGTCTGAGCCCATTTTTAGAGCACTAAATTTTTATTCCTCTTCCCCACAGGTTTTAGGTATATGGTGTCATACTTTAAATACTTTAAATCCCTTGACTGATTTTTACAGATATACTTATTTTACTGCTTTTGTGCTTCCTAATTTTCTTCTTCCTGCTTATGGTCTTTCCTTTTCATTCAGAGAGTCACCTTTAACTGTGCAATATCCCCATGCGGCTATTTGTTGTACTCTCTCTTTAAGAGTGGGGACTCAGTTTCCCAGAGCCTAGTCCAAGCATTTTTAAAGTTCCAGTTGTTAAGCAGCACTGGTTATAAGAACTCAAGAGGTTAGGTCCCTCTGGTTTCCAAAGCCAGATGTTATGGGGATTTGTCTTCTCAGTGCAGGTCCCCTGTGCCTAGGATTCTTGGTGTAGGATCTGCTCCTCTCCTGTCTCTGTGCATTCCTCCCTCCTGCAGACAGTCCAGAGGGTGAGTTTGGCTCCCAACCATGTCTCCGCCCTTACTATCCTATTTGTCATGGCCTCTTCTCTATATTTAGCTGTGGAGAATCTGTTATACCAGTCTTCAGGTCTTCTTTTTGGTTTATTTATATGATGTGAGTATTATCTTGGTGTATCCTTGGGACAGGGTGAGCCTAGGACCCTCCTACTCTGTCATCTTCTCCAGAAGTCCGAAAAGAATTTATTTTAAATAATGCTCAACAAGTAAAACCAGTCTCCATTTAGACATCTTATTTAGCAATCTGTTCACTCATCTGCAAACTCCTTTTTGCTTTTTTTCTTGTATGATCCATGTGCTAGAGAATCATTTTGGGCACCAAAATTATTTTTTAAATAAATTTTTTTAAAAGATCAAATTTTTGAAAGTCAGGAAACAGTAAAAAGTGAAAAATACATTCATTTAACAGAAAGCCATATAAAATTATCATATTTGAACATATTCTATAAGAGGATGAATTCAGCCCATATTAAATTTTATAAGTTCTGATTAATTTAATAAACACAGGATGCATTATTTTGATAAGTATTTAACCAGGTATGAAACATTCTAATCTATTCTATTTAGGTCATAGGACTGAACTAAGCATTGGAAATACATCGTGTTTTTTCTTTCTCATTTTCTTTCAATATTTAGATTCTGAAAGGTAAAATCAGTTGTTATATTTTCCATAAACAATGTATCCATAAAGTTATAGTATATTCAGCAGCTAAAATAATCCTCTGAAAGCATTAATGATAAAAGGTTTTATAGTTATAAAGTCTTAATTATAAAAGGTTGTTTAAAAATAACTCACATAATTTGTTTCCCTGAAGTACAAAGCATATAGCTTTTGCAATTCACTAATCAAAAATAATTTAAGTGTGCTACATCACTTCACCTTGACACTTTTGCTCCAAAGAAACACTCATGAAAAAATTATCAGCAATAAAATTATTAAGTAATAGTGAATGCACAATAATTTAGTATCATATGCAGTACTAAGTTCTCCATATAGTTTTATCAGATGAGAGTTCCTAAAATTAGTGTACATTTAAGCTGCAAACTTAAATTCACATTCAGAGATCTGTTGCTTCTGCCATTGTTGTCTCGTTAGCCTTTGTTCATTTGCAGCCTTTTCTTTCTCACTCTCATTCTTGTTCATTTTCTCTCTGATGGAGTTATTTGGAAGACATTTTCCCCCAATTTTGAAATAGCATTTTTCATTCCTGGCAACTTCTTGGTAGTGTGGTAACAGGCATCAATAGAGATCAGAATGTGAACTTGGCCAGTTGATAATTCACATAATGGATTTCAACCATTGTGCTATTATCTTTTAAGGGCTGTTAAAAGAAAGTTAACTTCTCACAGATTGTTTTCCATGTGCTATTTTCATACTTAAGCATAAATTCATCTAGTTTTGGAAATGGATATAATAAATTTGAGAGAACTAACTGTAATGATAGTACAGTTACTGACATTGAACTTACCTCCAGCCTTTATTTCATCTGCAAAAAGAAGAAGATGCTGATTTGTCTACTCTTCTCATCTTTGTAGCATCAAACTAAGGTGATTAGAAATGCACTCTGTTGGGACACCTGGGTGGCTCAGTCTGTTGGGCATCTGCTTTCCACTCGGGCCATGATCCCAGGGTCTTGGGATCGAGTCCCACATTGGGCTCCATGCTCAGCAGGGAGTCTGCTTCTCCCTCCTCTCTTCACCCCCTCATGCTTTCTCTTTCTCTTTTTCTCTCAAATAAATAAATAAAATCTTTAAAAAAAAATAAAGGAAAAAGAAGTGAACTCTGTCAAGCATGTGATTCTCTTTCCTTTTCCTGCCTTTCCTCTCACATATTTTGTTGTTCCATTATTGGCCCCACGGTAAGACTGTAAAGAATAATTAAGTGAAAACTTGAAAAATAATAGATGAAAAAAAAAGTGTTCCTTTCCTAAGATATCCCTGGAAATTTTATGAGTTTTCACTGATATTGGATGACATTATATTTGAACAAGCAAAAATTGGGGTGCCAAGCAAGGGTATAAACTCCCTTCTGGGAGAGAGTGGCAACCTGGAGCAGGGCAGAGAGAGCATGCAAAGACTGTATCCACTGGCCTCCATTACCTGAGAGCACCTTCTTAGATGCCTACTTGAATGGCAAACCAGAAACCTGCCCTCAGGCCAAAGCTCCTGAGAGTTAGTCTCTCTAAGAATTACAGTCTCTCCAAGTTCTCTCCAAGTATTACAGTTCTCTCCAAGAACCGTCTCTCCAAATATTACAGTCTCTTAAGATCCAGGATTCCCAAGTTTCTCTAGCCTCTAGAACAGGGTGATTGAGGGGTATCCTCTAAGTGGAACCCACAAAACCTAAGGCACAAAATGCATGTAAAAGCTCCCATCTGGGAAATACTGATGCTCTGCAGAACTGCAGAGGGAGAGTTTAAAGATCATATCAAGCAACTAAAATGAACATGTAGGTGTCACCCACCAGGAGAAAGAAAAAAAAAAATTTAATTTAAAAAAGATGGTGGGCACCTGGGTGGCTCAGTAGGCTAAAGCCTCTGCCTTCGGCTCAGGTCATGATCCTGGGGTCCTGGGATCGAGTCCCACATTGGGCTCTCTGCTCAGCAGGGAGCCTGCTTCCCTCTCTCTCTCTGCCTGCCTCTCTGCCTACCTGTGATCTCTGTCTGTCAAATAAATAAATAAAATCTTTAAAAAAAAAAAAAAAAAAGATGGCGCCTGCCAAATAGAGCACAAAAATGGCACCTTCCAGTTGAAAAGAGGTTGAAGGGGAGCATATAGATGGTGTCCACAGGAAAAAAAGAGATGACACCAACTGAGTGAAGCAGAGGGAGAGCATAAGATGATGCCTACCAGTCAGTAAGCCCCTAGAATGTGTGTCCCTCTTGCCAATAATTTAATATTAGCAAATGAGCCTCATTTAAGTATTGGAATTTCTTGATCAGCTGCTTCTGTGCTGGGTCCTCGGGCCAGTGACCCCAAGTGCACAAACCTTTTAGGAGTCATTTATCAATTTGTTATAGCTTTGTGGGTCCCATGGATGTGAGCCTTATTGGATTTCAAAGTTAGATATTTTGGGGTCTCATGGCTCAGGTGCAGGTATTAACGGATGGGTTGCCCAGTGTGGAGTTCAGACTACTTCAATGTGGACGTTCTTTCATTTTCCCGATGTATAGATATTGCTCAAACAGTTTTTAGGGCTTTTTCCAGGCAAAGTTGTAGCTGCACATTCAGTGTGTCCATGGGAAGAAGTGTTCCCTGGATCCTTTTACATCATCCTTTTGAACTCGAACCTCTCCTTTTTCAGAACCAAAACGTTTTGAAAGAAAAAGATGAACTTACTGCAGAAGTAAACTCCATGGAAAAATCTTTCTCTGACCTCTTTAAGTGGTTTGAGAACAGATGGAGCTGATCAAAGGCTACCATGTAAAGAATCACTGAAGATGTGTACTGAGAATTGAACAGTAAGAATTGAAAAGGAAAGCCAGAGATACCAAGGGCTAAAGGCCCACACAGAAAAGAAACTCACACTGGCAAAAGAGGATGTCACTCAGGTCTGGAGCAAGGCCCAAAATGAGGCTATGGCTTTACAGGTGAGCCTTGAGGAAGGAGCAGATGCACATCTACTCTCTGAAGAAGAGTAAAGAAAACAATGGCCTGACCAGAATCTGTGACAACCTCATTTCCAAGATGAGAAGATGAGACAGGGAAGTCCCTGATCAATACCTATCCTCCCTCCTATTTGTTTTTCTTTCTGTCAGACTCTGTCTGTTAGAAGAGTTCATGTTCTTTCTTCTCTCAACCTCAACTTGTTTTTAAGCTATATTACTTTAAACAGAAAACTAAATAAAATTACTTTTAAGTTAAGGAAAGAGAAAGAGAGCACACTTCTGTGCAGGTGTTCTGGTCAGCAGAATATTCAGAGATCTATTCAGAAACCTGCCTATTCAGAGACCTGTCTGTATGACATTCCAGCCCAGGTTCCTGAAACATGAGTAAAGAAGTCTCCAAAATATTTCAGTCCCCAGTCTTTCTAATATTCCCAACTGACACATTAGACATTATATAGACAAGCTGTTCTCACTGTGACTTCTCTGTTTTCCTCATACACAGAACCAGTGAGCATGATAAAATGATAGTTGTTTTAAACCACAGAATTTGGGGGCAGTTTGTTATGCAGTAGTAGATAACCTGAATGCTTCCCCATCTTCCTTCTCCCATTTTCCATTTTCCAAATGTCCTCGGTTCATTTGGGGTCCATGTTGTCTTGGACAACTGACTTGTCCCCCAGCTCCAAGAGTGAAATAGGTGTTACAGGGTAATCCAATTGGCAGTGCTTTTCCTCTAGCTACAGAGGCTAGTTCATGCAGGTGCACATGATCTAAGCCAGACTCTAATATTCAGGTTGACTATTAAAAGTGTTGGAATTTTCTGTAACAGATGTTTTCTTTGTAGACAGTTTGGACTTCCTGGAGTTCATTTGTTTTTTTAATCCTGAGGGAAGCCAATCTGAAAATGAAGGCAATACATGGAAGAAAAGAGAGTTGAGAACCCCAGAAACTCAGACCTGGGGCTCTGATGACATCATAAACCTTTTAATTAAACTTTTCCCTTAAATTTGTTTTTCTGGATGTTTTAGTTATATACTCCCCCTTTATTATTTAATCCAATTTAGGTTGAGCTTTCTGTTGCTTGCAACCAAAATCATTGTAAACTTTCTATGTATAAACCTAAATTTTTTCTGAAAAGACTCATGTGAGTAGCTACCATGGATGAAAGAACTGAGAAGGAGGGAAGCTTTTATTTTTTATCTTATACCTTTTTATACATTTGAATTATCTAATAGTATGTATCAATTACTTTTTTTCCCCACATCGACAGGAATCATCTAGTTGATGAAATAGGCCATTTTTTTTTGTTTTGTTCATCATATTTTTCAGTATGATATCCAACCACTTTCATATGATTCATAAGTTACTCCATGCTATAACATAAGGTATTGAGTACTTACTATGCTTGGTAATTTCACATGTATTACCTCTTTTTATGCTCACACAAAAGTCCAGTGTTTAATCCCTGTTATCCTCTTGCAGAGTAGGAAAATGAAGCTGAGAGCTATTCAGGAATTTGCCAAACGTGACAAAGCATGTTAAGTGGTAAAATTAGTACTTAGTTAATGGTAAATCAAGGTTTGCCTAATGCCACAGTCAATGGTTATACCTGCCTTACCATCAGTAATTCAAATGCTTGTCCAACTAATATTTGAACATTCTATCCTAAGGTAAGGATAAGCCTTTCAGCCTTTCTTTGTGTTGAAAACAACAAAAATTAGTTATCTCTGTTAATTTCACCTACTGAGAATAGTTGCTTTGTTTTGTTGTTTTGTTTTGTTTTGTTTTGTTTCTGACTATGCTAAACAAACTATCTGGAGGGGTTTTTTTAAATATTTGAAGGCAGCTATCATGGCCACCCTTAATCTTTCCCTACATGCCCTACCATATCCATGCTTACACACAAATATATACATATACAACATATATATGCACACACAGACACCAAAACCATTCTTTTCCTGATGTCTTTAAATCCTATCAGATCATCTATCCCTAAAGCTACCTCTTTCCATTTTCTCACCATTGTGATCTCACTATCTTGCACCTTCTCACCCTTTTAAAATCAAGTAAAGTTGGGTGCCTGGGTGGCTCTGTCAATTAAGTGTCTGCTTTTGGGGCTCAGGTCATGATCCTAAAGTTCTGGGCTCCCTGCTCAGTGGGGAGTCTGCTTCTCCCTCTACCTCTCTCTGCCCCTTCCCCTGCTCGTGCTCTCTCTCTCAAATAGATAAATGAATAAATAAAATCTTTTAAAAAGAAAGAACTAAATAAAGTCTGCAAAGTGTAAGTGGTTTTCCCAAAGACATAGCGCTACCTATTGATTGAACACAGGATGTCTGACTACTGCTTTCTTATGGATCAATACCAATATTCCTCAACAGGCATAAGCAAGATAGTTCTTTATAATGGTATATTTATTCCCATTCAGACAAACAGACAAGTAGATAAATAGGCAAACAGATCATTATTTTGATATCCCATTAATATATTAGCAACTTTGGATGAAAATCCAACCATGAAAGATTAGGCTGAATATTTGAGACCAGACACTAAAAATTTAGAATGCTTACCAATGTGATAGAATAAATAACACTTGAGGTTTTTTTTTTTTTAAGATTTTATTTATTTAATGGAGAAAGAGACAGTGAGAGAAATCAGGCTGAGGGACTGGGAGAGGGAAAAGCAGGCTTCCTGCTTGAGCAGGGAGCCCAATGCGGGGGGACAGATTCCAGGACCCTAAGATCATGACCTGAGCCGAAGGCAGACGCTTAACATCTGAACCACCCAGGTAGCCAACAATTGAGATTTTTTTAAGTGCTGTGACAGACATTTCGAAGAAGCAGTGTATCTAAATCAGCCTGTATTTAGTTGTGAGTTGGAAACAATTCCTGGCTAAGAACATATGCCCAGTTTAGAATTATGCATTTCTCTTCCAGAGAGAGCATTTCACAAGAAAGTTTTATCATTTCCATCGTCAGAGTCTATGAAAAAAATGGTATCTGGGAAAATTGTACAGATGCCAATAAAGAGGCAACAACATAAGCCCATATTCAGTCTCTGGCTCTGTAAGGAAAGAGGAATTATGCTTTGGAAAGAAAGTGATTATCACATAACATCTACCATAGCTCTCAGTTGCTGTAGATAGTGCACATAATATAGTCCCATAGTACCCACCCTCCAACCTTCACTCCCTTTTCCTTGCTACCCACCCACTTCCTACACATACCCTATCAACCCTACAGACACATATCATGTATATGTGGGAATTTTACCCATTTAACCACAATCATCTCTGTGATACCTAAACAGAAGTCTTCCTTCTATTTAACAATAAAATGGTTATAATTTGCCTTGTGTTCATTAGGTATAATGGAGAATTAATCAATGAAAGGACCAGGTAATCCCTCTAAATTGTATTTGCTTTTTCTCTAGCCCTCCCTAATAAACTGTCTGTGGAATGAGATCTCAGGACAATGAAATAAAAAGTGCATTCCCTCAGACCATCCTCCCTTATACAGGCTTCCATTAGGAGATTCTGTCTTCCAGCTTCCCTCAATTATCCCAACATTAGTCTTATTTCTTATAAAGTCCTAAATCACTTCACTTCAGTTTTTTTTTTCCTTGACCATATTCTAGGCTTCACTTCTTAAAAATAACAGATTATTTTTTTTAAAGATTTTATTTATTTATTTGACAGGGAGATCACAACTAGGCATAGAGGCAGGCAGAGAGAGGGAGGGAAGCAAGCTCCTCACCGAGCAGAGAGCCTGATGTGGGGCTTGATCCCAGGACCTTGAGATCATGACCTGAGCTGAAGGCACAGGCTTAACCCACTTAGCCACCCAGGTGCCCCAAAATAACAAATTATTATTCTGCTCCAATCTTTGATGTCTTGGTTATACTTTTAAAAATGCACTTAAAAATAGTTTATTAGCATGTGCCACAAAGAATAATGTTCATATTTTAATTGGTACTGCTGGGATTCTCCTATTTCAGTCATTTAAAATATTATGTCCTAAACAGAAGGATTCTTACTATGACTCTAAGCAGAAAAACTGTTTCTTTGTCTCCAGAAGATTATCCATACTTTATTTCCTACCCAAGTCCTTAAAAGAGTTGTGAACTTTGTCATCTCATTAAGTATAAACTCTGTGTTTCATGGAAACATTTTCCTATAGTTCATGATAATTAATAGGTTCCTTATATAAAGTGCCATAAGCTTTTGTATGAAGTTATACACAACTTCGTAAAAGCCCAAACATATGTGAAACTGACGGGAACGTACTGACTAATTTACTTGGTCTTACTCTGACTCACTACACGTCATTGTTTACGTCAGAGTTCATAAATCATACTTTGTTTGGAAAAGATGATTCATATACAAGTCTCAACTGATTGAATAAAAACTGAGCTTGTGTACAATATAGTAGAGAACAAAAGTATGTGTGTTTTTTGTTATATGCATTTTCTTTTGACAGTACTAAACTACTACAATGAATTTTCATGTTTCAACTTAATAAATTCCAGCAGCTCATTGTTGTGTAAATTTGACAAGGCTACTGTGAAACAGCAATTAAAACTACACTATGAAACAACCCCATATTTTTGAGACCTTAAAATTGTATGTATTAAGTTTAAACTCAGGAGAGTAATACTGACCCATCTTTAACCTTGCAGCTCAAAAAAATTTCATTTAGTTAAGCTTTCAGTTTTATGTTCAATCAACAAAAAGTAAATCCAATTCGCCTAATATATACTGAACATATACTATAAGAAAGTCACTTATATGGGATATATAATTTCTATCTAAACAGACTACTAAGACTGGCCAGGTAATTTTTCTCACATAAATAGTCATTATCCCACAGTTTCTTATGATTAGATCCTATCTGTTTGACCCTCTCATGTTTCTAATTCCAGAATCCTCTCAATAATCAAAATGCTGTTAATAACATAATAGCTTAGATTGAGTCTTCCAAGATGAAGAATACATTATAAGTGTTAAGTATAGAAAATTCTAGTATTGAGTTGATTGAGAAAAATCTAAAACACAGAATTTTAGTCCATTAAAGTGAGGCCACAAGATTAAAGAAAGAAATTTTCAGTACAGGTATGAACATATGTGACAATACTGGACAGATGTTTAAATGTTAGGCTGCTTCCTTGAGCAGATGCATCATTCACTGTTCTATTTCAGTAAGCAGGGAACATCATAATGAAATAAACGGACACATTTGGCAACAAGAGATCATCATTTTTATGAATTATATTTTTTGAAGATGGGACATTTTAAAGGACTTTGCTGCAATACATCATCGTACCTGGTGTAAATTTATAATGTGTCCTGTTTTTCAGAATTGACTAAATCAAATGAAGTTTCAGGGAGATGAAATGAACTTGATGAAAAGCTGTTTCTGAATCTTTGAAGGGGTTTCAGCTCTTTTTTTTTTTATCAAGGCAAATCTGTCTTGTAGCATGTTAATGTAAATTATGGTAGTGAATGTCATATCTCCATCTGCTCCAACAATCTGTTAAAATACACAATTCTTTTCTAGGGAAAAGAGTTTATAATATTTTAGCATATTGTTATCAATACCCCTCCCGAATAAACTGTGTCTTGGCAAAATCTATTCTTCACCAATGACCTAATTCCCTGCCCTGGCAGAATTTCTTGGTGATATCCCCAGGAGTGTATAAATATTTCTTCTCTATTCCTAGAAAGAGTTTTATCAGCTCCTGATAACATTCTCCATCCTGTGTGTATCCATCCACATCATTGCAACAGACACTGCATTTAGAAATTACCGTGGGAGCTAGCTCTTCAGAATATTCTCTTTGGAAAACAGGGAAAGAAGTCAAAGGGGAAAACGGAGCTTTTAATTACAGCAAGGGTGGACTTAGAACATCTTTGGAGTTTAACTTCTGAAAGCACCAACATTGGTTTGATAGAAAGAGCCCATCCCCAAAATCGGGAGTTTGGGTAGCTCTGCTGCTTTCTACAGGGAGCTTGTACAAGTTACTTAACATTTGAAGTCTCATTTCCCTCGTTTCTAATAACAATATCTACATCAGTGAACAAGTGAAATCTTTTTTGAAAGTGTCTTATAAACTTCTTAGAGATACTAGTTATTTCATGTAAGACAACCACTCCTCTTTTTCATATTAATATTAGAGAATACAGGGGCGCCTGGGTGGCTCAGTGGGTTAAAGCCTCTGCCTTCAGCTTGTGTCATGATCTCAGGATCCTGGGATCGAGCCCCACATTGGGCTCTCTGCTCAGTGGGGAGCCTGCTTCCTCCTCCCTCTCTCTCTCTCTGCCTGCTTCTCCACCTACTTGTGATCTCTGTCAAATAAATAAACAAAATATTTTTAAAAACATTAGAGAGTACAAATCTGTCCATTTTCACATGCTGTGTTTTAAAGCCTTAGTTTAAATTTCACAAAATAAATAAAACATAGTAACTAGCATCTTAGAATATTAAATTGGAAGACATCTCTAGGAACATTTATTTTAACTCCCGCATCTTAAAGAACTTTTTAAAAATGATTATCAGAAAAGTTAAATGCTTTGACATTGATCTTAGTACAGTTGATTATTTAAAATTGGGCTAACAAATCTTATTATAAAACTATATTAAGGTCAGCATGTTTTGTTTTCTGTAAAAGAATATTTCATTGTATATACCTATGTATATCGCATGTATACTTACATGTAATTTAAGATTTTACTGAGAAAATGTGTTGGGTTATTCAGGATAAGACTCAGCTAGATGATATTGGGACAGGTACTGAGAAAAATAAACATACTGTCTGTCTTCAAAGTACTATAACCTATAAGGGGAAGAAAACAAATAAAAAATTACTATTTCCTTATAAAAGTAAACATACTCTTATCATGTAATCCAGCAATCACAATCCTTTTTAATTATCCAAGGTAGCTAAAAAATTATGTCCACACAAAAACCTGCACACAAATGTTAATAGAAACTTTATTCAAATTGGCAAAATTTGGAAGCAACCAAGATGTCCTTTAGTAGATGAATGGATAAGTAAATTGTGGTCCATACAGACAATGGAATGTTGTTCAGTTCTAAATAAAAATGAGCTATCTAGATATGAAAACAAGCCATGAAACATGGAGAAAACTTAAAAGCATATTACTATTTGAAACAAGTCAATCTGAAAAGATTACTTCCTATATGATTTCAATTATAAAACATCTGTAAGAGGCAAAACTATAGAGACAGGAAAGATCAGTAGTTGCTAGGTGTTAGGGAGGGGGAGATTACTAGGAAGGGCATAAAGAATTTTTAGGGCAGTGAAACTACTCTGAATGATACTATAATGACAAATACATGTCATTATACATTTATCCAAACCCACAGAATGAACACCATAAGTTAACCACAGTGTAAACTATGGACTTCAGGGGATAATGGCATGTCAGGGTAGATTCACCAGTTGTAATGAAGGCACCATTTTGGTAGAGGATGCTGATAATAGAGGAGTATTTGTATGCATGGGCAAGGAATATATAGGAAATCTCTGTACCATTGTTGTAAACCTAAAATTGCTCTTAAAAAATACTTTAAAAAATCAGAAGTCATGAGCACACACAAGGACCATAATAAATGTGTATAACACAGGAAGGTTACAAGAAGAGAAACAGATCACATCCCAATCTGTTATTTCTCAATTACTAGTAACTGTTGACAACTCATTCCTTGTAAATTTGTGTAGAAGATTGTGTATCTCCTTTCTTGTGCACCTAATTGGACTTTGACCCACTTTTTAATGATTCTGAATATACAGCTTTTTCAGGACAAACTTCTCCTTCGAATTCTGTCTTCTGTCCGTCAGGTAGAAGTCACTAATGGCATTCTGGGCATATTACTATTACAGCACTTACCAGTCACAATGTATGGCCACTGTTGTTGTATTCTAATCTCCCCTCTAAACTGTGAGATCTATGAAAAGGAGAAAGATTGCTTTCTCTGACTGGGGATTTCCTTGTGCTGCCATCCCCTTCCTTGCTCCATATGCAAATGGAATGGAGTTTGAACCAAGAGACACTTGAGAAACATTTGTCCAGTTGATATAAGTGCTTTAAAGGGACAGTGAAATAAAAGGGTTGAAACATACCTTCTACAAAGAAACATGGTTTAGTAATGAAAGTAGTCAAAGTTGCTCTGCTGTGGGAAGATAGTTTTGACTACATTGATCAGTGACTAAACTCCAAGCTTCCAATGCTCTCAAGCATTGTAGGAGCAGTGCCACAAACAGAGCAGAAACTAAGTGCAAATGGAACCAAGGAAGTTATAATTCAAAGTTAAAGTGAAGGGATGAGGAATTTGTTCTCTTTGGGAAAATTAGTTATACAGGTCTGTTTTTCCATGTCGATGTAATTAGTCAACAGTGTCACTCCCTGTATTAGATTATGAATCTCTTCACTGATTGTTATATACCAACCAAACCTTGAATTAAAATGAAAATGAAAAACCTTGAATTTGAAGATACAACAATTATTTTTAAAGACTGAAAATTTTAGATATGAACAGACATCTCTCCAAAGACATACAGATGGCCAACAGACATGAAAAAAAAAAAATGCTGAACATCACTCATCATCAAGGAAGTGCAAATCAAAACCAAAATGGGATATCACCACATACTTGTCAGAGTAGCTAAAATCAAAAATTCAAGAAATAAGTCAGTGTTGGGGAGGACTCAGAAAAAAAGGAACGCTTGTGCATTGTGGGTGGCAATGCAAACTGGTATAGCCACTATGAAAGACAATATGGTGGTTCCTCAAAAAAATTAAAAGTAGAATTACCTTACCATGCAGGAATTGCACTACTGGGTATTTACCCAAAGAACTTAAAAACACTAATTCGGGGGGAGGGAGGAGTCAAGATGGCGGAGAAGTAGCAAGCTGAGACTGCTTCAGCTAGCCGGAGATCAGCTAGATAGCTTATCTAAAGATTGCAAACACCTGAAAATCCATCGGCAGATCGAAGAGAAGAAGAACAGCAATTCTGGAAACAGAAAAACAACCACTTTCTGAAAGGTAGGACTGGCGGAGAAGTGAATCCAAAGCGACGGGAAGATAGACCCCGGGGGGAGGGGCCGGCTCCCGGCAAGCGGCGGAGCAACCGCGCACAAAATCAGGACTTTTAAAAGTCTGTTCCGCTGAGGGACATCGCTCCAGAGGCTAAACCGGGGCGAAGCCCATGCGGGGTCAGCGTGGCCTCAGGTCCCGCAGGGTCACAGAAGGATCGGGGGTGTCTGAGTGTCGCAGAGCTTGCGGGTATTGGAACGGGAAAGCCGGCTACAGAGACAGAGCCGACAGTAAGCTCGCAGCTCTGTGTTACCTTGAACCGGTCGCAGGCTCGGTGAGCTCGGAGCGCGGCCGGAGGTCAGGCAGACGGGAGTAACTGGGCGCTGTTCTCTGAGGGCGCACTGAGGAGTGGGGCTCTGGGCTCTCGGCTCCTCCGGGCCGGAGACCAGGAGGCCGCCATTTGTATTCCCGTCCTCTGGAACTCTACGGAAAGCGCTCAGGGAACAAAAGCTCCTGAAAGCAAACCCGAGCGGATTACTCACCCCGGCCCCGGGTAAGGGCGGTGTAATTCCTCCTGGGGCAAAGACACTTGAGAATCACTACAACAGGCCCCTCCCCCAGAAGATCAACAAGAAATCCAGCCGAGACCAAGTTCACCTACCAAGGAGTGCGGTTTCAATACCAAGGAGAGCAGCAGAATTCCAGAGGAGGAGAAAGCCAAGCACGGAACTCATGGCTTTTTTCCTGTGATTTTTTTTAGTCTTGCAGTTAATTTAATTTTTTCTTTTTCATTTTTTTTTTTTTCTCGCCTTCGGGTAAAATTTTTTTTTTTTTTTAACTGTTACCTTTTTATTTTTTAACGATTTTTTACTAGTTTATCTAATATATATATATATATTTTTTACATTTTTCTTAGGTGTTTTCTTTTTTAAAAAAAATTCTTTTCTTTTTTTTTTCTTTTTTTTTTTTTTTTTTCTTTTTTCTTTCTTCCTTTTTGAACCTCTTTTTATCCCCTTTCTCCCCACTCACGATTTTGGATCTCTTCTAATTTGGCTAAAGCATATTTTCCTGGGGTTGTTGCCACCCTTTTAGTATTTTACTTGCCCCTTCATTTACTCTTCTCTGGACAAAATGACAAGACGTAAAAATTCACCACAAAAAAAAGAACAAGAGGCAGTACCGAAGGCTAGGGACCTAATCAATACAGACATCGGTAATATGTCAGATCTAGAGTTCAGAATGACAATTCTCAAGGTTCTAGCCGGGCTCGAAAAAGGCATGGAAGATATTAGAGAAACCCTCTCGAGAGATATAAAAGCCCTTTCTGGAGAAATAAAAGAACTAAAATCTAACCAAGTTGAAATCAAAAAAGCTATTAATGAGGTGCAATCAAAAATGGAGGCTCTCACTGCTAGGATAAATGAGGCAGAAGAAAGAATTAGTGATATAGAAGACCAAATGACAGAGAATAAAGAAGCTGATCAAAAGAGGGACAAACAGCTACTGGACCACGAGGGGAGAATTCGAGAAATAAGTGACACCATAAGACGAAACAACATTAGAATAATTGGGATTCCAGAAGAAGAAGAAAGTGAGAGGGGAGCAGAAGGTATACTGGAGAGAATTATTGGGGAGAATTTCCCCAATATGGCAAAGGGAACAAGCATCAAAATTCAGGAGGTTCAGAGAATGCCCCTCAAAATAAATAAGAATAGGCCCACACCCCGTCACATAATAGTAAAATTTACAAGTCTCAATGACAAAGAGAAAATCCTGAAAGCAGCCCGGGAAAAGAAGTCTGTAACATACAATGGTAAAAATATTAGATTGGCAGCTGACTTATCCACAGAGACCTGGCAGGCCAGAAAGAGCTGGCATGATATTTTCAGAGCACTAAACGAGAAAAACATGCAGCCAAGAATACTATATCCAGCTAGGCTATCATTGAAAATAGAAGGAGAGATTAAAAGCTTCCAGGACAAACAACAACTGAAAGAATTTGCAAATACCAAACCAGCTCTACAGGAAATATTGAAAGGGGTCCTCTAAGCAAAGAGAGAGCCTACAAGTGGTAGATCAGAAAGGAACAGAGACCATATACAGTAACAGTCACCTTACAGGCAATACAATGGCACTAAATTCATATCTCTCAATAGTTACCCTGAATGTGAATGGGCTAAATGCCCCTGTCAAAAGACACAGGGTATCAGAATGGATAAAAAAACAAAACCCATCTATATGTTGCCTCCAAGAAACACATTTTAAGCCCGAAGACACCTCCAGATTTAAAGTGAGGGGGTGGAAAAGAATTTACCATGCTAATGGACATCAGAAGAAAGCAGGAGTGGCAATCCTTATATCAGATCAATTAGATTTTAAGCCAAAGACTGTAATAAGAGATGAGGAAGGACACTATATCATACTCAAAGGGTCTGTCCAACAAGAAGATTTAACAATTTTAAATATCTATGCCCCCAACGTGGGAGCAGCCAACTATATAAACCAATTAATAACAAAATCAAAGAAACACATAAACAACAATACAATAATAGTAGGGGACTTTAACATTCCCCTCACTGAAATGGACAGGTCATCCAAGCAAAAGATCAGCAAGGAAATAAAGGCCTTAAATGACACACTGGACCAGATGGACATCACAGATATATTCAGAATATTTCATCCCAAAGCAACAGAATACACATTCTTCTCTGGTGCACATGGAACATTCTCCAGAATAGATCACATCCTCGGTCCTAAATCAGGACTCAACCGGTATCAAAAGATTGGGATCATTCCCTGCATATTTTCAGACCACAATGCTCTAAAGCTAGAACTCAACCACAAAAGGAAGTTTGGAAAGAACCCAAATACATGGAGACTAAACAGTATCCTTCTAAAGAATGAATGGGTCAACCGGGAAATTAAAGAAGAATTGAAAAAAATCATGGAAACAAATGATAATGAAAATACAACAGTTCAAAATCTGTGGGACACAACAAAGGCAGTCCTGAGAGGAAAATATATAGCGGTACAAGCCTTTCTCAAGAAACAAGAAAGGTCTCAGGTACACAACCTAACCCTACACCTAAAGGAGCTGGAGAAAGAACAAGAAAGAAACCCTAAGCCCAGCAGGAGAAGAGAAATCATAAAGATCAGAGCAGAAATCAATGAAATAGAAACCAAAAAAACAATAGAACAAATCAACGAAACTAGGAGCTGGTTCTTTGAAAGAATTAATAAAATTGATAAACCCCTGGCCCGACTTATCAAAAAGAAAAGAGAAAGGACCCAAATAAATAAAATCATGAATGAAAGAGGAGAGATCACAACTAACACCAAGGAAATACAAACTATTATAAGAACATACTATGAGCAACTCTACTCCAACAAATTTGACAATCTGGAAGAAATGGATGCATTCCTAGAAACATATAAACTACCACAACTGAACCATGAAGAAATAGAAAGCCTGAACAGACCCATAACCAGTAAGGAGATTGAAACAGTCATTAAAAATCTCCAAACAAACAAAAGCCCAGGGCCAGACGGCTTCCCGGGGGAATTCTACCAAACATTTAAAGAAGAACTAATTCCTATTCTCCTGAAACTGTTCCAAAAAATAGAAATGGAAGGAAAACTTCCAAACTCATTTTATGAGGCCAGCATCACCTTGATCCCAAAACCAGACAAGGATCCCACCAAAAAAGAGAGCTATAGACCGATATCCTTGATGAACACAGATGCGAAAATACTCAACAAAATACTAGCCAATCGGATTCAACAGTACATTAAAAAGATTATTCACCACGACCAAGTGGGATTTATTCCAGGGCTGCAAGGTTGGTTCAACATCCGCAAATCAGTCAATGTGATACAACACATCAATAAAAGTAAGAACAAGAACCATATGATACTCTCAATAGATGCTGAAAAAGCATTTGACAAAGTACAACATCCCTTCCTGATCAAAACTCTTCAAAGTGTAGGGATAGAGGGCACATACCTCAATATCATCAAAGCCATCTATGAAAAACCCACCGCAAATATCATTCTCAATGGAGAAAAACTGAAAGCTTTTCCGCTAAGGTCAGGAACACGGCAGGGATGTCCATTATCACCACTGCTATTCAACATCGTACTAGAGGTCCTAGCCTCAGCAATCAGACAACAAAAGGAAATTAAAGGCATCCAAATCGGCAAAGAAGAAGTCAAATTATCACTCTTCGCAGATGATATGATACTATATGTGGAAAACCCAAAAGACTCCACTCCAAAACTGCTAGAACTTATACAGGAATTCAGTAAAGTGTCAGGATATAAAATCAATGCACAGAAATCAGTTGCATTTCTCTACACCAACAGCAAGACAGAAGAAAGAGATATTAAGGAGTCAATCCCATTTACAATTGCATCCAAAACCATAAGATACCTAGGAATAAACCTAACCAAAGAGACACAGAATCTATACTCAGAAAACTATAAAGTACTCATGAAAGAAATTGAGGAAGACACAAAGAAATGGAAAAATGTTCCATGCTCCTGGATTGGAAGAATAAATATTGTGAAAATGTCTATGCTACCTAAAGCAATCTACACATTTAATGCAATTCCTATCAAAGTACCATCCATCTTTTTCAAAGAAATGGAACAAATAATGCTAAAATTTATATGGAACCAGAAAAGACCTCGAATAGCCAAAGGGATATTGAAAAAGAAAGCCAACGTTGGTGGCATCACAATTCCGGACTTCAAGCTCTATTACAAAGCTGTCATCATCAAGACAGCATGGTACTGGCACAAAAACAGACACATAGATCAATGGAACAGAATAGAGAGCCCAGAAATAGACCCTCAACTCTATGGTCAACTAATCTTCGACAAAGCAGGAAAGAATGTCCAATGGAAAAAAGACAGCCTTTTCAATAAATGGTGCTGGGAAAATTGGACAGCCACATGCAGAAAAATGAAATTGGACCATTTCCTTACACCACACACAAAAATAGACTCAAAATGGATGAAGGACCTCAATGTACGAAAGGAATCCATCAAAATCCTTGAGGAGAACACGGGCAGCAACCTCTTCGACCTCTGCCGCAGCAACATCTTCCTAGGAACAACGCAAAAGGCAAGGGAAGCAAGGGAAAAAATGAACTACTGGGATTTCATCAAGATCAAAAGCTTTTGCACAGCAAAGGAAACAGTTAACAAAATCAAAAGACAACTGACAGAATGGGAGAAGATATTTGCGAACGACATATCAGATAAAGGACTAGTGTCCAGAATCTATAAAGAACTTAGCAAACTCAACACCCAAAGAACAAATAATCCAATCAAGAAATGGGCAGAAGACATGAACAGACATTTCTGCAAAGAAGACATCCAGATGGCGAACAGACACATGAAAAAGTGCTCCATATCACTCGGCATCAGGGAAATACAAATCAAAACCACAATGAGATATCACCTCACACCAGTCAGAATGGCTAAAATCAACAAGTCAGGAAATGACAGATGCTGGCGAGGATGCGGAGAAAGGGGAACCCTCCTACACTGTTGGTGGGAATGCAAGCTGGTGCAGCCACTCTGGAAAACAGCATGGAGGTTCCTCAAAATGTTGAAAATAGAACTGCCCTATGACCCAGCAATTGCACTATTGGGTATTTACCCTAAAGATACAAATGTAGTGATCCAAAGGGACACATGCACCCGAATGTTTATAGCAGCAATGTCCACAATAGCCAAACTATGGAAAGAACCTAGATGTCCATCAACAGATGAATGGATCAAGAAGATGTGGTATATATACACAATGGAATACTATGCAGCCATCAAAAGAAATGAAATCTTGCCATTTGCAACAACATGGATGGAACTAGAGCGTATCTTGCTTAGCGAAATAAGTCAAGCAGAGAAAGACAACTATCATATGATCTCCCTGATATGAGGAAGTGGTGATGCAACATGGAGGCTTAAGTGGGTAGAAGAATAAATGAAACAAGATGGGATTGGGAGGGAGACAAACCATAAGTGACTCTTAATCTCACAAAACAAACTGAGGGTTGCCGGGGGGAGGGGGTTGGGGAGAAGGGGGTGGGATTATGGACATTGGGGAGGGTATGTGATTTGGTGAGTGCTGTGAAGTGTGTAAACCTGGTGATTCACAGACCTGGGGATAAAAATATATGTATATAAAAAATATATGTTTATAAAAAATAAAAAATTAAAAAAAAAAAAAAAAACACTAATTCGAAGGGATATATGCACCCTGTGTTTACTGCAGATTATTTACAATAGACAAATCATGGAAGCAGCCTAAGTGTTCATCAACAGATGAATAGATAAAGAAAATGTGGTATATATATGCAATGAGATATTATTCAACCATAAAAAAGAAGGAAAATCTTGCTGTTTGCAACAACATGGACAGATCTAAAGAGTAAAATGCTAAGCAAAATAAGCCAGATTTTTTTGATAAATTCCATATGATTTCACTCATTTGTGGAATTTAAGAAACAAAACAAATGAACAAAGAAAAAAAAGAGGGAAACAAACCAAAAAACAGACTTTTAACTATAGAAAACAAACAGATGGTTACCAGAAGAGAAGTGGGTAGCAGAATGGGTGAAGTGGGTGAAGGTGATTAAGAGCACAATTCTTTTGATGAGCACTGAGTGATATATAGAATTGTTGAATCACTATATAGTATACCTAAATAAGAAAAGGTATATATATTTTGGAAAAAGTAAAATAAAAATTAAAAAATTTTTTTAAGATTTTATTTATTTGACAGAGAGAGATCACAAGTAGGCAGAGAGGCAAGCAGAGAGAGAGAGAGGAGGAAGCAGGCTCCCCGCTGAGCAGAGAGCCTGATGTGGGATTCGATCCCAGGACCCCGAGATCATGACCTGAGCCAAAGGCAGCAGCTTAACCCACTGAGCCACCCAGGCGCCCCAAAAATTAAAAATTTTAAGAAACATTAAAATATATTTTATTCTCACATTTATGTTAATAAAAATTTTAAAGACACTATAATATCAAGCCTTGAAAATATGCATTTGGGGAATTTATTGTTCATTTTAAGGAAATTTTAAAGTATATTTGTCCACAAAGGTACATTATACTAACATGTAACATAAATATCAGAGATTTAAAAGAATACATTATGGTACATTATGAAAGGTACATTATGAAAGCAAGGTTTTACTCAGAAAACATGATAGATCTGCCTGTGTTGTTGAGAACTGGTGTGGCAATGAACATTAAGAGACACTCTTGGAGATTTGCTACACAACAAAGCACATAAGTGCACATTGAGAAAGAAAAGCTTTCCGGCAACACATAAATCCTCTCCTAAAGTTTTGATGTTTTCAGAAACAGTATGGCTTTTTGATCTTTACCCAAAAAAAGTGCGTTTTGAGTTCTGTGTCCCCACCTAATTTGTAAAATAAACTCCTCGAAAACATATTCTTGAAACTCAGAGGAGGTATCCCTCACTTTTTCCTAATTATTTTGTATTCATATTCTTTTTTTAATATTTTATTTATTTATTTGACAGAGAGAGATCACAAGTAGATAGAATGGCAGGCAGAGAGAGCAGGGGAAACAGGCTCCCCACTGAGCAGAGAGCCTGATGGGGGGCTCGATCCCAGAACCCTGGGACCATGACCTGAGCCAAAGGCAGAGGCTTAACCCACTGAGCCACTTAGGTGCCCTGTGTTGCATATTCTTATACAAACTCTTTTCAGAAAAAGAAATATTAGGTTGGATCATTCGTATGTGATATTTAGAAATTTTAAAAATTTTGTATCAAAATCTTTGCTTAAACTTGAATACAAACTTCACTTCTTAAATTCATTGATGGGAGACTCAGGGGATATTAAAAATCAAAAGAAATCATAAAATCTAAGCCCTAAGTAAAGAACAGTTTTAATCAACCATGACTGAATACCAAAGTGGAAGAAAAAAAAATTATTGCATTTTCCTCAATGTCTAAAAGTTCATGAAGGAATATTTTAGTTGTGGTCAGAGAAAGTTTGAAAGCTGTGGCAGGACTACAGAAAGCCTGTCTTTTCAGTTTCCTTAAATGAGAAGTTGGAGCCATTAACTAGGCACTGACCCTCCTTGCTCAGGTACATGCATAGAGAAAGAGGAACTTCAGCATAACAGGGGCAACTCTTGATTTGAGCAGACCATCATCAACAAAATCACACCAAATTCGGATTCATATTTGCACTAACTGATATTTAAGAATTGAAAATGAGCTCAAGATAAATAACTGAAAAAAAATTTTTCAGCTGCATACATACAATCTTAGGGAATCAAGATGATTTGACGAAATCAACAGACTGTAGTCTTTAAAAACAATGCCTGTTTCATCACAATTTTACAGAAGTGACCCACATTACTCTGGATGTCTATTTGGAGTAGTTGTTGCCAATGTGGACTATATACATAAAAACGTAACGTGCTGCCTGAGTAATTTTCTTATTTCAAAATTCCCAGGTTCCCTGATTAACAGAAACTAAAAGGCTAATCAAAATAATCTAAAATCTCCATCCTAAAAATATATATAATAGACTTTTTTATGTTACATGGGTAGAGGATAGCTATTAAAAGATAATAGGTCAGATAGATAGATATATGAGAGGTATATATCACTCACGAATTTATTTTTTCTTGTTTCCATTTTTTTAAATTTTAATTCCTGGGTAGTTAACATACAATGTCATATTATCTCCAGGTATACAATATACTGATTCAACAACTCCATTTATCACTCAGTGCTCATGAAGAGAAGTGTACTTTTTTTGGCGGGGGGGGGAGGGGGAACAGATGCCATTTATTGGTCTAAGCAGTGTAACCAGTAATAGGCTTGGACAGAGCTCCCCTGTCTGTCCTGGCTCCCATCTTCCCTCTCCTGGGAGTTGGTGATTCACCCCTAGGGGAGAACAGTCTTCTGGGTAGGGGTGTCAGACAGAGCCAGGATAAAAAATACAGAGCTGGGATCTTAAAGGGGATCAGGGTGAAGTAGAAAATATAGGGTTACCAGATCATCCAAATAAAAAGTCCGTCAGGGTAGAAGAGAGGCTGTTTCCCCGCATGGGCCCCTCTGCCCTTGCCAGGAATGGGAGGGGGCAGGAAGCTTCTGCTAGAGATTTCCTACTGTGCCCTTCGTGCCATTAGCATCTCCTGGATGTTGTCTTCAGCTTCCTTCACACTCCGCTCTAGGTAGGATTTCTTCTGCTCTAATTCTTTAATTTTTTCCTCTGCTATTTTCTGTTTCTCTAATAGTTGACTGTGAATTACCTCCTTGGACTGAAGAATAAACATTCTTCCTACACCTTCATACATGTTAGTCTCATCTACCAAAGTCATAATCTCTGTATCTGTAAGATGTGCATGCTTTTTCGTTCTGTTTAGCTGTTCAATCTGTATGTCTGCAAGCTTCACCTTCTGTTGAGTGTCAATTACTTTGGCTTGAAGTTCTGTGAAGGCTTTTTTTAATTCCAGATCCACGGGAGCCGCCATCTTGGTTCACTCGGTGCGCCTCGAGAAGTGTACTTTTAATCCCCTTTACCTATTTCTCCCATCCTCCCACTCACCTCCCCTCTAGTAACCATCTATTTGTTCTCTGTAGTTAAGAGTCTGTTTTATTGATTTGTCTCCTTTTTTTCTTTATTCATTTGTTTTGTTTCTTAAATTCCACATATGAGTGAAATTATATGGTATTTGTCTTTCTCTGACTGGCTTATTTTGTTTAGCATTATACTCTTTAGCTCCATCCATGTTGTTGCAATTGATCAGATTTTATTCTTTTTATGGCTAAACAGTATTCCATTTTTTGTGTGTGTGTGTGTGTGTGTGTGTGAGAGAGAGAGAGAGAGAGAGAGAGACACCAAATCTTCTTATCCATTCATCTGTTAATGGACACTTGGGATGGATTTCAATTTTTTTAAACATATATAAACATATCAGGAAACATGTAGCAGGATATGAACATTCATCTTGTTTTAATATGAAAACTTTAATTTTTCTTTTTTATGTCTTCTACATTGGAAAAATAATTTCTCCTCAACTCCTGAGAGATTTGAAAGCTTTTTGCCCTTTTTGACCTGTAGTTTTTATTTACTAATAAGTCAAACATAATGTGTTCTCATATCTATTGGAAAAAAATATATAAAGAGTATGAAAGAATTGGAGTGACAGAGGATAGGGAAGAAAATAGTGATCAAGAAGGTATAAGGAATAGAATCTGAAGGGAAAATGAACAAGTTTACCTTTGGGGTTTACCAAGTGGGGCCCTGTAAATCACAGAATTCATCCCAGAGAAGTTGCGCAAAATAAAGACAGTCTACTACCAAAGAAGAGTCTAATCTTCTGGACCAAGAAACAGTCGCCCTATTTCAATTGCTTAGTCTTTACCAGTTACCCATTTTTCAGTCAGAACCTCTCACCACGTGCTTCCTCTGAATCTAGACCCAGATTTTCAACCTTCAGTGCTCAGTGATCCAGAGAGCTTCACTCTGGATATAAGCAGCTCCTCACTTACTGACTGCCCATTGGGTGACACTGTACATGACAAGACTTCATTTAGTTTCCTAATTATGCCCCATGGTTATTTATGCCCTAAAACATTGTTAAACCTAAAAATGCAGGGGATCTGAAAACCTAGTTAGATCTCCACACGGACACCAGAAGGGATTTTAACAAGTCTGATTTCTTTAAACTGGGACATGATTACTGTTGCTACCTTTAACATATTGATGTGAAAATTAAATTAAATATCCTTTAAACTTTCCTTCATGAGACAGATGACACTTCATGACCTTCCTCTGTCAGAGATGAATCAACATTTCCACAAATACGTGTTAACTACTTAGTTTCATTATAGCACCATAAAAGATGCTGGATAATATAAAATTGCTCCATTGAAAGATGAAAGACAAATATACATGAGAATGTTAAACTGCACAAGCAAGTTCATTATGTGCTAAATGACCACCACCAATAAAAAAGTGCTATTGAAGTTTAGAAAGTTTTATGTATTAAAAAGCTTTATGGATTTGGAAAGCTTTATGGAGTATTCAAAATAGACATGATGAAATGATGATGTTTTAATTGCATCTGGAAGAAAAAGTCATATTTGAGGAGGTGGAGAGAAGGAAAAAGTTACTAGAATTTAAGAAAAGTATATAGTTTGTCTCATCATGAATCTTGATTGGATACCATGGAAAATACTTTAAATAAAGGCTTCAAGTTATAAGCCAAGTTATTTATCAGATGACTTCAAATGACTCCAGTGAACTAATAATGAGTCATAATTGATCATCTGCTATGGGCAGACATCATACAAATGTCCTACTTTTGCCAAGTACAGTGCTTACTATTCAGGATATAAATGTAAGCAAAGATAGCCATAGTTCCACCCCTGGCACAATGAAGGCAGTAGGATTTAATCAAAGATACTCACAGAATATGAATTGGTGTAGCCACTGTGAAAAACAGTATGGAGGTTCTTCAAGAAATTAAAAACAGAAATACCATACTATCCAGTATTTCAGTACTGGGTATTTACCCAAATAAAATGAAAACATTAAGTGGAAAAGACATATGCACCCATATGTTTACTGAAGTATTATTTACAATAGCCAAGATATGGAAGCAACCTGTCTACCTGTCTACCAATAAAGGAATGGGTAAGGAAGAAGTGGTACACACACACACACATATATACATACAGTGAAATATTATTCAGCCATAAAGAAGAATGAGATCTTGTTTGTTCTTACAGACCTTGCCATTAGCAACTACATGGGTGGACTTAGAGGGTATTGTACTATGTAAAATAAGTCAGATAGAGACAGTTATATACCATATCATTTCACTTATGAGTGGAATCTAAAGAATAAAACAAGCACACACAGAAGAAACAAAAGTAGAAACAGACCCACAAATACAGAGAACAGCTGTTGTTGCCAGAGGAGAGGACAATGGGGGCTGGACAAAAAGGGTGAAAGGAAGTGGGAGATACAGGCTTTCAGTTATGGAGTAAATAGGTGATGGAGATGAAAGGCACAGCATAGGAAATATAGCCAGTGGTATTATAATAGCATTATAATAGCATTGTATGGTGACAGATGGTAGCTACACATGTGGTGAGCATGGCATAATGTATAGACTTGTTGTATATCTAAAACTAATATAATATTTGTGTCAGCTATACTTCATTAAAAAAAAATACAGATTCATATGAGGCTGAGAAAAATCAAGAACCTGTGACACCAGAAGTGAACAGAACAGAGAGCATATTAATTCAGGACTGAGTGACCCAAAGCTCACATTCACTGTATAGCAGTGTCTCTTATGGCAGTGGAAAAGTGATTGTACTTAAGGTAACAGGAAAAGATTGGTTCCAAGGGTTTAAGAAATACAGACAGAAATTTTAGTTCAATGGGTTTCTGTACAAATGCCCCAAATTAGGCTGGCCTGCTTTTCATATGGAAATTTAATCAAAGACTGAATTGCTGTATGCCTGGAGTACTGTAAGGAGAATTCTTGCACTGGAAGTCCATTTTAACTTTAATAGTCAGTTAAACAATAATTTTCTTCTATAGGTAATATAATTAGTGAACTAAGTAAGCACTGATGATTCCCACACAAAGAGATGTATAATAAAATTATTTTTAAAAATAATAAGTAATAAGGCCTTTATTCTAAAAGGACTGGATGTTCATCTACTATCATTTGTATTTTTATTGATCCTATTATTTTTAAAGTCTTCCTACAAATTCTTACCTGAAAGCTTTTTTGCTGATTATTCCACTTCAGCATTATCAAATCACAGGGAAATTTGAAGCATTTGGCTTCCTTAAGTAGCTTTTAAATGCTCAGCATAGTCTATATCAAATTAGTATTCAACATCATTTCTTCAAAACCTTAAATTAAGACTTGATTTTAATTACCTCTCAATTATATCTTGCCACTCCTGTGAGTTAGCTGTTTTGAAGGAAGTGAAGCTGCATAGAAAAATTAGATTTTAAAATGCAATATGACAACTTTAGGCTTAACTTCTGTTGCAATTATGAAATGGTTTCCCAAAACAAGACAACTTCATATAATTTTTTATTGCATACCTCTCACTTCCCACCTCAGACTTCCACAAGTATCTATGTCTTTTTCAAATGCAATATATAAAAAACAATAAGGAAACATTATAAGGTGTCAGATATATGCCCCACATAGAACTAGATGAAGCCCAAGACACAAGGACCACTGCAACACTGTTGATGTAGACCTCAAAAAAAAAATCATAATCATAAATGTTACCAATTTAGATTGTTATGAATTTATCATTTGATCACTACCTTTTAACTGGCTTCAAAATTTTCCCCTGTGAACAGACGTTTCTATTACATTTAAATTTATTCTTAAAAAAACAAAAATACTTGGGGTGCCTGGGTGGCTCACTGGGTTAAGCTTCTGCCTTCTACTCAAGTCATGATTCAGGGTCCTGGGATCAAGCCCCACATCGGACTTTCTGCTCAGCAGGCAACCTGCTTCCCCCTCCCTCTCGGCCTGCTGTTCTGCCTACTTGTGATCTCTTTCTCTGTGTCAAATAAATAAATAAAATCTTTAAAAAAAAAAGAAAACTTCTCCCTAATGAAACAAACATACAGAATATTAGAGAAAATAATGATGATGATTACAGCTACATTTATCAGGTATCTACCATGTTCCAAGCACTTTATATGTTTTGGTTAATTTAATCCTCACTTTATGAAAAACTTTATGAGAAGAATTCTATTGTTTTTCACTATTTTATAGTGAATAGTATTTCACTATTTTATAGATGAGGAGAGTGAGTCTCAGATTCCGCACCTGGTGAAAAATAAGACCCAAATTCTAATTCTGATCGTGGAGTTCCAAAACTTATGTTTTAGGCAACTATATTATTAATATCAGTATTTTCTGCCTTCATCTTAGTAATAAACAGATTACTCCCTCACAGTGTGACTCCAACTTTGAATAAAGAGGACTAACCTAAAATACAATACTGTGGGGGCATCTGGGTGGCTCAGTGGGTTGGGCCTCTGCCTTCAGCTTGGGTTGTGGTCTCAATGTCCTGGGATTGAGCCCCACATCCGGCTCTCTGCTCAGCAGGCAGCCTGCTTCCCCTCTATCTCTGCCTGCTGCTCTACCTACTTATGACCTCTCTGTGTCAAATAGATGGATAAAATCTTAAAAAAAAAAATACAACACTGTGCATACACTGATGGATTAAGAAAGGCAGACAACTAATAAGGGTATCCTATTTGCAGGAAATAACATAAGAGATGTAGATAAGCAAGACCCATAGTGAACATGTAACTTCTGATTTTAAAACACTGCTAACGCTTTCTTATCTTAGAAATTACCCAAAACAAGGAGGAGGGGAAAAAAACCTGAAACACAACCCATTATGTCTTAAAGTAGGAGATACCAAGGGATTAACAAAAACGGAGCACACAGTCTAGCTGCAGGAGCACCTGCTGAATGGCTTGCCATTAAAGGGAAGCTAGAAGTAGAGATGGTTGAGGAATCATGCAGATAGGCTGTATTGTCAAGAAATAGCCTGTTGGTGAGACAGGAAGAAAGAGACGTGTTCATGAATAACCCTGTAGCTGCTAGTTTAGATAACTGGGAGAAAGTAAAGACTATAAAAAGCCTTACTCACTCACATGCTTATAACAAGAGCTTCCACCAACATAAAAGACCACTTGGCACCTTGAATTCTTGAAAAGTATATAGTTCAAATAGAACCCACCTCTGACAAAAATGAAAAATATTTCAGGACTGTGTTCAAGATCCTTATTATCATATCAAAAGAAAATAAGAGGAGTAAAAGGACAAGAGAAATAAGTAACTTGCCAGAAAAATACCAATAAGAACCAAATGAAAATTGTAGCCATCGATGTCACTGTGAATTTTTTAAGGATTTTTTTTTAATTTGTCAGAGAGCATAAGGAGGGAGAGTGGGAGAGGGGCAAGCAGGCTCCCTGCTAAGCCAGGAGCCTAACAAAGGGCTCCATCCCAGGACCCTGAGATCATGACCCAAGCTAAAGGCAGACACCCAACATACTGAGCCACCCAAGTGCCCCACCATGAATTTTTTAAGTACAAACTCAAGCCATAGAGACTTGAGCTCTGGGGAGAAATCATAGGATAACAGAATAAGGTAAAACAGTATGACTGAACTTAGAAAGAAAGTGGGGAGAAAAGCATAGAAATGAGGTCCATGTGGGAAGCAGACTTAATATTGTTGCAAACACAGTAATGGATATGGAAGGCAGGATAGGGAAAGGGAAGTAAAATGAGATGAAAATGAGCAAATTAAATCAATAGAAAAAAATCATACATATGAAGGTGAAATGAAATTCCAATATATGCAAAATTGATACCAATTTAGAAAAAGAAATCTAGCATAGTGGTAGGAGAAAATAAAAAGAATTGGTTTAAGAAAATTACCCAGATTTGGAAAAAATTATATTTAAAACTTCATAGGACACTGAATATCTTGAGGAGGAGGGTGGGAATACACACAAAAAGTCCAACACCAAAGCATTTCTTAGTTAAACTCCTAATTTTTTTTTTTTATCTTTCGTAGTTGGGACTGGGGAAAGGAGGAGTCATTAAAACCTGAAAAACATCGTGCTTATCCTTGAAGTTTGAAAATAAGGAATAGGATAAATGTAAAATGAAGAAAAACTTTACTATTAATTAAAATCAAGTAGGGTAAGGAAAGAGTCTGAGGTAAGAAAACAGAAATATAATTATTTTTATCATTAATAGATCCTCCACTTGGAAATAGAGAATTAAAGGCATTATATAAATTTGCAGTTAGAAATGAACCCATTAGACAGTATGGTACTGGCACAAAAACAGACACATAGATCAATGGAACAGAATAGAGAGCCCAGAAATAGACCCTCAACTCTATGATCAACTAATCTTCGACAAAGCAGGAAAGAAGGTCCAATGGAATAAAGATAGTCTCTTTAATAAATGGTGTTGGGAAAATTGGACAGCCACATGCAGAAAAATAAAACTGTTTTATGTTTTTACACCAAACATGAAAATAGACTCAAAATGGATGAAGGACCTTAATGTGAGACAGGAATCCATCAAAAGCCTTGAGGAGAACACAGGCAGCAACTTCTTCGACCTCAGCTGCAGCAACTTCCTCCTAGGAACATCGCCAAAGGCAAGGGAAGCAAGGGCAAAAATGAACTGTTGAGACTTCATCAAGATCAAAAGCTTTTGCACAGCAAAGGAAACAGTTAACAAAACCAAAAATCAGCTGACAGAATGGGAGAAGATATTTGCAAACGACATATCAGATAAAGGACTAGTATCCAAAATCTATAAGGAAATTATCAAACTCAACACCCAAAGAACAACTAATCCAATCAAGAAATGGGCAGAGGACATGAACAGACATTTCTGTAAAGAAGACATCCAGATGGCCAACAGACATATGAAAAAGTGCTCCACATCCCTTGGCATCAGGGAAATACAAATCAAAACCATGATGAGATACCACCTCACACCAGTCAGAATGGCTAAAATTAACAAGTCAGGAAATGATACATACTGGCAAGGATGTGGAGAAAGGGGAACCCTCCTACACTGTTGGTGGGAATGCAAGCCGGTATAACCACTCTGGAAAATAGCATGGAGGTCCCTTAAAGAGTTGAAAATAGAGCTACCCTATGATCCAGCAATTGCACTACTGGGTATTTACCTTAAAGATATAAATGTAGTGATCTGAAGGGACATGTGCACCTGAATGTTGATAGCAGCAATGTCCACAATAGCCAAACTATGGAAAGAACCTAGATGTCCATCAACAGATGAATGTATAAAGAAGATGTGGTATATATATGCAATGGTATACTATGCAGCCATCCAGAGAAATGAAATCTTGCCTTTTGCAATGATATGTATGGAACTAGAGGGTATTATGCTTAGAGAAATAAGTCAATCAGAGAAAGACAATTGTCATGTGATCTTCCTGACATGAAGAATTTGAGAGGCAACGTCAGGGGTTTGGGAGGTAGGGAAGGAAAAAATGAAAGAAGATGGGATTGGGAGGTAGACAAACCATAAGTGACTCTTAATCTCAAAAACAAACTGAGGGTTGCCGGGGGGGGGGGGTTGGGAGAGGGGGGGGGTTATGGACATTGGGGAAGGTATGTGCTATGGTGAGTGCTGTGAAGTGTGTAAACCTGGTGATTCACAGACCTGTACCTGGGGCTAATAATATGTTAATTAAAAAATTAAAAATTAAAAAAAAGAAATATACCTATTAGGAGGAAAACCATAATAAGTACAAACAAATAATTACAAATTAGAAATTGCACAAAAAAAGAAATTATTAATTTCTATGTTACCTTTACTCTTTCTACTTCTTGGAGCTTATTGAGGGTTGTTGTTTTTTGTTTTTGTTTTTGGGGTTTTTTTTTTGCCCATTAAAAGAACAAATTTTGTTAATACAAATACAAATGGCTATCAGACACATGAAAAAATGTTCATCATCACTCGCCCTCAGGGAGATTCAAATTAAAACCACATTGAGATATCACCTTACACCAGTTAGAATGGCCAAAATTAACAAGACAGGAAACAACATATGTTGGAGAGGATGTGGAGAAAGGGGAACCCTCTTACACTGTTGGTGGGAATGCAAGTTGGTGCAGCCTCTTTGGAGAACAGTGTGGAGATTCCTCAAGAAATTAAAAATAAAACTTCCCTATGACCCTGCAATTGCACTCCTGGGTATTTACCCCAAAGATAGAGATGTCGTGAAAAGAAGGGCCATCTGTACCCCAATATTTATAGCAGCAATGGCTACGGTCACCAAACTATGGAAAGAACCAAAATGCCCTTCAATGGATGAATGGATAAGGAAGATGTGGTCCATATCCACTATGGAGCATTATGCCTCCATCAGAAAGGATAAATACCCAACTTTTGTAGCAACATGGACGGGACTAGAAGAGATTATGCTGAGTGAAATAAGTCAAGCAGAGAGAGTTAATTATCATATGGTTTCACTTATTTGTGGAGCATAACAAAAAGCATGGAAGACAAGGGGTGTTAGAGAGGAGAAGGGAGTTGGGGTAAATTGGAAGGGGAGATGAATCATGAGAGACTATGGACTCTGAAAAACAATCTGAGGGGTTTGAAGTGGCGGGGGGTTGGGAGGTTGGGGTACCAGGTGGTGGGTATTATAGAGGGCACAGATTGCATGGAGCACTGGGTGTGGTGAAAAAATAATGAATACTGTTTTTCTGAAAATAAATAAATTTAATTAAAAAAAAGAAATTAATAACAAAACCAGAAAATAAAAATATATCCCCTGATTTTTAAAAAAATAAGTCAAAATGGAAATAAAAATAAACTGCAGAACATCTATAAAATAGTAACATCTATAAAATAGTAACAAGTAATAGTAACAAGTAACATACTAACTGTTATGTCTCATAACACTGGAGAAATTTACAGTGGTGGCAGATTCATCACCTGCTCTAATTTGAGGTTCCTTTCTTTCATAACCAGTACCTGTATAACTTAATAAATTCTATTGCTCCTGGCAATAAGAGTGTCAGGCACCGACAATTAAACCTAATACCTTACTAGTGCTTGGAAGAGCATGAAAAATTCAGCTGCCTTATGGGTTTGCAGTTGAACATTTGTTATTTTTCCTTTTCCTTTGTCTGAATATGTCTTCCTGAGCATTAGCGGAAATGGAGGGGGCTTACACTATGACAACTTGAACAATGGAAGAGTAAATACTAGATAACTGTTTTTTGTGGGTTTTTTTTTATTTTATTTTATTTTTTCAGTGTTCCAAGATTCATTATTTATGCACCACACCCAGTGCTCCAATGCAATACGTGCCCTCTTTAATACCCACCACCAGGCTCACCCTCCCCCTACCCCCTCCCTTCAAAAAGCCTCAGTTTGTTTCTCAAAGTCCATAGATCCCTTGTTTTTATGAAAGAAACAAAATAATGTCCTTTAGTCATTTCCTTTTGTCAGTTCTACATGCTCGGTCTCAGCATCCCACTAATTTGCTTGTCATTCCTCACTTCTCTTCTCCTCAGCTCTTTCCTGCTCCAAAATCTTAGAATTTTATAAATGTGAATTGTGATCAGAGAACAAAGATAACATTGAAAAGAAGGGACCTGTGGAAAAGCATGGAGTTTGGACTTTAGGAAGGTAGAGATTGTTGTCTGTTTTGTTCACTGGATAGTCACCATGCCTAGAACATCTCTGGTATATAGCAGGAGCTCAGTAAATATTTATTGAATTAATGAATAAAAATTGAGATTTGAGAAATGGGTAGATAGATGGTAGGAATAAGGTGATCTCCAGTTCAACAAATTTCTCCCCAACTCCAAACTAATCAAATAAAGGAAATTATAAAGATTTCAGATCCTAAATGGGTTATTGCTAAAAAATATTCACATTTGTAGTATAAATACTTGGTTTAACACTTTATGGTATCATCTTAAGGCTGGTAGAAAAAATTCAAAAAGTATCCCACTATAACCAATGTCTCAGTAAAATATGTTTAGATATTATTGAAGATTCATTTTTAATTTTATGGAAATTTAACATCACCCCTTGTAGATAACCACAGTTATCAGTCACATAGTTGTTTCTTTACCTTACTCTTTTTTCCCCTCAAGAAAATATTCTTTTTTTTCCCAGTAGTGAAGAGAACTCAAGAAAGAAATGAACAATGGCAAAATATAACTGTTTTCTGCCTATATTGTTTTTCTTAAACTTGTAATAAAATCAAACATCTTCATATTTTTTCAAAGATATTTGTAAGAACAGTAATTATATATGTGAACCTGCAATATTATTTCAATGAAAGAGTGTGTTCACATTTATAAATATATATAAACATATATAAAAAAATTTTTTACAGTTTGTAAAATATGTAAAATACATATAGAAAACATTTATAAAGATATATAGAAAAAATTTTTCTAGGACTAATAAAATTTCATTGTATCAAGTGATGTTATTTCTGTGAATTATGTGCTTACCATACTATGCTGCATTTTATACAACATGTAAAGAAACAATTATAAAAGGTGTTTCTAGGGGCGCCTGGGTGGCTCAGTGGGTCTCTGAGCCTCTGCCTTCGGCTCAGGTCATGATCAGTGGGTCCTGGGATCGAGCCCCACATCGGGCTCTCTGCTCAGTGGGGAGCCTGCTTCCTCCTCTCTCTCCCTCTGCCTACCTCTCTGCCTACTTGTGATCTCTGTCAAATAAAATAAATAAAATCTTTAAAAAAATAAAAAGGTGTTTCTAAGAATGTTAGTTGTACATATGAAAAATATATAACATCTGGGCGCCTGGGTGGCTCAGTGGGTTAAGCTGCTGCCTTCGGCTCAGGTCATGATCTCAGGGTCCTGGGATCGAGTCCCGCATCGGGCTCTCTGCTCAGCAGGGAGCCTGCTTCCCTCTCTCTCTGCCTGCCTTTCTGCTTACTTGTGATCTCTCTCTGTCAAACAAATAAATAAAATCTTTTTTAAAAAATCATTTTTCCTTAAAATAGTTGTCCAATTAGACCATCTCATTTATTGCTATCAATTTTTTATTTTCTATTTTTTAGTATCCATATTTATAAATTTTTTAAATTATTTATTTATTTATTTGACAGAGAGAGAGAGAGAGATCACAAGTATGCAGAGAGGCAGGCAGAGAGAGGGGGGGAAGCAGGCTCCTTGCTGAGCAGAGAGCCCCATGCAGGGCTTGATCCCAGGACCCTGAGATCATGACCTGAGCCGAAGGCAGAGGCTTAACCCAGTGAGCCACCCAGGTGCCCCCATATTTACAAATTTTTATAATGAATGTATATTATCTTTAATGAAAAAGTTGTAAGATCAAGAAAATTGATGTCATTTGTCTAATATGAATTAAAATATAATAGGTTTTAAATATACCTAAATATCAAATCAAAGTACTTTTAGAATTATAATTTCATCTGACATACAATGAAAGATAAGATAGTTAGGATAAATTGAAATGTTTCAAATGGTTACTAAGTCCTTCTCAAACAATTCTTTAAAAACTAAAATTTTCTTCCTTAAAGGATGCAATAAAACAACTTATTTTAAAATGCCTATAAAGTTGGTTTTTAGTATATTCAAGATGTAGCCTTTGTAAATATCATAAGTTTTAGAAAATGATTACATTGGTTAGTAACTTGTTTTAAAGTATTTGTTATTATGAAAATAAACATTTCCAGAGGCAAAACAAGTAATTAAATAGAAGTTTCAAAAAGATATTGCACACACAAACTGATTTATATCCAAGAAAAAAATTTCTTACAACACAGGCTCTGAACAGCAGACTTTGGGATTATTCCTTTTTTGGGTTTTTTTTTTTTTTTCCATTTCTAGGCACAGAAGGAGAAAATATTTTTGTAACTTCTTTGTGTTGCTGCTAGTGTATAAATTATGCAGCAGCTTAGAAAAAGGTGGAACCCAAATTCTTAAACTGGATCTATAATTACACAGACAAAACTGAAGAAATATGCAAGAGATTTTTTTTTTTAAAGCTAACTAGAAGTAAATTTTGAAATCAATTATTTTAGAGAAGTTCTTCAAATTGGGTTCTTCTTAATTATAGAAGTAGACTTTTACATCCATGTTGTAACATAATATTGCCATCCAAAAAATTACCTATTAAGCATGTAATGAAAAACATACACTTGCATAAGCAATATATTTAGAGCCAAATAAAAATATTTTCTGACTTTTAGTAGGTTATGATACATAAAGTATATATTACTATATTATTAGAACTTTCAATATATCAGAAATACATACCACAGATAATATTTAATTAATACATGGTAAAAATATCTCACATATAAATATTCTCCTGATCAGAAGAAACTAACCAACCAGAAGTCCAAATTTTCAAAAACTGTAATAATTAAAAGGAAACATATAATAATGTATAATGCTACATAACTAGGATATTAATAAACTGGATTAAAATTAAAAGAATGCTTACTGAAAGTTTTGAGTCAATTATAAAAATCACTCCATAAAATTTATGTTTCAAAAAAATGAATACTTCCAATTTGGACAAATGAAGACCAAAAAATTAATTTTAATAATAAGCTATTAAAAAGAGTCTGATGAAATGTATAATATCTTTAAAGGAATAAGTAGGGTGATTGTTAAATTTTTCACCAAATGCTGATGAATTCAAGCCCCAGTAAACTCTCCCCCAAAGATTAAAAGAAAAAGCTTTTTTTTTTAAAGAAAAAGCTTTTAAGGAAAGAGTTAATCAAGTGTCATATTGAAGAAACAGTTTTCACCAAAATTTGATTCAATCTAAAAATTGATCAGTAAGAATTTAGAGGCCAAATTTTGGTGGATTATTAAGGAAAGCAAGAAATGTTACCTTCCTACTAAAAAATAAAAATAAAAATCTTAAAAAAAAATCCTCTCCAACAAAATATCTTTTGTAAAAAGCATCTCTCTTCTTTGAATAGTATCTTTTCAGTTTACTAAGTCAGCTTTTATCAAGGATGAGATCAAATATATCGCTAGTCACTGAATACCTTATCTATAACTATTAAGTAAAGTTCATAATTTTGAAAATGCCACTTAAAATAAACATTTCAAATATAAGTTTTTAAAGGTTAGGGATCACATACTTGGCACAGAGAAGGAACCAAAGTTTAATTACAAAATATCTTATAAACCTACAGTTTCATTTCCCCATCCAAGACATCTAGACTTAAAATAATTTCTGCACAGCATTTATACATTATAAATTATTCTAAGTCTGTATCTAAAATATCTTTAATCTTTGGCTAAAAATATTTTTATGTAAATCTACCTCCTTTTTTAGTGTGCTTAAAAGGGAAATTTGATTCTATTTACATAAATTCTCGTAGAGTCTGTTCTTCCAAGAAGGGCATCCCTACACAACTTTAACATTTTTTTCATCAGCAAATGTAAGGTAGGAAAAAAAAATTGTGAGGTAGGTAGGTAAAGTATTATAAAACTTCTTCATTTGCATTTACATTTTCGTTTAGTTTTTTCTAATTAACCTCTGGCAGCAGGATGTAGGTACAATGTGATATAGATCATTTCTTGTTCCATATGATTCTTTTAACAAATGGTGCTCCTACTATTTAGAAACCACTTATTAATCCAAGCTCAGTTATCCAAACTAATATATTTCTAAAACAAACAAAGTAGAGTCAAATTTTGGCCTTATGAGTTAAAGCCAGATTTTCCCTACATTTCTAAAAATTAAACAACTAAAGTTTTATGTTGTTTTTATTCACAACTCTTCGATCATAAAATTCCCTTGCCAATCATAAAAAGGCTGCATTCTCTCTCTTTTTTTTTAATTATGTTATGTTAGTTACCATACAGTATATCATTAGTTTTTGATGTAGTATTCCATGATTCACTGTTTGCATGGAACACCCAGTGTTCCATGCGATTCATGCCCTTCTTAATGTCCTCTTTAATACCCATTACCAGGATGATCTTTTTTTTTTAAGATGCTCTTTGCTGATAGAAATCTGTAGAAAAAGATAGCAATTCACAAACAATTTCTACTTCTTGGGACTCCTCTGTCAATGAATAGAGCTAGTATTTTTTTTCCCTCCAGTCTCCTCTTCTTATTACTTTAGCCATTAATGAATTCACTATAAAATAATGGGTTTAAAAAAATAATTAGAAGTTAAGACTTCTTTCCTCCTTTTATCCACTTTTTTCTCTTTTCCATCTCTCTTTTTTTTCCTCTGTGCCTTCCTTTATCTTCTTTTCAATATGACCTATTGATAAGAAGTAATTGATTAAATTGCAAAAGTCCACACGCATCAGTTGGTTTACAAAAAAGTTCATCAGCATACTTTTCCTCTCTTTTTTTCTCTGAAATAAACACACACAAATAATGAATTGGTCAAGGTCCTAGCAGGAAACAAATGGTAACATTCAAGTATAAATAGTCCTCAAAGGAACTCATTGCCATATTGTAATACTGATGTTTTGGGACAGATGGTAGCCACACTTGAGGTGAACATATCATAATGTATAAACTTGTCAGATCTCTATGTTGTACACCTGAAACTAATATAATATTGTGTGTCAGCTACAGTCAAATTAGAAGAAAAGGGAGGGACTCATTGACAGTATGCAGGCAGGGTTAAGTGAACACAGGTACCAGCACCAGAAGAAAGCCATTATCCAAGAAGTCCTGAAGTGGTAAAAAGAGCGTTCATGTTATTTGAACTTGGTGAGATCTATTATCATACAAAAACGACTAATAGAAGAAATTTCCAATGGGGTAAAGGAAGAGAGTCCCAGACATAGACTTAACGGAATAAGAATAGGGTGAGGAGGAAATCAATACTCCAAACTTTCTCTTCTACCATTCTTCCAGTCTTGCCAGTGGGAAACCTTTGACAAAACCAAATAAAAGCTACAGGACAAAGGAGCTCAGGAGAGGTGACGCTTGGAGTTTAGTCTAAGGGATTCTAGATCCGGTAGAGAAGAGTAGAAAATCATTAGAGGAGCAAGGAAGGGCCAAATTCTAACACTAACAGTCACACACATAAACTTACTCCTTTTCCTTTTCTTATAGTTCATACATTCAATTCATAAGTTACCACAAGTTGATGGAGTCACAGAAATGCTTGATATTTTAGAAGGAGTAAGAAAAGAAAGCTGCAGTTTTGTTTCAAATAGCAAGCTGTCATCAAATTCCATTTCTGTGATCCTTGTTCATAATCTAGGGATGTGAAATACCTTCCTTCTTACATATAGAGATGATCTGTTGCAGAAATATTTCCTTTGCTTAAGAGTTTTTAAAATGTTATTCTATATTGATGGTTAGTATCCCAGTGTCCAGAAAAATGGACATTTTACCAGTTATTTATGTCATTGTATTAATAACCACAATTTTAGTAGCTATATTGTTTCCCAGGCAGCATATTTGTAAATTTGCATGTGTTACCTAACACAACATTTAAAACAGCTCTATGAGGGAAGGAGTATGAATTTTTAGGACATATTTTTAGGAAAAAAAAATTTAGGGAAGAATTGACATTTAGAGGTTGAATGATTCTTCCAAGGTTATTGTGCTAGTTATGATAGAGCAGGTGATTCACACTCCAGCCTTTTCAATCACAAAGCGTATTTCTTTCTTTCTTTTTTTTTAAATAACATTTCATTTATTTGTCAGAGACAGTAAGAGCACAAGCAGGGGGAGGGGCAGGCAGAGGGAAAAGCAGGCTCCCCACTAAGCAGGGAGCCCCATAAGCGATTGGATCCCAAGACCCTGAGACCATGTCCAAGGCCAAGGCAGATGCTTAACCAACTGAACAAACCAGACATCCCAGCCTGTTTGTTTCTTACTATACTGTACTGCCTCTTCCTGAATCCCAACTTATCTTCTTAATTTACATTTTGATTTAAAAGATCTAGTACTCAAGCACCCAAAGTGCACCGTGGTGAAGTGGAGGGGATGTTCTTAATATTAAAGCTCTTATTCAGACTAATCTCCATTTATGCAATTTGACACATACTTACCAATTTACACAGAAAGTCATTCATTCTAAACCCTTCACCAACATATTAGCATAATAATATTTAACTTATTTTTACCAAACCAGTCATTCACAGAGTCAGTTATTCTTAACAACTTATATTATTAGGGCTGTTATTTTATCTTATTGGAAAGTCCATTAGTAGTTATGATAATAATCATCCACTCATAGTAACCACAAATGATGTACACCATAGAGAGAAAAGAGTATCGTTATAGGGAAACCAAGTAGAAAGCTACTGCAAGGGTCTGGATTAGAGAGATGCTGATAATAGCAACAGAAAGGAAAGGATGGGTGTAAGCAGGGCTGGAGGTCCTAGTATAAAAAGAAAATGTGGGGCCACTTGCTCAAAAACAAACTTTCTTTTCTTCTGTAGTTTCCCTCTGAGTCTGGTATAGTTGTTTTTATTTGTAGTGCCATCACTTCATGCACTTAATACCCACAATAATTCCGTAAGTCAGGTAAACTGTGATTATTCGAAGGGTCTTTTGTTTGTTTGTTTGTTTTGTTTTGCCTTTTACAAAAGAAAACTTACTGAAGCTCTAGTCTGATGCAGAAGTCAATGCTATTTGCAACTGCTGGTTCCAGTAGCCACTTGGAAATTCTTGTCTCTTTTCAGGAAAATTCTCTTTTAAAATATATTTCTTCTATATAATACCACTTAGTTTTGCTATTTCTAGAAGGATTGTGGGTTATTTTATTCAAAGTAAAGGATGATAGACTCAAAGTAAATGAAAGATATATTTAAATAATGATAGATAAGGCAGGGGTTGCATATGTATGTATTTCAAATTTAAACTTGGTACATCTTACTTTCCTTATAAAGCACTTCTTAAATAATAAGTGAGAATTTCACAAGTATGTCTTATGAGTGAAATGAATTAGAAGAAATCCACACTTCACAGCTGAAAAACCCCAGCTTATCTAACTGCACACTCCAATGAAGTTGATTTGAGTAGGGAGTTGTTTTTGAACTTCATGGAAATATTTAGGGCAGTATGCCAAGTATAAAATCTGTCCTAAGCTTAGTCATTGGGGTCTAGACAATCAGACTAAAAATATTGGCAATTAATTACTTATTTGTAGGGTGCTTTTACATTTTCTATATCCATGGTTAAAAATTTTGAACTCAATTTCCCAATCATTGGTTGAGAGCCAATTTGTTCTGTTATGGCATATGGATTGGGGCAGCAGGGGGATTGGGATAAAAGTGTTTCCTTCTCATGCAGTGATTTCTAAAACTTCTTCAATGATTGTAGTAATGTGACTGAGTTGTAGGGAAAAGTTCATAGTAACAGCTATAATGTTTCTGCCCAGATGTTTTCCCAGTTACAGAGCTCTAAAATCAATTACAGTCTAACACAATGGCAACTTAAGCAATTCTAAAAGCTGGGTAAAACTAAAAGTGCATAGAAAGAATCTGGAAAGCCTACTGTCAACTTTCGTTTATATTTTTATTTTTCTAATAGTAATGGTGATGATGAATAATGATAAGAGTGATCATTTACTGAGCAACTGTTATGTGCTAGAGACCCTGTTAGGTGTTTTATTGTCTTACTTAATTTGCATAACAATATTAAAATTATATTTATCATTCTGTAATGAAGGCAGGGACACTGAAGCTTAAAAAGGTTAAGAAATTTTTCAGAGTTGTGAATTGGAAGAGAAAGAAGACAGAGAGTCAGCAAAGTAGATGTTTGCAACCCAGGAGCCAATTGGCAAATTCGGATCCTCCTCCTGGCTGTTGAAATTTTGTACAGACTCTTCCCTCTGCCTAAAATGTTCTCCAACCAACTTTTCCTACAGATAGTCCTTCTCATTGTTGAGAAATGTTTTTTGAGACAGAGTTCTTTCTTCATCTATGGTACCCTCCTCTATTGTATCTAATCACCTTGCTTATTGTCCATGATGTACTTATCAGAGTCTGTGACTATCTCAATGTTTTTTATTTGTGAAATGTCTATTACTACCTCTTGAATGACAGCTTCATGAAGCCTGGGACCTTACCTTTCCTTTTTCTCTATTGTATCCAAAACTGAATATATTCCTTGATACATAATAAATGCTCAGTAAATGTTTATTAAATCAATGACTGAGTCCTGACAGGGAAATACCTAAAAGTTCAGATGGCCTTCAAAACCAAGACAATGAGAGACCCTACCCAGGATTTCAAACTCATGGATTATTCACACATAAGGTGAAACACACAAAGTAAAGAGGATGACTGAACAAAAAGCTGGGTTTTCTTGAACTGCCTGATCAACTAGCTTGATAATTATGGAAGTCAGTCTTCTGTTTGTAGGACTATCTCACCATCTATATGTGAGATGAGAAGACTCTAAAGCTTCATACCACAAGAAAGATTTATTGATTACATAAACATTTATTCCCCCCAATTAAGCTCCCACATCAGGATGTGTAGCAGTTGACTGGGTGAATGAGTAGCAAGCAGAAATTCTTCTGCTTCCCTAGGCTCACTCCTACTCATATTTGGCCTCCCAGTTATAAGCTTCAGATGCTCACCTGTTTGAGCCATCCACTATATGATTCAATTCAGGAGTAGTATACATTTTTAAAAATATGGTCCGAAGCACTGGGTGTGGTGCAAAAACAATGAGTTCTGTTACGCTGAAAAGAAATTTTAAAAATAATAATAAATAAAATCTTTTAAAAAATATGGTCCAAATAGGCAAATAATAATCTTACTAATATTAATAATTAATAAAGCATAATTTCAGTCTCTACTCATGTTTTTCAAAGGGCTGAAAGAATACAGGTCCTATTCCATTCTAATCCTTTTTATCCCCCCCTTTTTTTCACCCTCCCCACACACTCTCCCGTTTATCAATCCCCTCATCCCCCAAATTTTCTACCTCGATCACCTATGTAGTGCTTACAAATACTTCTTCCTAACAATATGGGCCAGGGAAAGTGATAGACTATGATCAGCATAACAGCGATAAATTGTATTCTATTTACAATTTATCACACCACAAAAGTACTATTTTTCCCTCCAATAACAATTATAGAAAGATGTTGTTTGTTTTTCTCCTTATTCATAGATAGCTGTATGGATAATCCATTATCTTTTCTTATGACTCCTTCCTAAATCCATTAGGAAATGGTACTTTCTTGGGAAACAAAGCATGTTTAACTTCCACATGTTGATAGCTTTGAAATATGTAGATTGTTAAATATTTGCAAAGGAATATAATCAAAGGCAGGAAAATAATATTATTTCTACGAAAAGAACTTTTACTTTCCTTCAAGTGTCAGTAGTTCTGTATTTGCTACCAAAAAGTTTTTGTATTATGTGTCATATTTAGGTAATTATCATTGGCACAAGCAAAGAAAAATCATACATCTGTAAGTTATATGAGTAAGCTATTTCAAAGTTCTGATCCCTAAAATTAATTAGTCTCTTCCCAAAGCAAATAGAATAGTTCTTAAAAATGATTTGCATTCACCATACTTTCCTTTCAAAAATAAAACTTTCAAGCCAAGATATCTCCCTGAGGTGGCTTTTTGTCAGAGTATAGCCACGGCATTTCTTTATATGAAGAATTTTTTCAGTGATCCAAATACCATGTTCTCTCCTACAGGATATTCTGATGAATAATTCCTCAAACTACTCATCTTGGAAAAATCAGAACTGCATTTTGCACACCTGAGCTACATACTCAAACCACCAGATAAATAATGAATAAAAGACCCAAGATGATTTTTTTAATTAATAGAATCTAAAATAACTAGGGAAAGTGAAGGAATTAGAAGCTTTGGAAATTCTTATGTACTAGATTGCCTTTAGATGTTGGCACCATTTCTACCCACCTCCCCTATGCTGTCCTTGGTATTGCAGAAGCTAAAAGCCTGGAAGCTACAATTCCTCAAAATTCTTGTCAGCAGGGTTCCAAGTTAGAATGCACCAGCCAGGAGGCACTTACCTGAGATTTGAGAGGCAAAAAAAGAGGCAGAAAGCATACTATTGTTTCTTCTTTGGAAACAGACAAAACCACAGATTGATGGACTTCAGCAAAACAGATATTTTGTATGTGCCTCTGGATATTTCACCTAGCTGAGCTATGATTCTGGAGACTTTCTGAAAACTACCCTGCCTGAGAGTAAATGGCACTGTTCTCATTTTCGTTTTTCTAATCCTGCCAGTGGTTTCAAAAACATCTCATTACCTTATTATCTAATTTAATTTATTGAATTAATGTAATTCAACTTATCATCTAATTCATTGAATCCTCTTCTGCTTGAGAGATCTTGAGTGGTTTTGTTTTCCTGACCAAACTTAGGACAATACATGCTATAATTTCATAAGATAGCATGTAGCTTTTAGCAGATTTTATAAGATCGAAGAAAAATTAATGGAAATGTGTCCTTAATTTTATGATTTGATTAGGTCATCTAATCTTGGGTAGCAGTATTATATGTTCTGCTGCTGACTCAATTGAAGTGCTACTCAAATACAAATGTATTGGCACTTATTATAGTCACTGTGCCCTTTATTTCCTGCCAAATAAACACAAAAGGGAGAGAATGTCATGGCCCTTGCCCTTCAGATGTACAAAACCTAATAAGGGAAGTAATAGTAGTGTACATTAAAAAAATATTAATCGAAACAAGATAGAACATCCCATGTCAGAGTAAAGATGAATAAATAGCCTTTCCTCCTTTTTACCCATTGATGGTGAAATAGATGGCAGCCTCTAAGGGAAGCTTTTAGTGGGATAGCAGGTTTTCTAAAGACAAGAAAGAACAAGCCAAAACACAGGGAACAGAGTAAGAAAGTGGAATGGCAAAAAGAAAAAAAAAAAAGCCAGATATGTGGATTGAAATTCTTATCCTTGAAGTCTAAGAAAGCCCAAATATTTCTAAATATTAGAAATAGCATTAGACTGGGACTCTGGAAGCCTGATTTGGATCTCATTTCTGCTACTAAATTTGGTTTTTATCACTCCCCTCTTTGAGCCTTCAACTTATTGTCAGTAAAATTGTGGCTTGGGTTTAGTTATACCGAGATTCATTCCAACTCTAACATTGAGGTAGGGGAAAAACAATACATCCAGGGTGTGTGGGATCTTTTTGACACGTTTTCCAGTACTTTCCAGGCAGTCTCAGAACTCCCCTGGACATCTAGCAATGTCCCATGAAACATTGATTTTTAAAACCCAAATAGACATATCAATTTTTATAATTCAGATGGTCAGCAATTGAACTATCACAGGCAATCAAAAGGAATAAAACAATAAAGTATTTTTATGCATCTGAGGCAAAATCATCCTGATCCACTCTATCTGACTTAGGAGAAAAACTCCGTCACTGCTACTTACTACCTTCTAAATGTACAGAAAGCAGGAAGGACAACTTCCATAGCTCTCCCAGAGCACCACCATGGGGATAGGGATTAACTCTATCTCCTTATAAAACATATGAACATACCCTTATCCTTAAATATGCAACTGTCTAAATTTGGGGACTTTTTCTCATGAATATTTAAGTAATCAGTAAGTAGTAGTAATCACTTCATTTTATAATTAAAGTAGATGGGTCTTATTTTTAATTTAGGGTGGGTTTTTTCCCGCCTCTGTTAGGCAATCACAGCAATTCTTGATGAATGTGTGCTTTATCTGGTAAGAAACGTCTACCAAAATAAAAAGTCACTGCTTTGGAAAAAAAAAAAAAATAGTGGATTAAATCATGCGGAAATTTTTGACTAGTATAATTAAGATGATGTATAATTGTTTTAAATTTCTGTAGTATGGATATACAAGCCAAAATATGTAGTATTAGCATACACACCTGCATGAATTCAATTCAGTGCAGAATATAAATATTAAATTGCCTTGCATTCATGAAAGAACCCATTCCTGAATCCAAGTCCACTTTCACTTTTACTACATTTCTCACTCACTTCAATACCTTTCCTGGGCACTCTAGCTAAAAATTAAACATTTAAATGAATATACACTCTTTAAAAACAAAAAAATATTGTATTTATTTGAGAGAGTGTGTGAGAGAGAACAGCATTAGTTGGGGGAGAAGGAGAAGGAGAAAGACTCCCTGCTGAGCAGGGATCCAGACGCCTGCTCAATCCTGGGACTCCATCCTGGTACTTCGGGATCTGGACCTGAGGCCAAGGCAGGATCTAAACTGACTGAGCCACTCAGGTGCCACTATGCTCCTTTTACATGCATTCATTCTAACCTGCAACTGGAATCTGTCTTTACCTTAAAAAGTAGTTGAGCTGGTGAATTAGTAATGACTTTTCTGTGCTGGGAACACGTAGTTCCAAACCAACTGTTCTAAAAACCAGGACATGGCCTCTGGAGTAGGCTGTACTTTGTACTTAGAAGCAGATGATTGGTAGAGGGAATATCAATCCCTCCTACTCTTTGATTCTTTGCCTGTTGGCTTGGCATCAAGGGGCTACTTCTTTCAGCACAATCCTGTAATATTAAGTTCCATCGTTTGCTTTGTCTTCTATTCAGTGCTTATCATACCATATTGTACCTGTTGAATATCTGACTCTCCCACAAGGTGTTGTATTACTTGAGAACAGACCCCATAACTAACACATGTTTGTCTCCTCACCACTAGTGTAGCTCTTTGCACATAGTGGCATTCTAGAATAAATAACTCTTCTTTATCAATACAAAGATTGCCTAAAATTTGGCTCAAAAAAGACCACCCCATCTGTCGCTGATTTTTCTCTGCTTCTCTGAATTTTTCAGACATACTATTTAAAATGAAGCATTTGTCAAGTCTTCCAGGCACAGGACATGAATTATTTTTGTTAACCATCTCCCTATCATTAACAGTTATTGGATGGCATGGAGTAGTTATGTTGGAGAGTTAAGGGATGTATACCTGAGAAGGTATATTGGAGTGACTACAAGTCAAAAGCAATGATAAAGCCATGTTCCCCTTGATCCTTTCATTGGTTTTGTCAAATAGTTTCCTTGAGATACGTTGTGGGATTTGTTTTCTTTTTTCAATTATTTCACCAATTTTTATGGTATCTTATATTCTGAATGAATTATAAAGTGACATCATAGAAAGGTCATGGATTTCAGAGTCCAAAATGCCTTGGATCAATACTCAGTCTCAGCCACTTATATCCATTCATTAAATAGACTTCTGACCATCTACTTGGCCCTGAGCTAATCATCGGGCAAACAATGATCACTAGAAGAACATGATTCTTGTTTTCAAAAAGTTTGAAATCTAGAAGTGATAAAAATATAAAAGCAATACATAGGAGCTACAAAGGGAAAGCACATGAAATTGTAGAAACATACAGCAAGTGAGCTTAAATATGTGGGGATCCAATGATGCAATAAGTTGAATGTGCTTTGTAAACAAAAAGTTCCATGTAAAGATGAGTCACTGTAGTTCTAGTCTTAATTTAATAACATAGAACACTGGAGTGCCTGGGTGTCTCAGTTGGGTAAGCCTCTGCCTTCAGCTCAGGTCATGATCTCAGGGTCCTGCAATTGCGCCTGCTTTGGGCTCTCTGCTCAGCGGGGAACCTGCTTCCCCCTGTCTCTGCCTGCCTTTCTACCTACTTGTGATCTCTCTCTGTCAAATAAAATCTTTAAAAAAAGTAATAACATAGAACAGGTAAAAGGTGGAAGTGGCCAGAAGAATCAGGAGATGGTGCAAATATCTTCCTTCGATCCTTGTATCCAAAAATTCTGAAGAGTATTTAAAAGACTCTCCCACTTTGTCTATAAAATCTGCCAATGTTTACCAGCCAAGGAATCTCTAACTTTATTCAGAAACTATGAGTACTAAATAAGTTATAAATATTATATTATATCAAATATAAATTATTATGTAACAAATTTGATTTACCTTAACAAACCAAATGAAATAGTTTAAAGCAATAATTGAAACTAATGTTTCCATTTATTTTTCAACAAAAATTTTTTTAAATAATCTGTGGAAGGAAATAAATTATAAAACACATATTAAATAAAATATTCTTTTTGAGAAAATGTTGTATATAGCAATCAGGAGTCAGGTCAGACATTCAGAAGCCAGTCTAGGTAGTTCATGCAGGAATAAATTTAATAAAATAAATAAGAGGCTTACAAAAACCTGTTCCAGGGTTGAGGCAGCCCCAGTCAGGGAAAGCCTGTGCTGATTTTCAGGGAATCATGAAGTATAGGTTTATAGACTACTACCACGACCACCAGTGAGCTCAGTTGCCTGCAGCCTCAAAGTAGGTGATTCACAGGAGGATGCTGGGAAACTGCTGGCAGGATTTCACATATGCCCATCTGCTGAAGCCCATGAACCTGCCTGCAGGAGCAATAATGGCTTCTGCTTCTCTTCTGCCTTCCAAATCTTGCACAAGAGCCTCTCATGGGTGAAATCTAATCCAGAACCCTGCTGGCACAGATTCGGAAAAATGTTGTTACCAAGAATTCAGAGGAAAGCAGAAGGGGGGGAAATGGTGCTGAGTTTCCATCAGACCATCTGGCACCCATCTCTTAAATTTCAACACACGCTTATTAAGAATAATTTTCCCCAGTTCGTATTTTTAGTAATTTATAAAATTAGCCCTTGCCCTGTTTCTCATTCTGTAACACCCTATGAAGCTTATCCACATAAGTTACTCCCTTCTTTTCTCTCTTTCTAGACTTATTGGGGAGAAAAAGAATAGGCAAGTTAAAAATACATTTCCAGTGAATGCACCAGAATAGAAACAATATATAACGGCCCCAACAACCTGACCTAGACAAATTAATAAATGCTCATTAAATTTTCTCTCTCCCATAATATTATCCAGAAACTCCTAAACAAAACTTTCAATAATATTAAAGTTCATACAAGTAAATAATTTGTTATGTTTAGAATGGTTAATCAAATTTTAAAAATTGATAGCAAACTGTAGTATATATTAACTTTTAACACCAAGTAATCATGAAAAATAAAAATACGATATGAGATTACACATGAGTAGGTGCTGCTTTCTAGAGCCACATGATTTAGATTCAGGCCCAGTTCTAATACTAATCATTGTTTGAGTTTGACAAAGTACCTGGCCTCTCCAGTTTTCTCATCTGAAATATTAAAAGGATGAAATGAGTTAATACATTTGGAGTTTTCAGAACCATGCCTGCCTCATAGAAAGCCTTTGGATAAATACTTACTATGTGATTCACAGAAACAAATTTGCCATATCTTTTCTTGGATCCTTTCATTTAACAAATATTTATTAGTATTTCAGTAAGCCAGACCCTTATGTAAATCATGGTAATAAAATGGTGTTAAGTATAAAGACTCTACCATTCTGGTAGAAAAAATAGAAACAAATTAAACAATAATATTATGTCAAGAGCAGTAAACGCTAGTTAGAAAAAAGTAAAACAGGATAAGGGGATAAAAAGTGATGAAGCCTGCTACTTCAAATAGAATCATCAGGAAGGTTTTTCAGAGAAGGTAATATTTGATGAAGATTTAAATGAAGTAAGATATTTGGCCATTCCAGTGTATAGGTGAAGAATATTCCAGAGCTCTGAAGCAATAGCAAGTGCAGTCACTAAAGAAGGAATGTGCTTGGCATGCTCAAGAAACAACACATTGGTCAGTGTGGCTAGAGTAGTGTGAGGAGCAGGCAGAAACCTAGCAGATGAGATTGGAGACCCAGTCTGGCGTGGCCTGGTCAAGGATGAGACAACTAAGGCATCAGGGTGCAGGAAACCGAGAGTGAATGCTAAATATATCCCTAGCTTCACCATAGTCCCTGGCCTCAGCTAGAGAAGCCAGATCTTCCAGAATCTTCTAAGCCATTGTAAGACTTTCAGATTTTAAGTTCAAAGCCTTTAACAGGTTTACAATTTTCTGTTTGGTCTAGGTACTCCTCCAAAGATATCTCTACTGCTGTTCTTTGCTCACTCCATTCCAATCGTCCTGACTTTACTCTAGGTCTTCAAATGTATCAACCACACTCCTATCTGCTCTTGCTTTTTCTCCTACATTAAGAGAACCACAGAGTTCACTCTTTAACTTCCCTCAGGTCTCATTTCAAACATTACCTTCAGAGAAGTTTTCCCACCATCCCACCTAAAATAGCAGCTTCTTGCTTCTACTCTCATTCTCTATCCACTGTTCTGTTCTATTTTTCTCCATGACGTTCTGTCATAGTATCATGGAAGTTACCACTATCAGATATTATATTGTATTTTTAATATGTTGCATGAATCCCTCAACCCCCGATGTTAGCTGTGGTGACATGTGGTGACATTTGGTCTGTTTTATTCCCTGTGGTATCCACAGTGCCCAGTACCTCCCTAGCATTTAGCAAGTGCAAAATATTTGTTCAGTGAAACAATATGAAAGAGGAACTAAGTGACTATTTTGAAGCATAAAAAGATAATCAGTATGGCTAGAATCACTAAGAAGACCTGTTTGCTAGGATTAAGAGACAAAGTCAACAAAATTTGTTGAAGTACCCAGTCTGTTAAACTGACAACAGATTATTTCAAGTCTGAATTAGTCTCAGACTTTAGAATAAGGTCAAGTCAGTAACGTACTATATCCTAGACATACACAGATATACTAGACTATATATAAATTAGGCATATGTGGAAGCAAGGACCCTGCTCCACCCCATCTCTACCAAGGGGTGGATTATGGAGACCTACTGTTTGGACTGGAAAACAAATAACATTCTGGCGAAAGCAATCTTTGCAGTTGGAAAATTTAGATTTCATCTTGAATTCTGCCATATCTTACCAGCATGGTCAACTAGGACATCCTCCCTTCCTTCCTCCTTTCTTTTCCTTCCCTTCCTTCATTTGACTCTTACTTATGGAATGCTTACTTTGAACCAGGAATTTGGCTGGGAGCAAAGAGAGTGCATAGAGTGGGGAAGGGAAGGAACACTGAGCAGTGTTTGAAGAGAAGGGCATTGCATGCTGAGAGAGGATAAGTAATGTCAGGAAAGCAGTAAAGAACAGCATCTGTGAGAAGTATAACTACCAGGGTCTATAAGTGGCCCAACACTTGTACTTCAGGAGTACATGTTCAAGTCCAACAGAAAGAGAACATAAAGTGAGAGCAGAATGCTAACAGTTAAGGTGAAGGAATAGGGGATGTCCACAAGGGAAACAAGTACTTAACACTCAGAGAGTAATGAGAACTAGGAAGTTGTAGCATCTCAAAAGGCAAGCCATTAGGGTGGGGTAGGGGGAGATAAACAGTACAAATATATTCAGTGATGTTTGGGTTGAAAAATACCCATCAGACAAGACAACTGAGACCTGCGGAAGAGTAGAGGAAGCAGAAGTCAGATTACGTTAAGGTGAGGGAGAAAGACACAAGATATACCCAAGGGGCACCAGGGTGGCTCAGTTAGTTATGCATCTGCCTTTGGCTCAGGTCATATACCCGAGGTTCTGCAATTGAGCCCTCTGTCACTCCCTCCTCAGCAAGGGAGCCTGCTTCTCTCTCTCCCTCTGCCTCTGTCCCTGTGCTCACTCTCTGTCTCTAGAACTCACTCTGTCTATAAATAAATAAAATCTTAAAAAGAAAATGATGTGCCTCAAAATCCAATGACTGGTATCCTTATATATAGGCCTTGTGAATACATTGATGAAGACTAGGCCATGTGATTATGGAGGCCAAGATTGGAGCATTGCAGATATAAGCCCAGGAATGTCAGGGATTTCTGGCAACTACCAGCCGCTAGTAGAGAGGCATGGAACAAATTCTCCCTTTGAACATCCAGAGAGAACTGCTTTGCTGATTTTGGACTTGATTCTGGATTTCTGGCATGTTGAACTGTGACAGGATAAGTTTCTGTTGTTTTAAGCCACCAAGTTTGTGTTCATTGTTATGCCAGCCCTAAGGAAGTAATACAGTAGATAATCATACTGTCTGTAAATAATGACAGATGCATTTCTCTCCTACCATCTTTGTAACTAATTTCTTTTGCTTTTGCTTTATTTATGGTAATTGTCAGAACATCCAATATTGTGTAAAACAGTGGCTGTAGTAACAGGAATCCTCATCTCATTCCTGATTAAATATGCTTACTATAAGAATGTGGTATGTAACATCTCCAAATTTAAAAAATTCTATTCCTTGTCTTCTAAGGATATTATAATAGAATTTATCAGTGTGTCTTTCTGCAATTTTAAAATTATGCCTCCATCAGAAAGGATGAATACCCAACTTTTGTAGCAACATGGACGGGACTGGAAGAGATTATGCTGAGTGACAAGCAGAGAGAGTCAATTATCATATGGTTTCACTTATTTGTGGAGCATAACAAATAGCATGGAGGACATGGGGAGTTAGAGAGGAGAAGGGAGTTGGGGGAAATTGGAAGGGGAGGTGAATCATGAGAGACTATGGACTCTGAAAAACAATCTGAGGGGTAAAATAGGCTTGTAAAATAGCCTATGTAAAATAGGCTTGGCAAATTTTGCACCTTTTTATATTTTGGAAAAAAAATTATAAGCTTGAAATTAACAGCTTCTTGAAAGACCAGTAGAATTTTGGTCCAAGAGCCTTTAGCATCTGTTTTGTTTTATTTTAAAAGTAGGGGCACCTGGGTGGCTCAGTGGGTTAAAGCCTCTGCCTTCGGCTCAGGTCATGATCCCAGGGTCATGGGATCGAGCCCCACATCGGGCTCTCTGCTCAGCAGGGAGCCTGCTTCCTCCTCTCTCTCTGCCTACCTCTCAGCCTACTTGTAATCTCTGCCTGTCAAATAAATAAGTAAAATCTTTAAAAAAAAAAAAGTAAAGATATATTCATCATTTTTTACTGTAAAAGATAAAGAAATTCAAGCCACTTTATTACCTTGCACTCACCAGTATTCGTTCGCTTATCCTTTAGCTTGCCCATTTGTGAATTCCTTTTTTTTTCAACAAGTTTTATTTTTTTATTGTTCTTTTGAATGTTTGTTTTATTTTTTTTATTTTAATTTTAGATAGTTGACATAGAGTTTAATATTGGTTTCAGAAATAAAGTTCAGTGGTTCATCATTTACATGTAACATGCAGTGCTCATTATCACAGGTGCCCTCGTTAATACAGATTACCCACTAATCCCATTCACCACATACCTCCCTCCATCAACCCTATTCATTCGCTATAGTTAAGAGTCTTTCATTATTTGTTACCCTCTCTCTTCTTCCCCTCTCCCAAATGTTCAGCCAGGTCCAGGAGTCTTTGAATTCCATTTCAATTTCTTTATATGTTTATTAGTTTATTCAGTTTTTCATTTCTTCTTATTTTCTGTCTTTTTATGTTTTTTCAAATACATGTATGTATTTTAAATATCATATTTAAATATTATAAATGTATTTTGAATATATTATATTATAAATATATATGAAATATAAAGTATATGTAAATAAATATATGTGAAATATATAAATTTCATATTGGACTTTAAGTTCATTGGAGTGTAGCTATTTTAATATTCTTTTATTTTTTAATCTGTTGGGATTGTAACTTTTCCCTTTTCATTCTGTATTTTATTTGTAGGTCATGTTCTTTCTTTCTTTCTTTTTTTTTTTCCTGTATCAATCTTGCCAGAGGTCTTCTTATCTTATTAATCATTTCAAAGACCTGTTTTGGATTTAGTTAATCTTCATTGTTGTTACTGATGGTGTTATTTTTATACTGTATTTCATGGATCTCTGCCCTTTATTACTTCTTTCCTTCTTGCATATTCAAGTTTATTGTATCACTCTATTTCTAACTTCATGAGCTAACTTCATGAGTTGGTTTGTTTTTAACCTTTCTCATTTTGTGATAAAACTTTTAAAGCTATAAATCTAGTACTGATTTAGCTATTTCTTACAAGAGAAAAAAAAGTGGTGTAATGTATGTCTGTATGGAGCATATCTCTGGGCAGAGAATGTGCCAGTGAAGGGCTGCCAATATGCAAGACACCTTCATCATCAACAATCAATATCATTAATGTGAAGTATGGAGGAATGTGAACTAGAGAGTGGCAAAGTAAAAAAAGATTAGGGTTACCCATTCATGTTGATGGATAAATGGGGAGAGAAGCAAGCTAGAGGCAAAATTGATACTGATTCTGTCTTGTAGACACTAAGATTTTGGTCAAGCACTAGTTCTTACTCTATAGCTCTTCTTGTTGCTATAGGCTCAGTTAATTATTACATTGATTGAGTCTCTTTCTTTTCCTGCCATTCCGTGATTTCCAAGCATCTTCTTATTTCTAATGAGATTCAGTGAGTCCTTACTATATTCCAGGCACTGTGTTAAGCACTGGGGAAACAATAGTGTAAAAGATTACTAGAGTCCTTGCCCTTATATTGTTAAGTCTATAACATCTAGAGCACCAGCTATCCTTTCTTAAATATCTTCTTTCTGAGAAAATATTTGAAATCTTATTAATTTTCCTGTATTCAAAAAAAGACTTTCTCTGTTCTTAAAATAAGCCCCATAATGTTTTAAAGTTACATTGAGTGGGATTCCATCCCTCATAACCAAATGAATTTTTAGATGTTTTAATAGGGTGAGAAGTGCTAATTTGCTGATTCAGGCAGTGTGTGGATCAAGATGCTAGTCACTGCAATAGAAAATATATACAGAGCAGTGATTTGGAGGGTAGAAAACTATTTCAGGTTTTTACACTTGAGTTTGTGGGGTTTTTTTTTTAAATGAAATCCAAATAGAAATATATGAGAAAGTCTTAGATGTATAGGTCTCAACCTCAGAGGAAAAAAAAAATTGCCAGTATTTCTTATTGACTTTTATTCATTTTTTTATTGTGTTATGTTAGCCACCATAAAATACATCATTGGTTTTTGATGAAGTGTCCCAAGCTGGAGAAAGAAATTTTGGAGTCACATTCCAATAGACATCCATTAAGGACATAGGAATGGGTCCTCTCACCCAGGAGAACTATACAGAATTCTAACACTACTAATACTCACTTTCCATTTCCTACAAACTTGATAGATGGCTACTCAGTACTTGCTTATTATGTCTCATCTCTTTCTGTGCTCCTTCTGCCTTAAACTAAATAAAATTGATGTATTTAAAGATCATCTGAGTTCTATTTATCTCCAATTAAAGTGACTATATTATTCAACTTTATTATGTAAATTAAGCGTCTTTTTCTTGGGATTCCCAAATCTGCACTTCTCTGGCTTTTGCTTATTTATTTTACAGTGAATCTTTATTGGGAGGTTGCTATATGCCTAGCACTGTTCTAGATACTAGAAACCAGAAGAAAACAACAGATAATGTCCCTGCCCTAGCAGAGCTTACATTCTCCTAATTTCCTGATCTGTCCTCCACTTAGTCTCTGGATTTGCTTTTTCATCAAAATGTAAATGTAATATATAGATCTTTCATCCTTTTTTTCTTCTAAAAACTTTGATTGCTAAACCAATTATTATTATAATTTATTATATATTCCCAAATCTGCCTCTAGTTGTTACCTCATTTCTAAATCTCTGGAACAAAGTCAAGCAAAAGCAATTAATTCTGTAAAGGATTCCACTGTTTACAAAAAAACACAAATATTATGAATATGATCATTCTTATTTTAAAAATTAAGAAGCTGAGGTATAGTAACTTCCCTAAGTGGAAGTGTTAAGTGGAAGAGCCAAATAATAAGCATAGGTTTTCAGTCTTTAAAATCAGTGTTTGTACTATTATTCTATTGTAAACAGATACCCTCATCAGAGTATCAGACTTAACGATATTTAAGCCAAATGTATTAATCCACCTTTTGGAAAATTTCTCCTATGAACATCAGAGCTATTTTTATATGTTCCCTTCCCTCACACTACATCAAAACATATAAATTTCTTTAAATGTTCCACAGTCTTTTTTTTAATTTTTTATTTTTTATAAACATATAATATATTTTTATCCCCAGGGGTACAGGTCTGTGAATCGCCAGGTTTACACACTTCACAGCACTCACCGAAGCACATACCCTCCCCAATGTTCTACAGTCTTTTTAAATTTTATTTTATTTTATCTCTTTTCAGTGTTCCAGAATTCATTGTTTATGCACCACACCCAGTGCTTCATGTAACACGTGCCCTCCATAATACCCACCACCAGGCTCACCCAGCCACCCACTCCCTACCCTCCAAAATCCTCAGTTTGTTTCTCAGAGTCCAGAGTCTCTCATGGTTCGTCTCCCCCTTTGATTTCCCCCAACTCACTTCTCCTCTCCATCTCCCACTGTCCTCCGTGTTAGTCGTTATGCTCCACAAGTAAGTGAAACCATATGATAACTGACTCTCTCTGCTTGACTTATTTCACTTAGCATAATCTCCTTCAGTCCCACCCATGTTGATACAAAAGTTGGGTATTCATCCTTTCTAATGGAGGCGTAATACTCCATAGTATGTATGGACTATATCTTCTTTATCCATTTGTCCATTGAAGGGCATTTTGGTTCTTTCCACAGTTTGGCAACTGTGGCCATTGCTGCTATGAACATTGGGGTAGAGATGGCCCTTCTTTTCACTACATCAGTGTCTTTGGGGTAATAAATATCCTACAGTCTTAACAACTGTCCCCTCAATCTGACTTGACTGACATTGTCCTAGTTCATTCCCTCAGTACCTTTCTTCCTGCCACCCACTCATAGAAACAAACCCATCTGATCAGTACCATTACTGCTTTCCCTACAAGCAATCATACAAACTGTCACCATTTTCCTAGCTTGCCCAACATGCACACCTCTATATCTTTGCCCAAGTTGACTTTTCTTTCATTCCTTCATGTATTCATTGAGCACCTATTATATTCCAAGCCCTGCATCCTAAGTGTTGGAGCTCAGATTGTAGTAATAGTCATTGTTGAAGTTTACTGAATGTTGGCATAAATGTTAATCCCACTAATCTTCCCCAAAAGCCTATAAGTTAGATAATATTATAACTGTTTTTCTATTTTTAGATAAGGAAACTGAGATTTTAAGAGTTTATGGGTTTGGACCATGGTCTGAACAACAAAAAAAGCCTGAATATGAACACTATCTGTCTGTATCTAACGTCCTCACACTTAATCATATGTTATTAAACCTCTCTTCCTAATATTCCTTTTATCTGCCTACTAGGAGTCTTGTCCCTCCTTTAAAACATGGTTCAAATCTTGACTTATCCAGAAAATCTTTCCTAGTCAAAACTAAAAATTCATCTTACCCCTTAATACTTCCAGAATATTTTCTTATAATTTTTCTCCATTATAGCTTCAGATTACCATAAGGAATCTGGTATGTTTCAGAGTCTTGTCAAAGCCCAAGCAAGAATTTCAGGTTCGTGAGTCCTTAGGGTTGCTTTCCTTAAATCTATACAAGTGGTAAAGAAGACTGCCCCATTTTATATTATTGTTGACATCACACTTTAACCTAAAAGTTGAGTACAATTTATTTTCTGGCATATCTTGTAAACAGGCAACTTACAATTAACCCCTGAGCGCTTTTTTTCTTCAAATGTTTTAATCCCTCATTTGTGTAAACAGCAGTCCAATAATCAAAGTTCAAGGTGTCTATGATTTATTTAAGTTTCCATTTCATGGGAAATAATTTGACATTAAGGAATTTGTTCAACTAATTTGTTAAATCCATACAATGAATATGGCATTGGAAATAAGCTTATAGTATAATATTTACTGACACAGAACAATGTTCACATGTTATTATTAAATGAAAAAGCAGTGAACTGTGGACAGTATGACCTCAAGTATTATAGCTATTTATCAGTGAGAATCTATACTCATATCTATCCATATGAAGAGAGAAATTTAACAAACTAAGGTTTTTACAGCAATTTTCTCTGAAGAGTAGAAGCCAAAGTTAGTTATAGCCCTTTCTACTTGCCTATATTTCTAATATTCACATGTATTTCTATCCTAAACATGCTTTTGAGTTTACCTTATATACTATTTAAAAAGTCTTATTGCATAGAGGACCGCTTTGTGCCCTGTGAACAGTTATCGATTTTTTTAATGTTAATTTAGTTCCAAATGAAACAGAAGTAAAAGTATATTTTTTGCTTTATGCCAAAATCTCAAAAAAGCCTAATGTCCTATAACCTTGAAATTGTACAACAGACTTATTTCAGAGACATCTTTTCAGAGAGCCAGGTGAATGCAGTAGTGTAACATTACATATTAAGGAAGCAAATGACATCTAAATAAGATCCCTGCGATATTCAGAGAAGATTTCAGCCGTCCTCATTAGTATAGTTAGTATAGTGGTGAGTATCCCTGCCTGTGAGAGAATATTTCATCCAAATGTTTCAAAAGAATAATGATTTGGACTGAAATAAAGCTGCCTTTTTAATGAATATAATTACAACAAATCCACACTTTACAAATTTTGAGTTTCCCATTTGACTACCTGATTTTTGCTTTGTTTTCTTTTGTTAATTTTTAACTATTCCAGTTCTGCCCTCTGAAATGTTTGATATTCAAGTTCCACCTGAGACTAGCTAATACGATTTTTATAGTGACAGGCTTTAAATACTCATGACAAAAGAACAGGAGTCTCGGTGTCAATGCAGAATAAAGAAGTATTGGCAAAGTTCAGAAAGCATGAGAACTTAAAGGAATACATCTCTTTAATATCATGGCACATTTTAGTTTCCCAAGGAGCTGCAGTTTACTCAAGGTAGCTGCAAGTGACCCATCTCTTATTTTCACTCTCTCCTGAAAGAAAAAAAAAAAAACACAAACTTTTTCTTTCTTTAATGTGTAAGAGCCCTGAGACTTATAGGACCTTGTTCATAAAATGGGTATTGATTTTACCCCCAGTAATTGATTACTCTAAAAATAAAAATACCTGAAGAAAAAAATTCATTATCAGGGATTATACATTCAATCTAAGAAAAATAATCTAGTAAATAGTATATGCACACCATGGAGATATTGTAGTTTCAGTTCCAGACCACTACAATAAAGTGACTATTGCAATAAAGTGAGAAAAAATTTTTGTTTCCCTATGCATATAAAAGTTATAATAAAATTACACTTGAGTCTTTTAAGTGTGCAATAGTATTATGTCTAAAAAAACAATGTACATACCTTAATTTAAAGACACTTTATTGGGATGCCTGGGTGGCTCAGTCATGATCCCAGGGTCCTGGGATTGTCTCCCACATCTGGCTCCTTGCTCAGTGGGGAGCCTGCTTCTCTCTCTGCCTCTGCCTGCCACTCTGCCTGCATGTGTTCTCTCTCTCTCTGACAAATAAATAAATAAAATCTTAAAAAAAATAATAAAGACACTTTATTGCTAAAATATGCTAACCATCATCTGAGCTTTCAGGGACTCGTTAACTTTTTGCTGCTAGAGGGTCTTGCCTCGTTGTTAATGACTACTAACTGATCAGGGTGGTGGTTGCTAATGGTTATGGTATCTACAACAATTTATCAAAAGAAGGCAACAATGAAGTTCACCATATTCTACCCACAGTAGAGCTTTAAAATTGTAGTCCGTCTTCTCAAACCTGCCATTGCTTCATCAACTAAGCTTCTGTAATATTCTAAATCCTTTGTTTTCATTTATATAATCTTCACAATATCAATTCAATATCTACTTCACCAGAAGTAGATAAACCACATTCTCTACTCATCCATAAAAAGCGACTCCTCATCCATTCAAGTTTTATCATGAAATTGTAACAAGTCAATCACATCTTCAGGCTCTACTCCTAATTCTAGTTCTCTTGCTATTTGTGGGACTTCTGGAGTTACTTCTTCAAAGTCATCCATGAGGGTTAGAATCAGCTTCTTTCAAATTCCTGTTCATGTTGATATTTTGACCTCTTCCCATGAATCAAGAATCTTTTTAATGGCATCTAGAATGTTGACTCCTTTCCAGAAAGTTTTCAGTTTACTTTGCCCAGATCCATCTGAAGAATCATTAGTTAGAGCAACTATAGCTTTTTAAAAAAAAAAAAAAAAGTGTATTTCTCAGATAGTCACTTTAATAATAATGACAATAACAATAATGCAAAGTCAAAATTACTCCTTGATCCATGGGCTGTAGAATGAATGTTGTGTTATCAGGTGTAAAAATGACATTAATTTTATTATACTTCTTTAGAACTCTTGGATGACCAGGTACATTGTCAACAAGCTGTAATATTTTGAAAGGAATCTTTCTTTCTGTGCAGTAGTTCTCAACAATGAGCTTAAAATATTCAATAAACCATGTTGTAGACAGATGTGCTGTCATCCAGGCTTTGTTTTTCCATTTATACAGCAATGACAGAGTAGATCTAGCATAATTCTTAAGGGATATAGGATTTTTCAGAATGGTCAATGAGCACTGGCTTCAACTTAAAGTCACCAGCTACGTTAGCCCCTAACAGAAGTGTTGGCCTGTCCTTTTAGCTAGGCATTGACTTCTCCTATTTAACTATGAAAGTCCTAGATGTCACCTTCTTGCAATATATGACTATTTCATCTAACATTGAAAATATGTTTGTAGCCACCTTCATTAATTTTCTTAAATAGATCTTCTGGATAACTTATTATGTTTCCTGTATCGGTACTTGCTGCTTCCCTTGCACTTTTGTATTATAGAGATAATTTCTTTCTTTAAGCCAAGTTTCCTTAACCTAGGTTCACACTTTTCTTCTGCAGCTTCTTCACATCTCTCAGTCTTAGAGTTGAAGAGAGTGAGGGCCATGTTCTGGATTAGGCTGTAGTTTAAGGGAATGTTGTAGTTGGTTTGATCTTCTACACAGACCACTCAAATTTTCTCCATATCAGCAGTAAAGCTGTTTTGATTTCTTATCATTCATGTGTTCACCAAAGTAGCATTTTAAATTTCCTTCAAGAGTTTGCTTTTGCATTTACAACTAAACTTTTTGGCACAAGTGACCTTGGTTTCTCTCTATCTCAGCTTTTGACATGCCTTTCTCATTAAGATTAATCATTCTTAGCTTTTATTTTAAGTGAGATACATGCAGTTCTTCCTTTCACTTAAACACATAGAAGCCATTGTAGGGTTGTTAATTGGCCTAATTTCAGTATTATTGTGTCTCAGGGAATAGGGAAACCCCAAGAAAGGAAGAGAGATGGGGGAAAGGATGGTTAGGTTAATGCAACAGTCAGGAACAAACCCAGCATTATTCATTTTGCCATCTTATACATGGCACCCCAAAACAATTACAATAGTAAGATCACAATTCATTATAGCTAATATAAAAATAATAAAATATTTTGAAATATTGTGATAAATACCAAAATGTGACAAAGAGACGTGAAATGAGCAAATGCTGTTGGGAAATTGGCACATATAGACTTGTTCTAAACAAGGTTGCCACAAACCTTCATTTGTAAAGAAAGCAATATCTGTGAAGCACAATAAAGTAAGCTCAATAATATGAGCTATGCTTGTATATGGGTTGCTTTTCAGCATGAATATTATCCTAAAGATTTTGAAAGACATACTGAAGTTCAGAAAGATATATTTCCATACATGATTACAGGTTAAATTTGCCCAGAAATGTTACAGAATTTCAATGAGCAAGGTATTTGATAAGACATGGGAGGGGGGAAGACTCTATGAAAATTAAATACAGAGGCATTTAAGATCTGGAAGCTTTCGTGTTCATCAGTTTGTATTGTCCTATACTCAATATTCCAACTCTTTAATACCCCACACTATTTGAGAATTTATCAAGAAAAAAATATGAAGTGAGCAATGCAACAGTTCTGGAGTAGGCTAAATTTATATCCTTATTTTATTCCAACCAAATTAATTTGACCAGGTGTTTACCTCTGACCATGAACTCCGAGTCACTCTGTAGAACTAGCAACAGACAATACCTGATAGAATTGGTGACAATGCAAATATCATATGTAAGAAGCTCACCTAAAGAGCCATAGAGATTATGGAAAAATGAGACCTATGACTATAAGAATGTAGGGGTATTTGTTATTGCTGTGTTGAGGATTAATACTAAAACAAATAAATACTTTCACAAAATGAGATCACTGGCTCTGAAGACATAGGCTTAGTTTGTCATCCTGAAGTCTTCTCCCCAGTTCTATTGCCTATTCCTATCTCTGCAAAGTTCAAGAGCTCTCACCCTCTATACATAAGTCTAAATTTGTAATCTCAACCCTATTAGCATCTGCTTTGTTTCAAGACAAAAGGAATGAAGAAGCAAAGGGTAAGAAAGAGCCTAGTGTTTAACAAAATAATTACTGTATTTCATTAATCCTAAAGCATACTCATCTTGTTCATATTTTCGTATCTCTGAAAGTGAGATATGTCATTTTATAATGACTGTAGGCCAAGGATCATGAACATAATTCTTCATTTGTTCATACTATTATTGCTATATTTGAATTACGTGCATTATTGGTAGTAGAAATGTAATTATAAAGTGTCTTTAAAAAATAAGACTATAATTCAACTTGAAACTAAGTTATTATGTGTGCAGAAAGACATAAAAATAAAGGATGGGGGAAATGATTAAGTAAATAATTATTTTTGGAGAAATGATGGCAAGTCCATATTTTCTTGCAAAGGAGCAACCAACAATAGTATAGCAATTAAGAAAAGAAAAATCCCACAGGTGGATAAAGCCATGATGCATGGTAATCCCTCTCTAACTTTAGTCACCTAGGGATTTTGTTAAACATGCAGATTCTGATTCAGTGAGTCTGGGGTGGGGCTAGAGACACTGCATTTCTAACAAGCTCCCAGGTGATGCTGTTGTTGTAAGATGCTGAAGAATTACCTCTCCATACCATCATCTGTATGTTTCATTGAACTACCATTAGTCAGAACTTCTTGCTGACTTTGAAGAGAGGCCCTTACTTTCCAGTTATTGAGGATTTGGTGGAGGAAAGAAGTAGACCTATGAGTATAGTCAATTAGAAAAAGACCAGAATCAAAACATATAAAATGTCTATCAATAGAGCACTTTTTAAAAAGATTTTTATTTATTTATTTATTTATTTATTTGTCAGATAGAGATAGAAAGCAAATGCACACAAACAGGGAGAGCAGCAGGCCGAGGGAGAAGCATATACCTAGCTGAACAAGGAGCCTGATTCAGGGCTAGACTTGATCCCAAGGCCCTGGGATCATGACCTGAGCTGATGGCAGACCCTTAGCTGACTAAGCCACCCAGGTGTCCTAGTAGAGCACTTTTTAAAAAACACTGCATCATGAGTGTTTTTGGCAATAATGGTGATACTGTACTGAAAACATGCCTTTCAGTGACTCTTATTTGAAAAATCATTTAGAAGAATAGGGTTGTGTATGTGAAGATGTATTTTAATCAGTTTTGTCTTTCATATTATTTCCTTTTTAGGTAGAGATAAGAGTGATTTAATATTTTTTAATTTATGTTTAAATCAGTCTAAAAGTATTTTTTCTATAAATATAAAATTAATTCTAAGTGCTAAGGCATTGTATCATAACTGGAAGAGTTTGTTTTTCCAGGCACTACAGCATATTTTTTTCTCAGTAATGATGTCCTAGATTTGATAAAACACAGCAAAATGCTAACCAAACGTCTTTCCTTCACAAGCAAACATACACACATACACACACACACACACACACACACACACACACACGTACAGGCATACACATTAAAATTATACTCTGAAAATAAAATGAGATATAAGAATTAATATGCAATAAATTAGAATGATTTTCTTTTTTTTAAGATTTTATTTATTTACTTGACAGAGACACAGCGAGAGAAGGAACATAAGCAGGGGGAGTGGGAGAGGGAGAAGCAGGCTTCCCGCCTAGCAGAGAGCCCAATGCAATCTCCATCCCAGGACCCTTGGATCATGACCTGAGCCAAAGGCAGACGCTTAACAACTGAGCCACCCAGGGGCCCTAGAATGATTTTCTATAAAAACAATAATAATTGGCCCTAAAAAATCTATAAATTGGTGCCTGGGGAGGCTGGTAAATTTCAGATTGCATTCATTGCAGACAAGAACTATTAGGTTATATTATCAAATAATGCATTGTCCCTAACATAAAGAAAAAAATATATTAACAAAAAGGAATAATCAAGAGAAAGAATGGGAAGGGGTCTCTAAAGAGAATGCATCCAAGACAATCCAGAGGAGAGCATATCCTCATTTTAGAAATAAGTACCCAATTCCTTTCACAAATACTCACCAAGTGAAGATCAATGTAATAGACATTTTGATCATTCAGTTTTATTCCCATTAACTGGCTCCATGCTCACCAGGTTTCCTTGTGATTGTAGTTTGTCTTTTCTTTTGCTGAGAGGAAAGAGAATTCACTCATACCAGTACAAATATTCTACTCTACCTAAAAGTTAGATATTTAAAATGATGAATTAATAAGTTAGAACTCTGGACAACACACCAGTATCTTAGGGATTTAGTTTGGTAAGAATGCCCACAGGATGTCACACAAGGGCAAGCTTGAAGATTTAATTTCTGGGCCTGCGGAGCTGAGAACCAGTCTCAGTAACGTGATGACCTTATCAAATAATGATTCTGACCTTGTCTAGGCTGCCAGCTGGCTTTGCAACTGTTTACTTCCCTAACTGCAACAATTACTATAATTCACATAACAAAAAATTCAGAAAAGTAATAGGAGACTGGATTTTATACACATCACTTCTTAACTCCTAACTTACTCCCCAGAATTATTTTCTTAATCAAAGTCTATTCTGTTTTCCAACATTTTTGGTTTATTAACCAAAATATTATAAGGATATTAGTAGATGATAAATTGCTCATAATTTCATGCAAGCTTCACTGAAGGAAAATGCAGAATAAAGCTTTACTATGAAGACTTATCCAAACCAAATATGTTAGTGTGGATGTTTACAAGGGACATATTGAGAACGTATCTAATAATATAAGCAGATTAGATTGGTAAAATAGAGAAATAAATATGAAATATAACATACCAATACTAGTTTTCAGAAAGGGTGAAAAAAAATTTAGGCAATCTAATATTTAACAACAATGACTTCCTGGGACATACCCCAAACTAATGAAATCAGGATTTATGAGGGGTAGAGCCATATTTCATGCTTAAAATTTTTTTTAATAAAAGCTTGGCTTGCAAAGTTTAAATAAAAGTGATGGGTGTACTCCAGACATGCATGTAGTCCATCATTAGATGATGTGTTGGTAAATGACTTTAAGGCTTATGAGTTCCTCATACGGATTCATGAATCTCACTGCAACGGGGACTGACACGAAGCCACACTGCCTGGATTCAGATCTCTTCAGCCTTGTGCCTCAGATGTACTTCATCTATAAAATAATAATACCTACCTCAGGAAGTGGTATGGAGATTAAATGAGCTCATATACATGTATGTGACTATATATATATGTGTGTATGTGTGTATGTGTGTGCATGTTATATATACCATCTAGAACAGCCCCTGGCATGTAGTAAATGCCAAATAAACATTTGCTATTATTATCATCTCAGCCAAGTATAACTCTCAAGAGCCTTCTCTAGTGTCACAGCAGCATCTTGGCTCCTCTCAAAGTGTCTCTTTTGATCTCCGATTGTCCCAAAAGTAGCACATCATAATCAATGCTGTCAATACAACTAGTTCACCCTGCTTCCTCCTTCTAAATTATCCTCTGCTCTGGCTTTTCCCTTGTTCATGTACACCACCCACAAAACTGCTTATTTCTTATTTCTGCCTCACTCTGCCATTGCAATTCATGACAACTGCACTGTCCGTGCCTCAGATATGGGTAGACTATGGATTCTCAAGGTAAGCAAATTTATATGTGGAGTCATGCAGAAGTTGTTCCCTTCTATGTTGGGACCATAGTCTTGTTTTTTCCAGAGTCTGACAGAATCCCCTGCACAGAGTAGATTCTGCCCCTTCCAGTCAACCAGATGATCACCTCCACTCCACAGAGCTGGATGAAGAGGTATTTACACAACTTCCTCATTTTCCTTTCTCTTTTTCTTTTGTTATTGGGGAAGGGAGGTAAGCTTTCCCTCAACCAAGAAACAGCAAGAAACAGCAAAATCAAGAATCAATAAACAAACCCACAAAGACTTAAGGCATGGACTATGTGTAGAAAATAGGTTACAGAGCCGGCTACACTGCTGTCTTTTGAAGGCCTGGCTTACAGAGTTGGTTCTTGGCTGGCATCTGGGAATTTGGGTTTCAGAAAGGTTCCCACCACCATTAATTGATGAGTGCCCTACTGTGGTCACACTGTGCAAACAATATGGTTTGCACTAAACTCCTGTTCTCTCTGGGAGTCTGGGTATGTGCATGGACAGAGAGTGCCCATGTGATCAGCCCCCAATAAAAGCTCAGAATGCTGTATTTCTAGTGAACTTCCCTGATTGACAATATTCCAAATGTTCTCATAACTCATTGCTGGGGAAGTTAAATTCATCTTGTGTTTCTCTACTGGGAGAGATCCCTTGAAGCTTGCACTTATCTTCTTCTGGACTACCTCCATGCATCTTTTCCCTTTGCTAGTTTTGCTGTGTATCCTTTCACTATGAAAATCTTAGCCATGAATACAAGTAGGTGATGAAAAACCTAAGAGTCCTCCTAGGAAATCACTGAACTGAGGGGTGGTCTTGGGGACCCTCCAACACAGACTATAGAACCCCTGTGCTTTTAATTACATGATAACATAAATAAAAATTTAAGGATATCTGTAGAGAAAAGAGAAATATAAAAAGTGACCTAGGAGACTTGAAGAAATAACAATATTGAACTTCTTAAATTAAAATTCAATAAACAAAATTACAGTGTTGGTGGTTCAGTTTAAACACAGATAAGACAGCTGAAAATGGGATTTGCAAACTTATGATGGCATACTTAATTGGTTTTAAAACAAACATTTTCCACTTCAATATCTTTGAAATTATGTGCATTTTATATCAATGGGATAAAGAAAACATTTTGTCATAATTTATTTCTCTTAAAATCAATAGTGTCAGCCTGAATCTCATATGTTATATGTCAATCATATCTCAATAAAAAAAATCAATGGTGTCTGATTTGATGAGATACAGTAAATCAGAAGAAATTATCTAGAATGCAATACAAGAAAAAATGAAATGGAAAATACAAAAGGAAGGAAACCTTGATTTTTTAATAAGGAGGATCAAAAGAGGCAGAAGAAAGAATAGAGCAAAATAGGAACAATACTAGAAAAGATATGGCTGAGAGTTTTCCAGACATGATGAAAATCACTATTAATTACCTAAGTGCTGCATAGCAAATTACCCTGAAATGTGACTTAAACAACAAAATTTACTGTTTTTTCAAAAACAAGATCAGAAATTCAGAAATGACTTAGATGGGTGATTATAGCACAGTGCTTTACATGAGGTTGCAATTAAGACATCTGCTAGGGCTGGAGTCATCTGAAAGCCTGACTGGGCTAAAGAATCTCCTTCCAAGATCAGTAGCAATGCAGTTGGCAGGAAGTTTCAATTCCTCATCACATGGGCCTATCAAAAGGGATGCTCACAATATGGCACAATATGGCATTTTCCCCAGAGAAGATAATTCAAGAGAAAACAAGAGTGAGATAGAGAGAGGAGCCAAGACCTAATCTTGGAAGTGATGTACGATCACTTCTGCCCTGTTCTATTGGCTACATGAACCAGCCCTGGTAAAAGTGGGAGAGGACTATATAAGGGCAGGAATGCCAGGAGACAGCAGTCACTGGGAGGTAGTCTGTCAGATTCAAGATGCCCAACAAATATCATAATAAGAATGAAAAGAAACACACACCTAGACACCTCATAGTAAAGCTACAGAAAAGAAATATAAGATAGAACATCTTTAAAATGGCAAAGAAAAAAGATTCTCTTCAAAGAGGCAACCTTTAGAATGAGAGGTGACTTTTCAACAGCAATACTGAAATCCGAGGGATGATAATCTTTCAATCTGCCAAAATAATATACCTAGAAACACTTTCCTCAAGAATTTAGGTTAAACGAAGACATTTTCAAATAAGAAAATGAGAGGATTTGACTCAATAAATTCTCATGAAAGAAACTTCAATAAAGGTACTTCAGGCAAAAAGAAAATTGTGTCAGATGACGGGTTTAAGATGCAGGAAGAAACGAAGGGCCAAATATGAATTGTGCATATAAATCAGAAGGAACTTCAACTATATAAAATAATAATCAGACTAATGTTTCATTGGGTTTTAACAAGAAGATAAGAGATCAAACAATATTTATGTCATGAAGAGAGTAATTAAAGTTAAATGTTCTAAAGTCTTTGCATTTTCTTTTTCTTTTTTTAAGATTTTTTTAAATCTTATTTATTTATTTGACAGACAGAGATCACAAGTAGGCAGAGAGGCAGGCAGAGAGAGAGAGGGAGGAAGCAGGCTTCCTGCAGAGCAGAGAGCCTGATGTGGGGCTTGATCCCAGGCCCCTGGGATCATGACTTGAGCCAAAGGCAGAGGCTTTAACCCACTGAGCCACCCAGGCACCCCAAGTCTTTGTATTTTCTTAAATAGTGAAGGTATTATATATTAAAGTTTGAGAGATTAAAGATAAATGTAGGAATTTTTAGAAAACCACAGAATGAATAGAAACAAAGTTGATATCATCCAAATCATTAGTGGAGGAAGAAAAAGAAGTAATAAAAAATAGTTATTAAAGAAGATAAGAAGGTGTATGGATATAATAAGGAGGAAGGGGTGATGGGAATAGCGACTTATAGGTAATTAGAGAGTGCATTGTCTTTAGATAATTAAAAAGTAATAAATAAGGAAGACTAAACTGTAGTCTGCTTTTTATTTTCATTATATACCAACAATGCTAAATAATAATCTTCAGTAAAATTTCCTTACCACCAGAACAGACTGCTCCCACCACACTCATTCTCCTTGGCAAAAAATTAATAAATGAATAAACAGAACAAGTAGGACAAGCAGCAAACCTGACTGCTGTCACTTGGTACATTTGTTAAGATGAAACATTTAAACCTAATATATTGATAGTTTATATTAAATACAAAGGCACTAAATGGTCCAGATAAAAAATAATATCTGACCACCATATATGCTGTTTATAAAAGATACATCTAAAACATGATACATATAGTTGGAAATATAAAAAAGGAAAATATACACTGTGCAAAGTAAAAAACAGAAAAGAAAAAAAGCTAGTGTAGCAATGTTAATATTGGACAAAATATAATTTGAAGCAAAAGCATTAGCAGACGTAGATAAATATGCTAAGAAAAGTTTTTAATTCACCAATAAGATAAAATATAGTGTGTCTGTACTTAATTAATATTAGATCAAAATAAGGAAACCATAAATTAACAGATCTATGATGGTGAATAAACAGGTCAACAATCACAGTAAGGGATTTTATATATTTGCTTTTTTTTTTTTTTAAGTGTAAGACATAGAAGATTAACAAATTTGGCATAACAGATGTATGGAATACTATGCTCAACAAATGAATATTTATATCATTTTGTTTATATAATGTTCAAATACAGTAAAATTATGATTTAGAAATGTATACAAATGTGGGAAAAGTATAAAGAAAAATAGTAAGGATCATGGTAAAAGTCAGGAAAATAGTTACTTCAGGTAGTATTGTGGAGGAATAGAGGGATATCTGGAAGGGACAAATGGGTGAGTGCCAGGAATGGCCAGCAATTCCGTACTGATAGATAAAAGATTACTCCAGATTTTGCTGTTGAAGAAAGGAGAAGGCAAGGGGGTCAATGCTCAGAGACAAAAGACCCTTTGTTCTCACCTTTATTTGTGCTTCAGGATAAACATAAATCTTTATTACTCTGTCTCAAGCAAATGATGGTGCCAAGGGGTCTTACAAAAAGTAGAAGAGTCTAATTAAAGGAAAGATACTATGTGCTGATCAGCTTGTTCTACAAGTTTTGCTAAACTTGGCTTTAGGGGACAATGCATATATCTCATAGATCACAGGGCAGCTGTTTGGGTTAAGAAAGCTTTGGGGAAGGTAACTCCCTGCAGCATTCCTATGGCACAGCATTCCAAAGGCCTACACCCTTCTTCGAAACCTTCCAGGGACCACTGTGTTACATTTTAGCAAGCCGGTATTAGGAATGATTTCATGCTCACTTGTTAGCCCCAACAGGTGAGGTCTTCCAGGTTCTGCAGTGTTGTATTTAGAATATTGTCAGTGTTGATTTTGGTAGTGATTTTCATAGATGTTTACTTAAAATTATTTGTCAAATTTTTATGCATTTATATATATACTTCACATATGTAAGTGATTTACATTAAAGAAGACAAGGAAATATGGAGGCCAAGAAAATATAAGTAACTTGCTAAAGAATAAAGCTTATTGAACTAGGATTATAACCTAGACATTGTCATTCCCAAACTCTCTGCAAACTATTTTTCTTCTACTTTACTAAAGTAAAACCATAAAAGTCTTTCCCCCAAATTCAAACTTTATTTCCACCAGTCATATTGCACAAAGTAGCCATATGAAAATGTGCCTGCCTTCTCCTTGTTTGGCTTCAAGCAATTATTGAAATTCATAGTGCATCTAGAACAACTCCAGTCTAGACACAGAGAAACATACTGTGTGAAGGCAATTACCTGATCTGTCTCCCTTCTATATATATTTTTATCTTTATTTATTTTTTTAAAATTTTTTATTTTTTTTTATTTTATTTATTTATTTATTTATTTATTTTTAGACTTTAATTTTTTTTATTTTTTATAAACATATATTTTTATCCCCAGGGGTACAGGTCTGTGAATCACCAGGTTTACACACTTCACAGCACTCACCAAAGCACATACCCTCCCCAATGTCCATAATCCCACCCCCTTCTCCCAAACCCCCTCCCCCCAGCAACCCTCAGTTTGTTTTGTGAGATTAAGAGTCACTTATGGTTTGTCTCCCTCCCAATCCCATCTTGTTTCATTTATTCTTCTCCTACCCACTTAAGCCCCCATGTTGCGTCACCACTTCCTCATATCAGGGAGATCATATGATAGTTGTCTTTCTCTGCTTGACTTATTTCGCTAAGCATGATCCCCTACTGATTTTTAAAAGAAATTAAAATTTTAATTTTAGATTCATTGATTGAATAAGAAAACCCTTCTGTAATAAATAACTTGTAGAGGGGCACCTGGGTGGTTCAGTGGGTTAAGCCTCTACATTCGGCTCAGGTCATGATCCCAAGGTCCTGGGATCAAGCCCCACATTGGGCTCTCTGCTCAGCAGGGACCCTGCTTCCTCATCTCTCTCTGCCTGCCTCTTTGCCTACTTGTGGTCTCTCTCTGTCAAATAAATAAATAAAATCTTAAAAAAAATAACTTAATAGACTATATGATTTGACTTGTACATCCTGAAAATAGAACATTGTCAGTGTTGATTTTGGTAGTGATTTTCATAGATGTTTACTTAAAATTATTTAATTTTATTCAAAAAACGTGTGTTCTTTGTCTTAAAATGCAGTTTTCTTTTTGGTCACACTGTTGCTTCAGAAAAAATTCTGAATGAAATATTAAATATATATATGTAATCATTTTAGGACTTTCTCAGATAATCCTCTAGTCCTATAGTTGATTATATTTTTGAGCTTTGAATATAAACATTGAGGGGTTGACAGCAGGCTTGTGACTAACGGCCTCCCTTCTTGGGACCTGAGAGGTGACCTCATCAGACTTCCTTGTATACCTACTCATAGTATTAACTAGTGGAAAGATACCAGAGAGTTCCTATATATGAAATATGTTTAGTAGGACAGTTTTGGTCTCTCTAGATTGCTTATTATGAATAAACCTGGAATTTATACATTTATGTGGCATGGCTGGTTGGTGATTGGAGGAGAGGGAGGATGTAAGCTTTGTAAGGGAGTATAAAATGGAAATGTCCTCACATCAAACCATCTTCCTTTTGTGAGAAATGCTTTTGAATACAATAGTCAAAAACTCCTTATATATCCAAAATCAAAATGTACCTACTGCAAGAGAAAACAAGCAATTTGGAATGCTGTGTTGTTGGTTTTGAGTTTTTCAAAAAAAGCTATTTTGGCTATATCTGATGGTGGCCAGTATCCATTGAATAATTAGTGAAGTTTGATATTAGGTAAACTTTATGATTCTGGGAAGTTGGCTTTGACAATTCAACACTTAGGACAAAAGAAGAGTATTACAGATATTAATTCAAGAACCTTTCTAAGTTATTTTAAGTACCTCCAACAACTTACCTTTTGTCAATAGAATGGTATTAACACAGACATTAAGATTACATATGAATACTTTCACTTTGTCTAGATCAGGGGTCTCAAAGTTCAGAAAATGGACAAGTGGAAAGAATTCTGGAATGAGAGAAATGAATTTTTGGCTCTTTCTTTTCCACTAAATAGATCTCTTGCCTTACCCTGGAAATTATAGGATTGGACAAAAAAAAAAAAAAAAGTTGAGTTTCCTTCTAACTCTAAATTCTTGGATTTCCTGTTGTTCTGTAGAGGATCTCTTCAGCCAACAAGACAAGGGAAAGAAGAGTGTTGCATACTCTGTCTAGGTGAAGTGGCTACTGGAATTTCATTGAGAGCACTCCAAATTTTTTGTACAAAGTTGCAACATTTCTGCAAGAATATACATTAAACTCTACCATGTAAGAGCAATCATTCTTCAATGTAAATCTGATCATAAGTCTAACTGAAAGCCCTCAGCAACTCCTTCTGTCCAATGGCTTAAAATATAAACTCCTAACCATGACATTCCAGGCTTTTTATGATCGACTCTTGTCTACATCTTGGGTTTCACCTGCAACCCCTATTTCTTCCCACTCTCAGCTTTTGCCATAATAAATTATTTACGGTAACTTGAATTACTCTGCTTTTTCTTACACCATTACCATCTTTGCTCATATGCATGATTATCCTGCCTGAAATGCTGTTCCACTTCTTATCTATCTAACTCAAGCTGGGTATTTCCTTCTCCTGTCCTTTTTCTCCTTGTTTTAGAAGGTATATTTATAGTAATGTTGAGTTTGTTTACTTGTGCCTGTTGGCCATCTGTGTGTCTTCTTTGGAGAAATATCTGTTCATTTCTTCTGCCTATTTTTAAATTGGGTTATTTGTAGTTTTTGGTGTTGAGTTGTATAAGTTCTTTATATATTTTGGACACTAACCCTTTATCGGATATATTATTTGCAAATATCTTCTCCCTTCTTTGTTGCTCCTATTGTGCTTTGGGTCATACACAAATCTCTACATTACCATTTCTCATTTTACAAACATTTTAGATCTGTTTTTCCTTTGAGAGTGTAAGAAGCTCTTTCAGGCAGAGGTTATACTCCGACTACCTTACTATCCCTTGTGCATATTCTAGTTCCTCCATGACTGAATGAATGTGGAGAGGGAGAAGCTCTGCACTGGGTGTGGATTCTATTTGGGATTCTTTCTTTCCCTCTTCCCCCTAGGTGTGGCCCCTCTGCATGCACTTGCATGCACACTCACTCTTTCTCTACAAAAAGAAGGGGGAAAAGGAGTAAAGAGTTTCTCTCTGGTAGAGGCAAAATGTAAGAAGTGGAGAAAATCTGCCTGAAGGAATAGAGATGTATGGCCTCATTTTTTTTTTTTTTTTTTTTTTTGGATCAGTAGTGATTGTATACAAGTCATTCGGGCTGGGAGTCGTGTAGACTAATGTTGTTTGCTTTAATCTTATTGATTTTTAAGTTTTACATTAAGTTTATAAATGAATTTTAGTTTCATAGTTACATGAAAGTTGTAAGCTAGTTTATCTAGTTTCAGGCTTGAACATATTTTTACATCACTCCTATGAAATTATTCAAATAACTGCTGGAGGATTCATAATAAATTTTCCAATTAATAGGAACAAAGTTGAAGACATGTTAAGTTCCTTTGAAGGAACTTTAGTGGTGAGATTTCAGACATTGCCATTAAGTGATTTTGGATGGGGAGGACTTTATAGGAAAGTTCTCGAATCACAGCCTTTGCTTCTGGGAGGGAGCATGGGTTGGAACCCTCTTTTTTCTGGCAGACTAATGAAAACAAACTAAAGGTTATACTTTTTTCCTACATCTCCTAAAGAAAGTAACATGTAAATAATTCTTTGAGATTCCTCTGAATTAAATTTAAAAAATCTGAATATTGCATTATTTCAATAAGACAAACTACAAAGTTATAAAGAGAAGAACTGATTTATAGTAGATAACTTCAAACAACCAGAAGCTGTTTCCAACCCCCCAGGTTTTGTGGGGGAGTTCTATTTTGGGAGAAGAGAATAAACTGATAATAAGCCTGAACTGTGGCCAATTTCTGAAGAATACACTGAATTGAGCACATTGTTTTCAACTCTGTAAGGCAAGAAGGTAAATAAATTATGAGCATTTTTTCAACTATAAGGCTTTAGAGGAAAAAGCACTGACATGTGAACCCAGTTTTAGTTAACTGTAAAACAGAAGCTAGAGTAACAAACTCTTAAGGATTTAGGGACAATTAAATGAACGACTGAATATATGACATATAAGAGCTATCTTATGTAAGTTAAGTGCTCAACAAATATTTGTTAATTAATTGAATAAAACAATCGTGTTTTTGGAGAGCACTAAAATTTAAAATACTCTGCTCACTAAAGCATATAAATGTTATGGAGTGGTTAACATTTGAGTTTTTACAGTATTTCAGGTGCTTTTCTTGCTGTTGTGGGTTATGTTAGATATGACTAATAAATGGTGCCTACCTTGGATACATTCACATTCTTCAGAGAGAAAAAGTATAAACAATAACAACTTGGGGTGCCTGGATGGCTCAGTCAGTTTAGCATTGGATTTTGTCTCAGGTCATGATCTCAGGTTCCTGGGATGGAACCCTGCATCAGGCTCCACACTCAACAGGGAGTCTGTTTCTCTCTCTCTCTCTCTCTCTCTCTCTCTCCCTCTTTCTGCACCCCCATTTGTGCACTCTCTCTTTCACACACAAATAAATAAATAAATAATCTTGGGAAAAAAAAACCCACAACCACAATTCAACTTCTATGATGGAAGTGGGTAATGTTATATTAATACCAAAGTGCAGGTGGCCAAGTCCGCTTGAGTGTGAGCAGACGGTAAATGGGAGTAAAACTCCACAGAAGAGTTAATGTTCATGATAGGTTTAAAGAAGGAGGAATTCACTAAGTAGATGTGGAAAGGTAGCACATTCCATACACAAAAGGCATCCAGTTAATCAAGGTACTATAGTAAATGATATTTAATGTGGCCAACATAGTGCCTTAGTAGCCATGTAACTAAGATTTGTTGAACTATTTTTGAATATTAACAATAAACATGAAATATATACATAACTTTCTTTATAGTAAATATGTCATAGTACCTATCATTTCCAAAAGGTACCAAGTACACTGATTTTATGTTCTTTTCATTTTTGTAGGGTTAGCAAAATACTAAGTTCAAAAAGAAATCCAAAGAAACTTCCAAATATTCATTTTTCGTGAGTTGATGACATTAAATATTTAATGATCTTACAAAGTGGATTTATAGCAACATATATTTAGAGGAAATTTTCCATCATACAATATGTATAACACTCTAGAAATATTTGCCAGTGTGATTTTATGTGATGACAAATTTAGAGTATTTAGATTTTTTTTTTCAGTCACCTGCAGGTATAATGTGACTAGATGTAATGCAACTCAGCTAATATGAAGAATTTCTAAAACTAAAATAATTTTAAATATAGTGTTTCATTTAGAAATGTTCTCTGTTTCTCTGATTATAATATTTGCATTGCTTTTAATTTATAATTAAAATGCATGAGCAGCGAATGTAACAGATATTAAGGGTAAAAATGTCTTCAGGAAATTGTTAATAACTAGTGGCATCTGTGACTAATGAATGCTATATTGGTTTAGACTGTTACTAATAGAATAAATGTTTGAAAAAAATTCTTATGTTAGTATTTTATAAACAGTAATCAGGTTGTGATGGATTTTTTATGTGAATACATACAGTGTAACTATGTGAAGTTTCCTCATTCTTTTATATTTTGAAAAGTTTTTTTTTTAAGTTGATTATCCTGCTCCAGTATTTGCTTCCAATTATGGACTATCATTGTTTATTTATTTATTTTTTATCACCTAGTGAGCTAACTGAAAGCACTTCAGTTAATTAAACTCATGATCTACTGTTATGTAAGAAGATTAACAGTACGATTTATAAAGAAGCTTGTCTATATATATTTAGCTTTCTAGCTAAGCTATTTTTAACTGGATTTTTTTTCTATATTCTAAATTTATCAATGATCTGAACCTAATATTTTAGGAATTTCTGAGCTATTATAAATTGCTCTTAGTTCTCATTAAAAAATACATCCAACTAATGAAAGTGGTTTTTGGTTTATCAATAATAATTGTTGGTTATCTCAACAATAAAAGCCCATGTATATGAGGGAAATATATTAATCATCGACCCAACATGAGAATGTTATTACTTTTCAACACTCAAATTTACCAATGGTGAAAACTTTGTTGGTCTCTTAGGTTGAGACAGGAAATGTAAAACATAGTAAAGGAAAATCTGAGAATGATTATTAGTTCTTTATTTAGAAGCCAGAATCTATCTCAGCCTTGGGTTTTAGCCTCAAGGTTCCTACAATCTGCTGGATATTTAATTTGGAGTATTTTGTAATCACTTTATTATCAACCTACTTAAAAATAAATTTATCTTCTTTACCACCAATCACATAGCTCCTTCTGACTTGCTGTTCTGCTGAAGGCACTAGCATTTATTTCCTCCCTTATACTTATTATATGAACTAGTTGCTTGTTTCTTAGATTCTTTCTTTACAACTTCTGCTCCTTATTCTCCCTTCTTCAATCTCATTTCACCACCATATCTAAACACTTAGAGAAGGCTTTACTGTAGTAATAACTTCTGGGTTGTTTAGAAGAAGCTGCAAGCAATGCATTTGGAGTCTAGATGCCTACCTCACATGTGTGGGAGGAGGCAGAAATCCACCCCCAAAAGACATTGAGGAATCCTGCAGAACAGTTGTTTTGAGCAGTGTTTTCCATATTTTTTGTAATATCAAAGAAGTCACTAGTTTCATTGAATTTAAGTTCTGATATTGATTTATAAATATCTCCGATGTTGAACATCCTAATGCACTTGTTAGAAAATTTTAAGTCATTTATTTTTAAATAATATAAGATTTATAGAAAACGTACAAAAACACTGCAAACAAATCAGTATGTGCTTCATTAAGATTCCCCAATAGAATCACATTTTACATTTTACCACATTTGCTCCCTATCTGTCTCACTCTCTCTATATATACACTAATTATCACGAGTAATTTCCTGAACCACTTGAGAGCAAACTGCAAACATGATGCTCCATCACTCTGAAGTATTCCAATCTGTGTTTCCTAAACATGAACACTCTCGTATATGACTGCCATTCAAACCTCCAAATCAGGTATTGAACATTGATATAACACTGAAGTTTAATTCACACTCTATTTAAATTTTCTCAACCATGTCCCTTTTCCATTTCTGATCCAGGGTCCAATACAGGATCATGTGTTGCATTTAACTGTCATGACTCTTCAGTGTCTTTCAATCTGGAATGAGTCTATCTTTTCCTGTATTTCATAACCTTGACAGTTTAGAAAAGTACCATCTTGTCTTCCCATGAAATGACACTGTCTACTTTTTAATCCTTGTCAAATTAATATCTTTGAAAAGTTTAATCAAATCTCTCAATTACCACAAGTCTAAATTCTACACTGACTCTCATATGCTTACACTTGAGTTTAGAGGTCAAGAATTTTCCAGATATTGTCACTCATATGTCATTTATTGGATATTGCTACATATTTATGCTTATGTTCATCTATTTGTTGATTCATGTATTCATTTATTCAGTCATTAGATGACTCAATAAACTTAATAATCAGAGACATTGAAAGCCAGTAACATTATGTACATTATTTCACTTACTGCTCATAATTGCTTACCAGACAGGTTTCATTATTGGCCCCAATATTCAGATAAAAATAAAAAATTTAAAAAAAAAAAAAAAAAAAAAGCCATCACAGGGCACCTGGGTGGCTCAGTGGGTTAAAGCCTCTGCCTTCGGCTCAGGTCATGATCCCAGAGTCCTGGGATCGAGCCCCACATCGGGCTTTCTGCTCAGCAGGGAACCTGTTTCTTCCTCTCTCTCTGCCTGCTTCTCTGCCTATTTGTGATCTCTGTCAAATAAATAAATAAAATCTTAAAAAAAAAAAAGCCAAAAAAAAAAAAAAAAAAAAAAAACCCTGAATCTTAAAAAAGTCAAGCAATTTGCCCAAAAGTTACATAGTTAAAAAACTGCAAAGCTGTGACTCTGATGTCAAAACTATATATAGTGCTTTGTGAACTTATCTAATGAGCACTTGAGATGTAGAAATTGAGACTTCCTGTCTCACAGCTTAGTGGAGAATACGGGCATGCAAATACATGGTATTAAGTATCTAGATGCAGGGAATATAATTCATCCATTGTGAATCCTGGCAATGTTTTGTAATACGTAGACATCCAATATGTCTGTTAAATAAATAAATGTATTAATGGGGAAGGGTTAAAAACCACCTTAATTAATTACTTAATTATACATAAGATTTGTAAATGTATTTTAACTTTTACTCTATTTTATTTGAATATTCATTGAAAATAGCCAATATTTAAAACTGTATGTAGTTTTCATTGGGGAGGGTATGTGCTATGGTGAATGCTGTGAAATGTGTAAGCCTGATGATTCACAGACCTATACCCCTGGGGCAAATAATACATTATATGTTAATAAAAAAAAAACTATGTAGTTTTAAAAAGTGGTTGCAAACTGTCTCTACATATTCAGGCAAATATGGAAAATTTTGATCATTACCAGTAAATCTGTAAGATAAATTATTAAATGAATCTTCTTGTGGGATGTATATTACCTGAGTTAAATTACTGCATTTAATTCATAATATACTTTTGAATTCATAACATTTAATTCATAACATACTTTCTAAATTCTCTACAGCACTCTATTTCTGTAGTATACCGCTAGCTATGTAATTTCACTTGCGTAAAGTTTTGTTATGCCCATTCCTGATTTCACAGAACAACTGTAACTAATCTATGAATTTGAACTAGTCCAATCCTCTGTCCCTAAGTGGTGTCCCAGAAAGAAACTTATTTGTATTATTATGGAAATCTATAACAATGAGCTCACTTTTTCTTAACATTTTGATATTTAATATATTTATTTTTGAATAAAGTTGAAATACCAACTTGACTCATTAGAAAGAGACATAGTTGACTTATGAGGGAAAATAAAATATTTGAAATTAGAGAATGTGAAGATTAAAGTCCAGCACTTAAAACTGTATGGATTTGAGCAACTCACAGTTTATATGGAAAAAGGAGATAAGCATGACTCTTTTTTAGTATCCCCTTCCATAAAAATCTTTTGATATTTAATTAAATGATATTTTTATGATAGTGATCCCAAACTTTGAAAATGCTTGACAATAGAAACATTTATTTATTTATTTTAGAGAGAATAGGTGGAGGGGCAGAAGGAGAGAATCCTTAAGCAGACTCCTCACTGAGCCCAGAGCCTGACACTGGGCTTGATCACAAGACCCTGATAGCATGACCTGAGCCAAAACCAAGAGTCCAACATTCAATAGACTGAGTGAGTTACCCAGGGGCCCTAATAATAGAACTTCTAATGATAATTATAAGTAATAGGCTAAAAATTTATATTAGCACAAACTGAGCACCTTATATCAGGAGTGCCAAAAATGGATTACATTATGTACACACACACACACACACACCCAGATGGCCAAAAACACTTAGTTGATAATATTGTTAACCCTTGTTATAATAAATCAGGATAATTATTTTAACATTATTTTCACCAAGACTCTCTTAATATTTATTATAGAGGACCAGTAACTTATTCTATAAATGCATATCGAGACCACAGTGAAATACCACTGCCTATGCACCAGAATTGCTATGGAACAATGGACACTCATACATTACTGAAGGGAGTATAAATGTCACACCAACTTTAGAAAACTGTCAGTTTCTAATGTAGCTAAATACATATCTATACTGTGGCTCAACATTTCTACTCCTATAAACAGACCCGAAAGAAATGAATGCTTATGTCCACATAAAGACTTGTATGGTAATGTTTAGAGCAGCTTTATTCATAATTAGCTCAAAACTAGAAACAACCCAAATGCTGTTCATCAAGAAGATAATTAAAATTATTGTACCCAAAGCACTCTACACATTTAATGCAATCCTTATCAAAATACCAACAGCATTTGCAGAGAGCTACATCAAACAATCCTAAAATTTGTGTGGAAACATAAAAGACCCCTAATAGACAAAGCAACCTTGAAAAAGAAAACCAAAGCTGGAGACATCACAACTCTGGACTTAAATTATACTACAAAATTGCAGTAATCAAAACAGTATGATACTGGGACAAAAATATACACATAAATCAATAGAACAGAAATAGAAAATTCAGAAATGGACCCACAACTATTTGGACAATTAATCTTCCACAAACCAGGAAAGAATATCCAATGGAAAACGAATGTCTATTGAACAAATGGTGTTGGGAAAAGAGGACAGCAACATGCAGAAGAATAAAACCAGATCACTTTCTTACACCATAGACAAAAATAAATTCAAAGTGGGTTAAAGACCTAAATGTGAGACCTGAAAAAAATTCTAGAAGAGAGCACAGGCAATAACTTGTTTGACATTGGTCATACCCACATTTTTCTAGATATGTCTCCTGAGATGACAGAGATAAAAGTAAAAATAAGTAGTTGGAACTACATCAAAATAAAAAGCTTCTGTGCAGTGAAGGAAACAATCAACAAAACTGAAAGGCAACCTATAAAATGGGAGAAGATACTGCAAATGACATTACCTAATAAAGGCTTAATATCTAAAATACATAGAGAACTTATAAAACTTAGCACCCAAAAAAACAAACAACTCAGTTTAAAAATGGGCAGAAGACGTGAATAGACATTTTTCCAGAGAAGACACCCAGATGGCCAACAGACACATGAAAAGATGCTCAGTCAATATCACTCATCATCAAGGAAATGCAAGTCAAAACTGCAATGAGATGTCAATCAACCCCTGTCAGAATGGCTAAAATCAACAACACGAGAAGAGACAGGTATTGGTGAGGATGCAGAAAAAAGGGAACTGTCTTGCACTGTTGGTGGGAATGTAAAGTGGTGCAGCCACTCTAAAAGATAGTATGGAGGTTCCTCAAAAAGTTAAAAATAGGACTTCCCTCTGATCTAGCAATTGCACTACTGGGTATTTACCCAAAGATCATAAAAACTCTTATTCAAAGTTATACATGCACTCTGATGTTTATAGCAACATTATCTACAATAGCCAAACAATGGAAACAGTGCAGGTGTCCAGTGGCTGCAATGACTGATGAATGGATAAAGAAGATGTGGTATACTTATGGGCATTGGGGAGGGCATGTGCTATGGGGAATGATGTGAATTGTGTAAGACTGGTAATTCACAGACCTGTACCCCTAAAACAAATAATGCATTATATGTTTTAAAAAAAAAAAAAAAAGAAGATGTGGCATACACACACACACACACAAAACATAATATTATATTACTTGGCCATAAAAAAGAATGAAATCTTGTTGTTTACATTGACATGGATGGAGCAAGAATATCATGCTAAGCAAAATAAGTCAGTCGGAGAAAAACAAATACCATATAATTTCACTCCTATGTGGAATTTAAGAAACAAAACAAATGAACAAAGGACAAAAAAAGAGAGAGACAGAAGCAAACCAAGAAACAAACTCCTAAGTATCTAGAACAAACTGACGGTTTCCAGGGGGGAGGTTGGTGGAGTGCTGGGTTAAATAGATGATGGAGATTAAGAAGTGCAGTTGTTATGATGAGCACTAGTGTTGTATGGGTGTTGAATCACTATATTGTGTACCTGTAATGAATGGTTCACTGTATGTTAACTAACTGGAATTTAAATGAAAATTTAAAAACAAAAAAAATTTTTTAATTCTATTCAGTAGAGACTTGAGTTTCTTTACTATATAAAGATAGAATAAAATGTGGTAATAATATGTCTCCACTTTCTTTTTTTTTTTTTTTTAAGATTTTATTTATTTCTTGAGAAAGGCTTGTACCGCTATATATTTTCCTCTCAGGACTGCCTTTGTTGTGTCCCACAGATTTTGAACCGTTGTATTTTCATTATCATTTGTTTCCATGATTTTTTTCAATTCTTCTTTAATTTCCCGGTTGACCCATTCATTCTTTAGAAGGATACTGTTTAGTCTCCATGTATTTGGGTTCTTTCCAAACTTCCTTTTGTGGTTGAGTTCTAGCTTTAGAGCATTGTGGTCTGAAAATATGCAGGGAATGATCCCAATCTTTTGATACCGGTTGAGTCCTGATTTAGGACCGAGGATGTGATCTATTCTGGAGAATGTTCCATGTGCACTAGAGAAGAATGTGTATTCTGTTGCTTTGGGATGAAATATTCTGAATATATCTGTGATGTCCATCTGGTCCAGTGTGTCGTTTAAGGCCTTTATTTATTTGTCATAGAGAGAGAAGCGAGAGCAAGCACAGGCAGACAGAGTGGCAGGCAGAAGCAGAGGGAGAAGCAGGCTCCCTGCCAAGCAAGGAGCCCAATGCGGGACTCGATCCCAGGACGCTGGGATCATGACCTGAGCCGAAGGCAGCTGCTTAACCAACTGAGCCACCCAGGCATCCCAAGTCTCCACTTTCAAAAACTTTAACTTTATTGGTTTAGAAAAAAAATCTGTGGTGTGGTAAAATATATTATTTTTTGCAATTTATGAAATTAATAATCCAATGGAATTAGGTAGGCTTATAAAACTAGGAATCACATATGTAACTTTTATGATAATCCAGTGATTCATAAGAAAATTGTGAATTTGTAGGAAGTTTTAGAACAAATTGCTTCTAAGCAACAAAATACATATCCTTTAAACTGTTTTTATCAAATATACTGTCTCTGTTAAAGGCTGAATTATATTTTCTCAAAAGTGCATATTGAAGTCCTAATCCCCAGGACCTCAAAATATGACTACATCTAGTTAGGGTCTTTAAAGAAGTAATTAAGTTATAATGAGTTCACTGAGGTGGGCCTTAATCCAGTATGATTGGCACCCTTATAAGAAGGAACTGGGGACTCAAACATTATCAGGGGAAAGACAAAGTGAAGACACAGGGAGAAGATAGCTATCTATAAGCCAAAGAGACCTAGAATACTTCCTTCCCTCATGACCCTTGGAAGAAACCAACCTTTCTGATCTGGGACATCAATAATTCTTCCAAAGTTGTGACAAATAAATTTCTGTTGTTTAAGTCATCCAGTCTGTGGTAATTTGCTTTGGCAGCCCCAGCAAACTAACATACTCTTTGATTAATTCTAATATAATCATCATTATGAATCCGAGATGAACATTTAGGCTATTGGGAGTGCAAAGCTTCATTTTATGACTTTCCACTATAATTTCTAAGAGTTCCATTAATCTGATCAATTAATAAAATGTTTATTAAAAAAGAAAAAGAAGGATAGAAAAAGGAAAAAAAAAGTTATCTCCTGGTGTAGAACTAGAGATGGGAACTTTGGGGGGAATGAACTGTTGTTCCTTATAAGTCCTTACACACATATTATTTTTTAATCATTTACATGTTACTTTGATTAAATTAGATAGATGGAGATGGGTAGGTGGGTAATTAGAAAAGAAAAATAAATAAACCAGTGGACAGTATGATCACATTTAAACAACTTCAAATCAACAATGAAGTTTCGTTTAATCCTCCACTTGTAAACTATTCTCATGAGCATTTTTTCTCTTTAAAGTTCATAAACAGAATTCAAATCACCCAAGCAGAAGTAATTTGCTGCTTTTAAGCCAAAGCCCTGACTAGCTACAGAGTTGCCTCTAGGAATTAACGAGAACAAAATCCCGATTAAACAACTAATTGGCTTGTCTACTAATGAAAAGAAAAACAAAGTACGTTGCTCTACCCTGAGACAGAGTCATAAAAACAGAAGTTTTCAGAACCACCTCAGAGAAAATGTTTAAATCGTTAACAATAAAATCAAACAAGGTGAAGCCTAGAGAAGGGAACGATGAGAATAAACAAGGTCCTGATCCAAGCAATCAGCTTCAGCAATCCACAAGACAGGTATGCTACTTACATTCCTAAATCAGTCTTGATTATCATCATTTTTTGTCTAGTGATTGATTTTTGTCCAGTGTTTTAATATATGCTGTGGTATGTAAGATGGCTATTTCACCTGCTACCATTTGGGTCATGCTGTTTGTCTTTGGAAGTTTATCCACACTGTTTTATATATACTATATATATTTGCTTTATTTTTTATGTATTTATGTATTTTTATGTATTTTATATGTATTTGCTTTAAAACAGGTTGATAAATTTTTAGAAGATTACATTAGGAGTTGGAAAAGCCAAGTAAAACTTCTCATTGCTGATTTACACTTCTGAATAATTCAAAAAGAAATAATTTCTCAAATATCTAGTGGTCTATATGAATTTGCTTCAACAAAGAATGTTAAATATCCTGGATGTGGTAAATTACAATTTAACAATTATTGCTTTAGACTAGGAGTTCCTGAAAAGGAAATAGTTTTGCCATTCAGGACAATTGGTCACGTATGGAGTCACTTTTGATCATCACAGCTCAGGAGTAGAGATGTTACTTGCATCTAGTCAGTAAAGACCAGAAATGCTGCTAGACATCCTAGAACATACAGGGCAGACTTTCACAATATAGAATTATCCAGTTCAGAATTTCAGTACTACCAAAGTGGAGGAACCTGGCTCTTGATAAGTTTTTTTCATAAGTTCTAGGTCTATTCATCTGTAAAATGATGATAATACCTGCTTCATAGCCTGTTTTATAAACTAGAGACAATATATCTAAACTGCATACTAGAAATTAGCAGCCTCCCTTTCAAGTAAGTGTGGCCCTATTTGTGAGTTCTCTCTAGTGGAATGCGAGTGACTAGTGTTCATATGATAATAGTATAGCATCATATGGTAATAGCATTGTATTATATAGGAAAAGGTCTCTCTTTTCTAGAGACACATACTGAAGCATTTAGGGATCAATTATCATGTCTAAAATTGACTCTTAAACACTTCACCAACAGGGTGATGATAAAGTACTGGAAGGGGCACCTGGCTGGCTCATTCAGTGGAGCATGTGACTCTTGATCACAGGGTTGTGGGTTCAAGCTGCATAATGAGTGAAGATTACTTAAAAATAAAATATTTTTTAAAAGGGAAAAAAATAAAGTGCATAGTAGAGGCTTCCCAAATGGCTATTAATATTATTATTATTATTATAGTTTGTGTTTATATGATAAATATAAGTCTAAAGTGATAATTATATGATCAATAGTCACTTATAACTATCTATTGAATAATTTTCATAAATTACTGACTAGATTTACCTAAAAGTGCTATGTAAGATTTTTAGAGCAATAATTATTTTCCCATCTAAAAGACTTGGATGAAGGATGTCAAGTACAAGCAGGAGTATACCTCAGGGACTAAAATAGCATGGTCTAATGACTCAGGTTTAAATGAGCCTAGAGTATAGAAAACACCAAGATTACTTAGCATTTGCCCTGGAAAATCTGCCTTTGATTTCTGATTAACAATTGACTGTGTTTGCACTGGAGAGCAGATATGGACAATGTGCTTAGCATTGCTTCATGAGAGTACTCTTGAATTTTTTCTAATTCTTGTACTAATATAAATATTCCCATATTTTGAAAACTATTTATATGTTTAAAAACTCATGGAATATCACAGATGTTGAACTGGGTATTTTCCTTCAGCTAGTCTTGTGTTTCTTGCTGGAAAAGTCACTTCAATGATATTTAATCCCTGCCTGTCGTAATTATTTTCCAACAGAACACATAAAAATAACTAATATATTATTCTCTCAGAGAACATATAGCTAACAATAATTACTATGTGCCAGGAAAGTTGCTATCCTGTTCCAAGTACTATTGTATTAAATCTTCAGAGTAACCATGAGTCCTGTTATAATTTGTTGCTTACACACAACTAACAACTGGCAGAGCTTGGACTGGAACCCTGTTCTATCTGACTGTTGCACCTGAAAGCTAAATCTCTAGGCTATACTTCTTCAGAACAAATGAATTATAGTTGAATCAACTTTCTAAATACTCAACTCGCTGGATAAAGGAATGTTAGAGAGAAGGCAAAAAGAACAGATACTCCTTACACAGTTCTTTCCTTCAGAAACAGTAAGATGGTCTTTAGATTCCAAGTGTTTGAATTTCTTTCAAACTTTTTCTTGTGATTGAGTTCCAGTTTCACCACATTGTGGACCCTGAACCACCAAGGAAATGTTGAAGAAAAAAAAAAAAAAAAAAAGACTGGGGGCATCATATTGCCTGATTTCAAGCTATATTACAAAGCTGTGATCACCAAGACAGCATGGTTCTGGCACAAAAACAGACACATACACCAACTGAACAGAATAGAGAGCCCATATATGGAATTTCAACTCTGGTCAACCAATCTTTGGCAAAGCAGGAAAAAATATCCACTGGAAAAAAGACAGTCTCTTCTATAAATGGTGTGGAGAAAATTGCATATAGCTATATACAGAAGAATGAAATTGGACTATTCTCTTACACCATACACAAAGATAAACTCTAAATGGATGAAAGACCTCAGTGTGAGACAGGAATCCATCAAAATCCTAGAAGAGAACATGGGCAGTAACCTCTTCAACATCAGCCACAGAAACTTCTTTCAAGACAGGTCTCCAGACTCCAAAGGTTTCCAAGGAAAACGAAAGCGAAAATGAACTTTTGGGACTTCATCAAGATAAAAAAAAACTTCTTCACAGCAAAGGAAACTGTCAACCAAACAAAAAGGCAACCCACAGAATGGGAGGAGATATTTTGCAAATGACACTACAAACAAAGGGCTGATATCCAAGATCTATAAAGAACTTCTCAAACTCAACACCCAAAAAACAGATAATCAAGTCAAAAAATGGGCAGAAGACATGAGCAGACACTTCTCCAAAGAAGACATACAAATGGATAACAGACACATAAAAAAGTCTTCATCATCATTAGCCATCAGGGAGATTCAAATCAAAACCACATTGAGATACCACCTTACAACAGTTAGAATAGCAAAAAATGACAAGGCAAGAAAAAACATATATTGGAGAAGTTGTTGAGAAAGGGGAACCCTCTTACACTCTTGGTGGGAATGCAAATTGGTGTAGCCACTTTGGAAAACAGTGTGGAAGTTCCTCAAGACATTAAAAATAGAGCTACTCTATGATCCAGTAATTGCGCTACTGGGTATTTACCCCAAAAATATAGATGTAGTGAAAAGAAGGGCCATATGCACCCCAGTGTTCATATCAGCATGTCCACAATAGCCAAAATGTGGAAAGAGATAAGATGCCCTTCAATAGACAAATGGATAAAGATATGGTCTATATACACAATGGAATATTAGCCATCAGAAAGGATGAATAGGGGCGCCTGGGTGGCTCAGTGGGTTAAGCTGCTGCCTTCGGCTCAGGTCATGATCTCAGGGTCCTGGGATCGAGTCCGGCATCGGGCTCTCTGCTCAGCAGGGAGCCTGCTTCCTCCTCTCTCTCTGCCTGCCTCTCTGCCTACTTGTGATCTCTCTCTGTCAAATAAATAAATAAAATCTTTAAAAAAAAAAAAAAAAGAAAGGATGAATACCCAACTTTTGCCTCAGCATGATTGGGATTGAAGGAGATTATGCTAAGTGAAATGAGTCAAACAGAGAAAGTCAATTATCATATGGTTTCACTTATTTGTGGAACATAAGGAATAGCATGGAGGATATTAGAAAAGGGAAAAAATGAAGGGGAAGAAATCAGAATGGGAAAAGAACCATGAAAGACTAAGGACTCCGGGAAACAAATGGAGGATTTTAGAAGGGAGGGGTGGGGGGGTTGGGTAAGCCTAGTGGTGGGTATTAAGGAGGCCACAGATTGTGTGGAGCACTGGATCCATGCACGAGCAATGAATCATGGAACACTACATCAAAAATAATGATGTACACTGTATGGTGACTAATATAACACAATAAAAATAAATAAATAAATCCTTAGAAAATACAGAAATAGTAATACTGGAGAAGTATTTAGATTAAACACAGGTAGAACAACTCTGGTGTACATCCCATGACAGTAATACTGGAGAAGTACTTAGACTAGACACAGGTAGAACAACTCTTGTGTATATCCCATGATATTCTGATGGTACCAATTTATGGATGTTAACATGAAGTCTATGGGCATCACATTATATCTTAAAAGGCATATTTTGGGAAATTATTTACATCTATTGTTTAGATATAATAATACATTGCTTGAGGAAATAGAGTTATTCTCTAGTTTCAAATATGCTAAATATTAAAGATGACAGAAAGTTAAAAATCATTTTAATCGATAGAATATAACCTTTTAAAATGACATTTAAACAACAAGTTTCTGAAATACAAATAGATGTTTTGAGGCCTATAGGAAGATATTCATGAATGAATAAATCGATTTACATTGTTCTTTTAAAGTTTCATTTAAAGAGTTTGTTCTTAAACCAAAATATCATAGGTGACTTCCATTGGTCAATAACCAATAAATCAAGATCTGCAAACTAAGACCATTCCAGACTCTCATACTACAGAATAAGACACCATTCACATAAATCAACATTTGTATACATGAAAAGACTATGATGAAATGTTTATGAATAACATCATAATATGATGTAAAAGTACTTTATTGAACTCAGAGGGCTTTACCACTACTTCATAATATATCCAGGGATCTATATCTTTCTAGCTAGTTAATCAATTTCCTACTCAAGAACATAAAAACAATAATAGCTGTCTTGCCTAACGCATATGGTTACTGTCAGGCTTAAATTAAATCATCTGATTAATTTATTTTCCAGTTTAAAATGTTCCTGACATATAGTGCTTATAAATAATGTCAAACTCCACACCAACACTTGTGAAATTCTCAAGGCCTTTGTCCCTGCCTATTTAGCTAGCCTTATTTTCTCACACTATTTCCCATTCAACCACTTCTACTTTAGTCTCCCCCAAGTACACAATCACACCTTGGACTATTGTTAAAGAGGCATCCTCTGCCTGGAATATTTTCCATATCCTGTTCACTCAAAAACAAAATCATCTTGATTTGTAATACTCTCCTCCCTTTCCTTCTCCTCCTATAGAATTGACCATTCCACCCTTCTGTCCTGTTCTATCCTCTACATTGTCTCATCTCCTATAACATTTCCTTACATTTACATTTTTTAGTGTTTGTTTCCCCTTCTAAACTGTGAACAGCTTGGGAGCCAACATTTCCATAGTCTTTCCTTATATCTCCATCCCCGTAGGAACATCCTCGACAAACACTGGCCACATCCAGTGAGACATACATACATTTCAAAGGAAAACTTAGACGCTCAAATGAGACAGAAACAAATGAAATCACAATGAGAAGAGAGAGCTCTGAATTAAGAAACTAGACTACTTTCTTCTCTCCCTCACTTTAAGTTCTACTACTAAAGACATAGACCAGAGCCAACACTGGAGCTGTGGGGAGTGAGGAGTGAAATTGGGTGGAACATGTGCCAGGGAGATGCAGCAACCACACGGACAAAAAGAGAGTGCCTGAGGCCAGCAAGCCATGAAGGTTAGGGTTGATGATTCAATAGTAGAGCCAAGAATATTCTTTTAAGTACAAGAATTATCATTTGTAGTATACCATAAACAAATGATAAACTTTTGATGATTGGCTTGATCACTGAATGAAAAACTCTGTTATATTTTACATTTAGATTTTTTTTTTAATTTAAATCTGTCATGTACGATCTTTATTTTGTTTCTTAAAGGGAGAAAACAAAAGTGAAAACAAACCTCTCCAAACCAAGATGATTCCTGTCACATCTGAAGAGTCACACACCAAAATACAAGGTCAGAATCCAAATCTATAGGAAAAAATCTATGAAGTAAAATGCATGTCTCTCTAAATGTGTTACCTTGACTAGGTAGATCACCTGGGGTAAACCATACTTGAGATACCTAAGGATCTGAATGTTTATAAAAGCATTACTTCTTCATTCAGTCACTTACTCAATAATTTTTTTTTAGTACGTACTGTGTGCCAGGCATCAGTCTATGGACTAGAGATATAGTAGCAAACAATATGGGCCAAGTCTGTATTAACATAGGCATATAATGAACAATGTAATTTCAAATAAGTTTTATGAATTAATAAAATTCATGTGGCTTGTACATGTTTAAAGTTTCAGTGATCAGGCTTCTGCTCTTCTTCCTTTAAACTTTCTTCACTAGAAATCTTATCTACTCCTAAGGCTACCATAACTCATTCCTATATCAGTGATTCCATAGCAGGCCCAATTCCTTTTTTAAGACCATGTCCAATATTTTGTAAGTAACCATTGGACATACACACCTGTACGTTCTGCTACCATTCTGTTTTACTATGAGTTATTTTATAGCAGTGATGGTTTCAAATCAACATTTCTTCTCACATAAAAATACAGTCTTAATGGTAGGAAACCAAGGATCACATCTTTGGGATGACAAGTTTATTATTATCTTTGTTATACTTTTTTTGAAGTGTATTTGTAAGCTTAATTTTTCATAGTTGGTAGTAAAAACTCTTGTGGAAGCTTCATTTAACAGAGAAGCTTTTTGAGTCGACAGGAAAAAAATTAGTTTCATTTAAATCTGCAGAGTTAGCATGTCTTCAAAGGCTTTAATAAGAATAACCGTTATATTTAAGATACTTTGTTTTGAAAAAGCAAAATTATTAGTGTTTAAAGATAGCCTTTTATATGTGCTTGGTATTTTTATATTCTTCACTTCAAAACATGCAGGTGCAATGTCACAATATCTGCAGATGTTGATTTCTGATTATAGAACTCTTATCTTCTGCAGAGCGTGGTTTAATTTTTATCTGCCATGGAAATGAAGAACGTAATATATTTTGGATTCAAATAGAGATAACTTTCTAAAGTCCTCTTTTGATTATAATCATCTTTCTTAGGCTTCCACTTCACTATAGCACATTAAGTCCTTCTTTAAAAAATGTTTTGGTACCAGTAGAGGATATGTAAATGACTTCCCTAATAGTTTATGATATTGGAAGGTGACTTAGTGTGGAAATGGATCAAAGTTAGGTGCCCATAGCTAGTATGGTATGGTAGGTTGACTAATGGCTCTTCAAAGACATTCATACCCTAATCCCTAAAAACTATGAGCGGGGGGAAACACTGATGTTATTAAGTTAAGGATTGTGAGATGGGAAGATTATCCAGAAGACCTCAATATAATTAAGGAGTTCTTGTAGGAAAAACGCGGGAAGGTCAAAGACAGAAGAAGATGGGATGATGCAATCTGAAGATAGGAAGGGACACAGTCCAAGGAACATAGGCAGCCTCTACAAGCTAGAAAACAATAAACCAGTGTTGTTCTAAGCCTTTAAACTTGTTTGCTACAGCATCAGAAAACTAATCTATATGGCTTTAAAATACTCTGTACTTAATAACAAAAGAGAAATAAGAAATTGAGTTTTGCTCCAATCAATAACATAAATTCAGTACATTGACAGTATATAGTACTAGCAAGAGCACTGGTTTTAGAGTTTGACACGCTTGAATTCAAATTATATCTCTACCACTTAATAGCTTTGAGTGACCTTAGTCAAGATAGTTGATATCTCTGAGTCTCAGTTTGCTCATGTATAAAATAAGGATAATACTGTCATCAATCTTGTAGGTTGTAAATACAAATTAAATTAGTTAATATATGTAAAACATTTAGCACTGAGGTTGATAAATTCCAATGTTGATAGAAGTCAGATAGTATAAATGAGGATAATGCATGCTCTGTTTAAACAGGCCAGAGGCCACTCAGCTCCAAGCAATCACTGCCATGTGGATGAGAGGCGAGTGCTGCCAGACATCATGAGCAACTGCAAATACAAATTTTAACTTGAAAGCTCCCAATTTTTAAATACCAACTTTTTTAAATGTTTGAATATTCTCTTTTTAAATTACTGAAATAAAAACTAAAATCTTGTCATATGACCATTTTGTGATCTCTAACCAACCACATGGTAGGTACTTGATGTTATTCATGTATGTAGTCATGTATGAACAGTTGTCACTGTTCTGTCACACCTTGACAGAATTCTGAATCTTGCAATTCAAGATTCTTACTCTTCCCTTTCTTCCACTCATGCCCTCCATCCCATATTTGTGTTGCAAACAGACTGCAAGTGTAGTATCCTCTCTGGGCCAACTGTGCCAAATAGCTCTAGGTTCCAAGCCAAGAGCTCTAGGTTCCAAGTCTAATATATTTCCAGGTCTGCAGAGGTGCCCCAGGCCTTGCCAGTCCCCCATCACCATCCAAAATGACCCGCGCTGCATCTCAGCCAACTTAGTTTGGACAAAAGTCTGGAAAGTTAAAAACCGCTCTAGAATTCAAAATACTCTAAAAAATAAAGTATAATTAATTTTTAAAATATAGCAGGGAAAAAGAAGGAAAAATCCTAACTTGTTTAAATAAGAAACCACTCTTTAGTTCTTGATAATCACAGTTAACTTATACAAATTTCATTTGCCTTGTATGAAATAGGAGAATAACCAGACTATGTACAGAAATTTAATTTTTAAAAATCAGTAAAGGCTTCCCTGTATAAGATCAGTCAGTTCCATTGTCATGCACAGGAGCTACTATGGCTAATTTTAGTAGTATAGTCCACTTTCTCTAAGTGTCGATTCTACTCATCAGCCAAAAGACAAAGTGGGAATATAGAAATAACAATAACAAAATGAATGAAACTTTTTATCAAAAAACTACTTAAGCATATTTTTCTGCTTCATCCAAAAAGGAAAAAAAAAAGGAGAAAGAAAAATCCCTTATAATGTAAACAATTACTTACCATTATTAAACTTAATAAGAAATATTCTTTCAAAATGATACCTGATGTGGTGATGAACAAAAGAAATGAGAAATGAACCAACACAGCATGTGAAATTTCTGAAAACTTGGTCTAGAAAAAAGATGAATTTGATGTTCTTTATAATTTGACATGATGAAGGAAAGTGCTAACCATGCGGATTTAGCAAGGGACAGGGATGTAATTTGGCAAGGGATGGAGCCTTCAGTGGCAAGGGCTCCAGGGTAAGAAAACCTATGGATAACTGGAAAACCATTCAAGGGACGGAGTCAGCCCTAGGAGCTAATTGCTCTCTCTGCCTCTCCCTCATCGTCAACATGGCTTCATTTCTCATGTTGCTGCATTTCTCTCTGCATATCTACTCTGGACTGCTCTCACTCCCATCTATTCATTTCCCAGTCTAAATTCCAGAGAGAATGGTCTGACAGACTTAGATAGCAACCATTATTCCTATGATATCACCACCCAAATCACCAGCCAACTGTGGACTGGACCACCTTCTTTAGATCAGGTCACCATCTGTATACACAATCAGTAACCATTCCTATGTATAATACAAAACAGAGATGCCTTGTTAAAGGTGGAGAAGTAAAGAGATCTGATCAGCTAGGAGAAGCTAGCTGATCAGCTAGCTAGAAGACCAGACTCTTAACTGAAAAACTTCCTCAGTTTCCACCTATTTTACAAACTAAAAACTTAAGAGATTCTAACCAATGTGGATAGGATGTTTTTTATTTTTATTTTTTATTTTTCTGATAAAATACTATATAGTTTTCATGATTTAAATATACCTGCATAATTCAATTAAATCGAACTGTTTGGGGGCTTTTTTTTTTCTGCTAAAGAACATAGATGATTGATTTGTAAGAAGTTGCATTCTGCTTTCCTGATTCCTGAAACACTTTTAAGTAAATAACAGCTCCTGCATGCTTCATTTATGTCAATGCTGTGCAGATTTGAAAGAGTTAATATACATTTTTTAAAGCTAATTTATCCCAATCAGGCTGGTGGAACACTGTGTTTATATTACATTTTTCTTGAATGGAGTCTTTATCTAATCCTCCCAGAAATACCCATGACAAAAGTATTTCTCATTTTATGGATGAGGAAACTGTTATAGAAAAGCAACTTATCCAGAGTCACCCAGAGAATTAGTGATGTAAGGATTAGAGTTCTGTATTTAGTACCCAGCACCAGTAACTCACCACAGTCTTTAATATAAACTGTACATTAAATGTATTTTCTAGATGAACTAATCCCAGTACAAAAGTACCTGAAACTAAACATGACATTGAGGGAGGACAGGATCTGTCATTTTGTGCAGTACAAAAGCTACCTTAGATGGATCTGTATTTTTTGTTGATTAATTCATTTCTTTACTTGTGATGATGTATCTTAAAATTAAAAAAGAAAACTCCCTAAATATAAAAATCTCTTTAGGACTTTCTGGCACATTAAGGCTGAGTAGAAGACTTCTAACCTCCGATCCAATGCAAGGACCCCTTCTTACCTCCCTTAATGCAGTCTCCAGCATCTGTCTATCTACCTCCAGCAACAGAGGTTTCACTGCCTCACAAAGCCATATGTTTCGCTGTGAGACAAATGTAGTTGTTAGAATGTCCAGGATTTCATTTGTCCGTTTTATAAATCCCATTGATGGATCTTTCTTCTGCCTTCTGCTAATATAAAATAATATACCAGATATTATATTATTAAATTAATTAAAATAATAAAATATATTAAAATAATATTCTGTTCTATACAACAGACCTTCAAAGAATCTGAAATAAACTGCTGTATCAGTAGTTGGTCTTCAGTACTTTAGCTAAAGACTTTAAGTTCCTTAACTATGCCTTATGAGATGGTTTCCAGAACTCTCACCTACTCTGATTCTCTCTCCTCTGGATTTTTTATAGATTGCATGAGCATTTCTAATATAAAATATTACATGTTTCAAATTTTGTGACATTTTAGGCACTTCCTTAGTTTCCATTTTATACACATCGGTATAATGTTTGCCAGCTTCCTCCATGTCATTTGACAATCCACAAAGATATAATAAAATGTCAGATATGGTCAAAATGTTATAGTTAAAATTTTTGTAAGAACACTAAATATTCAGTAACAACAAAATTAAACACAGGCTGAGTCAAAAATACAATCTCGAGTACCAGAGAGACTAATCATAAATTATACGCTTCTTAAAACTGTTATTTACCATTTTATTGCAAATGTTCATTCATTAAGATGAAAATGATAGTGTCACTTATGCATATAATCAAAATACTCAGACTTAGTTTTTGTTAACTCACCTAACATCTAATTACTCAGATATTGTTGGTGTCTAATAAAAGAATTGTTTTTGAGACAGAACCCACAATGTATTTGGTGTTTTAAGAGTTAGAAATTTAAACAAGTGATATCATCACCCACATCAAACATTTCAACGAATGAAAGCATTTTCAAGTCTTTTCCTTTTTATATCCATCCAAAAAAAAAAAAAAAAGCCAACTGAACCAACACCTGTCTAATTCACAACCTTATTCCCAAATTAGGTTCTTTGGATTCCTCCTTTTCCAGCAATTATTTAGTACCACTGATAAAATGTGGAAGGTTAATGGCTTTCTGCATCACTTATCTCCTCACTTGAAGATGGAAGCAGATGTTTCACACCTGCACAGGTCTCTTCAGTGTGCTGCTACAAGGGGGCCAAGCAGTTTGAAAGTGTATTACAGTGGGCCCAGAGCGAGATGCTGCCAGGCCAAAGACGGAATCAGCCAGGTGTGTGGAGGGCAAATTCAGTACTCATTCTTGCACATTCAATAAAAGCAACCATATCAGAACACTTCGATTCCAGATTTTACTATCTGCCATGGGCACACATTCCAGGGCAGAATTTGACTAAGTATACTGATGAGTTCTGGCAATTGCTGTGCAATGTGCAAAGAGCACAGTTGGCAGAAAAGACGTACACTATTAGTTTGGGCAGCTACAAAACAGGGAATCCTGCTGTCCATGTGTGAAGCAGGGGAAAACTACAATGTGAGGGTGACAAAACTTCACCCAGATGCCAGACCAAGATTTGCTGTGTATTTTAGATTTCTTCCATGATGAGGATGGTGCAAACAATCTGGCCATCTGTTCCCACAAACAAATAACATGTTGCATGGATAAAAAGACACCCACACTGACTATAGTTGACAGGGATCCTTTTGTTTTAAGTCCTCATGAGTATTTTTAAAGTTGTTCTGCTTAGAATTCAAGAATGGGCAATAACTGGTTTCTCATTTTCACCAACAAGCTGTGATTAAGGATTTATTTTGTAATTAAAATGCTTATCCACGAAGCAAATTAGGCTGGAATTAATTTCTAAATAGCCTAAACTTGCCATAGTAGAAGCAGTGTCATTTTAGAAGGTGTTGGTAATGTCTAGAAAAGATGTGGTAAGATATAAGGATCTAATTAGAGTTAGTTTAATCCAAATGTTATGACGATAAACAGAAATTCCTTATTAGAAGAGGAAAAGAGAACTGTTACAGAATAGTCATTTAATTGGTACTAGCAGAAAAGTAGTGCTGTAAATGCAATGCATATGCTATAGCTTGAATGAGTAATGGAAGTATGCGATGCGACTTATATTCATTTGCTTTTATAAGAAATGGTCAATAAAAGCCTCTTAAAAAATACTCTGTTTTATAGATTATGCTTGTTTTATTCAGGAGGGATTTTTTTATCCTTTTACTCATATTTCATGCTCTATTTCAATACTAATTTGGGGGCAGGGGTGCAGATGCTTTTAGAAAAATATATGAACACAATGGTTCATAACCTTTTTTGGCCCAAACTTCTTTGAGGAGCTCATGGTAACCTTAAATCCTCTCCATGTAAAAAATGCATATGAAGCGTATATACAGTCTCAAAAGTTCCAATCCATAGGTGCACTAGACAACTGTAGCCAGAGGTTAAGAACTCTGCTCTAAAAGATCTTACAGTAATTACCCCAGTGTTTGTAGATATGGGAAAAAAGATTTGGCTTTCACTTTCCTAGGCAGCAATATGTAATATAATGTTAGAGATTTGAAAAATGATTTTTTGTTAGATAAAAAGAAATAGGAAAATATTGCTTAAACCGAATACATAGGGAAAATAAGACCTTCTCTCTTATTTCTACCAAAAGCTTCTTAGTACAAAATGACATATTGAAAGTGCATTTTTTTTACTCTGAAATCTGTTCAGTACTGATAAGCTTGCTAGTGTACCACATGTGCTTGTGTAAGAAGGACCCTATCCTGCACTCTCAGTAAGATTCTGTATTTGTGGGAATATTTCATTTGGCCTATAGACTCTAGACACACACTCCAAGAACATGATTACAGTAATGGTTCTTTGTATCCTAAGTAAAGTAAGGAATTTGGAGGTTTTTCATTTAAACATACAACTGTGGTTTCTATCTTCTAGCCAGAATTACTGTAATTCTGAAATAAATGTAGGTAGGAGATATATAATGAAGAAACTTGTTTTTGGAAATCCAGAGATTTCAGCTCTCTTAGTCATAAGCTTTTTTTTTTAGTGAATCCATTTTGTGATACCCCTTATTCCTGAAACATATTCCTGAAAAGTTTTTTACTTTGGAAGATTTAAATGGATCATAGGAATTTTCATATTAAAGGACTTACGTAAAAACTTTTGTGGAAGTAAGTGATCACACATGATTTATCATTTTTGTGAATCCAGATTTTCAATACTGGATTGGCTTAAGTTTTTCCAATTATAATGTATTACCAAAAATAAAAGTTATGATTTGAACATTGATTCTAATTTCCTAAGCACAGTACATCCAATTAAAAATAAATTAGAAACTGTAGACAATGAATAACCATTAAATTTTGTTCATTCTATTTCTTTGCTCCTTCTCTATTTTCTTTTTATATTAAGTCATTTACTTTCATTAAAATCTTCTCTATAATCCAAATATTTACCAGTGAATTGATTATTCTCTTGGCACACTACAATTTAAACTATTTTAATTAGAAATTGTATTTGTAGGCTTGAAGGGAAATCTTAACTTTTGGACTAAAAATGAAGCTAGTACATATTAGTTTGTATTGCTTATTCAGAAAAGATGTCATAGCTAAAGATGATCAAAACAAAACCAAAAATTTTGTTTCATTAAAAAACTAGAATGCAAAATTCTAAAATAATGTCAGTGATATCACTTCTCTCTGTTTTATTCTTCTGAATTTTATGAGGCTTCAGTTTCAGCCACAAATTATGAATAATACCATAGCAGAACTGAAATGTCTTTTGAATGATTATTCCTTATTAATCTCAGTTTAGCCAATTTCAAAGAGAAATATACTAAATGAACCTTTTGCTGCATAATACACCAACTCTAAGTATACTTTTTATCAGCCTGAAGGTATCTACAAGTTAACTTCACCTGCAGGAGGTCCAACTTTGTTTAACAGGAATCCTAGGGGAAGCATTCCTATGACTATTTTGGAGAAACAATAAGCATTTTTGTAATTTATACTGTCCAATATGACTTATCAAGAGTGGCATATATTCTTCTGTCTAAATGTTCTTTCCTTTCCACAGATAAAATCTCCGAGAAAAATTCACTCAAAGATTTGACCCCAAGCCCTGACCATCAAAATGCAACAGAATCAAAGGGAGCAACGCCAGAGCAGAAAGAAATGGAAACTGGGAAAGAAGTCTTAGTCAGGTGAGAATTGAATAAAACTCACATTACATGTTAGATATATTGCTCAGGCTTCAGTGAAGAAATCAAATGTGTATTCCTCACTTTAGCTGAACAAAGGTTAGGACAACAGTAGTCACATAAAACAGAAGAACTGGCTGAAAGTTAAAGGTTGTTTCTGTCTAGTTCATTGTCCCTTACTAACTAGTCCTGGTCACTAACCAGGATCTCTAGACAACCATTTAGCTATAGGCCAGATCACACCAGCAAAAACATGGTAGTCACACTTCTGAGTCATTAATATCATCAAGGAAACAGCCTACATATTTACTAGACATGAATTTTTAAAAAGAAGAAATTGAACAGAATATATGATTCTTTTCCAAGTTCACAAAGAAACAGCCAATCCAATTCTGTAAATATTTTATTGTTTAGTTGTTATTTCCTTTTATCTGCTAAAGAAAGTGTAGCATGATAACCAAGAATAATTACAGTAACAGGTAATCTTTATGCCACTGAAGAAATACAGTTTTATAAACACTTCCCATAAAATTATTGGAAATACCACAAAAGAGATGACAATTTCAATGTGAATAAGTAAATCCACAATAAACACAACTAGGAGCCCCTTCATTTTGCCACTTCTTGGCATGCTATTATGTGCCTGCTGATCCAATTTGAATTGCTTAATTATAGTTAATATAATTGCAATAGGCTTATGGAATAATAAAAGCATACTCTTATTTAAGAGGCAAGAAGACTTGTCATTTAAAAAGAAATTAGAAGTGCCTTTGCCTCCCCCGATTTAAATCCCCCTCCCTACTTCTTTCTGAACATCTCCTACACTGTGTTAAACCATGTGCTGCCAATAGGAGTTACAGTGATAATCTAGGACACAGTGAATTGCAGACTGAACAATAGGCATCAGAAAGAGAAGGTACACTTTCAATAAATACAAATTTGGCTATTATGGAATTAAATATGAGTTCACTCTATCACATGCATATACATAAAAAGCTGTTTGACAAAAATTAAACCTGACATACTATTTAGGCCGAGAGATGTTTAAACTCTGGGTTAAAGACTAAAATCTTACAACTGAGCTAAGTAATTATTTATATTATTTTTATAACTGTTGGTGTTTATAGAATGATTTGCAGTTCTTTTAGTGGGTCATTATTATCTTCACTTTACAGATAAGCAGTCAAGGCACATGGAGGTTAATTAGCTGGCCTATAGTAATAGGGTCAGCTCAGGCAAGATTGGACTGCACAAGACTCAAATTCCTCAGTGGAACTTTTTCCTCCCTCTCATGAATACACTTATTTCAATCAACAGCTTAACCTCCTGAACCAATCTCTCCTTCTGGTATTTATTTTAGTATACTTAATTTTTTTGTAATAACCAATGGTGATAGACATGTTTTCAAAGGGCTGAAGTGGAAGCCATAACTAACATTTTAGGGATATATTGCTCTTAAACCAAATCCATTTCTAGTATTGTACTCTTCTAAAATATGAAAATGGAAAACTTTCAGTTACCCAGAAAGTGGGTCAATCAGTGTATCTCAAAAACAGAAAACTCCTTGAATGATCCTTAATACCATGCGTGGTCTGTCTCTTCCCCTATTTTCCTAACCTTCTATTCCGGTCACAATGGCCCTAATTCAGTCTCTTGTACCTGTGAATTGATTTTTTTTTTCTGGAATAATTGATTGTTCTTTCTGCAATATAGGTGGCAAAGTGCCTTGAGAATTATTGACAAACTGAGTAAATCCAAATTAGCTTAAAACTCTTTCTTTGTTGTTAGATGGCTGGTCACACTTTTCCTCAGGAATGAGTGAAAACCAACTGCATTGAAGGAGCAACTTTAATGGGTCACTAAATGTTCTATTGTCACTTTTGACTAATATTAAGGGAATCCTAACATCCAAATACCATGTACAACTTTCCAAAGACTTCCTATTTCAATTTCATTGGCATTAATAGTACCACATCTAGAATCTTAGACAACAGGGTTTTTGTACATCACTAGAAAATATCAATTATAGGGTTCCTGGGTGGCTCAGTGGGTTAAAGCCTCTGCCTTTAGCTCAGGTCATGATCCCAGGGTCCTGGGATCGAGACCTGCATTGGGCTCTCTCCATTCAGCAGGGAGCCTGCTTCCTCCTCTCTCTCTGCCTGCCTCTCTGCCTACTTGTGATCTCTGTCTGTCAGATAAATAAATAAAATATTAAAAAAAAAAAAAAAGAAAATATCAATTATAAAATGACTTCCAATTGTTAGTGTTATTTCACAGTACTCTCAATGAGTAAAGATCATTTTGGTATTTGCAGTTATCAAAAATCAGCAGTTTTTTTTTTCTAGAAAAACATTAAGGATTTGATTGATTACAGGCAAAGGATGCTTGTGAGTGACTGCTTCTCACCTCAATTTTTTGAATTTGCAAAAAATTAGATTATTAATAAATAAATTTAAAAGTGCATTTCTTGCTCTAAGTTTATTTACATTACTTTCTACCTTAAGCCCCATATTGAATAGGGATCATGTATCTAGGCTGATCAATAAATATTGAAGAAAATGCATGTTGTGGATTTTGCTGTCTCTGTGTGTGAAGCACAGTTTGATATTATTGATTATACCTTTAATTTCTGTCACACTCAGAAGACAGTCAGAGGTGGATACCAAGAGAACTAACAGTATATATATACTGTACTATATTTACTACAGTGTATATAGTAAATCTGTGGATATATTCTATAACAGATTTATTGTAAAGAATTGGATCACATAATTATGGAGGCTGAGCAGTCCCAATATCTTCAGTCAGCAAAGCTAGAGGCCAAAGGGAGGCAATGGTATAGCTCTAGTCTGAATATGAAGGCCTAAGAACCAAAATTGTTGGTGTAGTTCCAGTCCAAAAACTGGCAGACTTAAGACCCAGAAAGAACCAATGTTTCAGTTTTAGTCCGAGGGCAAGAAGTCCTCAGCCTGCAAACTGGAAGAGATTTCTAAACATAACCCAACTACTCTGGCAAGCTGATGATGGATTTCCAGTCCCTAGATCTGTAAAAAAATAAATTTCTGTTGTTTACATACTACCCAGTCCCTAATACTTTTGTTAGAGCAGCTTGAACTAAGACATCACCATTCCCCAAACTCTTTAACATAGAGCCTCTGTAATGTTCCCTGTCTCAGATATTGTTTTCTAAGAATAAAGGAGTATAGATGTATGTTTAACCCGAATTCTGATATTATGTCTACTTAGCTATTTATATAAACACAGAAAAAGGTGAGTAAAGTTTATATTATTATTATAAAGATATAAATTCATAAAATAAAAATCACTTCTGTGATTTTTTTTCATCCATTCTTCAATAAAATTCTAAATAAAGCTTAAAACTAATTTTCTAGGGGCACTTGGGTGGCTCAGTGGGTTAAAGCCTCTGCCTTCGGCTCGGGTCATGATCTCAGGGTCTTGGAATGGAGCCCCGCATCAGCTCTCTGCTCAGCAGGAAGCCTGCTTCCCTCTCTCTCTGCCTGCCTCCCTGCCTACTTGTGATCTCTGTCTATCAAATAAATAAATAAAATCTTAAAAAAAAAAAAACTAATTTTCTAGCTGCAGGAATAATATTTATCTCAAATACATGTCTGCCCAGGAGGAGATATTCTTCAAGATATCCGAGTATTATATGTCCACAGTTCTGACTAGAATCCATTTGTATTAAACTAGCTTTCTTTCTTTATCCTTTCTTTTTATATCCTTTCACAACATTTTCTAAATTGTCTATCCAGGGAAAAGAAATTCTTTGCAAATCTTCCCTGAAAAAAAGCAACCAATTCATTATCTTGTCAGATGAATCATTTAACATCTGAAAGACATGGGGTTCACCCCTGGAAGGTCCCATTGATGCTATTTGTCCATTACCAAGAAAAACGGCCTGTTTCTGGCATTCCATCTCAGCACATTCTTATTTTTTAATATAAAAAAGTATATTTTGATGGACACTAATGAATAGCAAGCAAAAGAAGATGTGTTTTGCCTGGAAACATCAAATAGCTATGTCTGGAAAAGGAGACAGAGTTGAATGACTGATAGGTTAAGTGGTTAAATGATGAACAAGCAAGTGAGTGAAACGTTCAGTGCCCGTGACTGGGGTGCACTGCAAGACTGACTTTTACAGTATAGTATATGACTTTTCATCACCATTGCTACCCATAATGCCAAGAAGGAAGGTTATTTCTATGAATAGTCTTCTTTGTTCATAATAGCAATCAGTCTCTATTTGGGTGGTTTTAAAATAAGCAATCATTTCACAGCAGGAACAATGAGGACAGAATAGAATTCAGAATCTTATCAGCACTCATAAACACTGCCGTTTATTGTCTTGTAGCTAGAAAAAGCAGAATCACTGCAGTAAAGTTGCTTAAAAATCCATATATGATTTTATAGTTGAAATGGAAAAGGAATGTCAGCTCTCAATTTTAACTAAAATAAAATACAGTTTATACTTGAATAATTTAAAAACTTATGAAAAAGGAAATCAGTTACATATTTACCAATTTTATGTAATGCATAATAAAAAGGATAAACTGTTACTTTTAGCCCCAAATTAAAATTTTCCTTTGTGGTAACCAATAATAGGCATTATAATTAGGCATTGCAAACACTTTTAACAATAGATTGGCATCTGTTTTTAATAATGGCATCATTTTTAATAATGATTGTTAACTGCTATTTCTAGCAATATGGCAGACTAAACATTTATAGAAAATTCTCTGGGAGAACATAATTAAAAATACTAGATAAAATATAAAATCTACATTTGAAAGTATGCCTGAGCTGGTGGGAAGTAATTCTTTTGTTAGAAAGATTCACGAATTGGTGTTTGCTCTGAGAATTTATTCCAAACTTTTATGGCCTAGATCTGAATTAAAATGTGTGATCGATTACACAAAACCTAGGGTTAAACTATATATGAGGACAGGTTGGAGACTTCTCCATAAAACTAGAATTCTAAAGTGCAACTCACTGGAAGGTAAACTCTCCTCTAGAGAGAAATAGTCTTTGTCTATGTCCTGGCTCTGAGTGGGTAAAAAGGAAAGAATTTGAAATGGGGAGAGGAAAAGAGAGAAAAAAGAAGAGGAAAGGAGAAAAGAAAGGAGCGGAGACAAAAGGGAAGGAAAGGAAGAGAGAGAAAGGGAAGGAAAGAAAAAGAATTCTTAGTCATAAGCATTATTCAAATAAATCTGGAACCAGAATTCCCATGACATTTTGTATCCAGGTAAGAAAGACTGAGGCTATAATAAAATATTTAAAATGGTTAGGTTTGGGGGTGCCTGGGTGGCTCAGTGGGTTAAAGCCTCTGCCTTCAGATCGGGTCATGATCCTGGGGTCCTGGGATCGAGCCCCACATTGGGCTCTCTGCTCAGCGGGGAGCCTGCTTCCTTGTCTCTCTCTGCCTGCCTCTCTGCCTACTTGTGATCTGTGTCTGTCAAATAAATAAATAAATAAATAAATAAAATAAATATAAATATAAATATAAATATAAATAAATAAATAAATAAATAAATAAAATCTTTTTAAAAAAATAGTTGAGTTTGAGAACTGAGATACCTGCTAAAAACAACAACAAAATTTGGGAAGAAACAGTCTTTAAAACCATGTCTCAAAGAATGCACACAGATAAAGTTCTAATGAACAAGAATTCACAATCAAAAATTACTAGATACATCAGGAAACAAATCATTGTGAACAATATAGCAGAAACAATAAACTTCAATATTAGACTCTTAATATCTGCAAAGGGTAAAATGATCAAAAAGAATACATAAAATAAGTCAGTTGAGTACCCCACTCTTGGTTTCTGCTCTGGTCATGATCTCATGGGTCATGAGATCAAGCCCCAAACTGGGCTCTGAGCACAGTATGGAATTTGCTTCTCTCTCTACCTCTGCCCCTTCCCCCACTCTCTATCTCTTTCTAAAATAAATAAATAAATCTTTTAAAAGTAATATATTTAAAGAAATGGAAAAAAAGATTTAAAGTAAGGCAAGGAACAAGAAATTCTTAGAAAAGACAAGGAATTTATGCAACTGAACTATAGAAATAAAAAATATAATCCCTAAAGTTAGGAAGTCATTGGGCCAGTTGGATAATTAGACAGAATTGAAGAGTCAGTAAAGTCGATGATAGATTTGGGGAAATCACCCAGAATTGTACCATGGAGAGAAAAAGATGGAAAAATATGAGAGAGAGAGAGTAAGAAGCAGGAAGGAGAGTGTGAGGAGGCACAAAATGCATATAATCAGAATTCTAGGAGATAATAAATCAAATGGTAGAGAATCAATATTCAAAGAGAAAATACAATTAATGAAAGATAGTAATTCTCAAATTCTGTAAACCAAATGAATACAAATCAGCATAAATAAAATTAGTTAGGGGCACTACCCACCATTAGTAGGTTAAGTCTCTGTCTTCAGCTCAGGTCATGATCTCAGGGTCCTGGGATCATCAGCAGGGAGACCACTTCCCCCTCTCTCTCCGCCTGCCTCTCTGACTACTTGTGTTCTCTCTGTCAAATAAATAAATAAAATCTTTTAAAAAAATTTTTTTAAAATAAAAAATAAATAAAATCAGTTAATCCTAAATATATTCTAGTAAAAGTTAAAAGCGCAAAAGAAAAAAAAAAATTTTAACTTAGCCAGAAAGACAATATAGACTACCTAAAATAGGAGAAGTAAACTAACATCTGATTTCTGACATTGACAGTAACAATAGAAACCAATAGACAGTAAAATGACTTTATCAAGATTCAAAAAGTAATTACCAACCTAGAATTCTATACCTGGCAAATTATTCAGAAATAAGGGAAAATACAGATATTTTCAGTCCAACAAAATGGAGTTTAGAAAAATTTTAATGTATACTGCAGAAAAAGAAAAAGGATCTAAGAAGGAAAGACTCAAATTGGATTAGTCAAAGAACAGTCAGGGGAAAAAAAGAGATTATTCTAAATATTTCAAGAAGAAAGAAATTAAATACAAGGAATGTGGTAGGATAAAAATTGTTATAAGAAAGAGTGGGAGGCGGGCGCCTGGGTGGCTCAGTGGGTTAAAGCCTCTGCCTTTGGCTTAGGTCATGATCCCAGGATCCTGGGATCGAGCTCGGTATCGGGTTCTCTGCTCAGCAGGGAGCCTGCTCCCCCCCTCCCCCCCACCTCTCTGCCTGCCTCTCTGCCCATTTTGATGTCTGTCAAATAAATAAAAATAAAATCTTAAAAAAGAAAGAAAGAAAGAAAGAAAGAAAGAAAGAAAGAAAGAAAGAAAGAAAGAGTGGGAGGGATGCCTGGGTGGCTCAGCTGGTTAAGCAGCTGCCTTAGGCTCAGGTCATGATCCCTGCATCCTGGGATCGAGTCCCACATTGGGCTCCTTGCTCGGCAGGGAGCCTGCTTCTCCCTCTGCTTTGCCTGCCACTCTGTCAGCCTGTGCTCATGCTCTCTCTCTCTCTCTCTCTCTGACAAATAAATAAATAAAATCTTTATAAAAAAAAAAAAAAAAAAAAAAAAGAGGGGCACCTGGGTGGCTCAGTGGATTAAAGCCTCTGCCTTCGGCTCAGGTCATGATCTCAGGGTCCTGGGATAGAGCCCCGCATTGGGCTCTCTGCTCAGCAGGGAGCCTACTTCCCCCCTTCTCTCTCTGCCTTTCTCTCTGCCTACTTGTGATCTCTGTCTGTCAAATAAACAAATAAAATCTTAAAAATATATATTAAAAAAAAAAGGAAAGAAAGAAAGGCAGGGTGGGAGAGCAAAGTTCAAAGGTGGAGATACAACCCAAAAATTAGATAAATGCAGAAAGCAGCAGCCACAGCTTCCCCATGAATTGAAAACCAGAGACTAGCAGTAGAATATGGAGTTTGAACAAGGTTCAAGAAGCAGCTGTTGGTTCTGGGGAAGTATGCTCTAATTTTCTTTTCTTTTTTCTGGACATTTTTGTTTTTTCACATTTATATACACATTCTGTTACTTAAATGCTTACTTTAAATATACCTGATAATAAGAAATTCAGTGCACATTGTTATTCATTTTCTTTTTTTATGTTCTCCAAAAATTTATTTTCATGTCTGTTATTTGGTATTAAAAATACAGCTTCCATTTAAAAACAAAAGGGACACAGAAGTCTGGGTTCCAAAGTCAGGAGCAAAAGTTTAGTTGAATATTCCACATTATTAACTGAAATAGGTATAATTTCAAGAGTGTTATAATCTTTTTTTGCCAATGTGTTGTACATTGTGAATATGGTAAAATATGGGCATCAGCCTTGCTTTCATAGCATTCCAGGCTCCAATCCTGGGAAACCAGTCAGGTAACTTAGAACATCCTAACAATATCAACCTTACAGGATTATTGAGAGAATTCAAAGCAATAGTGAGTGTAAAACACTTAGCACATTGCACGATGAGTAGGAAATAATCAGTAATTGACAGTGGTGGCTGACATTATTTTTGTGTGTGCATGTGTTTTGTTAGTAACCATATAGTACATCAGAATCCACCTGACAAGGGATTCTCAAAAATAAGTTTCTCGGGCTTTCAACCACTCTTAGTAACATGGGAGAGTGTAAAAAGGAACAGAAATGCTATTGACTGAAAACAAACAATCCAGCACAGAGATTCAAGAAGTGAGCAAAGAGGGGTGGCTGGGTGGCTCAGTGGGTTGAAGCCTCTGCCTTCAGCTCAGGTCATGATCCCAGGGTCCTGGATCGAGCTCCGCATCGGGTTCTCTGCTCCGCAGGGAGCCTGCTTCCTCCTCTCTCTCTGCCTGTTTCTCTGACTACTTGTGATCTCTGTCAAATAAATAAATAAAATCTTAAAAAAAAAAAAGAAGTGAGCAAAGAAAATGCAAGCTTATGAATAAATAGAAAAAAAATTATACTATAAAATAATCACAATAATGTCTAAATTGGGGGTAAAAAATTGAAATAGAATTAACTATCCCCTCTACAGTGAGGTGATTGGCATACAAAAGAATTAAAAGTTTGACTAATTTTAGGAATTCTTAATTAACATGTTAAAATGCCTTTGAAAAAACCTAAATTAGTTAAAGTGGAGTATTTAACCTTCATATGCTATATTTATATGGTTTTAGTACCAAAGATAGTAGATGAGAGAGAGAGAGAGAGCACACAAACAGTTCTGCTAATTACAAAATGAAATTCATAATTCCATACTCCTAGAGAGAGTGATTTTTAAAATACTTCTCTTTGTTTATTAATAGAGCAAATATTTTAAAAGTTATTAAAGATATACTGTCTTTGAACAACATAATTAACAAATTAAATCTAAAGGACATTTGGAAAACCCTTATATAAATTCTTTAATAACTGTATTTCTTCAAAAACTGAAGAATACAGTTGATTTAAGCTTACATAAAACATTACAAAAATTCATGATATAGTATGCCAAGGTACACTGTCAAATTTCCCAGGATATCTTTAAAAATACAAATGTTTGCATTCTACCCCCAACAATTCTGACTTCTTTGGTCTGGAGTGAGTCCCAGGCATTAGTATGCCTGAAAACCTCTTCAGGTAATTCTATTATATATCCAGGATAGAGAAACATTTCACTAGAGTATAAAGTAAGACTGACAAATTTTAAAGATTTTATATCATATTGAATTTATTTTCTAACTACATTGTCATGAAGTTAGAAGTTAATTTTTTAAAAACTAAAATTTGGAGAAAAATATCACATAATTAAAATATAGAACACACTTTTTTTTTTTTTTTTTTTTTTTTTTTTTTTTGTGGTATCTTTCTTTTTTTTTTTTTTTTTTTTTTTTTTTTTTTTTTTTTATAAACATATATTTTTTATATACATATATTTTTATCCCCAGGTCTGTGAATCACCAGGTTTACACACTTCACAGCACTCACCAAATCACATACCCTCCCCAATGTCCATAATCCCACCCCCTTCTCCCCAACCCCCTCCCCCCGGCAACCCTCAGTTTGTTTTGTGAGATTAAGAGTCACTTATGGTTTGTCTCCCTCCCAATCCCATCTTGTTTCATTTATTCTTCTACCCACTTAAGCCTCCATGTTGCATCACCACTTCCTCATATCAGGGAGATCATATGATAGTTGTCTTTCTCTGCTTGACTTATTTCGCTAAGCATGATACGCTCTAGTTCCATCCATGTTGTTGCAAATGGCAAGATTTCATTTCTTTTGATGGCTGCATAGTATTCCATTGTGTATATATACCACATCTTCTTGATCCATTCATCTGTTGATGGACATCTAGGTTCTTTCCATAGTTTGGCTATTGTGGACATTGCTGCTATAAACATTCGGGTGCATGTGTCCCTTTGGATCACTACATTTGTATCTTTAGGGTAAATACCCAATAGTGCAATTGCTGGGTCATAGGGCAGTTCTATTTTCAACATTTTGAGGAACCTCCATGCTGTTTTCCAGAGTGGCTGCACCAGCTTGCATTCCCACCAACAGTGTAGGAGGGTTCCCCTTTCTCCGCATCCTCGCCAGCATCTGTCATTTCCTGACTTGTTGATTTTAGCCATTCTGACTGGTGTGAGGTGATATCTCATTGTGGTTTTGATTTGTATTTCCCTGATGCCAAGTGATATGGAGCACTTTTTCATGTGTCTGTTGGCCATCTGGATGTCTTCTTTGCAGAAATGTCTGTTCATGTCTTCTGCCCATTTCTTGATTGGATTATTTGTTCTTTGGGTGTTGAGTTTGCTAAGTTCTTTATAGATTCTGGACACTAGTCCTTTATCTGATATGTCGTTTGCAAATATCTTCTCCCATTCTGTCAGTTGTCTTTTGATTTTGTTAACTGTTTCCTTTGCTGTGCAAAAGCTTTTGATCTTGATGAAATCCCAGTAGTTCATTTTTTCCCTTGCTTCCCTTGCCTTTTGCGTTGTTCCTAGGAAGATGTTGCTGCGGCAGAGGTCGAAGAGGTTGCTGCCCGTGTTCTCCTCAAGGATTTTGATGGATTCCTTTCGTACATTGAGGTCCTTCATCCATTTTGAGTCTATTTTTGTGTGTGGTGTAAGGAAATGGTCCAATTTCATTTTTCTGCATGTGGCTGTCCAATTTTCCCAGCACCATTTATTGAAAAGGCTGTCTTTTTTCCATTGGACATTCTTTCCTGCTTTGTCGAAGATTAGTTGACCATAGAGTTGAGGGTCTATTTCTGGGCTCTCTATTCTGTTCCATTGATCTATGTGTCTGTTTTTGTGCCAGTACCATGCTGTCTTGATGATGACAGCTTTGTAATAGAGCTTGAAGTCCGGAATTGTGATGCCACCAACGTTGGCTTTCTTTTTCAATATCCCTTTGGCTATTCGAGGTCTTTTCTGGTTCCATATAAATTTTAGAATTATTTGTTCCATTTCTTTGAAAAAGATGGATGGTACTTTGATAGGAATTGCATTAAATGTGTAGATTGCTTTAGGTAGCATAGACATTTTCACAATATTTATTCTTCCAATCCAGGAGCATGGAACATTTTTCCATTTCTTTGTGTCTTCCTCAATTTCTTTCATGAGTACTTTATAGTTTTCTGAGTATAGATTCTGTGTCTCTTTGGTTAGGTTTATTCCTAGGTATCTTATGGTTTTGGATGCAATTGTAAATGGGATTGACTCCTTAATATCTCTTTCTTCTGTCTTGCTGTTGGTGTAGAGAAATGCAACTGATTTCTGTGCATTGATTTTATATCCTGACACTTTACTGAATTCCTGTATAAGTTCTAGCAGTTTTGGAGTGGAGTCTTTTGGGTTTTCCACATATAGTATCATATCATCTGCGAAGAGTGATAATTTGACTTCTTCTTTGCCGATTTGGATGCCTTTAATTTCCTTTTGTTGTCTGATTGCTGAGGCTAGGACCTCTAGTACGATGTTGAATAGCAGTGGTGATAATGGACATCCCTGCCGTGTTCCTGACCTTAGCGGAAAAGCTTTCAGTTTTTCTCCATTGAGAATGATATTTGCGGTGGGTTTTTCATAGATGGCTTTGATGATATTGAGGTATGTGCCCTCTATCCCTACACTTTGAAGAGTTTTGATCAGGAAGGGATGTTGTACTTTGTCAAATGCTTTTTCAGCATCTATTGAGAGTATCATATGGTTCTTGTTCTTACTTTTATTGATGTGTTGTATCACATTGACTGATTTGCGGATGTTGAACCAACCTTGCAGCCCTGGAATAAATCCCACTTGGTCGTGGTGAATAATCTTTTTAATGTACTGTTGAATCCGATTGGCTAGTATTTTGTTGAGTATTTTCGCATCTGTGTTCATCAAGGATATCGGTCTATAGCTCTCTTTTTTGGTGGGATCCTTGTCTGGTTTTGGGATCAAGGTGATGCTGGCCTCATAAAATGAGTTTGGAAGTTTTCCTTCCATTTCTATTTTTTGGAACAGTTTCAGGAGAATAGGAATTAGTTCTTCTTTAAATGTTTGGTAGAATTCCCCCGGGAAGCCGTCTGGCCCTGGGCTTTTGTTTGTTTGGAGATTTTTAATGACTGTTTCAATCTCCTTACTGGTTATGGGTCTGTTCAGGCTTTCTATTTCTTCATGGTTCAGTTGTGGTAGTTTATATGTTTCTAGGAATGCATCCATTTCTTCCAGATTGTCAAATTTATTGCCGTAGAGTTGCTCATAGTATGTTCTTATAATAGTTTGTATTTCCTTGGTGTTAGTTGTGATCTCTCCTCTTTCATTCATGATTTTATTTATTTGGGTCCTTTCTCTTTTCTTTTTGATAAGTCGGGCCAGGGGTTTATCAATTTTATTAATTCTTTCAAAGAACCAGCTCCTAGTTTCGTTGATTTGTTCTATTGTTTTTTTGGTTTCTATTTCATTGATTTCTGCTCTGATCTTTATGATTTCTCTTCTCCTGCTGGGCTTAGGGTTTCTTTCTTGTTCCTTCTCCAGCTCCTTTAGGTGTAGGGTTAGGTTGTGTACCTGAGACCTTTCTTGTTTCTTGAGAAAGGCTTGTACCGCTATATATTTTCCTCTCAGGACTGCCTTTGTTGTGTCCCACAGATTTTGAACCGTTGTATTTTCATTATCATTTGTTTCCATGATTTTTTTCAATTCTTCTTTAATTTCCCGGTTGACCCATTCATTCTTTAGAAGGATACTCTTTAGTCTCCATGTATTTGGGTTCTTTCCAAACTTCCTTTTGTGGTTGAGTTCTAGCTTTAGAGCATTGTGGTCTGAAAATATGCAGGGAATGATCCCAATCTTTTGATACCGGTTGAGTCCTGATTTAGGACCGAGGATGTGATCTATTCTGGAGAATGTACCATGTGCACTAGAGAAGAATGTGTATTCTGTTGCTTTGGGATGAAATATTCTGAATATATCTGTGATGTCCATCTGGTCCAGTGTGTCATTTAAGGCCTTTATTTCCTTGCTGATCTTTTGCTTGGATGACCTGTCCATTTCAGTGAGGGGAATATTAAAGTCCCCTACTATTATTGTATTGTTGTTTATGTGTTTCTTTGATTTTGTTATTAATTGGTTTATATAGTTGGCTGCTCCCACGTTGGGGGCATAGATATTTAAAATTGTTAAATCTTCTTGTTGGACAGACCCTTTGAGTATGATATAGTGTCCTTCCTCATCTCTTATTACAGTCTTTGGCTTAAAATCTAATTGATCTGATATAAGGATTGCCACTCCTGCTTTCTTCTGATGTCCATTAGCATGGTAAATTCTTTTCCACCCCCTCACTTTAAATCTGGAGGTGTCTTCGGGCTTAAAATGTGTTTCTTGGAGGCAACATATAGATGGGTTTTGTTTTTTTATCCATTCTGATACCCTGTGTCTTTTGACAGGGGCATTTAGCCCATTCACATTCAGGGTAACTATTGAGAGATATGAATTTAGTGCCATTGTATTGCCTGTAAGGTGACTGTTACTGTATATGGTCTCTGTTCCTTTCTGATCTACCACTTGTAGGCTCTCTCTTTGCTTAGAGGACCCCTTTCAATATTTCCTGTAGAGCTGGTTTGGTATTTGCAAATTCTTTCAGTTGTTGTTTGTCCTGGAAGCTTTTAATCTCTCCTTCTATTTTCAATGATAGCCTAGCTGGATATAGTATTCTTGGCTGCATGTTTTTCTCGTTTAGTGCTCTGAAAATATCATGCCAGCTCTTTCTGGCCTGCCAGGTCTCTGTGGATAAGTCAGCTGCCAATCTAATATTTTTACCATTGTATGTTACAGACTTCTTTTCCCGGGCTGCTTTCAGGATTTTCTCTTTGTCATTGAGACTTGTAAATTTTACTATTATGTGACGGGGTGTGGGCCTATTCTTATTTATTTTGAGGGGCATTCTCTGAACCTCCTGAATTTTGATGCTTGTTCCCTTTGCCATATTGGGGAAATTCTCCCCAATAATTCTCTCCAGTATACCTTCTGCTCCCCTCTCACTTTCTTCTTCTTCTGGAATCCCAATTATTCTAATGTTGTTTCGTCTTATGGTGTCACTTATTTCTCGAATTCTCCCCTCGTGGTCCAGTAGCTGTTTGTCCCTCTTTTGATCAGCTTCTTTATTCTCTGTCATTTGGTCTTCTATATCACTAATTCTTTCTTCTGCCTCATTTATCCTAGCAGTGAGAGCCTCCATTTTTGATTGCACCTCATTAATAGCTTTTTTGATTTCAACTTGGTTAGATTTTAGTTCTTTTATTTCTCCAGAAAGGGCTTTTATATCTCTCGAGAGGGTTTCTCTAATATCTTCCATGCCTTTTTCGAGCCCGGCTAGAACCTTGAGAATTGTCATTCTGAACTCTAGATCTGACATATTACCGATGTCTGTATTGATTAGGTCCCTAGCCTTCGGTACTGCCTCTTGTTCTTTTTTTTGTGGTGAATTTTTACGTCTTGTCATTTTGTCCAGAGAAGAGTAAATGAAGGGGCAAGTAAAATACTAAAAGGGTGGCAACAACCCCAGGAAAATATGCTTTAGCCAAATTAGAAGAGATCCAAAATCGTGAGTGGGGAGAAAGGGGATAAAAAGAGGTTCAAAAAGGAAGAAAGAAAAAAGAAAAAAAAAAAAAAAAAAAAAAAAAAAAAGAAAAGAATTTTTTTTTTAAAAAAGAAAACACCTAAGAAAAATGTAAAAAAATATATATATATATTAGATAAACTAGTAAAAAATCGTTAAAAAAGAAAAAGGTAACAGTTAAAAAAAAAAAAAAAAAAATTTTACCCGAAGGCGAGAAAAAAAAAAAAAAAATGAAAAAGAAAAAATTAAATTAACTGCAAGACTAAAAAAAATCACAGGAAAAAAGCCATGAGTTCCGTGCTTGGCTTTCTCCTCCTCTGGAATTCTGCTGCTCTCCTTGGTATTGAAACCGCACTCCTTGGTAGGTGAGCTTGGTCTAGGCTGGATTTCTTGTTGATCTTCTGGGGGAGGGGCCTGTTGTAGTGATTTTCAAGTGTCTTTGCCCCAGGCGGAATTACACCGCCCTTACCCGGGGCCGGGGTGAGTAATCCGCTCGGGTTTGCTTTCAGGAGCTTTTGTTCCCTGAGCGCTTTCCGTAGAGTTCCAGAGGACGGGAATACAAATGGCGGCCTCCTGGTCTCCGGCCCGGAGGAGCCGAGAGCCCAGGGCCCCACTCCTCAGTGCGCCCTCAGAGAACAGCGCCCAGTTACTCCCGTCTGCCTGACCTCCGGCCGCGCTCCGAGCTCACCGAGCCTGCGACCGGTTCAAGGTAACACGGAGCTGCGAGCTTACTGTCGGCTCTGTCTCTGTAGCCGGCTTTCCCGTTCCAATACCCGCAGGCTCTGCGACACTCAGACACCCCCGATCCTTCTGTGACCCTGCGGGACCTGAGGCCACGCTGACCCCGCGTGGGCTTCGCTCCGGTTTAGCCTCTGGAGCGATGTCCCTCCGCGGAACAGACTTTTAAAAGTCCTGATTTTGTGCGCGGTTGCTCCGCCGCTTGCCGGGAGCCGGCCCCTCCCCCCGGGGTCTATCTTCCCGTCGCTTTGGATTCACTTCTCCGCCGGTCCTACCTTTCAGAAAGTGGTTGTTTTTCTGTTTCCAGAATTGCTGTTCTTCTTCTCTTCGATCTGCCGATGGATTTTCAGGTGTTTGCAATCTTTAGATAAGCTATCTAGCTGATCTCCGGCTAGCTGAAGCAGTCTCAGCTTGCTACTTCTCCGCCATCTTGACTCCTCCCCTAGAACACACTTTTTAAAATTAAATTGATTTATTTATTTTCAGAAAAACAGTATTCATTATTTTTTCACCACACCCAGTGTTCCATGCAATACGTGCCCTCTATAATACCCACCATCTGGTACCCCAACCTCCCACCCCCCTGCCACTTCAAACCCCTCAGATTGTTTTTCAGAGTCCATAGTCTCTCATGATTCACCTCCCCTTCCAATTTACCCCAACTCCCTTCTCCTCTCTAACACCCCTTGTCCTCCATGCTATTTGTTATGCTCCACAAATAAGTGAAACCATATGATAATTGGCTCTCTCTGCTTGACTTATTTCACTCAGCATAATCTCTTCCAGTCCCGTCCATGTTGCTACAAAAGTTGGGTATTCATCCATTCTGATGGAGGCATAATACTCCATAGTGTATATGGACCACATCTTCCTTATCCATTCGTCCATTGAAGGGCATCTTGGTTCTTTCCATAGTTTGGTGACCATGGCCATTGCTGCTATAAACATTGGGGTACAGATGTCCCTTCTCTTCACGACATCTTTGGGGTAAATACCCAGGAGTGCAATGGCAGGGTCATAGGGAAGCTCTATTTTTAATTTCTTGAGGAATCTCCACACTGTTCTCCAGAGGCTGCACCAACTTGCATTCCCACCAACAGTGTAAGAGGGTTCCCCTTTCTCCACATCCTCTCCAACACATGTTGTTTCCTGTTTTCTTAATTTTGGCCATTCTAACTGGTGTAAGGTGATATCTCAATGTGGTTTTAATTTGAATCTCCCTGAGGGCTAGTGATGATGAACATTTTTTCACGTGCCTGATAACCATTTGTATGTCTTGATTGGAGAAGTGTCTGTTCATATCTTCTGCCCATTTTTTAATATGTTTGCCTGTTTCGTGTGTGTTGAGTTTGAGGAGTTCATTATAGATCCTGGATATCAACCTTTTGTCTGTACTGTCATTTGCAAATATCTTCTCCCATTCCATGGGCTGCCTCTTTATTTTTTTGACTGTTTCATTTGCTGTGCAGAAGCTTTTGATTTTGATGAAGTCCCAAAAGTTTATTTTCGCTTTTGTTTCCTTTGCCTTTGGAGACATATCTTGAAAGAAGTTGCTGTGGCTGATATCGAAGAGATTACTGCCTATGTTCTCCGCTAGGATTCTGATGGATTCCTGTCTCACGTTGAGGTCTTTTATCCATTTTGAGTTTATCTTTGTGTACAGTGTAAGCGAATGGTCGAGTTTCATTCTTCTCCATATAGCTGTCCAGTTTTCCCAGCACCATTTATTGAAGAGACTGTCTTTTTTCCACTGTATATTTTTTCCTGTTTTGTCGAAGATTAATTGACCATAGAGTTGAGGGTCCATATCTGGGCTCTCTGCTCTGTTCCACTGGTCTATGTGTCTGTTTTTATGACAGTACCATGCTGTCTTGGTGATCACAGCTCTGTCTTGATCACAGCTCTGTAATAAAGCTTGAAATCAGGTAACATGGTGCCCCCAGTTTTATTTTTGTTTTTCAACATTTCCTTCGCGATTCGGGGTCTCTTCTGATTCCAAACAAATTTTTGGATTATTTGCTCCAGCTCTTTGAAGAATACTGGTGGAATTTTGATTGGAATGGCATTAAAAGTATAGATTGCTCTAGGCAGTATAGACATTTTAGCAATGTTTTTATTCTTCCGATCCAAGAGCATAGAATGGTCTTCCATCTTTTTTTTTTTTTAATTTTTTATTTTTTATAAACATATATTTTTTATAAACATATATTTTTATCCCCAGGTCTGTGAATCACCAGGTTTACACACTTCACAGCACTCACCAAATCACATACCCTCCCCAATGTCCATAATCTTTTTGTGTCTTCTTCAATTTCCTTCATGAGCGTTCTGTAGTTCCTCCAGTACAGATCCTTTACCTCTTTGGTTAGGTTTATTCCCAGGCATCTTATGGTTCTTGGTGCTATAGTAAATGGAATAGATTCTCTAATTTCCCTTTCTGTATTTTCATTGTTAGTGTATAAGAAAGCCACTGATTTCTGCACACTGACTTTGTATCCTGCCACGTTGCTGAATTGCTGTATGAGTTCTAGTAGTTTGGGGGTGGAGTCTTTTGGGTTTTCCATATAAAGAATCATGTCATAGGCGAAGAGAGAGAGTTTGACTTCTTCATTGCCAATTTGGATACCTTTTATTTCTCTTTGTTGTCTGATTGCTGTTGCTAGGACTTCTAATACTATGTTGAACAAGAGTGATGAAAGTGGGCATCCTTGTCTTGTTCCTGATCTCAATGGGAAGGCTGCAGGCTTTTTCCCATTGAGGATGATATTTGCTGTGGGTCTTTCATAGATAGATTTGATGAGGTTCAGGAATGTTTCCTCTATCCCTATACTTTGAAGCGTTTTAATCAGGAACAGATGCTGGATTTTGTCAAATGCATTTTCTGCATCAATTGAGAGGACCATGTGGTTCTTCTCTCTTCTCATATTAATTTGTTGTATCACATTGATTGATTTGCGAATGTTGAACCATCCTTGTAGCCCAGGGAGGAATCCCACCTGATCATGGTGGATAATCTTTTGAATGTGCTGTTGGATCCTGTTTGCTAGGATCTTGTTGAGAATCTTAGCATCCATATTCATCAGTGATATTGGTCTGAAATTCTCCTTTTTGGTAGGGTCTTTGCCTGGTTTGGGGATCAGGGTAATGCTGGCTTCATAGAAAGAGTCAGGAAGTTTTCCTTCTGCTTCAATTTTTTGAAACAGCTTCAGGAGAATAGGTGTTATTTCTTCTTTGAAAGTTTGGTAGAATTCCCCAGGGAATCCGTCAAGTCATGGGCTCTTGTTTTTTGGGAGGCTTTTGATCACTGCTTCAATCTTGTTACTAGATATCGGTCTATTCAGGTTGTCAGTTTCTTCTTGGTTCAATTTTGGGAGTTTATAGTTTTCCAGGAATGCATCCATTTCATCTAGGTTGCTAAGCTTATTGGCATGTAACTGTTCATAATAACTTCTGATGATTGTTTCTACTTCCTTGGTGTTAGTTGTGATCTCTCCCTTTTCATTCATAATTTTATGAATTTAGGCTTTCTCTCGTTTCTTTTGGATTAGTGTGGCCAATGGTTTACCAATCTTATTGATTCTTTCAAAAAACCAGCTTCTAGTTTCATTGATACGTTCTACTGTATCTCTGGTTTCTACCTCATTGATCTCAGCTCTAATCTTGATGATTTCCCTTCTTATGTGTGGAGTTGGTTTGATTTGTTGTTGATTCTCCAGTTCTTTAAGGTGTAGAGACAGCTGGTGTATTCTGGACTTTTCAATTTTTTTGAGGGAGGCTTGGATGGCTATGTATTTCCCCCTTAGGACCGCCTTTGCTGTATCCCATAGGTTTTGGGCCGAAGTGTCTTCATTCTCATTGGTTTCCATGAATTGTTTCAGTTCTTTTTTGATCTCCTGGTTGATGCAAGCATTCTTAAGCAAGGTGGTCTTTAGATTCCAGGTGTTTGAGTTCCTTCTGAACTTTTCCTTGGATTGAGCTCCAGTTTCAAAGCATTGTGATGTGAGAATATGCAGGGAATAATCTGTCTTTTGGTATCGGTTGAGTCCTGATTTGTGACCCAGTATGTGGTCTATTCTGGAGAAGGTTCCGTGTGCACCTGAGAATAATGAATATTCTATTGTTTTAGGGTGGAATGTTCTGTATATATCTATGAGGTCCATCTGGTCCAATGCGTCATTCAATGCTCTTGTTTCTTTATTGAGTTTCTGCTTCGATGATCTATTTCTGCGAGAGGCGTGTTAAGATCTCCTACAATTAGTGTATTCATATCAATATGACTCCTTATCTTGATTAACAGTTTTCTTAAGTAATTGGCTGCTCCCATATTGGGAGCATAGATATTTACAATTGTTAAATCATCTTGGTGGATAGTCCCTTTAAAGATTATGTAGTGTCCTTCTGTACCTCTGACTACAGTCTTTAGTTTAAAGTCTAATTTATCTGATATGAGAATCGCTACCCCAGCCTTCTTTTGAGGCCCACTGGCATGAAAGATGCTTCACCATCCCTTCACTTTCAGTGTGGGTGTATCTTTAGGTTCAAAATGGGTCTCTTGTAGACAACATATGGATGGGTCCTGTCGTTTTATCCAATCTGCAACCCTGTGCCGTTTTATGGGCGCATTTAGGCCATTCACATTGAGAGTGATTATTGATAGATATGTTTTTATTGAAATCGAGTTACCTTTGAAGTCTTTCTTTCTGTAGACTGTCTCTATATTTCTGTTCAATGCTATTCTTAGGATTTTTCCTCTTTTATAGAACCCCCCTTAATATTTCCTGCAGTGTCGGCTTGGTGGTTGCATAGTCTTTTAAGCCTTGCCGGTCTTGGAAACTCTTTATCTCTCCATCCATTTTGAATGTCAGTCTTGCTGGATAAAGTATTCTGGCTGCATGTTCTTCTCATTTAGTGCCCTGAATATATCTTGCCAGCCTTTTCTGGCTTGCCAGGTCTCTGTGGACAGGTCTGATGTTATTCTGATGGGCTTCCCTCTGAAAGTAAGCAGCCTCTTTGCCCTGGCGGCTTTCAAGGATTATATCTACAATTATAATTCCTCAATTTGACTATCAGGTGTCGTGATGTTTCTTTGGAATGTATAATCTTGGGTGGAGACCATTCAGCCTCTAGTACATGAACGCTGATTCCATTCGCGAGATTGGGAACATTTTCATGAAGGACTTGTTCCACTATATCTTCTAGACTTCTTTCTTTCTCCTCCCCTTTAGGGATTCCAATAATTCTGACGTTGGAAGGCTTCATGGCATCATTTATTTCCCTGATTCTGTTTTCGTGGTTTCTAAGCTGTTTTTTCCAGGCTTCCTCCTGATCCTTTCTATCTGTTTGTCCTCCAGATCACTAATTCTGTCTTCTGTCTCAGTTACCCTAGCTTTGAGAGAGTTTAGATTAGATTGGAACTCATTGAGAGCATTGTGAACCTCCTCCCTGGTAGCTTTAAGCTCCGCCCTAACATTGTGAACATCCTGTCTGGTCGCTTTTAGTTCGGCCATAATCAATTCCATTTGGTCATCCATGGCTTTCTCCAACCTAGCTATTGCCTGGATAATTGTTAGCCTGAGTTTTCTTTCCGACAGATTGTCTATGTTGATAGCCGTTAGCTCTGTTGCAGAAGCCCATCCTTTGTATTTTTCTTCTGTTGGGCATTCCTCCTCCTTGTCATTTTGGTGGGAGATGACTGAACAGATGTAGCTGGATGTATCAACTGTGTTGCAGTCAAGGTGCACCCTGGAACACTTCTGAGCAATCAGGATTCCCCACCCAAACGAGAGACAAAAGAAAAGAAAAAGAAAAAAAAAAGAGAGAGAGAGAGAGACAGGAAAGAAAGGGAAGATGAAAGAGAAGGTTCAGCCCAGATGGGCCCCAAGGTAAGATTTATGAAGTAGACAAACAAAAACAGACAAACAAAAAGACTGATACAAGTATATGACAAGAGAAAAAAAAATATATATGTAAATAAAGGAAGAACCTCGTCAAAAAGAACCCCAAGTGTAAGATTTATATGCTATCAGGACAAACACAAAAACACAGAAACACTGGTGGAAGAAGAAGATGGGAGAGTGGTTATAAATTCTCAGTGTGTGCGAGGAAGGTTGTTTTGATTCTTCCTGGATGTATCTTGATATCTTTGTTAAAGGACTCAACTTTCCTAAGATAAAGGGGATTAAAAATTGGTTTACCTATAGGGGTAGTATTGATTGGGGAAAGGGGATTACTTTGAAGTTTAACTCTATATGAATATTAGAGGATAAAAATAAAAAGGAATAAACTAAACTAAACTAAATTAAAAAAGAGGAATTCAAAAAATAAAAATGCAAAAGAAAAACATAGGTGTATGTATCAAAAAGTTCAGGTTAGAAGGGTATTATGGAATTTAATGTACTGTACAGCTCGCTGTGATGGTAAATAGGTTAAAAAAATTACCTATGTGTAAAAAAAAAATGAACCAAAATAGTGGGAACGAGTGAAAAATAAAAATTTTCCTATGAAGTAGTGGTTGTTCTCTTTTAGTCCTTTTCTTTTTCTCTCTCTTTTTTTTTTCCTTTCTTGGTTTGTTTTCTGGGGGAGGGGCCTGCCACGTGAGTTGTCAGTCAGTGACCTTTCCTGAGTTAAGTCCTCCCGCCCCCCTCAAGGGGGTGGGCTCTGAGGTAACTGGTTTTTTTTTTCAGGCTTTTGTTCTCTGGCAGTTTTTGTGTTTGTTCACTTTTTTTTCCCCCCGCTCACCTTGACCGCTTTTGATGGTTTTTGTAGTTTTAGAGGAAAACAAACCGCACCCTGATCTCCCTCTCAGAGAGAAGCCTCAGTCTGGGTGCAGAGCCTAAATAAGTTCCCCCTTGGCCACTGGCAGAGCAGGTTCCAAGTTGCAGATCCTGGGGACGCAGGATCTTTTGCTTGTACCCAAAGCCAAGGCAGTGGCAGCTGTCTGGGAGCTCCCGACGCCAGAGAGGTTCCAAGTAGCAATGGCACACTGAGATTTTCCCGCTGGCCCGGGCTGGGAGTGCCTGGTCTTCCTGGGTCTAAGAGTGCCCTGCTTGAACGCACCTCTTTCAGGGGTGGCTATGGGTCGTGCGCTTGTCTCAGGCACTGAGAACGGGGTGCAGGTCCTAAAGCACCAGGCTGGGGTTTTGCACACCTCTGTCAGGGGAGAGTTTGGGGCGCGGGGCTTAGGCTCTGAAACAATGGCGCGGGTCAAAGAGCGCTGGCCGGGCCTTTGTAACTCTCTCAGGGGAGCATAAGAGACTTGCGTGCGTATCTCAGGCTTTGTAGTAGGGCTCGCTCGTTCTGCCCACCGGCGTGGCTCCCATTCCCTCACAGGAGCCAGAACCCACGCATTCTTGGGCACGCTGGCAGTTAGGGACCAAGACCTGGTTTCTCCGCGGCACTCTCTCTGCCTCAGCACCAGGGGAGGCTGTCCTGGGACCAGGGACTTAAGCCCCTGTCCCTAGCTGATTCCCACAAATCCCCCCCCCCCCCCCCCCCGTGATCCTTTGCTCTTTTGGAATGCTTTCAACCAGTCTCCACGTTAATGCTGGTCCCCAGACGCAGGGCACTCTCACTCGTATTGGGGTATTACTTTCCAACTGGTCGCCTCTGGTGGCTCCCTCCCCCTTTTGTTTATCTTCCGATATCAGCCGTTCCCACTCTGCTTTACCTGCCCACTGGCATCTTCTGCCCCTGTAGAGATTCAGACGTGTATAATTCTGATCTCAGGCTGATTTCATGGGTGAACAGAGTTCTTTGGTAGGTAATCAGCTCACTTTGGGGTACAGGCTGAAAGGCGCCTCCTCCTACTTCCCCGCCATCTTGTCCCCCCTAGAACACACTTTTAAGTGACCTCTAGGTCAACAAATAAGTCATGAGTGAAATAAGAAATTACTCAGGAGTGGGGTGCCTGAATAGTACAGTCAGTTAAAGTGAGTAGCTTTTGATTTTGGTTGAAGACATGATCTCGAGCTTGTGAGACTGAGCCTTGTGATGGGCTTTGCACTCAGCCTGAGTCTGCTTAAGCCTCTGTCTCCCAGGGTGCTTGGGTGACTCAGCCTGAGTCTGCTTAAGTCTCTCTCTCCCAGGGTGTCTGCCTTCCACTCAGGTCATGATCATGGGTCCTGAAATTGAGCCCCATGTCAGCCTCCCTGCTCAGTGGGGAGTCTACTTCACCTTCTCCCATCTGCTTCTCCCCCTGCTTGTGTTCTCTCCCTCGCTGTTGCTCTCTCTCTCAAATAAATAAATAAATAAAATCTTTAAAAAAAAAAGAACCTCTTTCTCCCCCCTCCCTCTAAAATACTTAAATAAATCTTTGAGAAAAAAAAATACTCAGGAACAACAATGAATACACTGCATATCAAACTTGGATAATAATCTGTCAGGTATTTTTTGTTTTGCTTTTTTGTTTTGGACTTTTTCTTTTTTTCTTTATTTTTTTAACTAGAAAATATGTTTATAAAGTTCACTTGGAAAAATAAACAAAAATGACCAGAAAGACCCTGAAAAATAATAGTAATGGATGTGGTATTAGTCCTACCAGATACTAAAACCTATTTAAAATCTCTGTAATTTGGGCGCCTGGGTGGCTCAGTGGGTTAAGCCGCTGCCTTCGGCTCAGGTCATGATCTCAGGGTCCTGGGATCGAGTCCCGCATCGGGCTCTCTGCTCAGCGAGGAGCCTGCTTCCTTCTCTCTCTCTCTGCCTGCCTCTCAATGTACTTGTAATTTCTCTCTGTCAAATAAATAAATAAAAAAAAAAAAAAAAAAAATCTCTGTAATTAAAAAAAAAAGTGTGATATTGGCATATGAATAGATAAACAATAGAATAGAATAGAATAGAATAGAAAATATAGGCATAGATCTAACTGCATGTACAAAATGTATACTCTGATAAAGCTAGCATCAAAACTCAGCACAAAAATGGTAGATTCAAATAAGTGATATTAGAGTAACTGGATAGACTTATGAAAAACAAATAAAATTGGATCTGTCCCTCACGCTACACATGAGGATAACTTCTCAATAGATCAGAGATTTAAATGTAAAATAATTAAAACATATAAGTACTAGGCAGACAGGTTAAAATGTCTCTATAATGTGGAACAAACATTAAGTCCTAATATTAAAAATTCAGAAATAATGAAAGAGCTTGATACATTTTACTACATTAAAAAAAAGGACTGCAGTTTTTTTTAAAAATCATAACCAAAAAAAAAAAAAAAAAAAAAAAATCAGGAGCAAAAGACAAAAGAAAAAATCTAAATATCCAGATACGAAAATTCTTATTACTACTTTCTGGGGGAATTAATCATTTTATTTTGGGATTGATGGCAGGCTTTTAAATTTTGTTTTGTATTAAGATACTTTAAGATTGTCAATGGCCCAAGCAACTTGATATCTCTGTGATATGTCACTACTATAATTTCATTTTCCTCTTTTAAAAATGTATGCCAGAAGTACAATGTACTTAATTAATAGCATAGAGTAAACCAATATATCGTGTAATTCCAGGAGTAAAACAATGATCCTGATAGTCCATATGGTGCAATCTGAAGGTCCATCTTTACCTCAAAAAAAGTAATTATTAGTAGTGTATATATAAGCATATATTATAAATAATATTCATATGTTATGCATATATTATTCAAATACATATAAGTATATATTTGGTGGTAAATTACTTGCTAGAGATTCCATCTGTGCTTTCTACTCTAGAGTCATTAGTAATGCTGCCAGAAATTAGATGTGGTATACCAAGATGAAACAGGCTAGTATTAGAAACATCAAGAGTAATTTATTGATGGCTGGTTAGACACGAGTCAGCTGACAAAAGACGAAAATTTTGTGAGTGTGCATAATAGCCTTGAGACATAACAAGCCTACAGACACAGTTTGTTGTCCTGTTTTAAACTGTTTCACTATTTATCATGGAGAGACAACAAATTAGTTGCCTGATACCATAGAAAAGCAGATAAAACTTGTGTCTACTTTCTTCTTCTTTGCATAGAAAGAAGAAAATCAGACAATTTTATATTGTCTTATGACACCTAAGTTATGACTTCTTAAAAATGAATCTTCATGTTTATCTAGCAAAATGAAGGGAACCAAAGGATAACTGAAGCATTGATTGAAATTTTTGAAAATTTGCAAATGGGGATGCCTGGGTGGCTCAGTTGGTTAGGCAACCCCTTTGGCTCAGGTCATGATCCCGGGGTACTAGGATCGAGTCCCACGTGGGGCTCCCTTCTCAGTAGGGAGCCTGCTTCTCCCTCTCCTCTGCCCCCCCACTCATATTTTCTCTCTGACAAATAAATAAATAGAATCGTTTTTAAAAAAAGAAAGGAAATTTGCAAGTGGACAAATTCTGATTACTATGAAGCAAGCAAGACCATGAATAAAGTACACTGCAGGGATGGAAACAACAGGGCAAGCCTAATGAAAAAAGAGACAGGAGAGAAGGCGTTAGTGGGGTGAACTTAAGTACAACTAGAGTTTCTTCCTATTTCAAAAAGCCAATCTGAGAGTTGCCATATGAAAAAGTGGATCCTGTGATGCCAGTATCATCTGATTTTTTTTTCCAGGAAAACCCCAAATTCTAGAAGTCCGTATATTGAATACTACCAAAATAAATTGAAATTCTTCTGAACTATAGGCCATAAAAACACAGCTACAGGTCATCAATTTACCATCTCTGCCTTGAAATAATATACTGGTTCTAAACAAATTCACTGTTTAAAAAATATAATCCCATAACAGAATTAGAGGTGTGATCTATAGGAAAAATATTAATTACTGCTATTCCCAATGTAAAAGCACTTATAGAGAATAGAATTAAAATTAAAGAAGACAATTTTATGTCTTTAACAACTTTATTGCATTTCTTTCAAGTGTTGTTTTTATTGTTAATTTTTGGATTTGGGCTTATATTATAATCTTTTTAGATATTGTATTTTATGTATCTTTGCCTGACATGATTTAATAAGCTGTCTTCCATGTGACTAGCATTTTTGTAGCCAATCTCTTTAATGCATTTATAATAGTTCGAATATGCATCAATAGCAAGAGCTTAGAAAAGTGGTTTGATTGATTCTATTTTAAAGTTAATTGACTGATGGAGGCTGGAAGATCTGCTTAAAATAGGTAAAATGGAAGCTCCCCATTGTGAGAGAATAAATGGAAGACACACTGTGTTTCTTAAAATCTTTATCCCCTTGGGAAGAAGAAAGAGACTGACCCCCCTGGGACTGGCACTAGCAGGAGACAAGAACAAATTAAGGGGAAAGGAGTAGAGACCAGGATGGGGGGGTAAGGACCACGATACCTCCCTACCAAACGATAGCAGCAGATAAGAGTTGAGTCATTTGAGAAAAAAAAGAAAGAGCTTTTCACCTAGTGAGAGACAATTTCAGGCATAGGAAGTGGCAAAACCGGCACATTGGTTTGCAGCGTATAGATTTTCAAGAAGCAACGAAAATGCTATGTAGGTAAGTTAAGAGAAGCAATCTAAAATAAGCTGGACTGTGGGCATCAGGATGGGGAAATTTATAAGACTCTCCCATACTCTCTCCTCCTTTTCTGAGCAAGAAAGGAACTTGAATGTTTCCCAAAGTCAGCAAACAAAGGTATGGGGTCTTACTCATTTACTAGAGTGAGGCAATTGCCAGAAGGACAACCTTATCTCAAATTTTTGTCTCAAATGTTTAGCACAGTGTCTAGCATCTAGCAATCAAAGATAACTGCTTTGTGAATAAAACATTGTGTGTTTTACTATACTTCAAGTAGATTCCTAGAATGGGAATCTCAAAGTGAAATACATAACATATTTTTCAATTCTGATGGAACTTTTATGAGTACAGTTTTTGCCTTAAATATTGTCCACATTTTAAATATAGGAATCTTCTTAAATATGTCTCCCTTTACTAGCCATGAAATGCCTGACATTTCTTCCTTATATGGAAGGTAATGTTTTTATTTATTGTTATCTTCTTCTAGCACCCCATAGTGCCTGAATAGTTTGCTAGATAACAGTGTAAAACATGAAACTAGGGGGCTAGTGTCTAATAATTCTATACCAATAAATGTTCACCCTAATTCTGCTGAGACAAGTAATACTCTAGTAACTAGTTTGTGTGGCAGCTGTTAGCTAGGAAAATTGTTTCTTCCCAGCCCGATGATTCATATCATCTTAGTTGTTCATATACAACTGTTCGCCAGTGCCTTTATTTGGACATCCAGTTCACAGAAACAGGGCTCTTTGAGCACAGCCAAGCACTAGTTATCGTAAGACATTGGCATACATAGAGTAAAAATTATGTTTTATAGGAAAAAGCAGCAAGGGGATAAGTTGACAAAACAAGAGCAGTAAGAAGAGAATTTCCACATGCTTCCATCACCAAGTATAACAGGTGTCAGTGTCTGTATCTGTAGCCATTTATTTAGCCTTTGCTCCTTCTTGCTTTTAAATAATAGCAACAAAATGCTTCCCTTAGCTCCATCATAAGCACCCAGCAATTGTTCTATTTCTTTTCCTGCCTTTATAGCAAATCTCAGTTACCCATATTTTTTTTTTTTACTTCTTCTCTTTCTATGTTCTCCTGAACCTGCAATCAGAATTTGATTCCTTCGTTCCAAAAGCTTTTATTTACTTTTATGAAAGTTTATATTGGTTTTGTCCACCTTTACCAAAGTCGGCAAAGCCCTTTACGCTGCCAAAGCCAATGGCCAGTTGTTCGTTCTAATTGTTTTGAACCATCGGCTGCAATACACAGTTAGTTGATCCCTCACTCCGTCCTTGAGACACTGTCTTCATTTGGCTTCCCAGATACCAGTTTCTCTGATTGATGCCCTACCCCACTGGCCTCTCTAAACTTTGAAGAGCACAAACTCAATCTTCAGACCTTTTCTTTGCTCTACCTATGTCCCTTTAGTATATGATTTTATCTGGCCCAATAACTTTAAGCAACATTAACACTCTGATGACTTCCAAATCTATAGTTTTAGTCCAATCTCTCTCCCAAACCCCAGTTTGAATTCTAGTTGCCCACTTAGTATCTCCACTTCAGTGTCTATTTAGGAATGTCAAAATGCATGTATCCAAAATCAACTCTTTAATTTCTTTCACCTCTTCCAAACCTGTTCCTCCTGCAGCCTTCATTATCTTAGTATAAGGCATCTTCAATCTTCAGTCTTCCATTTGCTCATGCCAAAAATTCACCTGTTCTTTCTCTCATGCAGTACAGCCAATCCAGTTGCAAATTGTGTTGGCTCTTCTTTTGGAATATAATCAGAATTTTATCACATCTCAGCACCTCCGCTGCTACTACTCTAGTCCTTCCATCATCTCTCAGCTAGCTGTTACAATATCTTCCTAACCATTTACCTACCTTCTATTCTTTGCCCCTTTGTGGTTTATATTCAACATAGTAGCCCAGGTGACTTTTGTTGAAATGTAAATCATCCCTTTCTCCTCCATATCATCTAATGGTTTCCCATCCCATATTGAGTAAAAGCTAAAGTTTCCACAATGGCCCATAGGGCTCAACAGTATCTGTCTCCCAGGCTACCCTTGCTTCTCTGACACTAGATCCCACTTCTTTACCCTCTCTTTGTGACCCAACTACACTGGAACAGTCTTTCCTCAGATATCTACCTAACTTCCTCCTCACTTCTTTCAATGTTTCTGCTCAAATATCACCTTATTGGAGGGGTCTCCCCTAACCCCTATAGAAAAGAGCAGTCCCTTTCACTCTATATCTCTTACCCTGATTTGTCTTTCTTTGTAGCCTTTATCATCACCTGGCATACTCTGTATTTTTAAAATGTGTATATTTCTCTCTCTCTCTTATAGAAGGTATGAGGTACTTGAGGGAAGGGATTCATTATGTTTACTTCTTTTTTTTTTTTTAAGATTTTTTTTTTTAATTTATCAGAGAGAGAGGGGGGAGAGAGCAAGCACAGGCAGACAGAATGGCAGGCAGAGGCAGAGGGAGAAGCAGGCTCCCTGCTGAGCAAGGAGCCCGATGTGGGACTCGATCCCAGGACGCTGGGATCATGACCTGAGCCAAAGGCAGCTGCTTAACCAACTGAGCCACCCAGGCGTCCCTCATTATGTTTACTTCTAAATTTATAAATAAAGGCTAAATGAATGAATGGTATCTCCAAATTACATAATTTTGGAGGGAAGCTAAGGTTTTTTCCATAAATTTGTGACTTCATTCTTAAATTCATAAATTTAAAATATTATAAAGTTAATTTAAGTAACTCCACATCTTTTTCTATGAATATATTTGATTAAATTCCATGTCTTATTTCACAATTATTTTTATCACAAAATACCACCAGGTCTTTTCCAAAGGCTCATAGCAAATTCACAGTTTAATGTGCTTTTAAGCTCTTTGGGGTCAATAACAAAATTGAACCCTCATGTTTTAACTGATTCCACAAGTGTAAGTGTATGAAGTAGAAGTTACATATTCAATTTCCTCTCTGTAATTGTTGGTTTCAGTTGCGATCATTCTGATGACTCATGTGATAACCAGATTTGGAGAAAGCACTGGAATCAGGAGGTGATTGCACTAGGTGTTTACCTCAGTGTTTAGGGCATGATTTAAGACTTAAATGAAAGGAAAATGATGGTTTAAATCTGGACTTCAGTAGGCATCAGTCCACATAACAAAAGTACCAGAAAGTGGGACACAGTAAGCTTCCTATTCAGGGCAAAGCTAATTGAAGAAAGGTTTTGCTTCCCTCCAAAATTAAGATACAAACGGTGGCCACATGAAAGGACTCTCAAGGCTGATGCACTTTTACCCACTTGGAACTCAGTTCAGTGCTTTTCTTGCACTAATGAGCAATGCATTTACTCACATGCTTTTAAAATTAGAATCAGAGGTATTTTTTAAAGTAATGAATGTTTTGCTTAAGCATACCAACATGTGTTTTGAAAGGAACTGGAAATGTAACATATGGTTCACATAGACTTAAATAGGCCTTGTACAGACATTAATCTGAGAAGAGGGGCTGTTTGCCTACTCGGCTCCCTTAGACACAGTGATCTCTACTCAATCAATCTAATCTCCTTATATCAGATATTTTATTTTCATACAGACTAAAGAAGTACTTTACTACCTACTTTATAAAGACAATTTTTAAACATTGCAAAGTAATATAAACTACAATATGAAAGGAACTTTGTATTCTGATTCTTAACAACTATTTTTACAAGGAACTACAATTAAATTAACAAACTTAGATCACTGTTACTGTAGGACCACAATAAATAAAATTCTCAAGTTAACAATATTCCTCTTCAATGACTTGGTGAAAATGTAGCCAGGTATAACAAGTTTCTGTATTGGTTTCGACAGATCAGCATCTGGTTCTGCATCACCCGTTATTCCTATTCCCTGACTCACTATGTCCCTACCATTTGGATCAACTCCACGCATAGAGGCAAATACAAATTTAGCAACTCTAGCAATTTACCTTCTCACTGCCCACCTGAGACCAAAGCCTCTGACACCATATGTAAACCATATGTTTGTGGTATGTGGCTCCATCTCAGAAGCTCAAAGTGTAACTCTTCTCTGAATACTTATGTATTCACATTGGGGTTGTCCCTGATATCCAGTCTTTCCTCAGTATTTGAATTTGACTACTTTTTTTGTATGCATCCCCTCTTCTGCTTACAATCAGAGGTTTTCAGCTTCTAAGGGCTTACATGATTAGATTGGGCCCCACTGGGATAATCTCCCACTTTAAAGTATATAACCTGCAAAATTCTTTTTGCCATGAGCATAACATAGTCACAGGTTCCAAAGATAAGAATGTGGACATCTTTGGAGGAGCCATTTTTCACTTTTATTCACACCTGAGGCTTACTGAATCTAAAAAATTTAAGTAGTTATGGACCCATAATGTACTTTTGGCAGATAAATTCCGTAAAAGACTGAGTAAGATTAAAACAATGAAAATAAAAACTTCTCAAGACTTGAGTTTTAATTGGCCAAAAGAAAAGGCTGCCTACTCACTGACATAAATACATATGAGAATTCTACTCAAAGTGAAATATTGGCAAAGGACTTCAACAGATAATTAGAATTCTTAGACAATTTGCTCCTTTCAAGATGCTTTTTGAGGGGTGTGGGGAGGGGTTTGTTGCCTGTGGATAGCTTTAAATGCTTGGACATGAGCTAGTTTAACTTAATTGCAAATTTAATTTTTAACTCTAATCTGTCCTTAAAGGTAGCTGCTAACACCACATTATACTTCCAGGGTTGCTAGTGGCCCCTGAATGAAAGAGACCTACTACCTCCCTGCCATTCTCTCATACAGATGACCCTCCCCACCCTCCTTATTAAAAAGCATAGATGATGTTTCGAAAAATCACTGGTTGTTTGAAACTCCCAATACATTTTTCCATTGGAGAAATAGTAAAAATAACACTCAGATGCCAGAGTAGGCCTGTGGAATACAATTTACTTAGAAAAGAACTGCTTGAAAAGAACTATAGAACTAATCTGTGAGAAATTGTATTCTGGGTTCCAGTTTGGCTATAGTGCCCCTGACGTGGAGCTCACTGTGTCAGCTCCCACAGTGGATCAAATCAGCTAGAGATCAATCTGCTAGAGAGAAATCTCCAAGTCCTTGATGTGGTTTCCAAAGCCTGGACACAAAGTCTTTCAGAGCAATGCCCACAAGAAAGTGGCAAAAGCTACAAGGCTTTGCAGATGAGGAGCAGCATGAGGCAGAACTTGTCACATAGGGAGCCTAGTCTCCAGTGATTTATATCTTTCTTTTCTTTTCAACTTGCACTTTCCACTGGCTCCATCAATGCCTTATAGCTAAGTTTTCAGCATCCCTTGCTAACAATATAGAAAAACACAGTTTAATGGATTTTTCCTCCCCTTCTTTCCCTAACATAAACACAATCCTTTAATAATTTGCAATCAGTTTTGACTGCTAGAAACAATAAAAGATATTGTTTTTATAGCATTTTTTCGTTTTTCATAGTATATTTTACACCTGTCCACTATGGCAAATTTGAACAGCTAGCATAAAAGGAAAGTAAAAATTATTCATAATTCCAAGACTAGATACATTTTTCATCTGACTCTTTGTTGAAAAATATGAATGAATGAATGAATGAATGAATGAATTCATAGGGTCAGACCAAAATGAGGCTTTCCTTAGGTGTACAAGCTCCCTGGCAGTAGATAATAGTCTACTATTATATTATATTATATATATATATATATATATATATATATATATATAACTATAATATTATATTATAGCACTGGTTCCTACTATGCAATAGACTCCTGAACCAAAGCATGGATTAAGTTAAGAAAAAGAGACACAGCACCAATCAGTCATAACAAAATTTGAACTTAATTCAGAACTGCCTTTGAGTAGTATCAAGTTTTGTAGCCATAAACCTGCACTTACACTGCCCTCTAGTGCCCTCCCACTAGATCTAATGCAGCGGTATACGTTAGTGAAATAATTGTAAAGCTGCAAAGAGATCAAAAGAAAACAATAATCAAGGGGTAGAAGAAATGGTTAGTAAAGAAATTCAGTTGTGTAGACTCATTTAATTCCTATTATGGAAAAATATATCAGAAAGCTCTTAATTTCTTTTTTTTTTTTTTAGACTTTAATTTTTTATTTTTTATAAACATATATTTTTATCCCCAGGGGTACAGGTCTGTGAATCACCAGGTTTACACACTTCACAGCACTCACCAAATCACATACCCTCCCCAATGTCCATAATCCCACCCCCTTCTCCCAAACCCCCTCCCCCTGGCAACCCTCAGTTTGTTTTGTGAGATTAAGAGTCACCTATGGTTTGTCTCCCTCCCAATCCCATCTTGTTTCATTTATTCTTCTTCTACCCACTTAAGCCTCCATGTTGTATCACCACTTCCTCATATCAGGGAGATCATATGATAGTTGTCTTTCTCTGCTTGACTTATTTCGCTAAGCATGATACGCTCTAGTTCCATCCATGTTGTTGCAAATGGCAAGATTTCATTTCTTTTGATGGCTGCATAGTATTCCATTGTGTATATATACCACATCTTCTTGATCCATTCATCTGTTGATGGACATCTAGGTTCTTTCCATAGTTTGGCTATTGTGGACATTGCTGCTATAAACATTCGGGTGCATGTGCCCCTTTGGATCACTACATTTGTATCTTTAGGGTAAATACCCAATAGCTCTTAATTTCTTCTCCTTCTTCCCAGCCTATTCCCATCCCCATCTCTCCTTACCATCACAATGCACACGTTTTCCATTCTGACCAGGCCTGTAAGTGGAAGGGAATTGATCCCTGTAATAAAGCTATGAATTAAGAATTACATATTATTTGTAAATATTTGGGTATATGTGACAGATTAATTAGGCTAGTTTGAAATAGGAATCTGATTAATAGAAAAAGAAGAAGAATACAGTAAAGAAAAATGAAGATGACATCATAAATTACAAGAAAATGGAAGATTATTCAAAGAATTGTATTAGGTGGTGAGCTATTTGGAAAAAAGTGATTATGTTTAGACCCTCTCATCAGGCCATGGGGCCAAATAGCTTTCAGGGAAATGAAACTTCAAAAAAAATTAATTTTTGAAAATTAAAGTTAATCTTTATCAAATATATGGAGAACTGTCCAAGCTGGAAAATGACAAAGAAAAATGTTGTAATTCAACAAAACAAAAATTAAAACTTCTCTCTGTGTTAAACAGAGAAAAATATTTGCATATATATAACATATGAAATGTTCATACAAAGAGATAAGCAAAAGAATATAACTTCAAAACCAGCAATTAACAAGTGAAAAGAGTGACTTACAAGTAAATGCGAAACCATTCACCTGCAGAGTAACCAAAACCTGGTAATCAAAATTACATGCCATTGTTCAGCCTACCAAATTAGCAGAAATGTTGTTAAATGGGTTTTCAATGTAGAAAAGAGAGGGTAAAATAGACATTCCCAAATTTTTCTGACTCATCCTTAGAAAAACAATTGGTATGTATCAGAAGTCTTAGAAGTAGCAGTACGCCAAAATATTCAGTGCCACCATTTTTGAGAATTTTAAGGAAATATCCTAAATGTGTAAAAAATTTCATGGTCAAAAATAATATTGCAAGATTATCTGTAATGATACAAATGTATAATCATCTTAAGTATTAGAACAATACAGAGAAACCTTACAAATTGCACTGCTGGTGGTTCTATCACACTGTAGATGGGATTGCAGAATCACTGATCTTCTCAGCCCTCAAAGATAATAACAGGGTCTGTCTACATGGCCAGACCCCCAGGGCAGTTTGCCACTGGCCTCAAGCTTTATCTATTCACCTCAGCCTGTCTTAAAAATACTAATTTTCTAGTGTGCCGTTATATTAAAAAAACTAGAAAGCATTTTACATTAAATATGGTTACTATGTAACTAAGTAAATATGATTACTATGTAACTATTAAAATGTTACAAAGAAATTCTAATTTTATAAAAATGTTATATTATTGGGGCACCTGGGTGGTTCAGTTGGTTAAGCGGCTGCCCTCGGCTCAGGTCATGACCTCAGGGTCCTGGGATTGAGCCCCCGAATAGGGCTCTCTGCTCAGCAGGGAACTTGCTTCCCCCTTCTCTCTCTCTGCCTGCATCTGCCTACTTGTGATCTCTCTCCGTCAAATAAATAAATAAAATCTCTTTTTTTAAAGTTATATTATTAATAATAAAAAGGAGAATAGAGATTTGTACATATCACCTAATCTCAAATATTTTTCAACCTGTATATAGAACAAAAACTTAAAGAATACATCAAAATGTTAATAATGATTTTTCTTTGACTAGTATACCTAAAACTTCTATTGTTTTCTTTCTTCGTTTTTCTGTATTTTCTGAGTCCTCAATAATAATTATATAGTCACTTCTAACAATTAAAAAAATAATTTAAGGTCTTTAACTGTAAAATATATAACAAGGAGCACAAAAAATAGGGCAGGGGAATGAAATTCCAACTGATTATCTATTGAATTTTTTTTTAAGATTTTATTTATTTATTTGACAGACAGAGATCACAAGTAGGCAGAAAGAGAGGAAGGGAAGCAGGCTCCCTGCTGAGCAGCGAGCCTGATGGGATGCGAGGCTTGATCCCAGGACCCTGGGATCATGACCTGAGCTGAAGGCAGAGGCTTTAACCCCCTGAATTTTTTTTAAATCTACTATAAAATGTCATGATGGTGATGGTCCAGTAAGAGAGCTATTTAGACAATACACTATTATACTATGATCTTATTTTTCCAATCTTTTAAATTACCTCAAGAAGTCAACAGAGGATCTATCCTGAAAGACTGGATAAATATCTATCTAGACATAATGTAGAGAGGATTCTTGTTTAAGTAAAATTGGATTAGAAAACTTCTGAGACGTCCTTCAAAGTTTACCTTACACCCCAAATACATCTAACACTAACACTAAGAATAATCAATAATTTATATTATTGGATTATGTTAGATGTTCTGTACATAAATTATGATTTAGATAATTATTAGCTTATAGTTGGTAAAATAGGGAAAAAGTTCATTTTAATAGATTATCAAAGTATAAGAAAATGAAGCATTCTTTCCAGGCTGAGAAGGTAGGGATTTTAGTAGAGCCTAGGATTCAATATATGCAATATTTTTTAATATTTTGAATTACATTGAAAATGACAATTATCCAGAAGTTGATAATCCAGATTTGGAAACACTCCTTCACTTTTAGTATACCAATCCACCTACTTTGAGGCTCTCCTAGTTCTGAGTTGTACCATAACCTAAAGGTGTTAGAGATGGGTAGAGAAAAAGAATTAGAATTTAAACAATTTAATCTAGTTAATTGTAACTGAGAGATTTCTTTGTAAATAAAAAATAGCATGAAAGATATGTCTTACACTAAGAAAAATTACCAGAATTTTTACTACAACTACTTTTTAAATACAACTTCTCACAGAAATTCCCTAGTGATGAATTTCCCATATGGTCAGTTAAATGGTGCTGAGAACATAAGTGTTTGAAAATGGCAAACAATACACTTCAATAATTTCCAAGATATTATATAAATGTCCTAGACAGAACTGAGTTAATCACTGACAAATTTTTTAAGATAGCACAAAGAATTTCAGACATTTATATTAAAGTGAAATAATTCTGTTAAAAATAGTATACATATATATACATATATATGTGTATATATATATAGTTTCTCCTAGAATATTTCTCTTATTCGTTATGGAAATACTTGGGCTTCCTTTTGTGAAGATAAAATAAATATTTATAGTAATTAATTGCCTTTGTATTACAAAAACAATAAATTAAACATGTTAAGAAAATTTGCAAGTATCTTGCTATTTTATTTGGCTTCATTTTGATTGAAAAGGAAAAGGAAAGAATAAAGAAGGAAAGGGAGGGAGGGAGGAAAGGAGGGAGGGAAGATCATGAGCATTGTACAAAAAAAAAAAAAAAAAAAAAAACCCAAAACAGAAAAACTCCAACAATTCTAAAATTTAGCAAAAGTGATTTAACAAAATGAGATTTGAAAATATGGAAAATTAAAGTTCTATCCAAACTCACAGCAGTTTTCAAATAATGAAAGACTTGAACATTTTCAGTAATTCTTTTCTTTTATTGATGTGAAAGTGAGGACATTATTTGTCCTGAGTGAACACCATATATAATATTCAATAAGAATCAATAAGTATTAATAAATGGTCTACCAAAAATGGTACTCATATGCAATATTTTGACATTCAGTAGTCTTAATTCTGTTGTTTATTTGTAAAATAAGAGCCAATTAATTTACAATTAAATTATTTATAATTACACCAATATAATAATGGAGATGATTTTTAAATTCTGTTATAATTTCTAATATGAGAACATATATTAATTCTCAAAAAGAAGTATGATTTAGTATTTGGAAATTGGGTCACAAAGTTTTACATGAATCCCTGGTGGAACTCTAGAATAGATTGTTAAACATGATTTTTGAGCACTTAGAAAATAAAATGGTAATCTCTAGATAGCAAGTGGAGGTTGCTAGTGAAGAAGTCCAATTAACTTTATTTTAGAGAAGAATTTGACATAGACTTGGACATATCTCTCAGTTTCTAGAACCTCAGTGTCCTCACTGGAATGGAGGATAATTTCATTTGAACAGCCTTATTCATGGGGTTATAAGAATCAAAAAAGATGAGAAAAGTATAGCATAGGGAATATAGTCAACATTGTATGGTGACAGATGGTGACGACACTTATTGGACTGAGCACTGATTAATATACAGATTTGTCAAAGCACTATGTTGTACACCTGAAACTAATAGAACATTGTATGTCAACTATTCTTCAATAACAAAAAATGGTGAAAACTCTTTTGGAATCATGAAATGCAATTAAAATATTTTTGAAATATACCAGATAGAGGTGTAGAGTTCCAAATAAAAATTTAAAGTATTAAATCACTTGAATGTAGACTGAGAGAGAGCCACATAGAAATTGCTGGAAGACCCAGTCAAGGAAAATGACTAATATGAGTCAACTATTTTAAAACAAAAATAATAACAATAACATAATATTGCATGGTATTGCAGAATGCATAACATAATATTGCAGAATGCATAGTACCACTCTTATTTGTGTCGATTAAAATATGTCTATAGTATTGCTTGCTTCTTGGCATCACTTCATAAAAGGAATATTGACAGAATGCTTCCTGAGAGGCACCCACGATTATGATTAGGGGGGTCTCAATATCATACCACATGAAAACATCCTCAATAACATGGTATCCTAGAAAATTAAGACTCATTATGGGAAGGAAATGAAAATTGCCTTCAGATATATTTGTCCACTGTATGGAAGAGGAATTAGATTTGTCCTGTGTAGTTTCAGAAAACAAACTGAGGATCAGTGTATGAAATTTGCCTTACTTTAGTTCACAATAAAATTTTTTCAGTTAAGAGAATGAAAAGACAAACGATAGACTGCAAGAAAATATTTCCAAATACATATTTGATAAATAATTATTATCCAAAATATACAAAGAACTCCTAAAACTCAACAACAGCAGACCAAGAACCCCATTATCCAAAACAAACAAAAAAAGAAAGATCTGAGCAGACACCTCACCGAAGAAAATATGCAGATGGAAAGTAAGCATACACTTGACATCATTGGTCATCTGGAACTGCAAATTAGAACAAAGAGAAGTCACTATACATCTATTGAATGGCAACACCAATGCTTGCAAGAAGGCAGTGCCATAGGAACTCTCCATCACTGCTGGTGGGAATGCAAAATGGTCGACAAAGAGATTTATGATAGCTTTATTCATAATTGCCAAGAACTGGAAGCAACTAAGATGTCTTTCAATAGGTGAATGGATAAATAAACTGTGTATATATACAGAATAGAATATCATTCAGTAATTTAAAAAAAGATTATCAAGCCAGAAAAAGACATAGAGGGAAACTTTAATTCATTCTGCTAAGAAGCCAGTCTAGTAACGCTACATACTATGTGATTCTAACTATATGACATTCTAGAAGACAAACTATAGGGACCTTAAAAAGATCAGTGGTTGCCAAGCGTTCAGGGAAGGGAGGGAGAGATGAATAGGTGGAACAAGGAACTTTAGGACAATAAAACTATTCTATATGATATTGTAATGATGGACTTATATTAATATACCTTTATCAAAACCTACAGAACTATATAATGCAAAAAGTAAATCCTAATGTAAACAATGGACCTTACTTAATAATAATGAATCACTTTTCATTCAATTGTAACAAATGTACCACACTAATGCTAATGCACACTAACAGAGGAAAATGTGGGATGGGGCGGGTGTAGATAGATATATGGGAGAAGTTTTCTTTTCTTTCTGTTCAACTTGTCTCAAGACCTAACCTGCTTTAAGAAGTCATTTGGAGGGCGCCTGGGTGGCTCAGTGGGTTAAGCTGCTGCCTTCGGCTCAGGTCATGATCTCAGGGTCCTGGGATCGAGTCCCACATCGGGCTCTCTGCTCAGCAGGGAGCCTGCTTCCCTCTCTCTCTCTCTCTCTGCCTGCCTCTCCATCTACTTGTGATTTCTGTCAAATAAATAAATAAAATCTTTTAAAAAAAAAAAAAGAAGTCATTTGGAAAAATAATAATAAAATCTGTACATTTTTTATTTAGGTCTTTTTGGTAATGAAAACTACTCATATATATGCTTGCAATGATGATTACTATACCTGAGAAAGTTCAAAGAGAGATCAAACACCCATCCTTCCTGGATGAGGTAGACTTTTTTCTTAGAGTGAAATGTTATACTACATGACCCCTAAAAGACCTGTTATATGCCTTTAATCCATTAGAAATAGTCAAGTTGCAGCTCTCATCAAATTACTTTGCTTCTCACTGCTTCTAAAGCCATCAGGAATCTGTATATTTCCACCATTCTCTCTCTCTCTTTCACTCATAATTCTAACAATAGTGGGAGGGAAGGGTTGTGTATGTGTTTGTGATAGCAAAAAGATGTTCCCTTTCCAGGAACACCACAAAATGCTTTGTTTTCAACCACAAGTATGAATCACTCATATTCTAGTGGAACTGATTGGAGTTTGGTTGATACTATGGTTTTTTAGATAAGAATCACCTGAAAAATTGATTCATAAAGATACTTCTCATAATTCATACCCAATGTTAAGCATCTGGCTCTATGAAGGCAAGAGTTCCTAAGATGCAAAAATAAGAATATTTGCTAGCTCCTTTTACCCAGCAATAAGTGAATTTTGCTGTATCTTAACAGTTGAGGTGTTACCCTTTGAAAATCTACTAAACATACACAAACACAAACATTTTCTCCAGAAAAATATATATGCACATTTTAAAAATTGCATGCAATTTCAGGGGTTCATGGAATTTCTGAAACCAATATAAGAACTGTTAAGTAGTCCATGAACTCTGAGTTAAGAACCCCTATAGGAGCTATTCAATACATAACTTAATAGTTCCCGTCTCTATACCTTTACTCACACTGTTTCTTCCACTAATATGACCTACCACCTGCCTTCTGCTGTGACACCAATTCTACTATCTGACCTCATTATAACTAACCAACTTTATATCTAAATACCAACCAAAACATTCCTTCTCTGGTCCTCTCTTTAATTCCCATGAGACCCAGACTCATTCCTATCCCATCACTTCCCCCCATAATTTCCTCCATTATTTAAACCCACTGACCTATCACAATTATCTCAAACCTATTTGCTTTGTGAAGCTTTGTCTGACAATTCCTTCTTTATCACACATTGTGAATATCACATAATTCTATAAATGTGTTAGCATTCATAGCATTTTTTTTAAATTTTGGTAAGAAAGTATTAAGAAGTAATGTGATTTACCTTCTTAGTGTATCCAAATACCTCTCTCATAATGAGTACTCCATAAACACTTGATCACTTCTCCTTGGCATTTTGCACACTATAATGTGATATTGTAATGTTATAATATTAGTAATAATCAGTTACTAATGAGTAAATGAATCAATGGTGGATTTAAAAAAAATAATGGAAGTGAAATTCATCCATTTTAAAGAGAACAGTTTAGTAGCACTTAGTATCTTCACAATGCTATTCAACTGCTATCCACTGGTCCATGTTCTCTCCCTCCAAATTCATCTATTCTGGATATTTCATCTAAATGGAGTCATGCAATATGTGACTTTTTGTAACTGGCTTCTTCCACTTAGCATAGTGTTTTCAAGGTCCACCCATGTTGCGGCATGTAACAGTACTTCATTCTTTTTATGGCTGAATAATATTCTATTGTGTGTATATATATTATATTTGTTTATCCATTTATCTACTGATGAATAGTCAGCTATTTCCATCTTTGGGCTATTGTAAATAGGATTGTTATACATGCTTGTACATGTACTTGTTTAAATGCCTGTTTTCCATTATTTGGGGTATAAACGTAAGAGTGGAATTGTAGGATTACATGATAATTCTGTGGTTAACTTTTGGAAGCCCAGCTAAAGTGTTTTCCACAGCCCTTGAACCCACAAGGAATAACAGTTCTTATTTCTCCACAACCTTGCCAACATCTAATTTCTACTTTTTGTATTATATACTTCCTACTAGGTATTAAGTGGTACCTCTGGATAATGATTTTTGAAACACTGAGCTGTTTTGAACACATCTTAACACCTTATAAAAGTGAATTTACTGTGAAGCTAATAAACCTTGTGTTTCAGAATACCTCATTGAAGACTCTCTGTTGAAATTAGAATTCATAATTTCTATTCTTTTTCTTTAAAGGACCCCTGTAATTTACAAAAGTTTCCATCCCCACAAAACTTGAATTTCACCTACATACAAGTAAATGAAAATATCTACCGTTCATGAGTATAACAAAAATATGCCTATCTCCAGCAACGTGGTATATTCTTTTGCTTCTAGGGTCGCCATGCTTAACTTAAAGGCTTTATGGAAAATATCACCTGAGTAACAAATTTAAGAACCTAGTGTTCCAGGTAACATGGCAGGAACCATAATAATTCCAGCCACTTATAAATTGCAGGTCACCCTGAGTTCAGGCTCTTGCTAGAAAGCCAAACATAAATTTCTGTTTCCAAGAGGATAAATACATAATTCTTCTAGCAATTACCTCTTCTCAAATATCAAATTTAAAAGAGCAAAGCCATAGAATGCCTGCAATATTTTTAAGCTATATTGTCTTTTACTTTACTTTTGCAGTTTGCTTGTCAATAGGAGGATTCTGTCACATTCACTAACAGAAATCAAGTTGTAAGTGCAAATTTATATGACTATTGATGTCCCTGATTTACATAAAAATCTGTGATGCACATTCAAAATCTGTACTGACTACAAATAAATCAAATAGTGAGCTTCTTCAACCATGCCCATATGATTTATGAATAAGTTTTATCGCTATGTGCTGTTATGCCCTTCAGAAACTAGGTTATTTGAATTGAATATTCAGTGTAATACTGTATGTGACAGACTATACAAATTATGTGCACAAGATATGGTAAGTAATTTTAGCTGTAAAATTTGATGATAATGTTCATCAGGAGAGTGCCCTGCCTCTTTGAAAAGGCTTGAAAATTTATGTTATAGTACCATATGGTGTTCTTGGTTCTCCACATTTTCCTCTTGAATATTCAAGTATTTTCCCATCTTTTATCATAATTTTATCCTGTGCAAAATATTAGCTTTACCTTGCATGTAAGCAAACTAAGTTTAAGTCACTGTCATTCAATTTTAACAAATTCACCTTCCAGCATGTATTGCTAAAGTAGGACCTGAATGAATAGATCCTCACTCAGTTGTGTTCCATATATCTTGAATATTCTCTACTTTTTAGAAGATATTCACTATCAAGCTAGCTGGGCTTTTTAAAATCAAAATACAAAACTCAAAACATTGAGTTCTAATTAGTTCTTGTTTTCTCTTCTATAGCTTTGTCATAATTTGTTTACAACCTTCTATCACCTATTTTCATGCATGCTGTCTCAGTCAGACAGGCTGGGCTTTAGTTCATCTGAAAAGATATATAATAAACCCCATCTCATTGAGTTTTGTAGGAATCATGTGTGATATTGACACAGCTAACATTCAAGAAAAGTGAGGACTTTCTGCCTCAAGAAAAGAAAAAAGGTACCTGAGCCAAGGAAAATTGAGGCTCCTAACCAACATTTTACGGATTTAAGCTTGCAAGACTACTATTAATGGAACAGTGTTTTTCTTACCTTAATGTGCATACAAGATCTGAAAAACTTGTCAAAATGCAGATTCTGTTTTAAAAGTTCTGGGACAGGGCCTAATATTTTGCCTTTCTGACAATCTAAGGAGATGCTGATACTACAGATCAGCAGACCACTCTTTTGAGTAGCAAGGTTATAGAACTCCAAGTTTCTACCCAAGTGTGCTGAACTTAACTAAGCAGGTAGATGGTGTTTTTCAGGTTAATGATGGTTGGTTGTTCTTTTTTTTTAATTTGGGGTTCTTGTAGATTTATACATAGTTGTATAAAATATATAAAAATATTAAAAACAAATTATATAGAAATCTCCCCCATACCCTTTAACCAATGGTAATATCTTCTAAGATTCTAGTACAGTGTTACAAAGGATATTAACAGAGATAATCCACTGATCTTATTTAGATTTCTCCAGTTTCGCTTGTATTCACTTGTGGATTTGTACGTGTTTTATGTGACGTTATTGTGTGTGTAAATTCATATCACCACTGTCAAGATACAAAACAGTTCCATCAAGGATTTCTCCTGGAAAGGATTTGCCCTTTTATAACCACATGCATCTCAATCCCTATCCCTGCCCTGTCCCCTCCCTTCCTCCTGACAATCACTAACGTGTCTCCATATGTATAATTTTGTCATTTCAAGGACATGATATAAATGGAATCATAAATGGTATTTAATCTTTAGATATTGGCTTTTAATAAGTATAATTTCCTAGCGAATCATTCAAGATGTTGTGTGCTTCAGTAATTCATTCCTTTTTTCTGAGTAGTATTCCATTATACAGCTGAACTGTGTTCAGTCATTCAGTCATTGAAGGGCATCTGAGTTGTTTCCAATATTGGATTTTTACACATAAAGTTGCTATAAACATCTGTGAAAAGGTTTTTGAGTGAGCACAAGTTTTTACTTCTCCAGGATAAATGTCTAACATATCGTATAATAATTGGATCATGTAATTGTATGTTTAGTTTTATAAGAAACTGTCAAACTGGTTTCCAGAGTGACTGTACTATTTTACATCCTCACCAGCAAAGTATAAGGATCCAGTTTCTCCATATCCTTGTCAGAATTTGGTGAGGTCACCTTCTTTTATTTTAACCATTCTGATTGGTGTGTGTTGATATGTCATTGTGGTTTTATTTTTTTTTTTTTAAAGATTTTATTTATTTATTTGACAGAGAGAAATTACAAGTACATTGAGAGGCAGGCAGAGAGAGAGAGAAGGAAGCAGGCTCCTCGCTGAGCAGAGAGCCCGATGCGGGACTCGATCCCAGGACCCTGAGATCATGACCTGAGCCGAAGGCAGCGGCTTAACCCACTGAGCCACCCAGGCGCCCTCATTGTGGTTTTAATTAACATTTCCTAATGGTCAATGACACCATACATCTTTTCATGTGTTTATTTGCCATTTGCGTATCCTCTTCCATGAAATGACGATTCATGTTTTTACTTACTTTGTAAACAAATTTTTATTTTTTTAAATATATTTACTTAATTTACAGGCAGAGAAAGAGAGAGCAAGCAGGCACACACTTGCACACAAGCTGTGAGAGGGGCAGAGGGAAAGAATCTTCAAGCAGAATCCCTGCTGAGTTTTGAGCCTGATGTGGTGCTCGATCTCACAACCCTGAGACAATGACCTGTGCCAAAACCAGAGTGGGATACTCAACCAACTGAGTCACCCAGATGCCCCAGATTATTTTTATTTTTTGCTGTCATGTTTTAGTGTCATTTATATATTCTAAATACTAGATTTTTGTTGTATATGTTGTTTGAAAATATTTTCTCCCATGGTATTGCTTATCTTTTCATCTTCCTAATAAGAGCATAAGTTTTTAATTTTGAATAGGTGAATTTTTCTGTTTTTCCTTTTGTAGATTATGTTCTTGGTGTCAAATTTAAGAACTCTTTGCCTAGCCCCAGATCCAGAGAAGTATCTTCTACTTTTTCTAAAAAGTTTTCTAATTTTATGTTTTATACTTAACCTTATGATCCATTTTGAGTTTATTTTTATATAAAGTCTGAGATTTAAGTTGAAGTTCACTTTTTTGCCTTAGATGTCCAGTTGCTCTAGCACCATTTGTCAAAAGGGCTGTCCTTTCTCCTTTGAAGTGCTTTTGCACTTTTGTCAAAAATCAGTTGGTGTGTTTTTAATGATGACATGAATGTCCTACAGGTCTGTCCCCAGCAGTAGATAACTGACAGCAATCAAAACTATGGCAGTGTCCCAGTCAGTACAAATTTCTTTATGAAAATATAATTACTAACTGAGCAGGAATGCTATTATGGTCTTCTTACATCATAAGGAAAGTCCCAATGTAGAGCCAAGCTACTAGCACTGTTCTCTCACTGAGTTTCAGCAGTTATCAGCAACTTACAATTTCATCTTGCTTTTTATTAACCTACTACTAATAGACATTTCATCCCTCATTTATTAGTTTAAAAGTCAAAATTACTTAAGTTTTATCCACAATTCCTTGCCACCTTCTTGAACATGTTTAGTTTGGCTCTTTAGTGCTTCAGATCAATTTGATGTCTCTTCCTAGCATTAAGAAGGAAAAGAAGAAGCTGTGAATTTGGCACTCAGAATATCCCTTAAAAGTATGCACCATCCTCTCCTTTATGTCAACATCAAACTGAATATTCATTTGTTATTATTTCTTTATTAGATACTGTTAATTGTGAACCTGGAATACAAATGATGTCTCTCTGCTTTCAGAGAAAAGAAGTTATGCAAATATTTTCCAATCAAGGAAATGTATTCCTGCTAACCATTTACTACTCACTCACTCTTAAGGAAGAATCTACCCAAGAACTTTGCCCTGTCAGACACTGAACCTCCTAACTTCTAGATGGGCAGGGACTGGGAACCTGGTGCTCTGGGGCGCTAAGAGCTAACCACAATCACTTACAGCCACCAGAGAAGGTATAGACTTCTATTCTGCAGTCTTGTACCCATTGTGCAGAATTGTGACCTAACTCTATATGCTGATGATTAGCACTCTGACTTCTCCTACCTTTCCTAATCTGACTTGCTTACTATATCTGGTTTCTCTGAGGATGTCCTCTGATTTTGCTTCATCAACTCTTGAATGATTTGCTAGGTTTCCCTCTTCCTACAAATTATTTCTCTTCACGTTTAAATTATTGAATTAACCCGAATGGAACCCCTTCCTGCCAAGTACTTTCTATGTACATCTCCACTGGCATCTCTTTAAAAGAAACCAATCTCTGCTCTGAATCAGAAGATTATGCTTCTGTCTCTAAGCCACAGCCATACATAGAGCTGCCAAGACAATGACAAATCTGCCTCAGGGTAACTGACATTTGTTAGGAGGCGTTGAAATAGTTCCACATCCCCCTTGTCACATCTGCTTCTTGCTATCCACTCTCTCATTCCTAATTTTCTCATAGCAGGAGAAATTGCCAATCTAGTCAGAAACCAAGACATTGATCTGCTATGGTATGCTTAGTAGTGATTGGGATTCCTGTGCCTTAAAGGCAAGAAACCAGATCCTAATCCTTTCTCTGGGTGTTTTTCCTCTTCTATGTAATAAACCCATCTGGACAAAGATTGCTTCTTAGGGAAGATTTCCACTCAAGGAAGGTAGGTAGGTAAATAGACCCACAGTCTGATCTACCAAATAGTGTATTTCTCTTCAGCATGTGGTTCCCAAACTTAGATTTGGGGCAAGATTTTAGCATCTACTTTAGCCTCAAGACCTAAACTGAATTTCTCAACAGAGATTTTTCCATAAATCTACATCTCCTACTAACTAAAATCCAAACTCCTTCATATTATTCCTCTTTTTAACCATTTTACCTTTTAAATTCTGTTCCTAATGTCAAAGCAAGAGGCCACCATGCAATACCTGACACAAAAATTAAATTTATTGCTTGCTAAGCCAGACAGGGTTATACTTGGAAGGTAAAGTCTCCCAGAGTATAGCAAAAAGCTGATTTTGTATAGGGTTTGGCAGTATGGAGTTCAAAGAAAATTCATTTATCCTTAGAAATTTTGAGATGTTGCTTTATTAGCTTCTAGTATCCAGTGGTTCCAAAGAGAAATCTGATGCCAGTCTAATGCTTCTATATATATAGGGATTTTTTTCCCACCTCTAGAAGATCTCAACACTTTTCACTTTAATTTTAGTGTTCTGATATTTATGATGGTTTGCTCCTTGTGTTTTCTCTTTTTTGTTTCACTTGCATTTGGTGACCTTTTTTAATCTGAATACTTGCATATTTCCTCAGTTGTGAAAAAAGATTTCTCTATAATATCTTTCTCTGTTTTCATTGCTTTTTTTTTGGGGGGGGGGGTCTGGTCAAACTCTTTATCTCCAAGTTTCTAATTGGTTCTCTTTCAAAATAACCTATTCTGACTAAATATCTGACTAAAAATACGTATCTTCTCTTATCTCCATTTTTTGAAAGATTTTACTTCTTTGAGAAGGGGAGAGAGAGAGAGGGAGAGCACACAAGTGCTGGGGGTAGGGCAGAGGAAGAGGGAGAAGCAGGCTCCTCGCAGAGCAGGGAATTCATACAGGATCCAGAGATCATGACCAGAGATGAAGGCAGATGCTTAACTAACCGAACCACTCAAGTGCTCCTCTTTTTTTTTAAATTAACATATAATGTATTATTAGCCCCAGAGGTACAGGTCTGTGAATTGCCAGGTTTACACACTTCACAGCACTCACCATAGCACATACCTTCCCCAATGTTCATAGCCCCACCACCCTCTCCCTACCCCCCTACCCCCAACAACCCTCAGTTTATTTTGTGAGATTAAGAGTCTCATGGTTTGTCTCCCTCCCAATCCCATCTTGTTTCATTTATTCCTTTCCTACCCCCCCATCTCCCCACGTTGCCTCTCAACTTCCTCATATCAGGGAGATCATATGATAATTGTCTTTCTCTGATTGACTTATTTCGCTAAGCATAATACCCTCTAGTCCCATCCACATCATTGCAAATGGCAAGATTTCATTTCTTTTGATGACTACATAGTATTGTATTGTCATATATATATATATATATATATATATATATATATATATATATCACATCTTCTTTATCCATTCATCTGTTGATGGACATCTTTTCATAGTTTGGCTATTGTGGACATTACAGCTATAAACATTTGGGTGCACGTGCCCCTTCGGATCACTACATTGGTATCTTTAGGGTAAATACCCAGTAGTGCAATTGCTGGGTCATAGGGCCGCTCTATTTTCAACTTTTTGAGGAAACTCCATGCTGTTTTCCAGAGTGGTTGCACCAGCTTACATTCCCACCAACAGTGTAGGAGAGTTCCCCTTTCTCTACATCCTCACCAGCACCTGTTGTTTCCTGACTTGTTAATTTTAGCCATTCTGACTGGTGTGAGGTGGTATCTCATCATGGTTTTGATTTGTATTTCCCTGATGCCAACGAATGTGGAGCACTTTTTCATGTGTCTGTTGGCCATCTGGATGTCTTCTTTGCAGAAATGTCTGTTCATGTCCTCTGCCCACTTCTTGGTTGGATTATTTGTTCTTTGGGTGTGGAGTCTGCTAAGCTCTTTATAGATTTTGGATACTAGCCCTTTATCTGATATGTCGTTTGCAAATATCTTCTCCCATTCTGTCAGTTGTCTTTTGGTTTTGTTAACTGTTTCCTTTGCTGTACAAAAGCTTTTCATCTTGATGAAATCCCAATAGTTCATTGTTCCCCTTGCTTCCTTTGCCTTTGGTGATGTTCCTAGAAGGAAGTTGCTGCAGCTGAGGTCAAAGAGGTTGCTGCCTGTGTTCTTCTCAAGGATTTTGATGGATTCCTGTCTCACATTGAGGTCCTTCATGCATTTTGAGTCTGTTTTCATGGTCCAGGATAAGGAAATGGTCCAATTTCATTTTTATGCATGTGGCTGTCCAATTTTCCCAACACCATTTGTTGAACAGACTGCCTTTTTTCCATTGGACATACTTTCCTGCTTTGTCAAAGATTAGTTGACCATAGAGGTGAGGGTCTATTTCTGGGCTCTCTATTCTGTTCCATTGATCTATGGGTCTGTTTTTGTGCCAGTACTATACTGTCTTGATGATGACAGCTTTGTAATAGAGCTTGAAGTCTGGAATTGTGATGCCACCAACTTTGGCTTTCTTTATCAATATTCCTCTGGCTATTTGAGGTCTTTTCTGGTTCCATATAAATTTTAGGATTATTTGTTCCATTTCTTTGAAAAAAATGGATGGGATTTGGATAGGGATTGCATTAAACGTGTAGATTGCTTTAGGTAGCATAGGCACTTTCACAATATTTGTTCTTCCAATCCATGAGCATGAACATTTTTCCATTTCTTTGTGTCTTCCTCATTTTCTTTCATGAGTACTTTATAGTTTTCTGAGTATAAATTCTTTGCCTCTTTGGTTAGGTTTATTCCTAAGTATCTTATGGTTTGGGGTGCAATTGTAAATGGGATTGACTCCTTAATTTCTCTTTCTTCTGGCTTGTTGTTTGTGTAAAGAAATGCACTGATTTCCATGCATTGATTTTATATCCTGACACTTTACTGAATTCCTGTACAAGTTCTAGCAGATTTGGAGTGGAGTCTTTTGGGTTTTCCACATATAGTATCATATCATCTGCAAAGAGTGATAGTTTGACTTCTTCTTTTCCAATTTGAATGCCTTTAATTTCTTTTTGTTGTCTGATTGCTGTGGTTAGGACTTCTAGTACTATGTTGAATAGCAGTGGTGATAATGGACATCCCTGCTGTGTTCCTGACCTTAGAGTGGAAAAGCTTTCAGTTTTTTTTTCCATTGAGAATGATATTTGCTGTGGGTTTTTCATAGATGGCTTTGATGATATTGAGGTATGTATCCTCTATCCCTACACTTTGAAGAGTTTTGATCAAGAAAGGATGCTGTACTTTGTCAAATGCTTTTTCAGCATCTATTGAGAGTATCATGGGGTTCTTGTTCTTTCTTTTATTAATGTATTGTATCACATCAATTGATTTGTGGATATTGAACCAACCTTGCAGCCCAGGAATAAATCCCACTTGGTTGTACTGTTGGATTGTACCGGCTAGTATTTTGGTGAGAATTTTCACATCTGTGTTCATCAAGGATATTGGTCTGTAATTCTCTTTTTTGATGGGGCCTTTGTCTGGTTTGGGGATCAAGGAAATGCTGGCTCATGAAATGAGCTTGAAGTTTCCTCCCATTTCTATTTTTTGGAACAGTTCCAGGAGAATAGAATTAATTATTCTTTAAATGTTTGGTAGATTTCACTGGGAAGGCATCTGGCCCTGGGCTCTTGTTTATTGGGAGATTTTTGATGACTGCTTCAATCTCCTTACTGGTTATGGTTCAGGTTTTCTATTTCTTCCTGGTTCAGTTGTGGTAGTTTATATATCTCTAGGAGTGCATCCATTTTTTCCAGATTGTCAAATTTGCTGGTGTCGAGTTGATCATAGTATGTTCTTATAATTGTTTGTATTTCTTTGGTTTGGGTTGTGATCTCTCCTCTTTCATTCATGATTTTATTTATATGGGTCCTTTCTCTTTTCTTTTTGATAAATCTGGCCAGGGGTTTATCAATCTTATTAATTCTTTCAAAGAACCAGCTCCTAGTTTTGTTGATTTGTTCTACTGTTATTTTTGGTTTCTATTTCATTGATTTCTGCTCTGATCTTTATTATTTCTCTTCTCCTGCTGGGTTTAGGCCAAGTGCTCCTCTTATCTCTATTTTTAATTATTGTCTGTTTTATGTGTTTCCTCTCATATTGGTTTTTCGTTTGTTTACTTTAGTGCTTCTGACAAAGTTGATTTTGCACAATTGTTTGGTAATCCTTGGCTTATGTTATCACCTTTGTACTTGAAATTCCCCATAACCTTTGTAATCAGTAGTGTATAAAAAGGGAACAATAGGACGGGTCTACCTTGGAGGTAGAAGTATTTTATTATCCATATTATTCAGGATTATCAGCATATAGTGATAATAAAAAAGAAACTAACTTTCAGTCACTTCTAGCTTTTACTAAATTGGATACAGCCAATACCACCCCTTTACTGCCCGCACCCAGAGAAAATCATTCCCACTCAACCCCCTCTTATTCTATGTCCTTACCTCACTCCACCATGTGGTAAACCATTGCTATAGATTCTGTTCCATTTACAATATTCTTTTTACAGTGATTGTGGGAAAAAACACATTGCCAAGAAGTTTACCACTAACTCATCTTCTGGACAGAGTCCACCCAGGTCTTCTTATTTTTGTCATTCACCTGGGATCCAGCTCAGCTTTTCAAGCCCAAATCCCATCTCACTGCTACATCCTGGAGGCAGTGACTTCTTCTTCTATTCACTTGGTGAAGGCTAGGGGTGAAAGAAAGCAACCAACTTCATTACTCTGAATGCTGTTCCTTATGTAATCATCTTAATGATTGACAGTAAGCTCTTCTTACCCCTTAAATCCACCCCCGAAACTTCCAGAAAGTCTCTTACTTTGCAACAAATATCTTTTGTCGGTGTTTGGGCAGTGTTTTTCTTCATTATTAACAGCAGTGTTGTACACATCATAATTTGTGAGAATTGAATGAGTTAACATCTCAACCCATGTGTTTTTTGTCTTTAAAAAACTTTTCGGCGGAGGACGCGGGGGAGAGTCTGAGAGGAGGTGGAGGGGCTGGCGGTGGAGGGGCGCGCAGCGCCGCTGTGCTGTGCTGCGGCCCCGTAGGCACTGCAGGACCCCCGCACTCCCGCGCTCCAGCCCAGCCCCTGAGGCCGCAATGTCCCGCTCCCGAGGCCCGCTGCCCCGTCCTGCCCCATGGCTTCTCTGGACGACGCTCTGCAAGCAGAGGTAAACAACAACAACAACAACATAATGACTTTGCCCTGAGTTTTTACGTTGAGCACTTTCTAATGCTCCTGTTGGTCATTTATATAACTTTTTTGAAAAAAAAAAAAGCCTTTGAGGGGTGAGGAGTCAAGATGGCGGAGAAGTAGCAAGCTGAGACTGCTTCAGCTAGCCGGAGATCAGCTAGATAGCTTATCTAAAGATTGCAAACACCTGAAAATCCATCGGCAGATTGAAGAGAAGAAGAACAGCAATTCTGGAAACAGAAAAACAACCACTTTCTGAAAGGTAGGACCGGCGGAGAAGTGAATCCAAAGCGACGGGAAGATAGACCCCGGGGGGAGGGGCCGGCTCCCGGCAAGCGGCGGAGCAACCGCGCACAAAATCAGGACTTTTAAAAGTCTGTTCCGCTGAGGGACATCGCTCCAGAGGCTAAACCGGGGCGAAGCCCACGCGGGGTCAGCGTGGCCTCAGGTCCCGCAGGGTCACAGAAGGATCGGGGGTGTCTGAGTGTCGCAGAGCTTGCGGGTATTGGAACGGGAAAGCCGGCTACAGAGACAGAGCCGACAGTAAGCTCGCAGCTCCGTGTTACCTTGAACCGGTCGCAGGCTCGGTGAGCTCGGAGCGCGGCCGGAGGTCAGGCAGACGGGAGTAACTGGGCGCTGTTCTCTGAGGGCGCACTGAGGAGTGGGGCCCTGGGCTCTCGGCTCCTCCGGGCCAGAGACCAGGAGGCCGCCATTTGTATTCCCGTCCTCTGGAACTCTACGGAAAGCGCTCAGGGAACAAAAGCTCCTGAAAGCAAACCCGAGCAGATTACTCACCCCGGCCCCGGGTAAGGGCGGTGTAATTCCGCCTGGGGCAAAGACACTTGAGAATCACTACAACAGGCCCCTCCCCCAGAAGATCAACAAGAAATCCAGCCGAGACCAAGTTCACCTACCAAGGAGTGCGGTTTCAATACCAAGGAGAGCAGCAGAATTCGAGAGGAGGAGAAAGCCAAGCACGGAACTCATGGCTTTTTTCCTGTGATTTTTTTTAGTCTTGCAGTTAATTTAATTTTTTCTTTTTCCTTTTTCCTTTTTTTTTTTTTTTTTTTCTCGCCTTCGGGTAAAATTTTTTTTTTTTAACTGTTACCTTTTTCTTTTTTAACGATTTTTTACTAGTTTATCTAATATATATATATATTTTTTTACATTTTTCTTAGGTGTTTTCTTTTTTTAAAAAAATTCTTTTCTTTTCTTTTCTTTTTTTTTTTTTCTTTTTTCTTTCTTCCTTTTTGAACCTCTTTTTATCCCCTTTCTCCCCACTCACGATTTTGGATCTCTTCTAATTTGGCTAAAGCATATTTTCCTGGGGTTGTTGCCACCCTTTTAGTATTTTACTTGCCCCTTCATTTACTCTTATCTGGACAAAATGACAAGACGTAAAAATTCACCACAAAAAAAAGAACAAGAGGCAGTACCGAAGGCTAGGGACCTAATCAATACAGACATCGGTAATATGTCAGATCTAGAGTTCAGAATGACAATTCTCAAGGTTCTAGCCGGGCTCGAAAAAGGCATGGAAGATATTAGAGAAACCCTCTCGAGAGATATAAAAGCCCTTTCTGGAGAAATAAAAGAACTAAAATCTAACCAAGTTGAAATCAAAAAAGCTATTAATGAGGTGCAATCAAAAATGGAGGCTCTCACTGCTAGGATAAATGAGGCAGAAGAAAGAATTAGTGATATAGAAGACCAAATGACAGAGAATAAAGAAGCTGAGCAAAAGAGGGACAAACAGCTACTGGACCACGAGGGGAGAATTCGAGAAATAAGTGACACCATAAGACGAAACAACATTAGAATAATTGGGATTCCAGAAGAAGAAGAAAGTGAGAGGGGAGCAGAAGGTATACTGGAGAGAATTATTGGGGAGAATTTCCCCAATATGGCAAAGGGAACGAGCATCAAAATTCAGGAGGTTCAGAGAATGCCCCTCAAAATCAATAAGAATAGGCCCACACCCCGTCACCTAATAGTAAAATTTACAAGTCTCAATGACAAAGAGAAAATCCTGAAAGCAGCCCGGGAAAAGAAGTCTGTAACATACAATGGTAAAAATATTAGATTGGCAGCTGACTTATCCACAGAGACCTGGCAGGCCAGAAAGAGCTGGCATGATATTTTCAGAGCACTAAACGAGAAAAACATGCAGCCAAGAATACTATATCCAGCTAGGCTATCATTGAAAATAGAAGGAGAGATTAAAAGCTTCCAGGACAAACAACAACTGAAAGAATTTGCAAATACCAAACCAGCTCTACAGGAAATCTTGAAAGGGGTCCTCTAAGCAAAGAGAGAGCCTACAAGTGGTAGATCAGAAAGGAACAGAGACCATATACAGTAACAGTCACCTTACAGGCAATACAATGGCACTAAATTCATATCTCTCAATAGTTACCCTGAATGTGAATGGGCTAAATGCCCCTGTCAAAAGACACAGGGTATCAGAATGGATAAAAAAACAAAACCCATCTATATGTTGCCTCCAAGAAACACATTTTAAGCCCGAAGACACCTCCAGATTTAAAGTGAGGGGGTGGAAAAGAATTTACCATGCTAATGGACATCAGAAGAAAGCAGGAGTGGCAATCCTTATATCAGATCAATTAGATTTTAAGCCAAAGACTATAATAAGAGATGAGGAAGGACACTATATCATACTCAAAGGGTCTGTCCAACAAGAAGATCTAACAATTTTAAATATCTATGCCCCCAACGTGGGAGCAGCCAACTATATAAAACAATTAATAACAAAATCAAAGAAACACATCAACAATAATACAATAATAGTAGGGGACTTTAACACTCCCCTCACTGAAATGGACAGGTCATCCAAGCAAAAGATCAGCAAGGAAATAAAGGCCTTAAACGACACACTGGACCAGATGGACATCACAGATATATTCAGAATATTTCATCCCAAAGCAACAGAATACACATTCTTCTCTAGTGCACATGGAACATTCTCCAGAATAGATCACATCCTCGGTCCTAAATCAGGACTCAACCGGTATCAAAAGATTGGGATCATTCCCTGCATATTTTCAGACCACAATGCTCTAAAGCTAGAACTCAACCACAAAAGGAAGTTTGGAAAGAACCCAAATACATGGAGACTAAACAGTATCCTTCTAAAGAATGAATGGGTCAACCGGGAAATTAAAGAAGAATTGAAAAAAATCATGGAAACAAATGATAATGAAAATACAACGGTTCAAAATCTGTGGGACACAACAAAGGCAATCCTGAGAGGAAAATATATAGCGGTACAAGCCTTTCTCAAGAAACAAGAAAGGTCTCAGGTACACAACCTAACCCTACACCTAAAGGAGCTGGAGAAAGAACAAGAAAGAAACCCTAAGCCCAGAGGGGAAGAGAAATCATAAAGATCAGAGCAGAAATCAATGAAATAGAAACCAAAAAAACAATAGAACAAATCAACGAAACTAGGAGCTGGTTCTTTGAAAGAATTAATAAAATTGATAAACCCCTGGCCCGACTTATCAAAAAGAAAAGAGAAAGGACCCAAATAAATAAAATCATGAATGAAAGAGGAGAGATCACAACTAACACCAAAGAAATACAAACTATTATAAGAACATACTATGAGCAACTCTACGGCAATAAATTTGACAATCTGGAAGAAATGGATGCATTCCTAGAAACATATAAACTACCACAACTGAACCATGAAGAAATAGAAAGCCTGAACAGACCCATAACCAGTAAGGAGATGGAAACAGTCATTAAAAATCTCCAAACAAACAAAAGCCCAGGGCCAGATGGCTTCCCGGGGGAATTCTACCAAACATTTAAAGAAGAACTAATTCCTATTCTCCTGAAACTGTTCCAAAAAATAGAAATGGAAGGAAAACTTCCAAACTCATTTTATGAGGCCAGCATCACCTTGATCCCAAAACCAGACAAGGATCCCACCAAAAAAGAGAGCTATAGACCGATATCCTTGATGAACACAGATGCGAAAATACTCAACAAAATACTAGCCAATAGGATTCAACAGTACATTAAAAGGATTATTCACCACGACCAAGTGGGATTTATTCCAGGGCTACAAGGTTGGTTCAACATCCGCAAATCAGTCAATGTGATACAACACATCAATAAAAGTAAGAACAAGAACCATATGATACTCTCAATAGATGCTGAAAAAGCATTTGACAAAGTACAACATCCCTTCCTGATCAAAACTCTTCAAAGTGTAGGGATAGAGGGCACATACCTCAATATCATCAAAGCCATCTATGAAAAACCCACCGCAAATATCATTCTCAATGGAGAAAAACTGAAAGCTTTTCCGCTAAGGTCAGGAACACGGCAGGGATGTCCATTATCACCACTGCTATTCAACATCGTACTAGAGGTCCTAGCCTCAGCAATCAGACAACAAAAGGAAATTAAAGGCATCCAAATCGGCAAAGAAGAAGTCAAATTATCACTCTTCGCAGATGATATGATACTATATGTGGAAAACCCAAAAGACTCCACTCCAAAACTGCTAGAACTTATACAGGAATTCAGTAAAGTGTCAGGATATAAAATCAATGCACAGAAATCAGTTGCATTTCTCTACACCAACAGCAAGACAGAAGAAAGAGATATTAAGGAGTCAATCCCATTTACAATTGCATCCAAAACCATAAGATACCTAGGAATAAACCTAACCAAAGAGACACAGAATCTATACTCAGAAAACTATAAAGTACTCATGAAAGAAATTGAGGAAGACACAAAGAAATGGAAAAATGTTCCATGCTCCTGGATTGGAAGAATAAATATTGTGAAAATGTCTATGCTACCTAAAGCAATCTACACATTTAATGCAATTCCTATCAAAGTACCATCCATCTTTTTCAAAGAAATGGAACAAATAATTCTAAAATTTATATGGAACCAGAAAAGACCTCGAATAGCCAAAGGGATATTGAAAAAGAAAGCCAACGTTGGTGGCATCACAATTCCGGACTTCAAGCTCTATTACAAAGCTGTCATCATCAAGACAGCATGGTACTGGCACAAAAACAGACACATAGATCAATGGAACAGAATAGAGAGCCCAGAAATAGACCCTCAACTCTATGGTCAACTAATCTTCGACAAAGCAGGAAAGAATGTCCAATGGAAAAAAGACAGCCTTTTCAATAAATGGTGCTGGGAAAATTGGACAGCCACATGCAGAAAAATGAAATTGGACCATTTCCTTACACCACACACAAAAATAGACTCAAAATGGATGAAGGACCTCAATGTACGAAAGGAATCCATCAAAATCCTTGAGGAGAACACGGGCAGCAACCTCTTCGACCTCTGCCGCAGCAACATCTTCCTAGGAACAACGCAAAAGGCAAGGGAAGCAAGGGAAAAAATGAACTACTGGGATTTCATCAAGATCAAAAGCTTTTGCACAGCAAAGGAAACAGTTAACAAAATCAAAAGACAACTGACAGAATGGGAGAAGATATTTGCGAACGACATATCAGATAAAGGACTAGTGTCCAGAATCTATAAAGAACTTAGCAAACTCAACACCCAAAGAACAAATAATCCAATCAAGAAATGGGCAGAAGACATGAACAGACATTTCTGCAAAGAAGACATCCAGATAGCGAACAGACACATGAAAAAGTGCTCCATATCACTCGGCATCAGGGAAATACAAATCAAAACCACAATGAGATATCACCTCACACCAGTCAGAATGGCTAAAATCAACAAGTCAGGAAATTACAGATGCTGGCGAGGATGCGGAGAAAGGGGAACCCTCCTACACTGTTGGTGGGAATGCAAGCTGGTGCAGCCACTCTGGAAAACAGCATGGAGGTTCCTCAAAATGTTGAAAATAGAACTGCCCTATGACCCAGCAATTGCACTATTGGGTATTTACCCTAAAGATACAAATGTAGTGATCCAAAGGGACACATGCACCCGAATGTTTATAGCAGCAATGTCGACAATAGCCAAACTATGGAAAGAACCTAGATGTCCATCAACAGATGAATGGATCAAGAAGATGTGGTATATATACACAATGGAATACTATGCAGCCATCAAAAGAAATGAAATCTTGCCATTTGCAACAACGTGGATGGAACTAGAGCGTATCATGCTTAGCGAAATAAGTCAAGCAGAGAAAGACAACTATCATATGATCTCCCTGATATGAGGAAGTGGTGATGCAACATGGAGGCTTAAATGGGTAGAAGAATAAATGAAACAAGATGGGATTGGGAGGGAGACAAACCATAGGTGACTCTTAATCTCACAAAACAGACTGAGGGTTGCCGGGGGGAGGGGGTTGGGGAGAGGGGGGTGGGATTATGGACATTGGGGAGGGTATGTGATTTGGTGAGTGCTGTGAGGTGTGTAAACCTGGTGATTCACAGACCTGGGGATAAAAATATATGTTTATAAAAAATATATGTTTATAAAAAATAAAAAATTAAAAAAAAAAAAAAAACTTTTCAAATTTCTTGTTTTCTAGCTAGCACTTTCCTGTTTGTTTTCCAGTATTGTGGATGTTTTAAATCTTTTCTTTTGTCATTTCTAGGCTTCCAGCCTATTATCTTTCTCAAAAAATACCTGAAATCATTAGAGAATTTAACATGTTTATTAACATGAAACATATAAGTATTATGATTATTTTAGGTCTGTATTGATATGTGTATTCATTCTCCTTCCTTTTTTTTTTTTAATTTGACAGAGAGAGATCACAAGTAGGCAGAGAGGCAGGCAGAGAGAGAGAGAGGAGGAAGCAGGCTCCCTGCTGAGCAGGGAGCCCGATGCGGGACTCGATCCCAGGACCCTGAGATCATGACCTGAGCCGAAGGCAGCGGCTTAACCCACTGAGCCACCCAGGCGCCCCTCATTCTCCTTCCTAATGGTTTAAGATTTGGGAAGGATTGCTATTACGCATGTTGGTGCATGTGTATGTTGATGTGTATGCATACATGTGTACATATGAGTCTTACGGATATAAATGTATAAACTATGTGATAATATTTTTATTACTTTTTTATTACTTTAGTATTAAAATGTTTAACTTTTAACGAAGTTAGTCACCACTATATTTATGGGCCATTACAATGTGATTCACTGACAATAAAAATAAATATCTTGGACACAACCTTCAGTACTTAGAGATTAACAGAGGAAAAGATCTAGAAAGTGGACTGCTGGCAAGGATTTAGAAATAAACTCTGGAGTCACAAATGTATTGTAGCCTAGACAGATCAAGTATTTAGTTTAAGAAATTGTGCATCATAACATCCATATGTACATTTCCATATGTAGAAACTAATGTGTATAAACAATACCATATGCACAAGTGAAATGTGATAAACAACTCAAAATCTTCACAGTATTTAGAGGTGAATATGAGAAAGGAGCCAAGTAAGACTTGGTTGAGTTATAACTATACTAGCCCAAATTTGTTTGAAATTTGTAGGTTTTATGGTCAACCACCAGATACATTAGTAATAATCAGAATTTTATACTAAGTTCAGGTATTTTCATTCCAAAATTTACTACTATAAAAATGTCATTATTCGAGACGCCTGGGTGGCTCAGTTGGTTGAGCGGCTGCCTTCGGCTCAGGTCATGATCCCAGCATCCTGGGATCGAGTCCTGCATCGGGCTCCTTGCTCCACGGGGAGCCTGCTTCTCCCTCTGACTCTGCCTTCCACTCTGTCTGCCTGTGCTCGCTCTCGCTCGCTCTCTCTCTGACAAATAAATTAAAAAAAAAAAAAAACTTTAAAAATGTCATTATTCAAAGCAAGTTTCTTTTCTTCAAATGTAACTTTTGAGTACTGTCTGAATTTATCATTAATTATTGAGAAAACACAACAAAAGAAAAAAGACCTGCTTCTCTCTTCCCCCATATCTTCCCAAAATGGAATATAATATTCTTTGCCCAATCCCTATCTTCAACAAGACATGAATAATGGTTTTAAAGGACTTGAAATTTCTAAAGACTTAAATCACTGAAAAATGAATTTAATTCTTAATTAAGCATTAAGAATTTGGTTAAGTTTGCAAAAGCCGAAGTTTATTCAACATTTTACTAGAAGGAATAAATACCACTTTTAACTGAGCTTAAGAAATAATGAATGGAAATCTAAAATACCACTTCGTGAACAAAGGCAGAGTCTGTGCACCTTTACAAAATACTTATGAAGGCAAAAATGACAAAATTTGCAGTTTCTGTGCAGCATGAGACACCACTGACCTCCGTTTCCAAACTCTTAGCTTCCCTGATTTTTGTGACATTTTTGTCTCTCAGATCTACCTCTCTAATTGCTACTTCCCAGTTCCTTATCTTATGCTACTCCTTAAATGTCAGCAAATTACAAGGTTTGACCTGCCAGTCTTTTCTTGTTCTATGCAGGCTCTTACCAGTAATCGGATCCACTATATAATTTCTGCCATTGCCTCTAAAAAGGTGATACCTCATTCAACATCTCCATCTAGCTCAGTTCTCACTGCTGAATTCCAAACCCAAATTCTCAACTACCTGATGTACAGAATGTATTTCAAAAGAATTTGTTTATCCACAAACATATACTAAATTGAATGACTTTGTAGCTATTTTACAATGTAGACCTCCATCCAAGTTGCTCATGCAACATCACAGTCACCCACTTTGCTAACTTCCAAGGGTTGCCACAACAAATTGCCATAAACTGAGTAGCTTGAAACAACACAAGTTTATCCCCTCACAGTTCTATAGGCTACAGGCCTATAAAAATTCAGGTGCCTGCAAATTTGGTCCTTCTGAAAGTCTGAGGGAGAAACTGTTCTACACCCTTCTCCTAGCTTTTGCTGGTTGCCAACAATCCTTGGTGTTCCTTGATTTGTGGTTCATCACCCCAGTCTCTGCCTCCACTGTCACATGGTTTTCTCCCTGTGTGTCTCCTCCCTGCCTTTGCTTGGTCTTCTGTAAAGACACCAGCCATCAGGGGCACCTGAATGGCTCAGTCAGTTGAGCAGCTGCCTTTGGCTCAGGTCATTATCCCAGAGTCCTGGGATAGAGTCCTGCACCGATCTCTCTGCTCAGCAGGGAGCCTGCTTCTCCCCCTTTCACTGCCCCTCTCTGCCCAGCTCATGCACTCTCTCTCTCTCTCTCTCTCTCTCACTCACTCTCTATCAAATAAATAAATAAAATCTTAAAAAAAAAAAAGATACCAGTCATTAGATTAAGGGCCCACCCAACTGCAGTATGACTTCATCTTAACTTAGTTACATTTGTAAAGACCTTATTTTCAAATAAGATCACAATCTGAGGCTCCAGTTGGAAATGAATTTTGGCAGAACACCATTCAATGTAGTCCACTATTCAAACTTGAAATTTCCACTGTTATATTAACCCATATATATATTTTTGTAAGATTTTTATTTATTTGACAGACAGATCACAAGTAGGCAGAGAGGCAGGCAGAGAGAGAGGGGAGGAGGAGGCAGGCTCCCTGCTAAGCAGAGAGCCCGATGTGAGGCTCGATCCCAGGCCCCTGGGATCATGACCTGAGCGGAAGGCAGAGGCTTTAACCACTGAGCCACCCAGGCGCCCCTAACCCTTATATTTTAACTCAGCTCTCTCCTTTCTTCAAGTCAGACTTCTTCCACACCACAACTAATAATCATCTTTCTTTTTTCAGTTTTTTTTTTAAATATAGCTAATACTGTCCCTCTCCTGCTTAGAATCTTACTCTGCTTCTCCATTGGTTTCAACTAACCTTTCAAATCAAATCATGGATGAATTGGGATTTTTTTCCCCTAATAGTCTCATTGTATATGTTTATTGAGATAGAATTTAAACATTGTCTCCAGCTTTACTGAGATACAAGTATGAAGTGTACATTGTGTTGATTTGATACATTTATAGATTGCAAAATGATTACCGCCATGGCTGGCACCTTCATCCTGCCCCATGATTGCTTTCTGTGGTGTATGTAATACAGTATTGCCATTCTGTGTCTTTGGGTGAATTTGGTGCAGGTTCCTGTCATCCTAATTACAACACAAAACATTCCTGTCGCTGAAGTTTGTTGAGTGACTCTCTCCACTCAGTTCTACCCAACGGGCGCTTGTGGGTCTTTCTTTTGCTTCACGGAGTGTTTCTGGAATGCATCCATGTTGCGTGGATCTCGAATCTCTCCTACGGGAATCGTCGTGAATCTTTACAGTATGTGACCTTTTGTGTCTGGCTTTGCTCATTAAGTTCTTTGTGGAGACGAAGAACCAAGAGAATAAGCAGAGAAGCTTGTGGGAAGAATTTGAGATTCCATAATGGGACAAAGGGAGTAGATGTTAAGGTCTCCGCAACAGCCAAAGTGGACGATTTTGCGGCCAATGGAATGGTCTGGGAGAACCTTCATATTGGAGCATATGCTGAGCTGGAAGGAAGGTGTTGGGTGATCTGTATAAACCAGGGAGGCTTGGTGGGCACCACGGGGGAGTCCTGGAGGGGCATCCATGGGTCCCTTGGAAGAGCTGGTCTTGACTTATTGCTCCAGCTAATTGCTGTTTGGCTTTCTTGAGTTTTGCTCTGTGGTTCTTGAACCACACCTGCAGTACGGTGGGATGCATCTCCAGTTTCGAGGCCATTTCTTTCTGAAGGCTGGGAGTGGGGTATGGGTTCTTGCTGAACAAAGATTCCAAATCGGCCAGTTGTTTCTCAGTGAACATGGTTCGTTTCCTTTGTGAATGCTTCTGGTGCTTTCCTTTAGGAAGGTCCCCTGTTCCGGACATCCTGAGATCTAGCTGTGTCCCCATGCTCTAGTCTTGTGTCCTGATTTGGGATTTTATGTTAAAATGTTTGAGTCTTTATTACACTCCATAGAGCAGCAACTGATACACTTTTTCTCCAGCTGTATAATTTGACTTGAATATTTTCCCTTTACATTATCAAAGTGCCATTCATCTTTCATTGTGAAATCATCCCTAACTACAACCATCCATTTTACCTCATCAAAAGAAGTCATCCCTTTGTATTATACTAAAGCAGCAAGTTTAAGCTAGAGCACATGTATCACTGAGTGTACATGAAAGCTATCCAAGAGTCTTAAAAATACAAGATAGTTTTAAAAGAATCAATTTCAAGATCCACATCTTACTTGGGTATTCTTTCTTAAAACTGATATCCCGAGTACACCCACAGACCACAAGTTTCCCTTTCCTATCTCCCCTTTCACAACGGATTTTCTCCTGTTTTGCAAAAGACAGACCTACTTCTAACCCATCCCAATATTACTATGATGGATTTGCCCTGGAGGAGCAAGAGCTCCTGCAACCCAAGAACAATTGTCAAATATGTAATTTTTTTGGCCTATATCTCTAATTGAATTTCTTTTTTTTCTAATTGAATTTCAAGAAATGAGGACTACTGTGATATTATTTTTTTTATCAGCTCTTTTTTAAAATGAGTGTTCTCTATACTCTTATCAAAAAAATTAAAAGAACAAATGTCATTCTAACTAATTCTTTATTCTTCCATAGATACAAAAACAAATTTTAAAAGCCTCACTCATCTCAACAATAGTTTCAGTAAGATTTTCCTTCTATTTTTCTTTACCAAAATTTATAAAATGTTTGCACATTTATGTAAAATATGGTTCATCAAGGAATTATGAGGAATAATCCTTCAAAAATTACAACTAGTAATATGAATAAAAAATATCAGCTATCACTCAAATGAAGCATAGCTACATAAGGCATAGCCATTGCTTCTCTCTTCTACCTTCATTTTTTTTTTTTTTGTCTCACGAAAATACAAGTTTCTTCTTCTTTTTTTGCCTTTTTTCATTCAGTTACAAAATTACCTCAAGAAAAAAATACATTCATATCTTCTGTGTATATGTAGGTAAGGGAGAAGATGGACAGGGATTACTCTATATGAGAAGCTGGTGGGGGGAAAGATGAAATAAATTGACATATTAATGCTCAGCTAATACAAAAAGAAAACTATATAGCTGTTGAAAGACAGCTATGCATTTAAAATACAGGCATGCTTTCTAATGTAATTTTCAGCATTTTAATCATGAGGTAGGTTTGCACAGTAAAAACTGGTGTGATTAAATGGCAATTATATGGTCAATTAGGGTTTATCGATGATTCAGGAAAAGGAAAAACATACTTCTTAAATCTTAAGGCTTGAGTTAGACATTTTAACAGTTTGAATACCTGACTTTTTAGTTAATGATCCACCAGCTCTCAGCTTCACATCTTATAGATTTTTTTAGTGCACTGAGGCACACCACATAAGGTCAAACAAAAGGTTGGAGGTAGTAGGTTTATTTATTCAATAAAGATTTATTAAAGCTTATCTTGTCCTAGGTCTTGGGGAGTATAAAATAAACACACATAGTTACTGACCTTGAGAACTTCAGTCTATGATGATGCCATCTACATTCATCTCTTCAAACATCCCATACACATTGATGACCACCAAGGTTTTGTCATAAGAACTGGATTTCCAAATATCTCCTCACTAGCACAATCAAGGTCCTATCAAACAATCCTACAAATGCTTTGAATTAAATATATACACACAAAAAAGTGATTTTTCAACATTCCTACTACATACAAACATCTCCTTTCTAAATTCCTTTTTATATTAATGTCATCTTCATAAATCTAGACTCTAGTAATAGAAACTTAGAAGTTAGTCTTGATTTCTTATTTGGATTTATCCAAAAGACCCAGAAAGTTCAACTCTTTTCATTTCTGCCTCTAAATTATTTCTTTAGCCCCTCTCCTTTTCCCTTATCAGTTCTAACTTAATCCATTCACCTCTTTCCTTGTTTCCATGCATTTACACTGTTCCTCTTCAACTCTGCCCCTATTGATACATCTCCAAAAATATCTTCTCATACCCTTCATTTGCTCAATACTCTGCATTGGCTCCCATTATCTTTCAGGTTAATGTCCAAACTCATAAGTAGATCATACAGAAACATCATAACCTGACTCCACTCACCTTTCCATACAGCCACTTCCACCATCCCTGCTACCTGGCTTCCTGCATGTACACATTCTGTTCTAGTCACATCACATTAAACTATGAGCATCCATAGGGTTAGTCTCCATCTAACTCATCTTTTTATTCCAGTATGTAAGGTAAAAACTCAATAACTGCTTGATGGATGAGTAAACTCCTAGGCATGCTAAGAGTTTAAGAAGAAATCAGTAAAATGATATATATGACATTTCTTAATCAGAAAAAAAAATTCCAGTTTTGAAGACCTAATGTCTTCCTACTTTTATATTTTCAAAAATATATCAGATTTTTCTTCCATTGCATCTCAGTCTTCACCATTCTTGAGAACACTTATAAAGCTCTTAGTGTGACATGCTTAAAGACTCTCAATGATGAAGCAGAACTTTTCAAAGAGCATAAATTATACTATAATAAGAAGGGAGGAGAGACACACTAATGGTATGGGAATCTCTACTGGGTAGAGAATGGAGAGTAGTGGAGAGGGGCTCATATTAAAGTCCTCTTTAAATACAACCCACAGATTAACCAGTTCCAATGTGAACCCCATGGGTTCCAGTTTAGAAGTGAGATGGAAAGGGCAGATATGAATGTAAGGAAGTAAGAATGGATTAGAACCTATGTGGGCCTGTGTAGACACGGTGTCAGACTTCAGAAGAAAGGTGGAGAGTGAGTTAGAAGTCTGAGGAAAACCTGAGAGGGAACTCAGATCCTTATGAAGTATACCAGTTGGTTCTCACACAGGTGAAATCAAGGTGTCAGCCAGGCCAGGCTGGGCTCTCACCTGCAGGCGCCAGAGAAGAATCCACTTACAAGTTCATTCAAATAATTGGCACAATTTATTTCCTTGTGATTGTAGGACTGAGGTTCTTGTTTTCTTGTTATCAGCTAGCCAGAGATCAATCACTCTCAGCTCCTAGAGACTTCATGTAATCTTATCAGGGGGCTCCTTTGTTCTCCAAATCTAAAAATGGAGAATTTCTCTCAAGTGAAATTTCCCTTATGCTTCAAACTTCTGACTTTCTGCTCTGTCACTAGCTGGAGAAACTCTCTGCTTTTAAAGGGCTTATCTGATTACATCAGGCCCATTTGTATAAACTTCTTACCTTAAAAACTACTGAGCCATATAACACAAACTAATTATGATAGTAAAATCCACCATATTTATTGTCTCCAAAATTATGCAAGATATGTACACCAAGGGGCCATCTTAGAATTCTGCATACCATGCCAGGTGAAGTTTCTTTTCTTTCTTCTAATAATACAATTTAATAGCAGTATCCTAGTTGTCAAGATCTAATATTCTAAAGAATGGACATTACTATTTGTGGATTCTAATCTTTCACTAGCAAATCTGTATTCCATCAGTACTATTTCCATCAAACTTAATTTTTGAATTTTTCTCTTCAGTTGCAGAAAGGAGCAGATAATAACATAGGGTCTATAACGAGGGTGAAAAAACTTAATCTCTTCCTTGTATATATCTCCGCATGGATCCATCTTTACCACCACTTTTTTCCTCATTTAATCCAAAAAGCAAACCACTTGGAGCCCCTGTTATAAATGAGTATGCTGATGCCCAGCTACACAACTTGGTGAAAAGGATGCGTCAAAGAACAATGCTCTACAAGAAAAAGTTGGCAGAAGGAGATATATCGTCACCTGAAGCCAGCCCCCAAACTGGTAAGGATTGTTACCTCAAAGTACTGGAAAGAAAGAGGTTATGAGGGGACATGTATTTTACAAACATCTTAGTTTGTTGTTCCCCAAGAGCAGACCCTGAGACAATGACTTAGGTGCAAATAGTTTATACTGAAGGTGATCCAGGAAGGTGAAAGCAGACAACAGATGGAGACAAGAGTTAAGACAATGAAAATGTATAAATGAGAGGGCTGCTTCTGTGGGTCCTCAGACTTGATCCAGCTAAAAAACTGGATCACACCTAAAAATTCTCCTGAGAAACCTCCCCACTGTTTCCCACAGTTGGTTGCATCAATTAACATTCCCACCAACAGTGCACAAGGATTCTTTTTTCTCCGCAGCCTTGCCAACACTTGCTATTTCTTGTCTTTTTTGATACTAGCCATTGTGACTGATGTGAGATGGTACCTCATTGTGGTTTTGATTTCTATTTCCCTGATGCTGAGTGATGTGGAGCATCTTTTCATGTGACTATTGACCATCTGTATGTCTTCTTTGGAAAAATTGTCTATTCAAGTCTTCTGTCCATGTTTAAATGGATTGTTTGGTTTTTAAGTGTTGGTTTGGTTTGGTGTTTTTATGTAAGTTCTTTATGTATTTTGGAGGAAGTGGCCAGGGTACCAGGGTACCATTCCACCAACTCCTATTTTCCATTAGTTAAGGGTTAAGGTTGGGGCATGTTGCTAACTCTCCAGCACTTTAACCAAGCCATCTGAGAAAAAATGCTGAGGGAGACTGACACAGGTGCTGCTTTGCTCATGGTATACAAGCAAAGCAACAACAGTATCTGCTATGGCAAGTTTTATTGTAAATATTAATTAAGAATACCCCTGATAGGGGGTCCTGGGTGGTTCAGTCGATTAATGTCATCTGCCTTCAGCTTACGTCATGATCCCAGTGTCCTGGGATCAAGCCCTGCATTGGACTCCCTGCTCAGCAGAGAGTGCTTCTCCCTCTCCCACTCCCCCTGCTTGTAGGCATGTGTGTTCTCTCTCTCTCTCTCTCTCTCTGTCAAATAAATAAATAAAATCTTTAAAAAAATACCCCTGATATACAAAGCACTTATAAAAATACAACACTACCTTAATACCCAACATAGCAAAGAATATCAACTAATCACATGGCAGACTGGGGAAATTATCAGCCTCCTAGTAATTGCAGAAATGCTTTTATGAAAAATTAATAAGTACAATAAAGCAGACCACAAAAATGATATATATTATGGTTATATCTTTGTAAAAATATTTATATATGTATAGATAAAAATAGAAGAAAATTTTGTTGTTTGATAGCGGTTAAGAATCAGACTGTTAATTATATAAGATGGAGCTGAGGGTTTCCTTATAATTCTGTATAACATAAAAGGGATTTTTAAAATAAACTATGTATTATATAGTATATATATATACACACTATATAGTATATATTATATACATTTATATAATATTATATTTGTAATTATATATTATGTATTTTTTAAAAGAAGAAGCTATAATAAATCAGTCATTATATTTTGATAAAGATAAGTTAAAAAAATATTTTGAGTTTTATGCATAACTTGAAAGATATGTGTGAGACTAAAGAGGCATGAAATTAAAACCTGTGGCATTGCTGGGGGGAGGGGGTTTAGGAGAAGGGGGTGGGATTATGGACATTGGGGAGGGTATGTGCTTTGGTGAGTGCTGTGAAGTATGTAAACCTGGTGATTCACAAACCTGTACCCCTGGGGATAAAAATATATGTTTATAAAAAATAAAAAAATTTAAAAAAAAAACCTGTGGCATGATGTATATTTGTAATGATACTTTTCAATGTAAATCTAAAGGATTCTAACTTTATTTATGCTACAAAATATGTAAGAATTAGCTTGTATTTAAAATATCCTAATTTTGGGGTGCCTGGCTGGCTCAGTCAGTATAGTATACAAATCTTGATCTTGGGGTTGTGAGTTTGAGCACCAAATTGAGTGTAGAAATTTCCTACTTTCTTTCTTTCTTTCTTTCTTTCTTTCTTTCTTTCTTTTTCCTTTGAGAGAGAGAGAGACAGAGAGAGTACACATAAGCAGGAAGAGAGGCAGAGCACTCTTAAGAGATAAGCAGGCCCCCCACTGAGAAGGGAGCCTGACATGCAGCTCAATCCAAAGACCCTGGGATCATGACCTGATGATCAGGATCATGACCAAAGGCAGATGCTTAACCAATTGAAGCATCCAAGTGCCCCTAGAGATTACTTTAAATTAATTAATTAATTAAAATATGATATTTGTAACACCTTTGGGATAATTTACTGGGAAGCTTTAAATCTGCTGTTTATTTCCAAATTTCAGTGTTTTTATTACCTGGATATTGTCATTAATGTAGCTATTTTCAAAGTCATAACACGCCTTATCTACCTAAATTGAGAAGGGAACATTCTGAAATGTTCTGACTTTGAGAAATCCAAGCTTTTCTCATTAAGCTAACCTGACCTCTTAAAATGTGTTCTTTTTTTTCCCTATAAAGCAAAGCCCACAGCTATACCATCAACACAAGAAAGCAATGCTAAGCTAAAAGAAGAACACTACTATCAAATACTGTGTTTTAAATTCCAGAAGATGCCTCTGACAGAGTACCTAAAACGAATTAGACTTCCAAGAAGCATAGATTCATACACAGGTACCATCAAAGGGTAGACTATCCCAGTGGGAGGGCTAGATATTACCAAAACCCCTATAACCCAAAGTCACAGATGGCTTCCATTTCTCCCTAGCCCACATCCTGAATCCATCTAGAAAGCAGAATTTAAACTATATTAAATATGCTATGGATTGTTTGGCACTCTCTGGTGAAGGGAAGAGATAAAATATTCCTGCCTGTTTTTAAAGAGCATGCCAGGATAATGAGGAATAAAGTAAATGTATAATCATCAAAATAGATAAGTGATTGATTGATTGATTGACTAATAAAAATAAATAAATAAAAGGCAGTCCAGGGTCTATGCTGTCCATAATTACTTTTGAAAAGAAAGTACCAAAGCATTCAGTGATATGTATACTGACACCCTTCCCCTAAAAAGTCATTATGAAGTGTCTGTCTTCTTTCATGCCTTCATGTTGTTGATTATTCTAACTGAACAAATCCTTTCCTATGGCCTCCCTTGGGCAGAAGAAAGCAATGTGTGAAAGGACATAGACTGCCTTAATGGGCTGATTCTCTGCCCTCTCTAGGTCAGCCATACTCGGCAAGGTGTAGACAAAAAGCCATGGCAAGATGTGGCTTTTTGTCTACCTCCCTGGGTGACCCTGCAGCTTAACTACTGATGCACAAAGTGCCTGCTGCTGCAGTTATCCAAACAGGGCACCTCTGAATTCCCTGGGTCTCTTCTTCCTAGATCCATGTAGCACAGTTCCTTGCAGGGACAGACTCAGAAAGGCCACTTGTCAACAAGAAAGGAATGCCTCTCTCCAAAGTCAGAAGAGCTGTAAGATCACTCAACAAGCCTTGTAAAGCTCAGTGCTTTCTACTGTAGAGTCAGAATTGCACTGAATTTTAATAGACCCTCTTATAACAATTTGCTTAGCTCCAGACGAAAGGGCTCCAATGTTACCAAACTAAGCAAGAGAATTATTTTAATGCTTGCTACATGCCATTTGGATTTTTCTAGATCGACACTATCTCCTGTGGCTTCTGCTCGTCACCATTGCTTATAACTGGAACTGCTGGCTTATACCACTGCGCATCGTCTTTCCGTATCAAACACCAGACAACACACACTATTGGTTTATTACAGACATCATATGTGATATCATCTACCTTTGCGATATGCTATTAATCCAGCCCAGACTCCAGTTTATAAAAGGAGGAGACATAATAGTAAGTGTAACTGGGGAAAAGCAGAAACTGACAAATATCAGATTGAACTACAAAAATAAATTTACAACACTATTTAATGTCTGACTGGCTATCTCTGCCTGTATGAGTGTTTAACCACTGGAAACCACCAGTACAGTAATAATGACAACAACAACAACAGAACAACCATTGAGAACTCACTATGTGCAGGGGACCATGAATATCCCTGTGGTTTAGTTTCCTCATCTTAAAAATAGTAATAACAATAGTACCTTCACAGTGTTGATGGAAAGACAAAATGAAGTGATGCCTGGAACTATGTTGAGTGCCTAATGAGTGTATATTAAATGTTAGCTGTCACTGTTATTCCAGTTAATTTCTTTACAATGTCTCATTTAATCCTTTCAGTCACCCTATAATAAAGATATTATTAAGAGGAAGAGGAAACTGAGGCTTGAAGAGTGTAGGTGATATGCTCAAGGCACAAAGCTGAACGGCAGCTGAGGCAGCATTTAAATCCAGATCTTGACTCCAACACCCATGCTCATTCCAACCATACCATGTTGGTTCATTTGGCTAGTTTTTCAGAATTTGATAATATGTGAGGATAGAAAGATAAAACCAGGTCTCTAATGTCAAAACCATATACATATTTTACCTAAATAATGTTTAAAAATGTATAAATTATGTATGCAAAAAGAAGTGATTTAATAAGTATTTCTCTAGGAAGCACACCTCAAGTAGTCTGAATAGAATAAGGCAGGTATTATAACACTCATTTTTATCACTCAGCGTCCTCAGGAGACAACCTGGTGTTGTGAGAAAGCACTAGGCTATAAGATTTCTAGGACACAGACTCAGCATAATCAGCATAATCAGCACTGAGCACAATACCTGTACATAGTGCAGAAAACAAGTCTTAGATCTTGATACTTTGGGGAAACCTAACTTAAAAAAAAAAGAAAAGCTGTCAGTCATGAACCTTTTAATCAGTGTAGGTTCACTGCACTGTCCAATATAGTGGCCACTAAAGAGACGTGTCTATTCAAATTTAATTTTAATTAAGATTAAATAACATTAAAAATTCATTTCTCAGCCACACTATCAATTCAATATTTCCAGTGTCCAATAATCATGTTTGGGTAAAGACTACCATATCAGAGAGCACAGGATATTTTCACCATTGCAAAGTGTGCTATTAGAGAGTGCTTTAACAATGACCCATCAAGATCCTCACTGAGACAGCCAGACCATAAGTAGGAAGCCACACACCCTGCAGACAGTTGCATATCTCAAGCACATAAAACACACCTGTGGTTTTTGGGGTTGTTATAATTAATATGGTATCTGCTGGCATCTCTTCTATTCACTCTTCCACTTTCCATGTTTATCACATCCTAATTCTCATCATCAAATGCACTGACCTACCTCAGAAACTACCATTCTTACCCTTAGGAGAAATTATTTTCTCCTAGATTTATTCTCAGTGTTGAGTGAATTTCATAAGCAGTCCAGTCAACCTAATAGAAAAATATGTTTTCACAAGCACATACCCAAATCTCAAAGCCTCTACTCCTCAGCCCCTTCCCCAGCTAACTAGAAGGATACTTCTTTTCCAACTGATGTCCACTGGAATATCTTCTTCACAATCTCAGTGGTAACTGCACAGAACAGACCCTCCAATGGCTCTGTCACAGTAGGAAGAGAAGACTGAGGGAATACATGGCTCCTTGGGTTCATACATATTCTTGAAAAATAAAGATGGGTTCTTTAATCTCCTGAATATTTTCTTTTGAGTCTACAGACAGTGTTAAATTATTATAAAGCTGAAAGGAGAAGTTTTGGTTATTGTTTTCTTTTAGAAAAAAAATTCCTGAAGAAATCCTCCTATTATTTGAAATCTTTCCTAGAAAGAAATTCTAAAGTCAAGAGCTATAGCTGTAGCAAGAATCTATTCAAAATAGTCCTTATGTGGACTTCAGAGCACTAGTCAGCTCACCAGTACTATCCCCAGAGCTCACTGGCAACTTGATAAATGATGATGGTGGTGTACAAATAAGAAGTAAACAACACACAAAAAAAGAGTGCTAATTTCAACCTCCATTAGATGCACAAGGGGGGAGAAAATCAATGTTTGACAAATGGAAAATGACAAAATCAGTAAGGGGAGACTTATTTTCAATTTTCTAAGAGGCCCTTTACACACAATGGAGTGTTAAAAACAAGAAAAATAACCAATAAAAACACACTCAATGGGCTCTATTTAAAATGCATTATCACAAACTACAAATACAGAGCAGGAACTAATTGCTTTGTTTGTTCAAAAGAAATCTAATGGTTTCTTTAATTCAGAATAGGTGGTGTTAGCCTTTGAAACTTGATTACATTTTGGTAAGAAGACTATGCAAGTCAGGTACCCAAACTGAACATCTGACTAAATTAAGCTATCTATGCTACTTTTGGTACACTGCCAAATTATTCATTCACTCATTCACTCATTCATTCATTCATTCATTCAACAAACATTTATTAAATATCTTCAATTGCCAGGCATTTCAGGGTTGGAAGATGGAAATATTAATTCCCCCAAGACCTTGGAAAACAGATAAGTAAGAAAAGTGCAAAAGACCACAACAGAGGAAATTCGGAGGGTTTACAAGTTTTGCACAGTGTTCATTTGCAATATCCTTCTTCTGAAAACGGTACTACACAAATAGAAGAATTTTGTATCAAAGACCAACAAAAGAGACTCTTATCTGTAATTTCCTTCATAGACAGCAGAAATAAAGCTGAAAATGATAATGAGGATTAGAGATATGAGAATCATACCCACAACACTGCTAAACCTACCCATCACGATTCATGGAAATGCTCAGTGCTGCCTAGTGACAATGTCAATCAGACCTGATGTTGTAGTCAACCATTTTTGGCACTTAGTCTTCTCAGTTACTGTTTAGAAATTGACCTGAAGAAAATTAACCACTTCCTTCTCTGTGCTCTGTACATTTTATTCATACTTCTATTATTTAATTGTTAAATAACAATGAGGCTAATTATGATGTAGTAGAAACAAACAGACCAGGGTCAAATTCTGCCTCTGCAATTTACTAATAACATTACTTGAAGAAAACAAATGTAACCTTTCATTAAGTACTATCTTTTCATCCATAAAATGGGAATTATAGTGCTCACCTCATAAACCTATTATGAAGATTAAATAAGACAATGTGTAGACCTAGGCCAGAATCTGGAATCTAGAAAATGTACAGTAAGTTGTTAAATGAATCAAATGAATGAATATCCATACATTTAACTTCCCATAATGTCTCTGATTTGTATCTATAGTTCTCTTTCTTTCCTGATAGTAACTTTCTTGAGTGTAAGGACAGTATCCAATTCATTTCCCTCTCTATCTTAGGAACTCAGAGAGTATATTCAAGAAATGTTTGAAGGGGAGGATAAATGGCAATTTTGGTTCAAGGATCTTCTCTCCTTGAATAATTATTTAACCTGCATTATAGTTGTTTCAGATGATGTTATTATTTTTGAAACACATCCATTTGTTCTACATGAAATTATGGCATTTCTATGAATTATTTATCAGAAGGTATAAATATAATAGTACCTGTGTAAAGCTTCTTCAAAAATTATCTTTTGGAGGAAGACTTAGGTGCAGTCAGCATATCCTTTCTAAAGTAAGCCTCTCCTGAAGAAATGTTGTTTGCATAATGATAAGGCTTAAAAAGAAAAAGAGAGTTAAATGGGTAACATTGTTTAAGTAAGTGCCTAATTGTTACCAGTAAACATGCTGGTCGTCATAAAACTAACAACCCCAAATTTAACGATGCCAAATTTATTTAGTGCTCCAAAGAAGAGATATTTTAGAATCACTAGATCTCATTTTTATCTAATCAAAAAAGTTTTCATTTCATTTACATTTATTCAATCATAGATTCATAGACAAGCCTGAAATTAAAGGGATAAAAGTGCTAAAAACGTTCTTCCAGGGTTGGAGGAGAGGGCGGTATTTTAACTTTGTAGCACTTGAAATGTTTCTGTCAGTCCCAGATAAGCTTTGAACTGATTTTACTGAGCTAACTGGTTTTACTCAAGCTTGGTACATGATTCAACTTAAACTTCTATCTTTGTCTACCATGGTTCAGTAAGCCATTGAGTTTCACAGTAAAAATCATTAGAAGAGCATGTCTTATATATCTACTAGTATATTTCTGTAAGATTTAGTATATATGTATGGGTAAAAATTACAATCAAAATAGGGTGTGGGGAGCAGGAATTAGGGAGCTGGCTAATCAGTAGTTAATACTGCTCAGCAGAAGTTTAAAACTTCTGAACTTGGATAGTCTGGATGGTAATTATTAAAAGACACTACTTCCAGGCATCCAGTTTCTAATACTTTGGCCAACTCATTAATAGGACAAAGACTGTTCCTCCCTACCTATAACCAAAATCTAAGAAGCAAATCCAATATTAGCATTAATTCTTTTAGGTCTGAATGGTAACAAATGCCTCTTAATCTATCACCTATCACATATTTATTGGGCACCTACTACGTGTTAGACATTGCTTGCATTAGAAACTGGAAAAACAAGACAAAGATAAGGACCTCACCCTCAAGTAATTCAGCACATGAAAGACAGACAAAAGAAAAATGGTTGGGTTTGTAATGGGAGTCATGACAATGATAAGCTCTAAGGGTTATGAGGCACACAGAAAACCATGTGAAGGAGAGGACACCTGGTCCAGATCTTAATGAATGAACTTCAGTTATCTGCACACCTCCACCCCCACTAAAAAGGAACAAAACATATGTTCTAAGCTCTGAAAACAGCATAGGAAAGTCATGAAAGTGAGAAACTCTGATGCTGAATAAAGTGGATGTGGGATGCTGTAGGAGGCGAGTGAGACAGAGAAAGTAGAGCCTTTGTAGACCATGAAAGGGAGCTTGTATTTTTTTTTAAAGTCATGTGGAATCAGAGGATTTCACATAAATGTTGATTGTTAAGTAATCTGATTGAGCATGATCATCTAGCTACCATTATAGAATGGACCAAGGGGAACAAATCTTAGGGCAAAAAGACCCATGCCAAAAGGATAGAATGGACATGAGGAAATTGTACTATATGCTGGATAATTGAATATAATAATAAAAAATAATAATAATAAAATTGTGGGAAGGAGAATCAGTAGAATTGTTGCTGGATGGGTGAGGGGACCTGAGGGAGAATGTGTGGGCTGGGATGACTGACCAGGATAGATGAGGATGCTCATAGGATTACCCAAGAACAGGAAGGGTTGGAGGTGGGAAGATAGTTAGGCTAGTGGGGAGTGGAGAATGATGATGAATTCACGTTTGGTGTAAATTCAATCTGATATAAGCAGCACTGCTAAGTGAAGATAAAAGGCAGTTGCTTGTCCAGGTCAACAGCTCCAGATTAGGTGGCAGTAGATACTTGTAACCATATAAGTGGATGAAATTTTCTAGGAAGCAAGTATAAAAAGGAAGAGAAGAGAGCTGAGTCCTGGGGAATGTTGACATTTAAATGGCTATCCCTAGCATCAAAAAAAAAAGGACACCAAAAAGTTAGAACTGAAGAATTAAACCAAAAATGGCGTTTCAGAGTCTTTAGAAAGAAAGAGGTTCAGGAACAAATATCCCACCAAATATCAAATGCTTTAAAAAGTTTTATTTCTCTTTTTGTTCCTTTATCTATTCATCTATTCAATAAGTATTTATTGGTTTCCTAATATATTCTAGCCACTAGCTATGTACAGTTGCTAAACAAAGTCAACCCCATCCTGAGATAGATTACCATATAATGGAATAAACTGATTTTAAATAAATGAGCCAAGAAATACATGTGTGATTTCAAAAGACGGTAAATGCCATAAAAGAATGCTAAGTACTATGGAGGATTTCTTGGGCATGATCATGAGGAAGATGTTAGTGCCTGACTTCTTATTGACAGTCTTAATGGAATAAGAGAAATGAGCAAAGGTCAAATTGCCACTAATTTGCCATGGGTTGAGGAATAAATATGGTGGAAAGATGCAGAATAAAGCAATGCAGACAACTTTCTTAAGAAGCTTGAGTATGACAAACAATAGATCAATAACAAAAAGAAAACAAATGACAAGGGAGATTTTATTCTATTTAAAGAGATGAGAGATAGAGCATATTTATTGGCTGAAGTTATAGGAACCAGTTGAGAGAAATAAGTATACATATTTATTAAAGTGAGAAAATAATTGATGAAACTGAGTATAATTAATATAAAATATAAATATAAAATTTCAGGTGGATTCAAATGAGTTAAAGAGACACTACAGGAGTTCTACAAAGTTTCAGGTAGGTGACTTACTGTTTCAGAATTGTTCAAATAATCCATTACCATTTTGATTTTAAGTCCCATTTATAAATTTCTTTTTTAAAAAATGTCCTTCATAGCCTTTGTAACAAAGTTTATACAGATGAAGTTCTAGGCAAAGGCAAGCCTAAAGTTTTTGCTTCTCAATAATTACATGATAGACTTCCATGAATGTGCAAGTGTGAAATTTAACATTCGGATCTTTATCAACCACAAAATGGTAGCGGTCACATTTAAATTCTGATGAATACGTCAATAAAGGAGTATGGAGTATACTTTGTCTTGTCCATACAGAATGCTATCCTCCAATTCATGTACCATGATGATGCAAAAGTCTATCTAATTTTTTCTAGTCTTATTTCTTTCTTGTTCATATAAACAAAATTTAAAAAAGAAGAAGCAATTATGTCAATAACATGAAACCTTTCTTTCCTCAAATAACAGTATAATTGTATGGTTTTTTCACTCATTTTATTTATACCCAAGTACTTTGTTATTTTTTATTTGTTCCTCCAAACTATGAGAAACAGACAAAGGTTTAGGAGTTATCCAAAGTTACCCAATATGTATAAGTAAACTGCAACCTCCCACACTTTTGTGGCCTCAGATTTTGTATAACAATACACAGCTGGGGTTAGGTGCCAAATTGTCCCCATTGGTGATCTGTGGTGATTAAAATCTCTTTAAATTTGTTTTTATCTGCACCTAATTTTCTTTGTAAAAAAAATTGCCACATACTCAGACATATTCATAATCTACACTACTTTGATGAACTCCACAAAAGGATGACTATTCTTAAATGTCACAAAACTTATTACAAGTTCTTAATCATTTTCTTGAATTTGAATAAGTGAAAATTAACTCATATATTTAATTTGGATGTATAAATGTAAAATTTTACATTTAATTGTGGTCAATCCTTTTGAATTCCCTTAAAACATCCTGCTTCTCTAGAGCATTGTATTAGAGCTATTTTTGTGTTTCATTATTCCACTATTAGATTGTGTAGACAGAAACATTTTACTCATTTCAACCTCAACATGTTTTGCAAAGTGCCTTGTACAAAGTTCAGTATTGGTCAGTTCTTACTCAATTCAACTTTCTAAAATTCTATGAGAAATAAATCATCTTTAACAAGTTACATATTAATGTGTTAATATCAAACATGAGTAATGACTGCATAGATAATTCCAGTGGGCATTTGAGCAATTGGATACACAACAAGTAAAAAGACCACAATTCTGACACATTAGTTCTAATAAATTTCTTTCAAAAATTTTAAAAATATTGTTATGATTTGAGCCAGAAAACATGGGTACTGCCGTAGCTCTAGACAAGTCAACAGTTCAATGCTCCTGCTTTCTTGCTTATAAGACATTATTTTAGTAACTGCTTTGTATACCTCTTAACTTGTTACAAACTCAATATCTGTAAGGTAAAATTAATGAGGTTTCAGGATATGATGTAATTTATAAACCAATATTTTCAGTAAGGATTTTTTTTATAATAGCCAATGCGGTTAATTCAAACTGAAAGTTTTATTTCTTTTCAATAGCATGAAGCTATTGCAAAATTCTGATATGTAATTAATTACCTCAACCTTCCCTTTTAATATGTATGGACTTACAGAAAGCTCTTAGCTGTTCGTATATGTCTTAAATACATTAAATGCTTTTAAAATGTACTCTTTCAAAACCATGGTTTCAAATCCAAGTAAAAATGAACGAAAATGAATAAATCAATGAAAATGAATTATTATCTTACATAGAAGAATTTCTTACTGTCATCACTACAATCAAGAGGTGATGTTGCCTTTTCACAACTACCCAGGTAACAGAAAACCAGAATAAAAGTTTAAAGTTTAAATGACAAAGTTTAAAATGCTTTTTTAGTTATAATAGTACTTTCAAAAGCTTCTTCTCTTGGAGTTACTGATTAATTGTAAATGGGACTGACCTTCCCTCTGTCTTACGTTGCACACTACCTAATAGGTAGATTTCATAGCAATTTATTGTTAGCAGTATCATCCCAACTGGAGAACAATAGAAAGAACTGAGGCATCTGGATGAACCACCAACAATATAATCAGCCCTGAATACAGGAGAATAGGCTGAAACATAAAATATATACAACTGCAGGGTGCCTGGGTGGCTCCGTGGGTTATGCACTTAAATCTGCCTTCCATTTGGTCATGATCCTGGGGTCCTGTGATCCAGCCCCACATCGAGCTGCCTGCTCAGCTGGGAACCTGCTTCTCCCTCTCCCTCTACCTGCCACTAGCCCTACTTGTGTGCATTGTTTCTGTCTTTTGTCAAATCAATAAATAAAATCTTTAAAATATATATATACAATTGTAGTTAATATGCAGTGATCTCAAATAATATCAAGAGTAGACTTGACTTTCAGCCCGAGTCCCATGTTTAAAACACCATTAAAATGTATTTTAACATTAGTAGCCATGCCATCTCTGAAGTGTGTGTGACACTCAACAAAAATTGCAGAAAATGCAGTGCCTAAAGAGAGCTCAGATGCATGAAGGTAGAAATGAAATACATTGGAAATAGTCTACAAAACAGTTTTCTTATTTTCATGGTACAAATATACCTTTCAGGGGCACCAGGCATATTACTGAAGGCAATTTTATATTAAACAAAAAATAATTCATGGTGACTGGTCAGCTTATATATACATTGATATAAATCAATCCATGTCTAAAAAAGCACATAAACACAATATGATTGTGAATGTGTTTTTCCAACAGCTGGATGTTGTATCAGTAATGCCATTTGATGTTTTCTACCTGTTCTTCGGGTTTAATCCAGTATTTAGGACAAATAGGATATTAAAGGTAAGATAACTATATTTAACTTTCTTTTATAGTAATGGAAATCTTGAAATGTTTTTAAATGTCTGAAAAGTATAATATTTTTAATTTTTCCCAAACTGTCCATTTTTCTGCCCTCATCAATACTATGAATTTTTTTAAAAAGGCAAAACATCATTGTTTCTACTGATGGAAGTTGCTCTTGATTGTTTTATTCTATATCTCACAATAGGTATTTTTATAATCTATGATAGGAATGCCTTTATATTTCTAAATGCAACTATAATAAGAAAATGAGTCTTTCATAATCTTACATAATAATCTTTCAAAAATGAACTACTGGGATTTCATCAAGATCAAAAGCTTTTGCACAGCAAAGGAAACAGTTAACAAAATCAAAAGACAACTGACAGAATGGGAGAAGATATTTGCAAACGACATATCAGATAAAGGACTAGTGTCCAGAATCTATAAAGAACTTAGCAAACTCAACACCCAAAGAACAAATAATCCAATCAAGAAATGGGCAGAAGACATGAACAGACATTTCTGCAAAGAAGACATCCAGATGGCGAACAGACACATGAAAAAGTGCTCCATATCACTCGGCATCAGGGAAATACAAATCAAAACCACAATGAGATATCACCTCACACCAGTCAGAATGGCTAAAATCAACAAGTCAGGAAATGACAGATGCTGGCGAGGATGCGGAGAAAGGGGAACCCTCCTACACTGTTGGTGGGAATGCAAGCTGGTGCAGCCACTCTGGAAAACAGCATGGAGGTTCCTCAAAATGTTGAAAATAGAACTGCCCTATGACCCAGCAATTGCACTATTGGGTATTTACCCTAAAGATACAAAGGTAGTGATCCAAAGGGGCACATGCACCTGAATGTTTATAGCAGCAATGTCGACAATAGCCAAACTATGGAAAGAACCTAGATGTCCATCAACAGATGAATGGATCAAGAAGATGTGGTATATATACACAATGGAATACTATGCAGCCATCAAAAGAAATGAAATCTTGCCATTTGCGACAACATGGATGGAACTAGAGCGTATCATGCTTAGCGAAATAAGTCAAGCAGAGAAAGACAACTATCATATGATCTCCCTGATATGAGGAAGTGGTGATACAACATGGAGGCTTAAGTGGGTAGAAGAAGAATAAATGAAACAAGATGGGATTGGGAGGGAGACAAACCATAAGTGACTCTTAATCTCACGAAACAAACTGAGGGTTGCCGGGGGGAGGGGGTTTGGGAGAAGGGGGTGGGATTATGGACATTGGGGAGGGTATGTGATTTGGTGAGTGCTGTGAAGTGTGTAAACCTGGTGATTCACAGACCTGTACCCCTGGGGATAAAAATATATGTTTATAAAAAATAAAAAATTAAAAAAAAAAAATCAATGTTAACAGATCACAAAAAAAAATAAATAAAAAAAAAAAAATAATCTTTCATAATTGTATTCTTTCCCATTTGTCCTTTTTCAAAGGAATGCCTGGAACACAGGCAGTAAAACGAGAGATTAGGTTACTTCTAAGTTATCTTACTCATCTAAAATCCCATAATTCTAAAAAAAAAAAAAAAAAAAAAAGCTGCAAACACTTTTAGTAACAAAATTATTTACATATTTGGATACAACTCAAATATCCACCAAGAGAAAACTACTTAAACAAACTGCAGGACGTCTATATAATAGATGACTTTGTAACACAAGAAGTTAATAAATAAAAAGGACTGTTTTCTATTCATTTACACAGGAAGAACTCTAAGATAAATTGCTAATTAAACAAAGCTAGTTACAGATAGTTTATAGAACAATACTAATTTCCATATAACACAAACAGAAAAATATTCCATTTATTTGTATTTACATAAACAATGGAAAATTACCAAAAATGTTTAATAAAAATGGTTAACTGAGGTGGGGATGGGTGACAAGAGAGAAAATCAGAATGAATAGGGGCAGGAGTGGGAGCAAGTCTTTTTTTTTTTTTTTTTTTTTTTTTTGACAGAATGAGATCACAAGTAGGAAGAGAGGCAGGCAGAGAGAGAGAGAGGAGGAAGCAGGCTCCCCGCAGAGCAGAGACTCTGATGCGGGGCTCGATCCCAGGACCCTGGGATCATGACCTGAGCCAAAGGCAGAGGCTTTAACCCGCTGAGCTACCAAGCAGCCCCGGGAGCAAGTCTTTTAAAGGCATATATTTCCTGTTTTTGAATTATGTGAAGACATTACCTATTCAAAAAGATTCTAAGACGGAAACATTTTCTAACTCATAGCTTCATCAGGCAGCTCAAATGAGGAGAGTGAAGAGGTAAAATTTCACGTAAATCTTTAACAATAGCAACAATAGCATATATCCAAAGACAACCTTCATAAAAGGAACACCAAAGATTTTATACAATTTTGGTGGTTATCTTTCTCACACATTGGGAAGACACAACACAACCTGGGGACACAGTGAAACCTGACAACAGCAAAAATAGCAGCAACCAAAAAGAAGCAGCAAATGCTCTTTGTTGGATATATACTTGGGGTTGCATACTTTGTTAAACTTAATATTCATGATTTTATTTATTCCTACAAACAAATTCATTTTAGAGATGAGGAAAATGAGGACAGGATGGAAAATGTGCATTTTATCACATATTTTTCTGACTCCAAATTCTTCACTGTAATCAGATTGGCAAATAAACCTCAAGCTGAAGGGGCTTTCCTTCCATGCCCAAGCCCTTAAGAGAAATAGCAACTCTGAATTAGATGCATATATACTCATTGTATCTTTTTGAACAATGTCAAAAACAGCTAACTAATACTAATATTACCAGACTTTAAATTTTATTGAAATAAATACACATATAATGGAACTTGCTTAAAAATAAAACTAGTGTTGAGCAACAGGACTTAACACGTATTTATAACTTCAATGGATTATATTATACTTTTCCTATTTTGTTTATGTCTTGAGTGTAGTATGATTTTAATTATTGTAAAATAGGGCTCTACTAGATGCTTTAAAAAGAAAAAGGGAAGAAATGATTTTAGGCTTGCTTTTCAATAAGCATTACAAACAAGACTATAACTAGAGAGTCAAAATAAAATACAGCAAGAAACCCTGGGAGATTGGCAGCTTTCTAAAAGGTAGGGGCCAAAGGAAAATACAACTAAACAGACCCGAGTTTGTTTGTTTTAGAGACTTATGAATGGAATTATTTTCAGTAACAAAGTTTATTTTACATAGTTTTATTTAAATAGATGTATTTAAAACTAACACACTTTTGGATTTCTTTTGTTTGTTTTCTACATAGTACACTTCATTTTTTGAGTTTAATCATCACCTAGAGTCTATAATGGACAAAGCATATATCTACAGGTAAAGTAAACTCAGTATACTTCTGGGGGTGGCAGAGAAAGTAATGGTGCAATAGTTTAGCCAGAATTTGAGAAGAATATGATCTCCCTGCCAAAGAAAACAGAAATTAATAAATAAAATTAATTAATTAATTGAAATAAATAAAAATAAATTTTAAAAATTCTGCAATTGCAGAATTTGGGCTATATAAAATAAAGGGTTATGTTCTAAAACAGACTTGAATATTTTGAAATGAGATAAAAGCATGAAAATCCTATTAGATTTTAGAAGAATACAGAACTAAAAATAGAATGTATTACCTGTTCCAGTCAGAACAAGTACAGATAAGCGTGCTCCTTCACAAGTTGACTTTGCATCTCATGACAATTCATTCTAATCTGAATTTCATTCATTTGCTCTCCTGAAGTTCACTTGCACAGAGACTTCTAGTCACTATTAATGGTAGCATAAAGTCCCATGAGCTTTTCAGAGATACCCAGTTAAATCAGTCTAGCGTATTTTATGAGACTCAAAGTGGAGAGGTGACCCCTGAGGCATGTCTTTCAGGGGGTTGATTCATACCATCTGTGAAAAGAGAGGAAGTTTTTTTTTTTTACGCTCTGTCAGTCTCAGTCAAGACACTGCAGTTAGAAAACATGCAATGGCACCATCATTTTATACTGTACTAATGAGAGTTAACAGTTCACAAATTTAAAGCAAGGAGATTCCATGGAGACTTTAAGGAAAAGAAAATGTTAAAATAGGCTGTATTCCAGGAACAACATGAGCCCTTACTTTGCATTTATTCTCCTTGGCAGAGTCATTCGAACAACTGGATACTTGCTGTTTACTCTGCACATTAATGCCTGTATTTATTACTGGGCTTCTGACTATGAAGGAATTGGAACTACTAATTGGGTGTATAATGGTGAAGGAAATAAGTAAGTTTTAATTTGAAGGAAATAATTTTATGGATTTTTCTTTTCTATTTCAGTGTATGTGTTTTCCTAAACCAGTGTTTTTGGGAAACTATGAATCACAACCCATTAATGGTTGTGAAAAGTTTTTAGATCAATTTACTTTTAAATAAAAATAAATAAATAAATAAATACCTAAAAAAAAAAAAAAAAAAAAAAAAGTAAATTGAGTAAAAAGTTTTTAGATCAATTTACTTTTAAGTGAAAGAGAGTAAAGTAGAAGAGAATAGAATAGAAATTATCAGTCTGTCATACCTAATAGATGTGTGTGTGTATGTTTGTGTGTGTGTGTATCCTGGATTGACCTGAGAAATGCATGGATTATGCATACCTGGATTATGATCAAAAAAGTTTGAAAGCCTCCGCTTTAGACAACTGAGGGGTAAGGTACCTTTTTTTTTTTTATAAAGATTTTATTTATCTATTTGACAGACAGATTACAAGTAGGCAGAGAGGCAGGCAGAGAGAGAGGAGGAAGCAGGCTCCCCATGGAGCTGAGAGCCCAATACGGGGCTTGATCTCAGGACCCTGGGATCATGACCTGAGCTGAAGGCAGAGGCTTTAAACCACTGAGCCACCCAGGCGCCCTGGTAAGGTAACTTTTAACAACTTCAATGCTGATTGTTAGTAATGAACAATGTTAATTTTTTGGAGGGCAGGTGCAGTAGCTAATTAGTTTACCACTGAAGGGTTTTATGGGTTTATGAGTCAGCTATAACCACTAACTCAATTAAACACTTACAGAGTAACAAGGATCATAAATTAAACTTGACAATTAGATATGCAAGTATCACAGGAATAAAAGAAATTATTTGAAAATCTTAGGGCAGTAGAATTATGATTCAATAGTAACAGCTGGGTTATTTAATAGTGAGATTTCCTTTTGGTAGATACAGGGGTCTGGCATAAAATTAACTCTCCTAAATTTATGCTCCAATGAAATGACATTGAGCATATTATAAGGCAATGTCCTTAATGGAAAAGGGCAGGTCCCAGCATAACTTTGAAGAGCAACTCACAGCAGCCTTGGGAAGGAAAGCAATTATAGGATAGAGCAAAGAGAGTGAAAATACCTCACAAAATTACACACTACCTAGAGTGAGCGGGATATGTGTAAGGGATTATAACAATAGTCTTTGAACTTTTAATCAGAACTGATTTTAGAAATTTGAAGTCAGAAGACCCACTGATTAGGAAAACGTACACATATATGTACACACAGAATAACTATCCCTGGAAAGTTTATAATCAAATATATTAGTAATTCCATTTAGAATATGTAGTTTTTAAAGATTTTATTTATTTATTTATTTCTCAGAGAGAGAGAGAGAGGCAGAGGCAAGCAGAGGGAGAAGCAAGCTCCCTGCTGAGCAAGAAGCCCAATGTGGGACTTGATCCTAGCACCCTGGGATCATGATGTGAGCTGAAGGCAGACGCTTAATCAACTGAGCATTTTTATATATTTTTTTAAAATATTTTATTTATTTATTTGACAGAGAGAGATGATAAGTAGACAAAGAGGCAGGCAGAGAGAGAGGGGGAAGCAGGCTCCCTGCTGAGCAGAAACCACCCCCTACCCCATGCGGGGCTTGATCCCAGGACCCTGTGATCATGGAGCCAAAAGTAAACGCTTAACCCACTGAGCCACCCCAGGCGCCCCCTTAACCTGATTTTTTTTTTATTTATTTTTTATTTTCAGCATAACAGTATTCATTATTTTTGCACCACACCCAGTGCTCCATGCAATCCGTGTCCTCTATAATACCCACCACCTGGTACCCCAACCTCCCACCCCCCGCCCCTTCAAAACTCTCAGATTGTTTTTCAGAGTCCATAGTCTCTCATGGTTCACCTCCCCTTCCAATTTCCCCCAACTCCCTTCTCCTCTCTAACCCCCCATGTCCTCCATGCTATTTGTTATGCTCCACAAATAAGTAAAACCATATGATAATTGACTCTCTCTGCTTGACTTATTTCACTCAGCATAGCCGTCAGGGAGATTCAAATTAAAACTGCATTGAGGTATCACCTTACACCAGTTAGAATGGCCAAAATTAACAAGACAGGAAACAACATGTGTTGGAGAGGATGTGGAGAAAGGGGAACCCTCTTACACTGTTGGTGGGAATGCAAGTTGATGCAGCCTCTTTGGAGAACAATGTGGGGATTCCTCAAGAAATTAAAAATAGAACTTCCCTATGATCCTGCCATTGCACTCCTGGGTATTTACCCCAAAGATACAGATGTAGTGAAAAGAAGGGCCATCTGTACCCCAATGTTTATAGCAGCAATGGCCACGGTCGCCAAACTGTGGAAAGAACCAAGATGCCCTTCAACGGACGCATGGATAAGGAAGATGTGGTCCATATACACTATGGAGTATTATGCCTCCATCAGAAAGGACAAATACCCAACTTTTGTAGCAACATGGACGGGACTGGAAGAGATTTTTATATATTTTTAAGATAATTTTCTTTTGACAGTTATTAATATACTTACTATTCCTCAAAGTTTTTAGACACCACCTTCTATTACTATTCTATTACTACTTCTATTACCCTTCTATTACTTCATATTACTGTGACCTCATAAGCCCAATGCATTTTTTACTTAGCTTTTGTGATGATGTCTGATGACATATAAAGTGAAAGTTGCTTATAAGGTCACTGGACTTACATACTTTGCCCTCATTAGAATTAGGCAGCAAATTGTGGGTCATAAGAAAAGTATTGTGAACATTTAAAAAAAGAGTCAAATTTAATATCATTCCATTAATCCTCACCACAATAACATACCTATTCATTTTAATAGAAGTCAAAGAGAAGAGTCATTTCATTTATATTGAACAGGCATCCTTCATTCAACTGCAAAAGTTGATAAAGAAGAAGAAGGTTTAGCTCAAAAGAAAAACATATGTAGTTAAGGTTATTTTGTACCCCAAAATATCCCAAGAATAACTTTGTTCTTTGTCCATATGTACCACAGTTTACTTATTTATGGGCCTAAATTTCCCCGTGTCCAGAAATGTCTTAACCAAAAAAAAAGAGTTTAAAAATAAACAAAAAAAAGTTAAAAAAAAAAAACAAGCAAAGCTGTCGTGGGGATCATGGCTTTAGACAGAGTGATGAAGGAATCAAAATTACTATGCCTTATGCTGGGGAAATTTAGGAAGACTTACCTCCCTTCATTCTACACATGAAAAAAATGAGACCAAGGTAGATGAAGGTATTTTTTCACAGTTTCCTATACTTCAGGTCAGACACTAGCAAAAGGAAAGGAAAGGGAAGGGAAGGGTATGGGGGAGGGGAGGGGAGGGAGGGAAGGGAAGGATAAATAATACACTTAATATTTGTACTTTTATTGTATTTTCAAAATTTAAAAATAACTCTATTCTTTGAAAGGGAAGGGGAAAAAAGGGAAAGGAAGGGAAAAGAAAGAAAAAGGGAGGGAGGGAAGAAGAAAAGAAAGAAAAGTCTTTACACTAGACACTATACACCCTTTGGATGTAACAAAACACCAGAACAGCAATGAGTTCAGTGGACCAGAAAGGAGATGAAAGCCATCTGGCAGCACAACAGGGAAGAGTCTGCAAGTGGATTCCACAGATGTGCTCACAGATGCAGCCTTCCTGTGTTCTACTTCAGTAAGTCTAGGTGTGCATAACCATTCACTTATTCTTTCATATCATTCAACAAATATTATTAAACTCTTATTATGCTAAGTCCATAAATACTTTTGTGGAACTTATCTTCTAGTGAGACCATTCTCCCTCATACCCAGTACATCCAGTGATAAATTTATAGAAATGTGGGACTAAGGTGGATAGCAGTAGTTTAGAAGGTCCACTCACAAAGTATTAAATTAGATACTTTTAAAAGTTACATGTTCCACTGTACACCCACCACAAAGGCTAAAAATTAAAAAGACTGAAAATGTCAAGTGTGAGGGTAAGAACAAGAAACAACTGAAATGCTCATATATTGTTGGAGAGAATGCAAAGTAACAACCATTTTAGGAAAAGATCTGACAGTTTCTTTTACAATTAAACATACAACTTACATGTTGTATGTAAGCAATAAATCTCTAGATTCTACCCCTGAAACTAATGTTATGCTGAATGTTAACTAACTAGAATTCAAATAAAAACTTGAAAAAAATATACCTTACAAACAAAAATTCAAGCCTAAATATTTACTCAAGAAAAATTAAAATGTGTCCATTATAAACTTATATAAGTACATTGAAGAATGTTTATTCATAACAACCAAGAACTTAAGACAGCCTAGGTGTTCATACATAGGAGAATAAACAAACTGTGCTATATTCGTGCAATGGATTCTACTCAGCAATGAAAAAGCAAAAACTGTTTTTACATACAACATGAATAAATTTCAAAATCATTATTCTGAGTGAAATACATCTTGCAGAAAAGTGTACATATGGTATGATTTCATTTATGTGGAATTCTAAAACAGGCAAAACTCATCTCTGGTCGAAAACATTAGAAGAGTGGTGGCCTCCGGGAAAAGAATGACAGAACTTTCTAGATATAAGGAAATGTTCTCTATCTAGATAAGTGTTTGGGCTACACAGAAATATATATTTGTCAAAATTCATCAAATAATATACTCAATATTTGTGCTTTTATTGTATTTTCAAAATTTAAAAATAACTCTATACAAATATGAACCGTGGTTAATATATTTGTTCTGAAGCACTGTATTTAGAAGGAAGTGCTTACTGTCTGCAAATCACTTTGAAATGCATCCAAAAAATAAGATGGAAAAGAAAAGAAGATGGATTGCTGAATGGAAAATTGGAGGGGAGGGATATGTGACAAAGTAGGTAGAGTAAGATGTTTATAGTAGAATCTAGTGTTCACTATAAAAGGTGGGAGTTCACTATAGAATTCTTTCAACTCTTTTCTTTGAAAGAGCTTATAAAAAATGTTGGAGGGGGGTTTCATGTCATGTTTGTTTCCCAGAAGAATTTCTATTTTCACACTAAATGTTTTTTATGGTTTTATGTCAAATTCTGCCTTACTGCTCTAACTTGGAACTGTATGTACACAGCCTATTAGATACTTCATGTATTAAATCAGCCAGATAGAATCTCCTTGAAAAGATCTATCTTCCTGCCATGTTAATATTAGAGGTGGACACACTTGACTAATTAAGCTAATCCTAGAAAAATCAATAAGGTGCCATCTAATTAAATTACAAATCTTACCTCTGGTTGTGCATGTCTGAGTATACGAGACATGACTGAGAAAAGATCCAAAAATAAACCTCAAAGCATTAGGGCAGAAAACTTCCAATTAACATAGCAGAATGTTTTGTACACAAAAAAATAATAGTTCAAGGCTAACACTTCAGATTCAAAAAATCAATGTCTCTATTTCACATTTGATTCTTTTCTAACATCCATAAATAAGAAAGTGAAAGTAATTCATATTTATTCCTGCTAAGACTGTAGTCACTTTGAAGGGGACAGTAATCTCAACATTTGTAATGGAGTTGGCCATGTAGAGAGAGAATCTAGACCCTGTCCCACTCTTGGGTAGTATTGGGTTCAATATATTTCCTTAATTTAAAGAGACCCACAAGTCCTAGGCCTGTGACCAAACAAAATCAGTAATAGGAAATTATAAATTGAAATTTTAAAAATTAAAATGCAATCTATAAAATTAATTCCATACTTCTTCAAGGTGGTTCTCTTTGACATCCAGTTCACTGTAATGTTAGCAAGTCCAAAGAAATCTGCTAGAAAAAATTAGAGTGGTAATATTTTTATTCTCTTGGCACAGTGGTTTCAAATCTTCCCAAAGAGTTAATTATTTTTGTTACTACATCTGCCAGGTTTAAAAAAAAAAAAAAAAAGAAAGAAAGAAACTCATGTCCTTCAAAAGGTATTGAATTTCAAAATAAGTGATTTCTTTCTAGACCTGCTTTTGAATATTGACTTTAACTGCAGTTTGATTCTTTGCAAACCTCCAACTCCCTACTGTTTAAAAATCTGAAAACTATAAACTTTTTTACAAGAAAAAGACCACCCTCGTTCAAAGACTAATACACAATTACTTGAAGTGCAAATATTTACGTGGCACACGTAATAAAAGAAATAAAAGCCAGACTAGGATCAGAATTCTGTAAAAAATACTGCTTTTCTGTGTCTACCCTAGAAACTAGAACTGCTAGTTGGAATCCACAAAATCCAGTGCCTCCTCCATATATTATATGGAGATGTGTATATATAGCAAACTTTTCTTCAAAGATTTGGTGGGAATAGCTGATTCCGTCCATGTTATCAGAGCTATATGAAATATATCAAGTACTGTACTAATGCACAAAAATTATAATAAATGTACAATGAGGTTGTAATACTAACTTTCATTCCTACCTTACTACAGACTCTATGAAACCCTTAGCCAAATGTAGCTAAGTCAATCTTATAAGTTCTGTCCTAATCTTTAACATATTCTTTTCTGCTGCCTTGATTTCTAATTCTCTTCCTATCTGGGCTATATTGATCCCAGTTTCTCCACTTGCAATTGTTTAAGTACAGAATATTAATCAAGTATATTGTTATTATACCTGATTTTCTTCAATACTAAATTTCTAGATGAATTACATATTACACCTAAGAAAAATTTCCCTTTCAATATTGAGGTCAGTATGCCTCTATCTCTGTGATGGTTATAAATTCAATAATTTAATAAGTATGGGTAGAAAAGAGAGAGGAGGAATATATCTGCTCTATTTTCTATCAGTAAAAACAAGTGTATCTAAATTATAAAGGCTCTCCAATCTTTATAAATATCCTCGAGCTCATAAATCACTAGTGTGGTAGTTTAAAGATGCCCTCAAATTCTTTGCTGCTCCTCTCATTGTAAGGATTCTGTAAAAAGTACTACTGTCCTTTCCCTCAACTCTGTAACAAAAGATTAAGACATTATGGAACTTCTAAATTATAAGAAAACTTATAGCTACTGAGCTGCTAGAGCCACCATGTAAGAAGCCCAGCTACCCTGAGACTGCCATGTTATGAGGAAGTTCAAGCTAGTTGTACTGAGAGGCTGCTTGAAAAGAGGATAGCCAGACAGACCCATCCATCCTAAGCTCAGAAATGGCTCATAAATGTGAGAGAAGAAAACACCTAGGGCATTCCAAACAGACATAATGTGTAGAACAGAGGAACCCAGTCAACAGTTAGAATCAAGGCCCCAGGCATTTGGCCTCAATAAGTCTGCCCAACTATCTCCAGTCATTAAAGTCACCCCAGCTGAGGGTCTACTCATCATGGAGCATTAATGAACCATCTCTATTGGGTTTTCCACAAATATCCAACCCACAAATTTATAAGTCCTAATAAAATAGTTGTTTCATAACAGTAAATTTTGGTGTGATTTTTTTGCAGCAAGGGATAAGCAGAACAACTAGTTAACACCCTCCATTGGGACTAATTATTTAGCCATTTCATAATATTTATCAAGAAGTTGTTAATAACATGGTATTTGCTAATGTTTCCTATAGAAAGAAAACCATGATTAGGAGGAAATGTGTTATAACTTAGTTGTGATCTATACTCCCAAGCATAGTGGTCTTTTAATGTAATAATAAAAAGCAAAATATATATGTTTTCTTTTCACAGGTATCTGAGGTGTTATTACTGGGCTGTTCGAACTTTAATTACCATTGGGGGCCTTCCAGAACCACAAACATCATTTGAAATAGCTTTTCAACTGTTGAATTTTTTTTCTGGAGTTTTTGTGTTCTCCAGCTTAATTGGTCAGGTAAATAGAGATGTGAATCCCTAGATACATAATGGTACAATTTTTGAAAATCTAATAAGTCTTTATAATTTTACAAAAGAAAAATCAAAATCCATCTAGTGCTTTCTTTATTTTTACTAATGTTTATCTATTTTAATGAATTGGAGGAAGATGTGAATGAGCCAACACTGCCTTTCAATTTTTAAACTGTTTTATCTCTCAGAAGACCTATCCACAGTGAATGTCATGTTAGACTCAGAGAAAATCAAGTTTCTAGATTGACTTCTTGGAATTTCCTGAAAAACTTTAAAATCTCCCTTCTTTAATTAAACTTCAAGTATTGTCATACAGTCCCTAGATTAAAATCAACTTGAGAGGTTACTTAAACCGGAGGCTACTAAATGCCATCTAAATATATTTAATTAATAAGCCATTGGCTCACAAATGCTTACTATTACATCTCTTTGTCCTTATTCTCAAGGAATCACAGTCTGGTAAGAAAGTAAAACAATTGCAAAGAACTATTGCAAGATAGTTGACATTTGCAAGGCATAGAGTCCAATATCTTTGTGGACTCCCAGATTTACAAGAAATAAAAACCTGAGAGCATAGCATTCTTAGAAGGTATACTTCCTTAGGAGGTACTTCATATACAATATGTTTGAGAACAAAAAAGTCATGTTGAGATTCATATCCGGGTAAAGAGTTAGGCAAAATCACAAAATGACTATCACCACTAGATACATCATTAGTTCTTACCACACTCACTGTGGTATGAAAAAGTCCCGTGCTTTAACAAAATTTAGCAATAAAAACTATTTTTATAACATTTGAGGCTGACCACAATAGTTAAAACTCAACTCCTACACCCAAGAATATCAGGGTCTGCTATCCATGGTGAGTACAAAAAGAAAGTTTGAAATCTCTGTATTAGTTCAGAATAGGGAAGTTTCCCAGAAGAATGTATTTGCAACATCTTAAAAAAAAAAAAAAAACAGATAGGATCCAGTAGTTATAGACAGGTAGTCCAAGCAATCAGAAACAGTTTGAAAGATGGCAATGATAAAATACAAGCATGTTTGAGGAAATAGAGTACAGAATGACCAGAGAGAATGATGCTTATAAGTAGGTTAGAGATGTATCTAAGGACAAAATATTTTAAGGGCTCCAAATATTAAAGATACTGAACTTTATCTTAGCAGAAATGGGAAGTTAGCCAATGAGACATTTTGAACAAAGGAGTGATTCAGGAAGATTAATCAAAATATAATATGAACTGAAAGATATGATACTGTTTTTAAAAATAGGTTTAATTCCAGACTGTTGGGTGGGTTTTTTTGGGCAACCATCTTGGGGGAAGCTCATTATGGGAGTCAGATAAATGATGTGAAATAAAGAAATTACATTTTTATTGCAAAAAAAGAAAGTGGGTTTTATTATGGGGTGCATGGGTAGCTCAGATGGTTGAGCGTCCAACTTTTGATTTTGGTTGGGATCATGATCTCAAGGTCCTGATCTCAGGGTCATGGGATCAAGCTCCACACTGGGGCTGGAGATTCTCTCTCTCTTTTTCTCCCTCAGACCATCCCCACCTCTCTCTCTCTCTCTCTCTCTTTCTTTCTCTCTTTCTCTCTCAGGCACAAATAAATAAATCTTTAAAAAATAAAGTATGTTTTATTATTATTTATGTATGTTGAGGCCAACAAATCAGGAGACAACTGACCTTGAAAAGATAGTTTGTTATACAAACAGACCCAAAAAAGAAAGGTCACAATATGCCAAAGGGCCACGTGGGGAAGCACCAGGGAAGGAACAGGTGAAGCAGGGTAAGCAGATTTAGGATTGGCTAGTTTGGAGAATTTTCACAGGTTCTAGGGAGTAGAGGCTCTGTCTGGTTGGCTGGTACTTGGCTGTGGGGTAATTAGGTGGATCAAGTGAATAGTAGCCTGGAATATGAGAGTCCAATAAAGAAGACTCTTGGGAGTATAGCCTCCCATTGGTTACTTTGTCTATGAAAGGTGCACTCCCAGTGAAGTTGTTTGCTGTCTCTAGGAATTAGCTAACTGGGAGAGTTAGTACTAGATATCAAAGCATCAAAATACAGAAAATTTTAAAATATGGTTAAAAAGATAAATAGGGATATGGGCAACTCAAGGCTGAACATGGTAACAGAGTGGAGAGAGAGATTGTAAAGGAAACTGTAGAAAATATTTAGGTTTGGGAAAAACACATAAGCAGCAAAAAACTGTAAGTATAAAATATCATCATCTTAATGGCTTAATCATTACATTGACAATGATTGGAAATGGAAAGCTGGCTTAGAGAGAAATGCAATTAATTTGAACATAAATAACAGAAATCTTAATATTCCATAGTTTCTCATAAAATCTGTGTGAGGTAGTCATATCCCCTGCTGTCTTACTTTTATACATGAAGCAACTCCAGTTTAAAGAGATTAAAGGGCATCCCTAATTACTACATGTAATTCACAGTTGTAATGATAAAGCCATATAATATTGTTTGTAATAGTAAAATTTTAACATGTATTTAGCACTTACTATGTCCAAGGCAATGTCTATAAAATTAAAAAATTGTATCTTGCTCCTATTAAATTTTCTTGCTACTTTGAATATGGTCTTTGGACTAAGGGCAGAAGAGCCACTTGGAAAATTTAGATTTCAGACCTCACCCCAGAACTAGGAAGTCAGAATCTGCAATTTAACAAGATCTTCAGGTGGTTTATATACATATGAAGCTTGAAAAATGTTGCTTTACACACCACACCACATCTTCCTCTACATTGAATTTGAGGTTCTGACAGGAACAGAAAGAAATATCAAGCCACTGAAAATGTAGTACTAGAGTCTCCCCCCACTACCACAAAAAAGAGTGAGAAAGGAGATACAGATTTGTGTCTTAAGCTCTCATAGTAAATACAAGATGCTGAGGAAAACAGTTAAAAACCAAAAGGGACTGGGACACAATCTCCATATATTCAGAATTCCCACATATAACCACACCAAGTACTACACCCTGAACCTAATGATGACATTTTAACTACAGTATTCTATTCTCTGATACAACTCATAGAGACTAACATTTTCTCCTCCTAATCTGGAACACATCATGGAACGCATGTCTTCTGACCAATGCTACCAAAACCCAACGCTGCTGAAGGATAGTGCATAAACCATTCAGATTACAGTCACTATAATTCCTGTGTCCTCAACGTTGATCAATAATGCTCTTAATTATCCTTGGCTTCCAATTTAAAACTCTATATAATCTCCAAACCCAGCCACTAATACTCTAATTCTCATGGCCTTTTGTGACTTGGTAATGTGTTCCATCTGTCAAGAATGGCTTGTAAAAAGGAGGTCTAGTAACTGAGGTTGTGAAGGGTATTTAGAATAGCGCCAAGAATTAAGTCAGGAACTGAAATAGATGTATCCAGTTGGACTCTCTGCATAGCTCCTCAGCAGATACTTTTGATAAGAAGAAAAATCCATTTGACTCTAAAAATATAAACTGATGAAGGCACCAAAATAAAAGAGCCATTTGAAGTAGACCTCAAAAGAATGAGTAGTTTTTCGACAAGCAGAAAAGGCTCAGCTCCTAGAATGAACAAGCAAAGTCTCAAGAATGTAAAAGTGAGACCCTGGTTTTCCTCCGTATTATAAACCCATAGTCAAAGCAAATTTACAACCACTTGCTTCCCTCTATGTGAGAGGAAGAGTCAAGCTATATATCTTTTTTGTGCTGAGACCTTAAAGATCAGCTTTTAACCTAGAGTGGGTTTTTATGGCTGAGTTATAAACATCCAAGAACTAAAACCTGACAGTTCCTTAAGTATTGTCACAGCAGTAGATGATGCTTCAGTAATTTCAGCACATTTCAACTTCTGCTGAATACTGTGCCTTAAGCATGATGAGATTTGATTTTATCTGTCTAAACAACACAAAGGGAAGTACAGAGGTTGCAATTTCATGATGAATTGAGTCCATAAAGCCAGGCACACTGGATAATCTATGAAGGATGCTTTCAAAGTGAGACTCACAAAAATGTACTAGACATTGTAACAAGAAATTGCTCAACTTTCTTTGTGTATACCTTGAATAAGCACAAACTGTATAATTTTTAAAATACCAACTAGCATCTTTGAAGTAATATACAGGTTTGCAAAGAAGATTGGGTGCAGTCACATGCATTATGTGACTGAATCTTCATGAAAACTTCACATGGTAAGTAAGACAGGTCCTATTGTTGTCCTTATGGGGTCAGAGGGAGGATATGATTTGCCCATTGTTTTATATAAATTAAGATTCAATATTAGCGTGTTAAAAATCAAGTAGTGCATTGGAGTGGAATGTATCTCATAAAAACTCATAATTCAACTGGGCTTTTAGTAACTCTTGCAGTTCCTCTGCCAGGTGTGAAATGACCGTATTTGTGGTTTTAGATGCAAGATGTAATTGGGGCAGCTACAGCCAATCAGAACTACTTCCGAATCAGCATGGATCAGACTATTTCCTACATGAACACTTACTCCATTCCTAAGACTGTGCAGAATCGAGTTCGGACTTGGTACGAATATACATGGGACTCTCAAAGAATGCTAGGTAAGCAAGGCCAATTAAATCCCCGTATAGCATGTCCCTGTAATGCAAGTTCTCTAAGTTAGAAGCAGGAAGTAATTGGATTTGAGCAAAAGACTGGAAAACAACTAAATGATCTTTAGAGTATTAGTTTAATACCATGAGATTTTCTTTCACATATCCAAACATAACTTACCAGTTATGCCAATGCTGAAAAAGCTATTCCTGAGGATGTGTCAAGTGAGGAAGAACAGCAAAAGAAGCACTAACAGGTTCCTTCCTTCTCTCTAACTGTAGATACTGCTCCAACTCCTTGATTTAGGAGGAAACTAAATACAAACAGTCCTTGGAAACAAGGAGTTATGTTTTTATAGAAAGGATATTCATATTTAGAATCAATATTGGAATCAAAATAAGGATATATCAATTCTTTTTTTTTCTAAATGGTTGTAAGGAAACATCAAAAATAATCAATTCTCAGAAATTTGTACCATACTAGAGACTAAGAGTGGACAGATTTGTTTATGGAACATTTTATCAGCCTGAAGGTCCATCATTAAATTCACATACAGAAAAATCATTAATGTATTTGCATTCTTCATTGAGTTAATAAGAAAGTAAATAACAATAATTTGAATTTACTCAGCAAATTTCTTTTTTTTATTGAATTTTTTAAAGATTTTATTTATTTGACAAAGAGAGACACAGTGAGAGAGGGAACACAAGCAAGGGGAAGTGGGAGAGAGAGAAACAGGTTTCCCACTGAGCAAGGAGCCTGACGTGGGACTCAATACCAGGACCCTGGGATCACGACCCAAGCTGAAGGCAGACACCTAACGACTAAGCTACCCAGGCACCCCAGCACAGTTCCTTTTAGATTTCATTCCCAGCTGAGCCATCTACCAGTTATGCATAATTTAACAAGTCACTTACAGTCTCTCTGAATCTCGGTTCTTTTTTGTTTGTTTGTTTATTTTTTCTGCAAAGCAGGAATGAGAACACTTACCCTTACGGTTGTCACAAGGGTCAAAGAAGATAGTGACTGAGCTCAGTGAGCTTTCAAATGGCCCATGGTACTCATTATAACTTGCCATCCTCAGGATGTTAGAGCTGGAATTTACAGAATCAAGACAAAAACAAGATCCTTTTTCCATTAGGTTGCTCACGAGCCATGTCCAATAATCACTAAACTTTACATCTTAAGTTTCAGTAACCACAATGTCCTAAAACTATTCAGAGCTATTATGTCATCAATACTTAAAATACTTCTTTTCTCCATGAAAGTGATAGTGTGATTGTGATACATATGTATGTCCAATAGAAGTAATAAAAGTATAGAATTTGATGCAGCTATTTATAAAAAGAGTTGGCACTTTATTTCCTTAATTTTTAAAATTTCTCTGATACTTACGTGATTTTTTATTAATTGTTCTGCTTGTGGGTTTCTGTGTTTGTAAAGATGAGTCTGATCTGCTCTGCACCCTGCCTCTCACCATGCAGTTAGCCCTCACCGTGGATGTGAACCTCAGCATCATCAGCAAAGTCGAGTTGTTCAAGGCGAGTGCTTTTACGATGAATACGAAAACACCGTATCAATTTTTCCATAAAGTCAAAGCTCTTGCTGTATATGGCATTTATTATTTTTATTGCCTTATGTTTTAACAAAATCAACAGTCTATAATTTATGTGGAGTTAGATTCAAATAATCTGTGTGTCTGTCTTCAACAGATGACTTATTCTTTAGAAACCACTCTCTCCTAATTGGTGTCAGAAAAGAGTTCTTCAGGCTGTTCTTGAATTAATTTAAATACAATTAAACTCTGTCTTTGCTACTATGCATGCCATTTCCCATTTATGAATGTACCTTGACAATGCGTGACAAACCCCAAATTAGCTCTGGATTGGCCTGACGTTCAGAGAATTGTGCCTAACCATGTCTTCTATTACTAATGTTTTGGATTTAGAGTTTTTAGATGGCCAAATTCAAATTGAGAGGCTTTTTAAAATATTTTATTTATTTATTTATTTGACAGAGAGAGAGATCATAAGTAGGCAAAGAGGCAGGCAGAGAGAGAGGGAAAGAGGGGGAAGCAGGCTCCCCACTGAGCAGAGAGCCCGATGCAGAGCTCTGTTCCAGAACCCTGAGATCATGACCGGAGCTGAAGGCAGAGGCTTAACCCAATGAGCCACCCAGGTGCCCCTAGAGACTTTTTTTTTTTTTGGTAGAAAAAAGTGCATGACAGAAATTTTTACTTTTGGATGTTTTTGATTTTACCATCCTCACCTCTTCTTATTGCATTGTACTGCATATAAGCGTTTCTCATTAACATTTAATTCTGCCGGTAATGTTCACTGATTCATCTATTCAATTATCTGTTCATTCTGTTCATTCAATGGCATTTATTAAGTTCCTACTATGTTTCAGGCATCATTTTAGCCACTGGGAATACAACAGTTGAAAACAAATACTTGCACGCATAGAGCTTAAATCCCAAAAGAGGGGAATTAAAAAATAAATATGAAACATGTTTGGAGGTGATAATTCTATGAACAAAATTGAACAGGCTAAGGAAGATGAGAATGTACCAGTCAAAAAAGGCTGCTCTCATGAAATGCAACTGAGTAAGCAAAAGACTGCAAGAGGCAAGGAAGCGAGGCGTGCAGATACTGGGGAAGGGAAGGAAGAGATGGACAGAAGGACAATATTATAGGAAGACAGACAAAATGAGGCCCTGAGTCAGGAGCATCCTAAAGAAGCCAGAATAGCTGAAGCAAAGGTAGAGTGATAGGAAGCAAAATAGTCAGAAGACAGTAAAAGAAAGGGAGTCTGGGGCATCAAAGTGGCTCAGTGAGTTGAGCTTCCAATTCTTGATTTCAGCTCAGGTCTTAATCACAGGGTGTTGGGATCAAGACCTATGTCAGGCTCTATGCTTAACATGAAGTCTGCTTGCTCCTCTCCTTCCCCGCCTGTCCCTACTCCTGCTCACACACATGCTTGTGTGTGCTCGCTCTCTCTCTCTCTCATATAAATTGGAAGGAAGGAAGGAAGGAAAAGAAAGATAGGAAGGAAGGAAGGAAGGAAGGAAGGAAGGAAGGAAGGAAGGAAGAAGGAAAGAGAGAGAAAGGGAAGCTGGGACACCTGGGTGGCTCAGTCAGTTAAGTGTCTAACTCTTGATATCAGCTCAAGTCTTGATCTCAGGGTTGTGAGTTCAAGCACCCTATTGAGCTCCATGTTGGGCATGGAGCCTACTTAAAGGAAGGAAAGAAAGGAGGAAAGAATCAAAGAAGGAAGGAAGAAAGGGAGGGAGGGAGAGAGCCAGGCAGTGGGGGGCAAGTTAAAGGAGGACCTTGGAGGCTCTAGGATAAACCCAGATTGTACTGTGACATGCAAATGCCAGTGAAGAATTAAGCAGATGACTATTTAAGATCAGTTTGAAGGGATCATCCCACCTATAATGTGGAGAATAGACTGTGGAAACGAAAGTGAACAGTGAGGAGATCAAATAGTGGTTACTGCAACTATGCATAGAAGAGATGATCATGACCAGACCCAGAGTAGTAAGAGCAGAGTTGTTAAGAAGGGGCCAAATATTGAATATATTTTTTTATATATAACATATAGTGTTTTATTAGTTTCAGGCATACAATATAGTGATTCAACACACCCATACATCACTTGTCACTCACCATGGCACGTGTATGCCTTAATTCCCACCCTTATTATACTTTTGATTACAGCCATCCTAGTGGGTGAAAAGTGGTATCTCATTATGGTTTTGATTTGCCTTTTTTTTTAATTAAATTTTTATTTACTTTTTAATTTCTTTTCAGTGTTCCAGAATTCCTTGTTTATGCACCACACCCAGTGCTCCATGCAATACGTGTCCTCCACAATACCCACCACCAGGCTCACCCAACCTCCCACCGCCCTCCCCTCCAAAACCCTCAGTTAATTTCTCAGAGTCCACAGTCTCTCATGGTTTAAATATATCCAATACTGGATATATTTAAAGAAAGGGGCCAAAGTTTTTGCTGTTGCAGAGAGAGAGAAAAAGAGAGAGAAAGGAATCAAAGCTGACTCCATGGATTTAAGCCTAAGGAACAAGAAGAACAAAGATACCATTTGCAAAATAAGAAGTCTTTAAGTTTAGGGTGAGGGGGAGAGAAACAGACTATTTGGGGATATGTTCATTTGAAGTGGGAGTTAGACCTCCAGATGAAATGTCATGTAGGCAGTTTGATGAATAAATCTAAGTTCAGAGGAGATGTCCAAGCTGGAGTAATAAATTTGGGCATATTAACACATTGATATATTTTAAGCCATGAGACTAGATGTGATCCTCTAAGATGAAAGTGAAGACAGCAAAAAAGATGTAATCCAGACAGAAATCTATGTCTTGAAAATACATAATCAACACCATTGGGGACAGTATGAAGAAGCAGAAGCTGTATGGTAAAATGGTTGGGCAGAGTCACTTTCAGTGTTAGGTTCACCCCTGGCTCCATAGGATACCAGTGTTAGGTCAGTATTCTATGACTCTTTTCTTGATATATCCAGATTTTCTTTTTAAGATTTTATTTCTTTATTCGACAGAGAGATAGAGAGCACAAGTATGCAGAGCAGCAGGCAGAGGGAGAGAGAGAAGCAGGCTCTCTGCTGAACAGGGAGCCCAATGCAGGGCTCCATCCCAGGACCCTGGGATCAACACCTGAGCTGAAGGCAACCACTCAACCGACTGAGCCACCCAGGCACCCCTAACCAGATTTTTATGAAGATATGAACCATGTGATTTTCAAATAGACAGATGACACAAAGTAAAAAGGAATAGTTTAAAATGTGTTAGATTACAAAACTTAAAAATAATTGAATATTTTAAACAATAAGCAAAGTCAAGATTAATTTCAACAACATAAAAGTTCCAAATTTATGCCTAAAATTGAAATATTACAAATATAAAAAGAGCCACAGTCAGTTTTATAACAAATTTTTTACACTTGGATATTTTTGCTCACCTCAAACTCTGTATGAATCAACAGAGTTATGTTTACAGTGTCCCAAATTTTTAACATAAATTTGATTTTCTTGCTTATTTCAGCAACATATCACATTGCAAATAACCAGTTGTAAGAATTTTTGCAAGGTAGATAAACCAAGGGAATAAGAGGTAGGAGCTGAATAGTGGACCAAGGAAATAGTAAAAGAATGATTTTTTTTAAGATTTTATTTTTTTTAAGATTTTATTTATTTATTTTTGAGAGATTGTGAGTGAGAAGGAGCAGGAATGGGGAAGGGGCTGAGCAGAGGGAAAATCAGGCTCCGCAGTGAGCAAAGAGCCCAATGCAAGACTCCAGGGCTCAGGCTCCCTGCCAGGACACGGGGATCATGATTGACCCAAAGGCAGATGTTTAACTTAACTGACTGAACCAGCCAGGCACCCTTGTAAAAGGAGGATCTTATAAATAACATTGTTTTATGATAATACAAACCAAATCAATGATTGCTTCTAGTGAGGTGTGAAAGCCACAAAGCTAAATTATTTTCACAGTATTTTAAAAATGTTATAACACTTTCTATATTTTGATGACTAACTTAACTAAGAATAGGTAACAACAATTGGCTCTCTTAAAAAAAAAAAAAACGTTAAGTTATATACCAATGACTTCTTTTTTTTTTAATTTTTTATTTTTTATAAACATATATTTTTATCCCCAGGGGTACAGGTCTGTGAATCACCAGGTTTACACACTTCACAGCACTCACCAAAGCACATACCCTCCCCAATGTCCATAATCCCACCCCCTTCTCCCAACCTCCCTCCCCCCAGCAATCCTCAGTTTGTTTTGTGAGATTAAGAGTCACTTATGGTTTGTCTCCCTCCCAATCCCATCTTGTTTCTTTGATTCTTCTCCTACCCACTTAAGCCCCCATGTTGCATCACCACTTCCTCATATCAGGGAGATCATATGATAGTTGTCTTTCTCTGCTTGACTTATTTCACTAAGCATGATATGCTCTAGTTCCATCCATATTGTCGCAAATGGCAAGATTTCATTTCTTTTGATGGCTGCATAGTATTCCATTGTGTATATATACCACATTTTCTTGATCCATTCATCTGTTGATGGACATCTAGGTCCTGTCCATAGTTTGGCTATTGTGGACATTGCTGCTATAAACATTCGGGTGCATGTGCCCCTTTGGATCACCACGTTTGTATCTTTAGGGTAAATACCCAATAGTGCAATTGCTGGGTCATAGGGCAGTTCTATTTTCAACATTTTGAGGAACCTCCATGCTGTTTTCCAGAGTGGCTGCACCAGCTTGCATTCCCACCAACAGTGTAGGAGGGTTCCCCTTTCTCCGCATCCTCGCCAGCATCTGTCATTTCCTGACTTGTTTATTTTAGCCATTCTAACTGGTGTGAGGTGATATCTCATTGTGGTTTTGATTGTATTTCCCTGATGCCGAGTGATATGGAGCACTTTTTCATGTGTCTGTTGGCCATCTGGATGTCTTCTTTGCAGAAATGTCTGTTCATGTCCTCTGCCCATTTCTTGATTGGATTATTTGTTCTTTGGGTGTTGAGTTTGCTAAGTTCGTTATAGATTCTGGACACTAGTCCTTTATCTGATATGTCGTTTGCAAATATCTTCTCTCATTTTTTCAGTTGTCTTTTGATTTTGTTAACTGTTTCCTTTGCTGTGCAAAAGCTTTTGATCTTGATGAAATCCCAATAGTTCATTTTTTCCCTTGCTTCCCTTGCCTTTGGCGTTGTTCCTAGGAAGATGTTGCTGCGGCTGAGGTCAAAGAGGTTGCTGCCTGTGTTCTCCTCAAGGATTTTGATGGATTCCTTTCTCACATTGAGGTCCTTCATCCATTTTGAGTCTATTTTTGTGTGTGGTGTAAGAAAATGGTCCAATTTCATTTTTCTACATGTGGCTGTCCAATTTTCCCAGCACCATTTATTGAAGAGGCTGTCTTTTTTCCATTGGACATTCTTTCCTGCTTTGTCGAAGATTAGTTGACCATAGAGTTGAGGGTCTATTTCTGGGCTCTCTATTCTGTTCCATTGATCTATGTGTCTGTTTTTGTGCCAGTACCATGCTGTCTTGATGATGACAGCTTTGTAATAGAGCTTGAAGTCCGGAATTGTGATGCCACCAACGTTGGCTTTCTTTTTCAATATCCCTTTGGCTATTCGAGGTCTTTTCTGGTTCCATATAAATTTTAGCATTATTTGTTCCATTTCTTTGAAAAAGATGGATGGTACTTTGATAGGAATTGCATTAAATGTGTAGATTGCTTTAGGTAGCATAGACATTTTCACAATATTTATTCTTCCAATCCAGGAGCATGGAACATTTTTCCATTTCTTTGTGTCTTCCTCAATTTCTTTCATGAGTACTTTATAGTTTTCTGAGTATAGATTCTGTGTCTCTTTGGTTAGGTTTATTCCTAGGTATCTTATGGTTTTGGATGCAATTGTAAATGGGATTGACTCCTTAATATCTCTTTCTTCTGTCTTGCTGTTGGTGTAGAGAAATGCAACTGATTTCTGTGCATTGATTTTATATCCTGACACTTTACTGAATTCCTGTATAAGTTCTAGCAGTTTTGGAGTGGAGTCTTTTGGGTTTTCCACATATAGTATCATATCATCTGTGAAGTGATAATTTGACTTCTTCTTTGCCGATTTGGATGCCTTTAATTTCCTTTTGTTGTCTGATTGCTGAGGCTAGGACCTCTAGTACTATGTTGAATAGCAGTGGTGATAATGGACATCCCTGCCGTGTTCCTGACCTTAGCAGAAAAGCTTTCAGTTTTTCTCCATTGAGAATGATATTTGCAGTGGGTTTTTCATAGATGGATTTGATGATATTGAGGTATGTGCCCTCTATCCCTACACTTTGAGGAGTTTTGATCAGGAAGGGATGCTGTACTTTTGTCAAATGCTTTTTCAGCATCTATTGAGAGTATCATATGATTCTTGTTCTTTCTTTTATTGATGTGTTGTATCACATTGACTGATTTGCGGATGTTGAACCAACCTTGCAGCCCTGGAATAAATCCCACTTGGTCGTGGTGAATAATCCTTTTAATGTACTGTTGAATCTTATTGGCTAGTATTTTGTTGAGTATTTTCGCATCTGTGTTCATCAAGGATATTGGTCTATAGCTCTCTTTTTTGATGGAATCCTTGTCTGGTTTTGGGATCAAGGTGATGCTGGCCTCATAAAATGAGTTTGGAAGTTTTCCTTCCATTTCTATTTTTTGGAACAGTTTCAGGAGAATAGGAATTAGTTCTTCTTTAAATGTTTGGTAGAATTCCCCCGGGAAGCCGTCTGGCCCTGGGCTTTTGTTTGTTTGGAGATTTCAATCTGTTTCAATCTCCTTACTGGTTATGGGTCTGTTCAGGCTTTCTACTTCTTCCTGGTTCAGTTGTGGTAGTTTATATGTTTCTAGGAATGCATCCATTTCTTCCAGATTGTCAAATTTATTGCCGTAGAGTTGCTCATAGTATGTTCTTATAATAGTTTGTATTTCTTTGGTGTTAGTTGTGATCTCTCCTCTTTCATTCATGATTTTATTTATTTGGGTCCTTTCTCTTTTCTTTTTGATAAGTCTGGCCAGGGGTTTATCAATTTTATTAATTCTTTCAAAGAACCAGCTCCTAGTTTCGTTGATTTGCTCTATTGTCTTTTTGGTTTCTATTTCATTGATTTCTGCTCTGATCTTTATGATTTCTCTTCTCCTGCTTGGCTTAGGGTTTCTTTCTTGTTCTTTCTCCAGCTCCTTTAGGTGTAGGGTTAGGTTGTGTACCTGAGACCTTTCTTGTTTCTTGAGAAAGGCTTGTACCACTATATATTTTCCTCTCAGGACTGCCTTTGTTGTGTCCCACAGATTTTGAACCGTTGTATTTTCATTATCATTTGTTTCCATGATTTTTTTCAATTCTTCTTTAATTTCCCGGTTGACCCATTCATTCTTTAGAAGGATGCTGTTTAGTCTCCATGTATTTGGGTTCTTTTCAAACTTCCTTTTGTGGTTGAGTTCTAGCTTTAGAGCATTGTGGTCTGAAAATATGCAGGGAATGATCCCAATCTTTTGATACCGATTGAGTCCTGATTTAGGACCGAGGATGTGATCTATTCTGGAGAATGTTCCATGTGCACTAGAGAAGAATGTGTATTCTGTTGCTTTGGGATGAAATGTTCTGAATATATCTGTGATGTCCATCTGGTCCAGTGTGTCATTTAAGGCCTTTATTTCCTTGCTGATCTTTTGCTTGGATGATCTGTCCATTTCAGTGAGGGGAGTGTTAAAGTCCCCTACTATTATTGTATTATTGTTGATATGCTTCTTTGATTTTGTTATTAATTGGTTTATATAGTTGGCTGCTCCCACATTGGGGGCATAGATATTTAAAATTGTTAAATCTTCTTGTTGGACAGACCCTTTGAGTATGATATAGTGTCCTTCCTCATCTCTTATTATAGTCTTTGGATTAAAATCTAGTTGATCTGATATAAGGATTGCCACCCCAGCTTTCTTCTGATGTCCATTAGCATGGTAAATTCTTTTCCACCCCCTCACTTTAAATCTGGAGGTGTCTTCGGGCTTAAAATGAGTTTCTTGGAGGCAACATATAGATGGGTTTTGTTTTTGTATCCATTCTGATACCCTGTGTCTTTTGACAGGGGCATTTAGTCCATTAACATTCAGGGTAACTATTGAGAGATATGAATTTAGTGCCATTGTATTGCCTGTAAGGTGGCTGTTACTGTATATGGTCTCTGTTCCTTTCTGATCTACCACTTGTAGGCTCTCTCTTTGCTTAGAGGACCCCTTTCAATATTTCCTGTAGAGCTGGTTTGGTGTTTGCAAATTCTTTCAGTTTTTGTTTGTCCTGGAAGCTTTTAATCTCTCCTTCTATTTTCAATGATAGCCTAGCTGGATATAGTATTCTTGGCTGCATGTTTTTCTCGTTTAGTGCTCTGAAAATATCATGCCAGCTCTTTCTGGCCTGCCAGGTCTCTGTGGATAAGTCAGCTGCCAATCTAATATTTTTACCATTGTATGTTACAGACTTCTTTTCCCAGGCTGCTTTCAGGATTTTCTCTTTGTCACTGAGACTTGTAAATTTTACTATTAGGTGACGGGGTGTGGGCCTATTCTTATTGATTTTGAGGGGCGTTCTCTGAACCTCCTGAATTTTGATGCTCGTTCCCTTTGCCATATTGGGGAAATTCTCCCCAATAATTCTCTCCAGTATGCCATCTGCTCCCCTCTCTCTTTCTTCTTCTTCTGGAATCCCAATTATTCTAATGTTGTTTCGTCTTATGGTGTCACTTATCTCTCGAATTCTCCCCTCGGGGTCCAGTAGCTGTTTGTCCCTCTTTTGCTCAGCTTCTTTATTCTCTGTCATTTGGTCTTCTATATCACTAATTCTTTCTTCTGCCTCATTTATCCTAGCAGTGAGAGCCTCCATTTTTGATTGCACCTCATTAATAGCTTTTTTGATTTCAACTTGGATAGATTTTAGTTCTTTTATTTCTCCAGAAAGGGCTTTTATATCTCTCGAGAGGGTTTCTCTAATATCTTCCATGCCTTTTTCGAGCCCGGCTAGAACCTTGAGAATTGTCATTCTGAATTCTAGATCTGACATATTACCAATGTCTGTATTGATTAGGTCCCTAGCCTTCGGTACTGCCTCTTGTTCTTTTTTTTGTGTTGAATTTTTCCGTCTTGTCATTTTGTCCAGATAAGAGTATATGAAGGAGCAAGTAAAATACTAAAAGGGTGGCAACAACCCCAGGAAAATATGCTTTAACCAAATTAGAAGAGATCCCAAATAGTGAGGCCGGGGGGGGGGGGTAGAAAGGGGATAAAAAGAGGTTCAAAAAGGAAGAAAGAAAAAAGAAAAAAAAAGAAAAGAAAAGAATTAAAAAAAAGAAAACACATAAGAAAAATATAAAAAAGAAAAAATATATATATTGGATAAACTAGTTAAAAAATGTTAAAAAAGAAAAAGGTAAAAGTTTAAAAAAAAATTTACCAGAAGGTGAGGAAAAAAAAAAACAAAAACAAAAAATGAAAAAGAAAAAAATCAAATTAACTGCAAGACTAAAAAAAAAAATCACAGGGAAAAAGCCATGAGTTCCATGCTTTGCTTTCTCCTCCTCTGGAATTCTGCTGCTCTCCTTGGTATTGAAACCGCACTCCTTGGTAGTGAACTTGGTCTCAGCTGGATTTCTTGTTGATCTTCTGGGGAAGGGGCCCGTTGTAGTGATTCTCAAGTGTCCTTGCCCCAGGCGGAATTGCACCGCCCTTAACAGGGGCCGGGGTGAGTAATCTGCTCGGGTTTGCTTTCAGGAGCTTTTGTTCCCTGAGCGCTTTCCGTAGAGTTCCAGAGGACGGGAATACAAATAGCGGCCTCCTGGTCTCTGGCCCGGAGGAGCCGAGAGCCCAGGGCCCCACTCCTCAGTGCGCCCTCAGAGAACAGCACCCAGTTACTCCCGTCTGCCTGACCTCCGGCCGCGCTCCAAGCTCACCGAGCCTGCGACCGGTTCAAGGTAACACCGAGCTGTGAGCTTACTGTCGGCTCTGTCTCTGTAGCCGGCTTTCCCGTTCCAATACCCGCAAACTCTGGGACACTCAGACACCCCCGATCCTTCTGTGACCCTGCGGGACCTGAGGCCACGCTGACCCCACGTGGGCTTCGCCCCGGTTTAGCCTCTGGAGCGATGTCCCTCAGCGGAACAGACTTTTAAAAGTCCTGATTTTGTGCGCGGTTGCTCCGCCGCTTGCCGGGAGCTGGCCCCTCCCCCCGGGGTCTATCTTCCCGTCACTTTGGATTCACTTCTACGCCCGTCCTACCTTTCAGAAAGTGGTTGTTTTTCTGTTTCCAGAATTGCTGTTCTTCTTCTCTTCGATCTGCCGATGGATTTTTAGGTGTTTGCCATCTTTAGATAAGCTATCTAGCTGATCTCCGGCTAGCTGAAGTAGTCTCAGCCTGCTACTTCTCCGCCATCTTGACTCTGCCTATACCAATGACTTCTATGGGATTATCTCTAATTGGGAAGTTATCAGTTTCTAATATCAGAGTATTTTCCTTGTTTTTACATATATTTCTTTAAATCCATAAAATCAGCAACATCTGATTGAGAAAAAAGGTTAAATCTTCACATCTTGATTTTTGTCATAAACAGATTCATTCTTTTCTGACATTTCCATTAAAAATACATTTTCTTCCAGAAAAAAACCATTTCCATTTATATTTCTATTTATCTTCATTAACATATAATGTATTATTTGTCCTGGTGTAAAGGTCTGTGAATCATCAGGCTTACACATTTCACAGGCTCATCATAGCACATAACCTCCCCAATGTCCATAACCCAGCCAACCCATCCCTATGGATATTCTTTATCCATTCATCTGTTGATGGACATCTAGTTTCTTTCCATAGTTTGGCTACTGTAGACATTACCGCTGTAAACATTTAGGTGCACGTGACCCTTTGGATCACTACATTTGTATATTTGGGGTAAATACCCAGTAGTACCATTGCTGGGTCATAGGGTAGCTCTATTTTCAACTTTTTGAGGAAACTCCATATTGTTTTCCAGAGTGGCTTCCCCAGCTTGCATTCCCACTAGCAGTGTAGGAGAGTTCCCCTTTGTATGCATCCTTACCAACATCTGTCATTTCCTAACTTGTTAATTTTAGCCATTCTGACTGGCGTGAGGTAGTATCTCATCATGGTTTTGATTTGTATTTCTCTGATGCCGAGTAATGTTGAGCACTTTTTCATGTGTCTGTGAGCCATTGGATGTCTGTTCGTGTCCTCTGAATTGGATTATATGTTCTTTGGATGTTGAGTTTAATAAGTTCTTTATAGGTTTTGAATACTAGCTCTTTATCTGATATGTCATTTGCGAATATCTTTTCCCATTCTGTCAGTTGTCTTTGGTTTTGTTGACTGTATCCTTTGCTGTGCAAAAGCTTTTGATCTTGATTAAGTCTCAGTAGTTCATTTTTGTTCTTGCTTCCCTTGCCTTTGGTGATGTTTCTAGGAAGAGTTGCTGTAGCTGAGGTCGAAGAGGTTGCTGCCTGTGTTCTCCTCAAGGATTTTGGTTTTTATTTCTTCTCTCATTGAGGTCTTTCATCTATTTTGAGTCTATTTTTGTCTGTGGTCTAAGGAAATGGCCCAGTTTCATTCTTCTGCATGTGGCTGTCCAATCTTCCCAACACCACTTGTTGAAAAGACTGTCTTTACCATTGGACAGTCTTTCCTGCTTTGTTAAAGACTAGTTGACCATAGAGTTGAAGGTCCATTTCTGGGGTCTCTATTCTGTTCCATTGATCTGTGTGTCTGTTTTTGTGCCAGAACCATACCGTCTTGATGATGACCACTTTGTAATACAGCTTGAAATCAGGAATTGTGATGCCACCAACTTTGGCTTTTATTTTCAACATTCCTCTGGCTATTCAGGGCCTTTTCTGGTTGCATATAAGTTTTAGGATTATTTGTTCCATTTTTTTGAAAAAATTTAATGGTATTTTGATAGGGATTGTATTAAATGTATAGACTGCTTTAGGTACCATAGACATTTTCAGAATATTTGTTCTTCCAATCCATGAGCATGGAATGTTTTTCTATTCCTTTGTGTCTTCCTCAATTTCTTTCATGAGTACTTTATAGTTTCCTGAGTACAGATTCTTTGCCTCTGTGGTTAAGTTTATTCCTAGGTATCTTATGGTTGGGGATGTAATTTTAAATAGGATCAACTCCTTCATTTCTCTTTCTTCTGTCTTGCTGTTGCTGTATAGAAATGCAACTGATTCTGTGCATTGATTCTATATCCTGACACTTTACTGAATTCCTATACAAGTTCTAGCAGATTTGGAATGGAGTCTTTTGGGTTTTGAGTCTTTTTGGGTTTTCCACATAAAATATCTTATCATCTACAAAGAGTGAGAGTCTGACTTCTTCTTTGCTGATTCCAATGCCTTTTATTTTTTGTTGTTGTCTGATTGCTGAGGCGACTCCTAGTAGTGTTGAATAACAGTGGAGATACTGTCCAGTATCTCCCTGCCGTGTTCCTGACCTTAGGAGAAAAGCTGTCAGTTTTTCCCCATTGGAATGATATTTGCTGTGGGTTTTTCATAGATGGCTTTGATGATATTGAGGTATGTACCCTCAAGGCCCACAGTGTGAAGAGTTTTGATCAAGAAAGGATGCTGTACTTTGTCAAATGCTTTTTCAGCATCTACTGAGAATATCAGATGGTTCTTGTTCTTTCTTTTGTTAATGTATTGTATCACATTGATTGATTTGTGGATGTTGAACCAAACTTGCAGCCCTGGAATAAATCCCACTTGGTCGTGGTGAATAATCTTTTAATGTACTGTTGGATCCTTATTGGCCAGTATTTTGGTGAGAATTTTCGCATCTGTGTTCATCAAGGATATTGGTCTGCAATTCTCTTTTTGTCTGGTTTTGCAATCAAGGTAATGCTGGCCTCATAAAATTAGTTTGGAAGTTTTTCTTCCATTTCTATTTTTTGGAGCAGTTTCAGGAGAATACGTGTTAATTCTTCTTTAAATGTTTGGTAGAATTCCCCTGGGAAGCCGTCTGGCCCCAGGCTCTTGTTTGTTGGGAGATTTTTGATGACTGCTTCAATCGTACTGGTTATGAGTCTGTTCAGGTTTTCTATTTCTTCCTGGTTCAGTTGTGGTAGTTTATATGTCTCTAGGAATGCATTTATTTCTTCCAGATTGTCAAACTTGCTAACGTATAGTTGCTCATAATATGTTCTTATAATTGTATTTCTTTGATGTTGGTTGTAATCTCTCTTCTTTCATTCATGATTTTATTTATTTGGGTCTTTTCTCTTTTATTTTTGATAAATCTGTCCAGGGGTTTATCAATCTCAGTTATTCTTTCAAAGAACCAGCTCCTAGATTCATTGATTTGTTCTACTGATTTTTTGATTTTTGGATTCTATATCACTGATTTATGCTCTGATCTTTATTATTTCTTTTCTCCTTCTGGGTTTAGACTTTCTTTGCTGTTCTTTCTCCAGCTCCTTTAGGTGTAGGGTTAGGTTGTGTACTTGAGACCTTTCTTGTTTCTTGAGAAAGGCTTGTATTGCTATATACCTTCCTCTCAGAACTGCCTTGCTGTGACCCAATGATTTTGAACAGTTGTGTTTTCATTTTCATTTGTTTCCATGATTTTTTTTTTAAATTCTTCTTTCATTTCCTGGTTCACTCATTCATTCTTTAGTAGGATGCTCTTTAGCCTCCATGTATTTGAGTTCTTTCCATCTTTCCTCTTATGATTGAGTTCTAGTTTCAGAGCATTGTGGTCTGAAAATATGCAGAGAATGATCCCAATTTTTTGGTACAAGTTGAGACCTGATTTGTGACCCAGGATGTGATCTATTCTGGAGAATGCTCCATGTACACTAGAGAAGAATGTGTACTCTGTTGCTTTGGGATGGAATGTTCTAAATATATCTGTGATGTCCATCTGATCCAGTGTGTTATTTAAGACCTTTATTTCCTTGTTGATCTTTTCTTAGATGATCTGTCCATTTCAGTAAGGGGGGTGTTAAAGTCCCCTACTATTACTGTAGTATTGTTGATGTGTTTCTTTGATTTTGTGATTAGCTGGTTTATATAATTGGCTGCTCCCATGTTAGGGGCATAGATATTTAAAGTATCAAGTAATAAGTATTTAAAGGGTCTGTTCAACAAGAGGATCGAACAATTTGGTGTCCTTCCTCATCTCTTATTATAGTCTTTGGCTTAAAACCTAACTTAATGATGTAAGGATTGCCACCCCAGCTTTCTTTTGCTGTCCATTAGCATGGTAAATAATTTTCTACCCCCTCACTTTAAATCTGGAGGTGTCTTTGGGTCTAAAATGAGTTTCTTGTAGACAACATATCAATGGGTCTTGTTTTTTGTGTTGTTTTTTTCTTTAATCCATTCTGATACCCTGTGTTTTTTTATTAGGGCATTTAGCCCATTTATATTCAGGGTAACTATTGAAAGATATGAATTTAGTGCTACCATATTGCCTGTAAGGTGACTGTTACTGTATATCCGTTCTGTTCTGGTTTGTTAGTTTTAGGCTGTCTTTGTTTAGAGGACCTCTTTCAGTATTTCCTGTAGGGCTGGTTTGGTGTTTGCAAATTCTTTCAGTTTTCATTTGTCCTGGAAGCTTTTTATCTCTCCTTTTATTTTCAGTGACAGCCTAGCTGGATATAGTATTCTTGACTGCATATTTATCTCATTTAGTGCTCTGAATATACCATGCCAGTCCCTTCTGGCCTTCCAGGTCTCTGTGAATAGGTCTGGTGACAGTCTAATATTTCTACCATTGTATGTTACAGACCTCTTGTCCCAAGCTATTTTCAGGATTTTCTCTTTGTCACTAAGACTTGTAAGTTATACTATTAGATGGTGGGCTGTGGACTTATTTTTATTGATTTTGATGGGGCTTCTTTGTGCTTCCTGGATTTTGATTCTTGTCCCTTTGCCAAATTAGGGAAATTCTCTACTATAATTTGCACCAATATACCTTCTGCCCTTCTCTCTCTTTCTTCTTCTTCTGGGAGCCCAATTATTCTAATACTGTTTCATCTTATGATATCACTTATCTCTCGAATGCTCCCCCCTTGGTCCAGTAGTTGTTTATCTCTCTTTTCTCAGTTTTTTTATTCTCTGTCATTTGGTCTTCTATATCACTAATTCTTTCTTCTGCCTCATTTATCCTAGCAGTAAGAGCCTCCATTTTTTATTGCACCTCATTAATAGCTTTTTTTATTTCAACTTGGTTAGATTTTAGTTCTTTTATTTCTCCAGAAAGGGATTCTTTAATATTATCCATGGTTTTTTTGAGCCCAGCTAGCACCTTGGTAATTATCATTCTGAATGCTAGTTCTGACATATTACTAATGTTCATATTGATTAGGTCCCTAGCTGTAGTGTTGTCTCTTGTTCTTTTTTTGTGGTGAGTTTTTCTGCCTTGTCATTTTATCCAGATAAGAATAGATAAATGAGAGAACAAAATACTAAAAGGGTATCAACAACCCCAGAAAATATACACTAACCAAATCAGAAGGCCCCTGAAACTGGGAGGAGAAGAAGGAGGAAGAAAAAAAAAACATATATATATATATATTAGACTGGTGAATAGATCAGATCCACACACTTGATTTTGACTGTATTTTGGTCTATTAGAAGAAACTACTTCCCAAAATTTTAAAGAAGGAAAAACATATATATACAAAAACAAGGGTAAATACGATGAAGAGATGGAATATGACCGTAAAGATAAAAATCAAAAGAGATTCTTAAAAAGGAATTAATAAGATAAGAAGGTTGAAAAAGAAAATTAAAAAAGAAGAGGAAAGAATGTGATCAGGCTGGAGACTAGAACAAAGCCATGTGCTAGATTTAGGGTATCTTTTGATCTATTTGAAGAAATTGTATCCCAAAATTATAAAGGAAAAAAAACAAAACCTGTATGTATACAAAAAATAAGGTTAAATACAATGAAAGGATATGACTATACCAATGAAAATTTGAAAACATTTTTTAAAATGTATTGATAAGATAAAAGAGTTTAAAAAAACATTAAAATAGAAAAGAGGGGAATTATTTTTAAATTAGGATAAGAAAAAAATAAAACTAAAAAAAATTTAACTTTATAAGACTAAAGGATCATAGGGGGAAAAAGCCATGAATTCTATGTGGTTCTTTCTCCTAGCTCTGGCATTCCACAGTTCTCATTGATCAGTGAACTTGGTTTTGGCTGGATGTTCTTGCTGATTTTCTGGGGGAGAGGTCTGTTGCAGTGATTCTCAAATGTCTTTGTCTGAGGCGGAAGTGCACTGCCCTTGCCAGGGGCCAGGCTAACTATTCTGCTTGGGTTCGCTCTCAGTAGCTTTTGTTCCCTGAACACTTTCCATAGAGCTTTGGAGGACGGGAATGATAATGGCAGCCTCCAAATCTCCAGGCCCCATAGGAGCCAAGAGCTCAGGGCCCCACTCTTCACTGTACCCTCAGAGATAAGCAGTCAATCCCTCCCATATCCCTGGTCTCCGGCTGCACTCTAGCTCACCCGGCCTGTGACCTAGTGTTTCTATATGTGGTGCACAGCCCTGTTTGGAGTCTCCAAAGTCAGCAGATTCCTGCCACACACTCCCGTGCTGCTCCTCCCAGAGAAGATAGGAGGGGGTCTCCCTAGCTCTGCCACTTGTGGGGTCCCTGCTCAAAGAGCAGTGGTTCAACTGTGCCTTGGATCACCATTTAAGGTAATCCCAAGATGAGAGCCCAGTTCTTGGCTCCATCTCTGCAGCCAGCTTCTCCCCTCCAATACATGGGAGCTCTGCCACACTCAGGCCTCCCTGGTCTTTTTGTGACCCTGTGGGTCTTGAGACAACCCCCAGGATCACACCCCATTTAGCCTCTGGAGTGATGTCCCTCAGTGGAGCAGACTTCTAAAAGTTCCGATTTTGTGCTCTGCTGCTCTCTCTCACTTGCCCAGGAGCTGTCCCCTTCCCTTGTGGTCTATCTTCCCATTGTTTCAGATTCACTTCTCTGCATGTCCTACCTACCAGAAAATGGTCGATTTTCTGTTCCTAGAATTGCTATTCCTCTTCTCTTCCATCTCCTGTTGATTTTGTAGGTGTTCAGAATGGTTTGATAACTATCTAGATGAATTTCTGGGACCTGATGAATTTCAGTCTCTTACTCCTCTGCCATCTTGCTCCTCCTTTCACCCACTCTATATTTCTATTAAATTTTTTTTAAAAAGTTATCTTTTTCTAAAGCTAAATGAAGTAGAAAATAAGCAGGTGTGGAATCTTTCTAATTTTATTTTTGCAAAGGCAGTCTTAGTAGATTATACAAATTTGTTATTTTTTTTAAGGAGAAAATAGGCTGAATAGTGATCCTACACTCCTAGCTCATAAATTATACCAAATTAACTCTTGTGTTGCTTCTGAATCAGTTACAGACATTCACGGAGTGTCACCTATGCACTCAGACTGAATGCACAATGGAGAGAACATTTGAAGTATATATATGCCCAGAGGATACTTAGGAGTCTACAGAGTGAGAAGGTAGAGGCTCCTGGCCAGGAGCCTTCATATGACTTATTATTACAAGTGTGGGAAATTATAACCTGTTCATAGGATGAGAAGTTCTTTATGACCAGAGCATAGGGTGATAGCCACAGACAAATCTAGAAAGATCAGTTGAAGCCAGGCCCTGTAGTGTGGGCCCAATTCTATAAGCAAAGGAAGCTGGAAAGGAGGAAATTCACAGTGTAGATTTCAGTTTTACAAAGACAAGAAATGGAACTACAATGAATAGACCAAAACATCCAAGGGTAACAAAGCATGACTGTCAACTGTCAAAAACATCCATATCTTGAATTCTTCCTGAAAATGAATCTTCCATATCTTTAAAAGGCAGGCAGACAGGAAGAGAGAGAGGAAGAGACAGAGGACAAAAAACAAAAACAGAAATCTGGTGCCATGATTGGAGGCTGACAAGCATGTTTTGTGCCTTCCCAATGTTCAAAATTAAGGGAAATAAAAGGTACTTGAAAATCATTTAACTTACAAAGATTTATTTTAAGATGTCCTAAGGAATATTGTAGGTTTGTAGCTTAGGTCTTCAGTCAAAAATTTCACAAGGACTTTTCTCCATTTTATAAATTTGAGAATGGATACAGACGTAGTAGAATTTATTTGCAGTGCAGGACCAGAGAATGATTCTATGTTAAATAACCTTGCTTCGTTTTTTCAAAAGACCTCTATCTGTTCCTTTAATTTTGTATTATATTTAAATTTTGTTTAAACTGCAACTGCTCTCTCTCTAAAAATAAGTAAACACATCTTTAAAAAGAAAAAAAAAGGAGGGGGAATGCCTGGGTGACTCAGTTAGTTGAGCAATTGAGCGTCCAACTCTTGGTTTCTGCTGAGGTCATGATCTCATGGGTCATGGGATCAAGTCCTCAGTTGAGCTCCATGCTCAGCAGGGAAGCTGCTTGAGATTCTCCCCCTGTCTCCCTCTGCCCCCCCACACACACTCTCTCTCTCTCTCTCAAAAATAAATGAATAAATCTTTATTAAAAATTTAAAAATTAGGGGCACCTGGGTGGTTCAGTCAGTTAGGCCACTGCCTTCAGCTCAGGTCATGATCCTAGAGTCCCTGGATCGAATCCCACATTGGGCTCCCTGCCCAGCAGGGAGTCTGCTTCTCCCGCTGACCTCTCCTCTCATGCTCTCTCTCTCTCTAATAAATAAATAAGAAAAATATTTTTAAATAAAATAAAACTGCAAAAATCACACTGTGCTTATATTCCTTTCCTTTTAGCCTTGTGAAGTTTGTTTATGTATTAGTGGAGCAGTGACTATTGTAAAGCTTTAGCAAAAGTAATACAATGCTGGAATGTCATAAACTATAATATGAACAATGTCCCATGAAAGTTGTTCACACTATACTTGATCCTTCAATCCTAATACTATCACTATAAACCTTGTTATAGCCAATTCTTTTTTTTTTTAAGATTTTATTTATTTATTTGCCAGACAGAGATCACAAGTAGGCAGAGAGAGGAAGGAGGAAGCAGGTTCCCCATTGAGCAGAGACCCTGATGCGGAGCTTGATCGCAGGACCTGGGATCACGACCTGAGCCGAAGGTAGAGGCTTTAACCCACTGAGCTACCCAGGCACCCCGTTATACCCAATTCTTACATGACTTCTATGTTAGTCAGGATATTCCGGAGAAATAGAACCAACCAATAAGATAGGCACATATATAGAGAGAAAGAAATATTTGTTTTAAGAAATTGGCTAATATAATTATCAGAGCTGGCAAGTTCAAAACCTGCAGGGCAAGCCTGCAGGCTGGCAACCCTAAGAAGAGTTAATGTTGCAGCTCAAATCCAAAGGCAGTGTCCAAACAATTCTTTCTTCCTCAGAGAACTTCTGGGTTTTTTTTCCTCTTCAGGCCTTCAACTGTTTTAATAAGGCCCACCCACATAATGGAGTGTTTCCACACTTTACTCAAAGTATAATAACTTAAATATTAACCTCATCTAAAAAATACTTTCACAGTAACATTTAGACTTATGTTTGGCTAAATATCTAAGAAGGCTGTAGCCTAGCCAAGTTGACACAAAATTAACCATCACAGCCCCCAAGCACTGTCAGAGCTGTAGGGAATATAATTAAGTCAAAATTAAGAAACCAAGCGATTGCCAATGCCAAATTTGAAAATCAATACATGCATCTTCTCAAAAATAATAATAGCTGCTGTTTATTATTATTCTCACTATGTACTACACTGTATTATCTGCTTCAATACATTCTCTCAATTAATTCTCACAGCAAACCTCTAACAAAAGTTTTATTAGTATCCCCATTTTACACAAAGTGAGAACTACTTACCTGACTGAGGCCATAGATCTCAAAGCAGTGGGACAGGGTTTGAGCACAGGCTTTTCTTACACCACAGTCTATGAACTTAACCACTCTACAATGCTATTTTTCAGTTCCCCACCAGTCCTATCTGGAAAATGATAAGATGTTGAGGAACCAGAAAAGTTTTCCTAGGGTCAAAAAAACAATTTTCATAGAATTAGTACTAGCACATCAGTTTCACTCCCAGAAACCTAAATTCACACACACTTTGCTACTTTCTTACTAAGAAAAGACCCTCAATCTCATGTGTTGTTGTTTTTTTTTCTCTGTCAAAGCAAGTAGGATTAGAATCATAGGATTTTACTAAAACTTTGCTTCAATAAGTTGTGGTTAATTAGTAAGGTTTGCTGCTTCTACATGGGGTTATCAGAGCTTCCAAAGAGCTTCAAGATGCTTCAATACATTCTCTCAATTAATTCTCACAGCAAACCTCTAACAAAAGTTAGATTATATATTAATAGTTATATTATAACATTTTTTAAAAATTTTTCCACAAAAAATGGCTCTCTTCCTTGCAAACTGCATGTTGTTACAGCCCAAGCACAAGTATTAAGCTAATAAGGAACAATTCATTTCTATAAAGCTGGGAAGCTTTCTCTACTTTCTGATGATCTATTATTTTGATTTCGATTTTTAAATATCGTTTATCAAATCAAGTGCTAGGGAAATCGCATTTTGCCTCTACAACTAAATTGCCAGAAATGGGAGAGAATTTAATAAAAGTTCTATTCCGCCACCTAGTGGCCAGAATCTTAAATCTCATCCTTTAGAAACAAAAAAAGCTTAATAGTAGGAAATCAGGGATCTAAAGATACCAAAATAAGAATGTAGGCACCACCAGACTGCCAAGGAAAGCACAATGTTTCTCACTATTTGCTGCTCTAGTAAAAATTCAGAACAGATCCAAAACAGGACACCTCACTGGGACCTGTGACTCATTGTGATTATGTGGCAAATGAAGCCTGAAAAGGTTTTGACTTCAGTGGTAGGAAAGAGGCAGGGTGGGGGTGACAAACTATGTGAGTGACAGACTGAGTCAGGAATGGAATGGAAATGACGTAATTATTTCTACTAGTCACACACAATCCCCCAGTAGTAACACCCTAATCAGATGTGCCATCACATATTTTCTCTGAAGGGTTTTAAATCAGAGCATTACAGTAAGACTTAACTACATTTCATTTTTATTAACTTTATTTTTACCCTGGTGGTATCAGTAATAAGACACTGTTGCTAGAGATTTTAAAGTATTTTGAACAATGAGTTTATGATCCAGATGAACTCCATTCAATGACACGCCCTGAACAGTTACTCTGTCTAAAGCATGAGGCACTCCAGATACAACACCCACAGAGTCTCTGCTCTCCAGTGCCTCCCAATAAGGCCGAGAAATTCCAAATAATAATATTTAGTTTGGTTGTGTGATGATTATGTGACTCAAAACATATAAAGTGTTTATATCAACACCTGCCACATAATAAATTCTGTATTTATTATTAACATATTACTAACTGGAAGATGAAACTGGTTCAATCACATGGGAGTTTCTACACTGGTAAAATCAGGTCCTTCATGTGGCTCCGCTCAAACCTATTTTCAAGATGGATTAGATTCATCCACAAGGTTGTGACTTCCCACTTCGACTGTGTGATACTGAAGCTCACAGAAAAATAGAATTATTGTCAGTTCTCAAGGAAATCTTGATGGGAAAGACTTTTACTAGTGTTTGCAAATATTGAGCCTAGACTTGGGCCCAACATCACTTAGAACTCAATAAGTTGTGGCATAGTAATGTGCAAATTATTTATCACATTTGACTTTGCTGTTCCCGATAGCTACCGTGACTGGAAAGTCAGTGGCATGGGCAACTGGATTCAGAATTCTCTGTTCTACACATATTACCCATCACTTCCTTAATAGGAATGGAGTTTAAGATGGGATAAGACACTTCCTTTTATAATAAGTAAGGGTATGTTGGGAAAATCCCTGAAGACTATCGTTTATACTTGAGGGACACCCGAAGTCACAGTGAATTAGAAGTTACCGGGACTATCTTAAGTTCTGTTTCAAAAAATTTAAGCAGAAATAAACATAGAACTGGAGAAATCCTACAGGACTGAGAAGGTAGTCATTCCAAAAATAAATTTTACCTGTTTTTCAGTTGTAGTCAGAGCTTAGCCTTATTAAAGAACTTTCTAAGTACAGGAAGCACCATCTAATTTATATGCTATGTTTTGAATTAAGTAAAAATAGAGGGGTACATGGATGGCTCAGTTGGCTGAGCTTCTGACTCTTGGTTTTGGCTCAGGTCATGATCTCATGGGGGCCTGCACTCAGGAAGGAGTCTGCTTGGGATTCTCTCTCTCTGCCACTCCCCCAGCTCTCATGCACTCTCTTTCTCTCTAAAATAAATAAATAAATCTCTAAAAATAATAATAAAATAAAAATAAAATTTCTCTATTTCTTTTCAAATCACCAGAATCTTTATTCAAATCTGTAATATACATTTATATAGCACTGAATTTCCCATTGTTGAAAACGGAATAATATCTAACAACTTCATTTTATACATCACCACATATTTACCTAGTGCCTAGCATGCCCCAAACACTGGTGAGACATTGAGGGTACAGAAGTGAATAATACATAGATCTTACCCTCAGTTGCTCCAAATGTAGATTTAGAAGACAACAACAACACATACACTTTGGTGATTTCCTTTCTCTGACATCTATTGCATGTGTGACTTTAGGGAAGTAGTCAATTGACCTCCTGAGCTTCCATTCCCTCATCTAAAACCAGGAGTGATAATATATTAATTAATGCCAGGCATCACAGGAAGGTTGAAAGAATAAAACAGGTAAAGATAAGAAAACAGCAAAATTAATACAAATATTATTAATATAATAATAATATATATAATTATATATATAATAATAATTAATAATATGATACTGGCGCAGGTACTCTCACTTTATTTTTAAAAAGGACATTTATGAAACAGTGACTGAGCTCTGACCTAGTATAAATCAGAAAATTTCCTAATGGCCTCTATAAAAGAAATGGAGCTGCATTACAAAGTAAAAACACTAGCCCTGGGATGTAATTCTTTTTAATCACACAATAGTGGAACAAAGTGTATCTCAAGAAAATAATCATTTCTGAGGGGTAGGGGGTGGAGATAATTGTTGTCAGACACAAACTATAACAACTTTATAAGGCAAACAGCATTCACTAAGCCTAAGTACGGATGAGAAGGACCCAGTTCTCCATCACAGCTGCCCCAAGGCCAATGGCACCTGTCCATAAAACAATTAGGGGACAGAATCACTTAATTGGTAAAACTTAAACTGTAAGTTTTTATTACATACAGCTGCTATGTGCCATTTACATAAATTGATACACACTCTATGCAAATGTGTTAATAAAAATTCATATTTATAACAGTTCAGATGTTTTTCTCTGAGGAAATTCAAGCTATAAGCTAAAAGTTATTCATGTAGGCACTTGCACATTTCTACTGAGGAAAGCAATCATTGTTTGCTTATCTATTTTAGGGCTCCTCTCCTAGTTTGGTCTAACACTTCCATGGATTGGGTTTCCTTTATTAGTGCTTTCTGCCAGTGAGCTAACCTGAAGGTAGAAGAGAAAAGATGAAATGTGTTCTTCCTCAAATGGCATCTGTTCTTACAAACGATCTTGAGATATGTGTTTTACTTCATTTTCATTAAAATTAATAAAAGTCAAGCTGACATCTCATCAGTTCTTCTCTCCAGTTCTAGTCTCCCACTTTCCCCAGAAGGGACCACTAAGATGACTTCAAGGGTATCCTTCCAGTCCTCAGTTTTATAATTTTACTTTCTATCTATACAAACATCAATGACTATTTTGTGTAGTGTTTTCATAGCTAGAGTCATATTGATTGTATGCTACATCTTGCTTTTGTGTGCAGCTCAATTTTTTGTTGAGTTCAATCATATCTATATACAAAGAAAGGTCTGATTTATTTATTTTAACCACTCTATGGTATTCCAACCTATAATTATTCAACATTTTTATCTGTCCACAGATTGACATTATGTTGTTTCCAATTTTTTCAGTACTAAAAACAGTATTGCCACACACATCTCTGTGTATTTATAGAACAAGAATTATGCTCATAGGAAAACATTTAAAATCATTAATAACTCCTATGAGTACAATTTAATACAGTTGGGAATTTTCATCAAAGTTCATTGCGATAGGAATTGTTCAAAGAATGAAAAGTTTATTTCAGCCTACAAATTATAACTAGGATTGTAAAAATTAATGCCAAAAAAATCAAATTGCACAAATGTAAGTAGGTTTTTTCAGTCTTCTGTTTCTGATTATTTACAGTGATATTCTTCTCCATGCATATGAGTGATTGAGAGTTAGTTTCATCGCAGTGATATTTCAAATGTGTTTATGCTTAAGAACTTCCAAGTATATTTCTAATGAATTTTCTCTAAAACATCAAGAACATGAACTTGCTTTAGTGAGGGAGATCCTACGATAAATCCAAAGTTTGTTTGTGTTCTTTCTAAGAGTTCTGAGTGATCAGAACACCCATTTCCAAAATGAAATTACTCCAAACCAGTTACAGCTTTAAGAGAAATCAGGCACTGGAATATTAGCCATCAGAAAGAGGGAACATTTACCATTTACATCAACGTGGATGGAACTGGAGGTTATTATGCTGAGCAAAATTTGTCAGTCAGAGAAAGACAATTATCATATGATTTTACTCATATATGAAATATTAGAAACAAGGCAAAGGACCCTAGGGGAAGGGAGGGAAAACTGAATGGGAAGTCATCAGAGAAGGTGAAAAACCAGGAGAGACTCTTAACTACAGGAAAAAAACTGAGGGTTGCTGGAGAGGAGGTGGGTGGAGGGATGGGGTAATTCGGTGACAGGCATTAAGGAGGGCACGTGATGTGATAAGCAATGGGTGTTTTACACAACTCATAAATTACTGAACACTACATTCTGAAACTAATAATGTACTATAAGTTGGCTAATTGAATTTAAATTTAAAAAAAGAAAAGAAAAGAAATCAGGTACATGATGGGGTGCCTGGGTGGCTCAGTCAGTTAAGCATGCCACTCCTGATTTTGGCTAGGATCATGATCTCAAGGTCATGAGACTAAGCCCCAAATCCAGCTCTGCCCTCAGCCCAGGTGTCTTCTTGTTCATTCCCACTCTCTCTCTATCTCTCTCTCCCCCGTCTCTAAAATAAATAAATAAGATCAAAAAGAAAGAAAAGAAAAGAAAAAGAAATCAGGCACATGAGCTATATATTTAGAGAACTTTTACTAAAAACTAACCACAATTTTTAGAAAGAAATTAATGTTTGTCACTTTCTTTAGCAAATATGATAACCTATGAGACACAGTAAGAATAAAACAGATATAAATAAAAATTATATACCTTGCACAAAACAAATACATAACAAGGAAAGAAAGGGTAAATTTTCCTTCACCTAAAAGGATCTTTCTGTGTTTTTGCAAATACAAATCATACCATCTTCAACAAACTCAAATTGTGTTATCCACATGAGCAAATTCTTGATGCTTTCCCCTCTCTCCTGTACCCACTCCCAGGAAGTAGTAACTGCCCCACCTCTTAAAAGTTTTATGGATATTTAACTGGAATGTCTTATGACATGATTCACTTCTACCATCAATTACAGCTTTTCTGTTTACTTAAAATATCATCCCAACTACCTTACTTTCTTTCATCTTTCATAGCTCCAAGGGCATGTACAAAGGCTTGCTTATAACAGGCTTTCATCAATATTGGTTGGGCTGTATTAAGAAGGTATTCCTGTCACCCTTGGCCTTTTTTTTTTTTTTTTCTTATCCTGGATAACCAAAAGCTATATTTTCTCACATAAATTTTTTAAAATTCTGACTTTAAGTTCATTTGAGTGCTCCTTACCAATGGCTACATAAAGATACTTCAATCATAAATTATTAATGTTCCTTATAAGTCAAACAACCCTGAAGTCTAAATTTCAGATGGATCTAGGTCAAGTGTTTGCTACTGAAATCATTACGGAAAACCGGTGATTGCCGGAAGAATGATTATCCAATCCACAAATTGGGAGCGCACCCCTTACGTCTCCTCCTCCTTCCTCTGCTCCTGACTATGATTACTTCTCCACAAAATAATAATTCCCCTAAGGAATGGGAAGGACCAACCACAAATGGAAAGCAGCTACATGCTAGCAGTTCTGAGAGAAAAAAATTAAAATATTTGGTGAAAGCAAAAGATTCCAAACCACTACATAAAGTAACATTTTTGAAGCATCTATCAATTTTTCTTTAGCCTATCATAGAGATAAATTATAACTCTTTGTGTACAACACAAATATACATGCATATTCTAACAAATCAAATGTGTCTCTTACACTAATAAAGTGGATATGAACATCATTCACTCAATAGATATTGCTGTTATATCCATTATGTACAGTCACTCTGCCTTTAAGAAGATAAATAAGTTGGTAAAGAAAGACAAACAAGTTTGGAAAGTTAAATAATAATATCAAACAACTGTATGAAAGATGTTATGATAAAGAAAAATGTTCAGATTTTTATTTTGCTCTAGGTCAGTCTTAATACTAATAATTATTATCACTATTGTGTTATCATAAGTATTAATAGCGATCACTAATTAAACATTATATTTAGTTTTACATGAGTAAAATTTTTACCATTATGAAATGTATTCTTTTAACTCCCACTTAACAGATTAGAAAATGTTCTGTAGTGGAGACAGGATTAAAACCCAAATCTGGGGGCGCCTGGGTGGCTCAGTGGGTTAAAGCCTCTGCCTTCGGCTCAGGTCATGATCCCGGGGTCCTGGGATCGAGCCCCGCATCGGGCTGTCCGCTCCGCGGATAGCCTGCTTCCTCCTCTCTCTCTTTCTACCTGCCTCTCTGCCTACTTGTGATCTCTGTCTGTCAAATAAATAAATAAAATCTTTAAAAAAATAAAAAAATAAAACCCAAATCTGGAGCACCTGGGTGGATTGGTTGGTTGAGCGACTGCCTTTAGCTCAGGTCATGATCCCAGAGTCCTGGAATCAAGTCCCACATCAGGCTCCCAGCTCCGCGGGGAGTCTGCTTCTCCCTCAGACCTTCTCCCCATTCATGCTCTCTCTCACTGTCTCTCTCTCTCTAATAAATAAATAAATAAGATCTTTTTTTAAAAAAAAATCTGATTAGGATCCAAAGTCTTGCATTCACACTATAGGTTTTTTTGGGTTTCTTCCTAAATTTTGGGTCAAAACAAGTCCATATCCATTGGCAATTAATATTTTAGTATTAACACAGACAACTTTTATTACTACTTATTTTCGTGTCATTTTAAAATTATTTGGAATGTTGTCTTTGTAGCTGCATAAAAATTATTTTTCTCTTTGTTATTTTTTTTTCTTTAGGGCTGTGATACACAGATGATTTATGACATGTTGCTAAGATTGAAATCCATTGTTTATTTACCTGGTGACTTTGTCTGCAAAAAGGTGAGTACATGCTATCTTTTGAATGCACAACTAGTAAATAAATACACTTAAGTTCAGATATAGGTCAAGAGCATAGTTTAAACAGAATTTCCAGGGTGAATTCCATAGTATAGAAATAATTGACATAGAGTTTTATAAAAGAATAATCTACTCTAAGTTCAAACTGGAACAAGACAATATGGATTTCATTACCTATAGGATATAAGTGTGGGAAGTCTGAAAAGTTGCTTTGTATAAATGTAAATCATCAATTATCACACCCCATTAATGCCAAATATTTAAAGTGGAGAAAAAAGTTATAGAAGTGAACGGTGGTTCTGCCCTTTTTATATCTTCAGCAAGCTATCAGTTACCTCGATTTAGCTCACTCAATTAGTGGATAATTAATGCCACATTCTTTCCAATTTTACTGTAATTTTTATGATTACAAAAGTAATACATGCTCATTATTTTTAAAATGGAAAACACATAAAAAGCATAAAGACAAAAATTCCACCACCCAGAAATAATCACTACTCATATATTTCAATCTATCTTTTATACTGATTGATGGATAGCTTGTTTTATAAAACTGACATACTGTATTTTTTATCATATAACTATATCATAATTACATTTTATTTACTATTCAATTATCTTCTACCACCTTATTTTTAAAGCTGCATAATATTATAATCTATAAATCAATTTTCAAATGTTTGCTATTATAAAAGAACTCTACAATGAACATTTTTGCACATCTCTGATGTCTAACTTAAGGGAGGAGAGAAGGAATGCTGACTTTGGGTTTTATATCTTGGGAAACTAAATCAGTAGTGAAGTCAATAATCAGAATAAAAAGGGATGCCTGGTTGGCTCAGTCAGTTAAGCATCTGCCTTCAGCTCAGGTCATGATCCCAGAGTCCTGGGATCAAGTCCAACATTGGGCTCCTTGCTCAGCAGGGAGCCTGCTTCTCCCTCTGCCTGCTGCTCCCTCTGTTTGTGTTCCTCTCTCTCTCTATGACAAATAAATAAAATCTACATAAAAATAAAAGTAAAAAATTTTAAAAAATAATAATCAGAATAAAAAGTAGAGGAAGATGAGCAATTTAAAGAATGAGAAATGATCCAAAACCCTGGGGAGTTCGCAAGCAAGTAATAGCACCTATATCATTCCAAAATAATGTGTTAGGTGCTATGGTAGACATAAACCCAAACTATTAAAGGACACAGAGTAAGGACACGTTTCCACTGGGGTACTAGCAAGACTTCCTGGAGAAGATCGTATTCAAGGCAAGTCTTGAAGAATGAATTTACATGGGATCACTTGGGTGGCTCAGTCAGTTAAATGTCCAACTCTTGATCTCAGCTGAGGTGTTGATCTCAAGTTTGTTGGTTCAAGCCCCATATTGAGCTGGGCATACGGCTACTTTAAAAAAAAGAAAAAGAGTCAAAAAAATGAATTTACATGAACCAAGAAAAAGAAGAACCTGGCATTTCAGATAGAGGAAAGAATTAGCATGAGCTAAGGCAGAGAGAAACTCCTTGCAGAGGAAGTTCAGAAAACTACAGTAAGTCCAAAGTTAGAACATTCTAGTATTATTTATTTTTAAAAGTCAATATTTTTGAGTACCATGTCCAGACACTGTGTTGAGTATTGGGTATAATCAGCAGTGAGCAAAAAAAACATGGTTCTTGTCCTCCAGGTGCTTACAATCTAGTTCAAGGGTATTCAATTCACAGTGTACATCAGAATCACCTGAAATTAGAAGTCTGGACTGCGGGCGCCTGGGTGGCTCAGTGGGTTAAGCCGCTGCCTTCGGCTCAGGTCATGATCTCAGGGTCCTGGGATCGAGTCCCGCATCGGGCTCTCTGCTCAGCAGGGAGCCTGCTTCCTCCTCTCTCTCTGCCTGCCTCTCTGCCTACTTGTGATCTCTCTCTGTCGAATAAATAAATAAAAATCTTTAAAAAAAAAAAAAAAAAAAAAGTCTGGACTGCATCCCCAGAAATTCAGTGGGTTAAGGTGGAGCTCACATATCAAGATTTTTTTTAAAAGCTCCCAGACTATCTAAAATGCAGCCAAAGTTGAGAATCACTGGCCTGATAGAAGAGACAAATGATAAACAAATGAAGTTAAATAAATACATAAGCTCCAAAATATGCTAACTTCTATAAAAATGGAATACACTAGGGATGTGTGTGGTGCAACAGCACTTATTTAGATTTGAGGGTTGAGAAAGGGGGAGGTTGTCAGCCATGACCTTTATAAAATATAAAGTGAAATATTTCTTTAGTAATAAGGTGGAGAGGACAGCATTTTAGATGAAGGCTTGGAGCCATGAAGTAGGACAGAGCTTGAAATATTTACTGAATGGAAGCAAGTGATCAACTGGAATGATGGTGTAAAACAAAGTTAAGAGTAGAAGATATTTCAAGGCATCTGGGTAGAGATACCTGGTGCACAGATAGAAAGAAATCGGTCTAGTTTGTGAGAGAGGATAGAACTAGAGGTAAGTCTTGGAAACAAACATATGGAAGCCAACTTCATTAGAAGCTTAAGAAAGATAAAACAAGAGGTCCAAGGCCTATAACTTTGGAAAATACCATTATTTATGGAGGAGGTCAAGGAAGAAGAATCAAAGGAGGAGCTATCAGAGGTAGAGGAGGAAAAATGGAGGAGAGATTTTGACATAATAGAAACCAAGAATATGCAATCCCACACAAATTAATCCAAGTTAAAAGCAGGCAGGTTGGTGATATGAAATCATTTACACTGAAATGGGAAATACAAACCACAGCTCATTTTAAAGACCCCTTTAGGGCAGTGTTAGATTTGGAATGACATGGCCTTAATGCACCAAAATGGCCTTTCAATTTGTTCCAGTAACAGCAGGGACTGGAAATTGAGATAACTCATAGAAACTTTAGCACCCATGCCCCTAAGCAGTGCAAATTTGCTTAACAAAGTATGAAATGCAGAGTAGATACAGCCTTCTCATTTCTAATTTCTTCTTCGCATACCTCCAGCACTCAATAATAAAAACAGATCAGTGAACACAAGTGAGGAAAGAAAGGAATAAGTAGGAGAAATAGCATAAATAAGAACGCCTGAGACTACCTGCCACATTGCTTTGCTTTTGCCTATAAGAGAGGAAGATTTAATTCATAGTAGATATTGACCGAGATGAAAAGTTGTTAAATTCAGCTTTGTTTTTGCTTATCATTTCCACAAATCACTGTAGGAAACAGGAAGGGAAAAAAAACCTCATATTCTATAGGAATTTGCCTTAATAATTGAAGGAATGTCAGGGCTCAGGATGAAGTTTGCTGACCTGCCTAATCTTCAAGATGACTCCCAAATATACTGAGTACGTAGCTTGAACCATTTTGAAAAAAACTTGGGAATTTTCCCAGAATTAACTGCAGAATTAATTTGAGTGTCAGAATGCCCCTTCTGAAGAATATATCCTTCTAAACAGGAACCCTGAAAATTTGAAGTGCTCTCTCTCACTAAGGGTTACCTCACTCTACATGAGGCTCTTGCATTTGTACACTTCCTCCAAATTAGTACATAAACCAACCACAGAAGCTTGGTTTGGTCTTAATTTTGCACATGCTCTCAGAATCTTGTTCTCTGAGGAATGTCTACTCCATTTGAATGCTAATTAAATTTGCAGGAAAGGCTTAAATTAGCCTAGAAGTATGCAAGAAATCATGGAAGTTTTGGTTTGTTGATTATGCCAGATCTCCTTGGAAAATTACTGAAATGATCATTAAAAAATAATTAAAAGTGCTGAACTATATTTAAGTGCCCATTATGTACTTCTACCTCCAGTCAGATGTAATAACTGCTTTTGAAAAATCATTCTAGTTCCCGGAGAATTACTTCATGAAAAGAATAAGGAATATACCCTTGTAGTAATCATTACTTCCTGGAGTAATCTCTTGGAAAACTAATATTCAGACACTTTTCTTTTTTTTTAAATAATTCATCATCATTTTATTGGTTTTTTAGAGATTGGTGTTGATACTGGATTTATCATTAGGTATGCTCTATCTATATATATTCTACAGAGTCAGGTGACATATGTGCTGCTAGTTCTAATGCTATCATCTGCCAACCTTGTAAATTTGCTCAAGACACTTAACTTTTCAAGCCTCTACTACCAATTTTTAAATATCTTTGACCTCACTGGGATTTTTGCAAGAATTAAATGAATTAAGATCCCTGAAAATGTTTTGCAATTATAAAGTAGCATGTTCTGATAGAAGAAATGCAAGTATTAAAATAAGGAGTAATGTAAATATCAGATATTATTATGATTTTTTAAAGTACTCTGTAAATGTTAGACGTTATTAACATTGATATTATAGAAATAATTGTAATAAGATCCATCTGTCTTGGAATTTCTACTTTGATCTATGTTTGAGAATAAATACCTGTTTAATATTCTGCACAATGCAAAATTTTAAAATATTTGCTTTGTACACTTAGGAGTAGCGCATTCTAGGCTTCCTTTTGCTTCTAATTACAGTCATGGAGTTTTGGTTAGTCAACCATGCTGATCTGTGCCTTTATTTTTCTTTCTGTAAAATGGAAATAATAGTGCTTACTTTACTTTCCTCATAAAGGTAATAGGAAGATAAAATGAAAAATTCAATGTCACAGATGTTAACTAAGAGGTAGAACCTGAAAATTTTAAATTTAAAATTTAATATGACAAGAACTAATATTCAGGAAAGGAAAACAACTGGGATGCCTGGGTAGCTGTTGGTTGAGCATCTCGCTCTTCATTTTGGCTCAAGTCATGATCCCATGATCAAGTCCATGCGGGGCTCTGCACTCAGTGAGGTGTCTGCTTGAGAGTCTCTCCTCTGCCCCTCCCCTGACTTGTGCTCGCACTCTAACTCTCTAAAATAAATAAATCTTTTTTAAAAGGGGGGGGTGGAATGAAAACAAACCTTGGTATTAAAGGATCTTAAAACTTCAAAGAAAATGGTTAAACTATATTTACCTCATTCATAAATGAGTGCCTATATCATAAGCCTTATGCTCAACACTGAAACAAAGTAAACATTGTCTCAGCCATCACAGAGCATAAACTATAATCAACACTGTTTAATCCTGAGTTAATTTTAATGTATTCTAATCTTTTGAAAATATGGCTAACAGGAATATTTAGTGAATTCAAATAACCCAGTCCCCTCCTGAACCAAGTAAGTAAATTCACTGTGTTCATGCTATTATTTTATACTTCAGGGTGATCAAGACCCAATTCATTAAGACTTATAGGTGTTATTATCCAAATAGTTTGCCTAGTATTATGCAAACCAGCTTATTTAGAATTTAACAGCTTTTCTTGACCCAATTGCAACTTAGGTCTCTTATATATTTATTCTTTCTGGATTTTGAAGTGAGAAGAGATATTCAAAGAGGCCCACAATAACCCATTAGTTTGGTGATTTGCATGATTCAACAAAAAAGTTATATTTATGGCTTAAGATTTATTACAGCAAAGCATACAGTGTAAAAACAGGAAGAAAAAGTTACACATAGGCAAAGACTAGAAAAATCAGGTGCAGGCTTTCTAGGTCCTACTTCTCAGAGGATCATAAGGATACATTTTTCTCTCCAGCTGTAGACCTAAAGGCAAAGACAAAATGTCTCCACCTAGGGAAACCCATCAGAGTCTTGAGGTCAAAAGTTGTTAAATGGTGCTGGTCACATAGCTACATGATCAGCCATGATTCAGACTCCAAACCAGATACCAAATACACATCATAAATCTTTGTGTTTATATTAAACAATGTTGACAGCCTGGTACATCCTGCTACACTGCCCCAGGCATACAGAATAACACTATTAACCAGTGACTCTGTGAACATTCCAGGAGTTTAGTTCTCAGGGCCTGAACAAGCATCATTTCCCTGGCTCCAAGAGTCCCCAGAGATAAGCAAAAGAGAGTCCCCAGAGATAAGCAAAACTGAGTAAAATAACCTGATGCATTAACACTTTCTTTTCAATATGGAACAAGAATAATAGCTTAAAGGTCTCCTGTGCTCCAATTACTAAATTCAGACCTCAGTGTTATAGGCATAAGAGTGGAGTTGACCTTTGAAAGACTGTAGCCCATGCTCTTTTTAAACACCAAGTACCTTCTTCTAAGCATAGCACTAGCCACCAAAGCTATGGGTGATTATGGTTACAACCAGTTATTTCCTCTACCTGTGCTTGTCCCTGAAACTATGTGCTGACTTGAAACATTTTTACCTGGACAATGGTGCCATACAGTGCTTACCTGTCTAGTAGTGGCATATAATGCTTCCATATTGGGAAATATCACTTCCTTACTAACTTCCTTTCATGTGATGTGTCCAATCAATATCCATAACTACCTCAGTCTTAATCACTTTTACATTGATATTTCTTGCTTTTTTAGTTTATATTTATTCCTCTGGAACATTTTATATTTCTTAATTTGGGGGCATAATTGTCAAGAGTTAAGTAACTACCATTTCCTCTTTATATTTGGCATACAGGGAGAAATTGGCAAGGAAATGTATATCATCAAGCAAGGTGAAGTCCAAGTTCTTGGAGGCTCTGATGGTACTCAGGTTCTGGTTACTTTGAAAGCTGGAGCGGTGTTTGGAGAAATCAGGTAGCTAAAAGATAAATCATAAGTATTAAACTCTATTATTTGTCATGAAAGAAAATTCTTAGGTCATAGAATAACTAAGCTTCCTGCTCAAATTTGACAAACGTTTGATTGTTCTGAGAGCATTGGCAAAATAAGGATTTTCACATTTCTGTTTATCCCTCCTTCCCCCAAAGACCTAGCTCATTCAGCTCCTTAGTGCCAAGACCTAGTCAGTGCCTGGCAGAAGGTACATACTAAGTATATATTGAATATATATATATATATATATATGAATGAATGAGTGAATCAATGATGAAACAAGAGGTTGGGAGAGTTAATTGTTGGAAAACTTAAATTTCAGGCTAACAGAGCAGTTTTGAGTCGGCCAAGAAAGCGAGTAACAACCAGATTTTACAGGTCTTTAAGGCCATAGTATGGAATTCATATTTTATTCTAAATACAAATGGATGCCAGTGGAGGATTTTAGGCAAAAATGATACAATTCGAATTATGACTTTAAACAACCACTCCAACAGCTATGTGGAGAAGAGACAGTAGAAGAGCAAGTATAAAATAAAGGAAACCAATTAAAAGTCAGTTGTGGTTGTTCAAGTGAAAAATGATGGAGTCTTGAACTAGGATGCTGACTCTGAAGGGGAAGAGAAGTGTGTACTGTAAGGATGTTACTGACATAACAATTTCATAGCTGCTAAGAAATTATCTTCAGGGTTCCAGAGATACGGGCAATTTCAGATGACTTCATATTAGTATAAGAGATTTTCTGAGAATGTTGAAGCATGTTATATCTCTGTTAATAATGTGGCCTCCCTTTTTTTAATTTTTTTCTCCTTGCTTAAAACAGAATGGACACTCCTGTGAGGGTCCTGCTTTGGGGCAGTGCTGGAAACACTTCTTAGAATGTTCAAGATTTCAGTTATTTGCCTATTTTCTATTGCTTCCTTACTGGGAATCCTTGCAAAAGTGATTTAATATTTTAGTGACTTAATAACCACTGTAATCTTCAAGGTCATAAAACATGCAACAGTCTAACCTGAAATATCACAGAAATTAATTAGCTGACCTCTCCCAAGGGCTGAATACTCCCTGAAGAATAAAGCCTTATAAATACAAGTATGTTAATTGCTGATACTATCATCACAGGAAGAAATACTCTAGGAGTAGTATTCAGGTGCTGCTGAGCTGCAATTGAAAAGAATCTTAAAGATTAAGAATCTTAGATTCTTGACAATAACTTCTCAAATAAATCTATTACCCATTTGATTTCTAAGGCCAAATTGAAGCCAGTAGACCAGGCAAGCTCTATACTTGCTCAGTAGTCTGGTTGATTCAAGCAAAAGGGAATTTTTGCCTTGATTCTCTTCTTGGCTATCGCTGAGGAGAAACAGGATGCATCTGGCTCTTCCCAGATACCCACAGGCTTCGTAGGCCCACAGCTGCCATATGCCCCTGGAGCTCTAGTTATTTACTCCAGTGATGGAAGCATGACTGCCAAACATCTAGATACTGGAAAGATCTGGTGATCATGTTTACTACTCAAAAATGCTGTGACCTTTGTTAAAATGATCTATATCCAACACTATCATATAGCTTTTTAAAGAAGGTTCTTTTTTCTGAGGCAAAAAAGAAGAAAAAAGAATTGAGGGCTTTCAAAGACATTGTATGGTAATCTAAAAGAGCAAACCCTGACTAAAATATAGATTTACAGCCTTTCATAGAGAAAACCCAGACCACACTTCCAATTAATATCTGAAGAATACAGACACCCCATTTTTAATAGAGAGACCTAGGGTCTGCCAAAGGATGGTTTTGTAGTAGTTCTGATTCCATTGTTTTCCTTGCACATACAGTAAGTGCCAAGTCTTATTCACCAAAAAAACTTAACCACTTCCTATTCTCCTTCTGCTTCTCACCATTCTTGAAACACATACGAACTTCTACCATTGGTATCGTTATTGTGATTTCAATAGAATTTCCTACTGGTTTCATATTTCTTTGGAATATCCTCCCCCTGGAAAATATCTACTCACTCTTCAGGACTCAATTCATGGGTCACCTTTGAAGCCACCTCTAATCACCCCCAAAACAACTAGAGGCTCCCTGTTCTCTGCTTCCATACTATTTTATTCATAACTTTATTATAGTAGTTAACACTGATTTAATTACACTTAATTTGTTCAGATGGATCTTCCCAACAGATTAAGTTATTAAAATATAAGAACTAGAACTTTCCATCTTTATGTCACCAGCAGCTACATAAAAATAATACAGTAAGCCGATACAGTAAGCAACATAATTTCTTCCTCACTTTGCTCCTCCTCACAAGCACAATTAACAACTATTAGAAAACAAGACACTACTGAGAGAATCCTACAACATGTGGGTGAGGCTGGAGCACCACCTGCACCACAGAAACCAAAAGACTGCATGAGAAGGGAAGGGGCACCTGGGTGGTTAAGCAACTGCCTTCAGCTTAGGTCATGATCCTGGATGCCCAGGATCTAGTCCCACATCAGGCACCCTGCTCAGTAGGGAGTCTGCTTCTCCCTCTCTCTCTCTCTCTCTCTCTCTCACTCTTTCTCTCAAATAAATAAATAAAATGTAAAAAAAAAAAAAAAAAAAAAAAAGAAAAGGGTAAGAGAAGTAACTACACAGTGACCACATTGCCCCTTCCCAAGGCCAGCATAGCATCATACTGAGATACTGAGGTCTTCCCTGAGCCTCCAGTTTCTCCAGTGTGAAAAGAGAACCCAAAGGGGACAACCATCCCCCAAGCATTGTGGAACCCCATACCTTGATTTTTCACTACAATGATTGCAGGAGAACCTGTGTCTCGACCACTGGGAACCTGACTGTGATGGAGAAGAGAAGAGAGGCTTGCAATATCCAGCAAGTGGATCTTGACAGACTAAGTTCATGCCATGCCCAAGTAGTAATACCAACCAGCAGCTTTGCAGAACCAAACTAGGAATGCACTCACCAGGGAACTCAGCAGAGTGTGGAACTGTCTGATTCTGATCTTCAAACAAGGTTTGCAGACCTTAGAGCCCCATTTGCCCTCATTCAGGCAAGGAGCTAAACCAGCCCCACCCACTATGGAAAGGTTTTTGGCCCCATCTGACCAGAAGGGCTAGTAACAACTACTGGAATCGGTGTGGGCCAGCAGCACTCAAGCCAAGAGGCAGGCAGGCAGAGGTGAATGGTCCCAGAAAAGCCAGTACTGGGCATTAAGCATTCCCATGATATGCAAAGGCAGAGGGATCAATTCATAGTCAAGGCTAAAAGAGGCTTTTCAACTACAGAACCTACTTGGGAAATTTAGAATAGCCTAGAGCAGTCCCTTTCCCTCCCATGCAGGCAAGGGAGCTAAGGTATAGATAGCCCTAACGCCTGTGAGTGCCTTCTGGCCCCATCTGACCAGTAAGGGCTAGAGACAACTCCTGGAAACTATGCTGGCCCAGTGGCACTGAAGCCACTCAATTGAGGTAGGCAGATAGCAAAGCCAGTGGCCCTGTTCACTCAGGGAACTTGCAGTGCAGGTTGGCTTGAGTTAGCAAACAATGAGCTTTACCTGCTTTAAAGCTACTTTTCCCACTGTGCCCAGGTAGGGAATCTAATTTATACTCCTGCTCCTCGCTGACTACAACCTTTAGCTTAACCAACTAAGGAACCTAACCAGAGAACATAGGAGGCTACATAGCCCCTTCAACTGCCCTACATACAGTGGCACTTGAACAGAGAGTACAGCCCAAAACTTCCCCCATCCAAAGAGAAAAATCAGTGGTCTCACCTGAGCAAGGAATTCAGTACACACTCTGGCCTGATTCAAGTCCCCAAACAATAAGCTGGGTTCAATCCTGCTGCCCTTCTACATCAGGGAAGCTCCTTTATAGTCCCATATACTACTGAATCCTGTACCCAGTCTAGACCATCTAGTAAGACTCACCAGAGAATCCAGGCAACCATGGAGCCTGTCCTCCAGCCTCACTTGGATAGAAAACCAAGCCAGCAGTCCTAGCCAACTATTTTCAGCCAATGGTACAATCCCCCACGTCCTTCCTTAAAATTTGAACAGTTGCAGCACATAAAAATTGACTGTAATAGCAGGCTATATCTGCCCAAGGACATACAGCAGACACCCAGAAACCCAAACTGAACTGACTGGTGAAGAACTGTGTCTGTCAAAACAAAACTGTAAAGTCTAATTATTCAAATGTGTAAATAATAATGTAAAAAAAATCAAGGATCATGAAGGTAGATATGACAACACCAAAGGTAATTAATAAAGCTCTAATAACTGATCCTAAAGAAATAAAGACTATGAACTTTCAAACAAAGGATTCAAAATAACCTTCTTGTTTATGCATTGACAAAATAAGAAGTTCAACCAAAGACATGTGGGGTTGTGTCTTCAAGAGTTCTTGAGGGGTGCCTGGGTGACTCAGCGGATTAAAGCCTCTACCTTTGGCTCAGATCATGATCCCAGGGTCCTGGGATTGAGCCCCGGGATCTCTGCTTGGCGGGGAGCCTGTTCCTCCTCTCTCTCTCTCTCTCTCTGCCTACTTGTGATCTCTGTCTGTCAAATAAATAAATAAAATCTTTAAAAAAAAAAAAAAAGAGAGTTCTTGAGACCCCTGGACGTTCTATGTCTCTCCCTGGTCTCACTGTACTAAGTCTATGCCCCTTTCTCAACTTAACATCAGTTGGTTACATCGAATAAGAAGTAATAGTCATCCAAAAAAAAAAAAAAAAAAAAAGAAGTAATAGTCATCTCTGCATTAACAAAAATTAGAACGTTTCAGGATGCCTCCTCTGGCTCAGTCAGTTAAGTGTCTGCCTTCAGCTCAGGTCGTGATCCCAGGGTCCTGGGATGCAGTCCTGCACTGGGCTCCCTGTGCTGCAGGCAGGCTACTTCTCTCTCTGCCTGTTGCTCACCCTACTTGTCCTCTCTCTCTCTCCCCTCTCTCTGACAAATAAATAAAAATCTTTAAAAAAAAAAAAAAAAACTCTAGAACCTTTCTAAATGCCCACTAAGAGGACATTAAATACTCTAAATTGTGTTGTAGTTTTTAAATGGAAAACTATGGAGCCCTCAAAAATAAGCCAAAGGTCAAGGTGCCTGGCTGGCTCAGTTGGTGGAGTGTGTGACTCTGGGTCTCAAGGTTGTGAGTTCTAGTCCCACACTGGGTATAGAGATTACTTAAAAATAAAATCCTTAAAAAAGTTCAAACAAAGAAATAGAATAATTATATATATATATATATATATACACATATATATAATATAATATAATATAATATAAATGCAAGAGTTGAAAAGCATGTAATTGAACTGAAGAACTCAAGAGATAGTTTCAAAAATAAATTCAACCACACAAAAGAATCAGTGATCGGTAGGATAGGACTTAGGAAATTACCCAGAGGAGCAAAGAGAAAAAAGAATTAAAAAAGTGAAAAAGACCTATAGGAATTATGGGACACAATGATATCTTGATACATTAACCCTTTATCATTATATTATAACCTTCTTTGTCTCCCTTTACCATTTTTAACTTAGAGTCTATTTTGTTTAATATGATTATAGCTACACTAAAAAAAGATATCTGCAAACCCATGTTCATAGCATCATTATTTACAATAGCCAAGACATGGAAATAACCTAAGTATCTACTGGTGGATAAATGGATAAAGAAGCTGTATTCAGGGACACCTGGGTGGCTTAGTCGGTTAAGCTTCTTCCTTCAGCTCAAGTCATGATCCCAGAGTCCTGGGCTCTAGCCTCACATCGGGCTCTCTGCTCAGCGGGGAGCCTGCTTCTCCCTCTCCTTCTGCTACTCTCCCTGCTTGCATTCTCTCTCTCTCTCTCAAATAAACAAATAAATTTTTTTTTAAGTTGTATTCAGGGTGCCTGGGTGGCTCAGTGCGTTAAAGCCTCTGCCTTCAGCTCAGGTCATGATCTCAGGGCCCTGGGATGGAGTCCTGCATCAGGCTCTCTGCTTGGCAGGGAGCCTGCTTCCCTTCCTCTCTCTCTGCCTGCCTCTCTGCCTACTTGTGATCTCTGTCTGTCAAATAAATAAAATTTTTTTTAAAAGAGTTGTATTCATATATGTATGAATACCCATATACATATATGACTATAATTTAGCCTTAAGAAATCCTGCTATTTGTAACAATATGGATGGACCCTGAAGGCATTATGCTAGGTGAAATAGATCAGATAAAGAAAGAAAAATATTGTGTGATTTCAGTTATATGTAGACTCTAAAAGAAAGGAAGAAAAAAAGAAAGAAAATATTCATTAAAAAGGCTTGGGGTGGGGCGCCTGGGTGGCTCAGTGGGTTAAGCCTCTGCCTTCGGCTCAGGTCATGATCTCGGGATCCTGGGATCGAGCCCCGCTCGGGCTCTCTGCACAGTGGGGAGCCTGCTTCCCCCTCTCTCTCTGCCTGCTTCTCTGCCTACTTGTGATCTCTCTCTTTAAAAAAAAAAAAAAAAAAAAAAAAGGCTTGGGGTTACCAGAGACAGGTGTGGGGAGGGGAATTGCTGGTCAAAAGGTGCAAACTTCCAGTTAAGATTTTACTTATTTTTGTATTTGTCCAAGAGATAGAGAGAGAGCACAAGTAGGCAGAGCTGTAAGCAGAGGGAGAGGCAGTCTCCCCATGGAGCAGGGAGCCCAACATGGGACTTTGATCCCAGGACCCTGGGATCATGACCTGAGCAAAAGGCAGATGCTTAACTGACTGAGCTACACAGGCACTCCCAAACTTCCAGTTATAAGATAAATAGGTACTAGAGTTGTAATGTACAACATGATGACTATAGCTAACACTGCTGTATGATAGAAAAGTTAGGAATAATTCCTAAGAGCGCCCATCACAGGGATGGGATGGGAGCTCTTTTCCTGTTTTCTTTCTTTTTTATTGTTCTTATATGAGCAGATGAATGTTATTTAAACCTAGTGTAGTATCCACTTTATGATATATGTAAATCAACTCATCATGAAGTATGGCCTAAATTTATACAGTGACTCATGTCAATTGTTTCTCAATAAAACTGGAATTGAAAAACTATAAATAAATATTGATTTTCATTTATATCCCACTTCCTTTCAAAAATATTTTGTAGGTATATTCAGTAATTTTTGTTTATTTTTTTTAAGATTTTATTTATTTATTTGACAGAGAGAGAAATCACAAGTAGACAGAGAGGGAGGCAGAGAGAGGGAAGCAGGCTCCCTGCTGAGCAGAGAGCCTGATGTGGGCCTCGACGACCCCAGGACCCTGAGACCATGACCTGAGTTGAAGGCAGAGGCTTAACCCACTGAGCCACCCAGGTGCCCATATTCAGTAATTTTTAGTTAATTAATTCATTGTGATTTATAAAAACAACTGAAATTTATATCCAGGACCCCTTACAGCATAATGTGAAGTGTCTCAAAGAAAATCATGCATGACATGGTAAACAAGGATGGCCAACAAGAAACAATCGGCTCCCTGAAGAGCCTTACAAACAGTTGAGACAAGGAAACGAAAGATTCCAATACCAGGTGTTGAAATATATGGATTACATCCAAAGATGGAGTATACACAGGATGTTAAGGAGTATAAGGCTTCAAAATGACCAGTGTATCCCTTGGATGTGGCAATTACTTGAGCTTATTTGGGAACTGATGGAAGACATTTCTGTGTTCCTCAAATGACACGTGCAGACAACAATGTGTGCACAAAGGTCAATGCTGGTAGTCCCTACTGTAGGATATGTAAATGATTTTTCACGTAATGCCTATAGTGGTTGCATGGTGGCACCCACAAAGATATATCCATGCCCTAACCCCTGGAACCCGTGAAGATAAAATATAACCTTACTAGGAAAAAAAGCAAAAACAAAAAACAAAAAAGGTTCTTTACAGATATAATTAAGTTAAGGATCTCAAAGACAAGATCATTCTTAATTATCTGGATAAGCCCTATTTCGAATGACAAGTATCCTCACATGAGACAGAAGAAGAAAGACACACAGATGCAGGGGAAAGAGGGAAAGACCATCTGAAGACTGAGGCAGAAATTGGAATTATGTAGCTAGAGCCAGGGAATTCCTGGAGCCACCAGAAGCTGAAAGAGGCAAGAAAAGGTTCTTTTCTAGATTCTTTGGAGGAAGCCCAGCTTTGCCAACACCTTGATTTTGGACTTTGACCTCCAGAATTGTGAGAGAATGCATTTTTATTGTATTGCCATTGGGTTTGTGGCAATTTGTTAAAGCAACTCTAGGAAACAAATACCAAACTCTTTAAATTGTTAACTGTAACATTTTTACTTGGGGGGGGGGGAGAGGCATGCTTAATACCTCCTTCTACTCACCCTACATGGCCAGTGTACCTCTGAGACCTATCAGTCTTACCTCCTTGATAAATCTCCCATCATGTATATCTTACCATCTCCAATGCTCCTGTTGGTCCAGCCCACCTCCACTTCTCACTGGACAACTGTAGTGGCCTACTTTGCTTTTCCTATTCCAATATCTGCATCTTCTGCAATCCAGTCTCCACTCTACAGCCAGAGGGATCTTTGGGAAACACAGATATGATTGTGTCCCCCCCACTTCTGCTTAAAACAATCATGCTTTTACACTGTTTTTAGGAATAAGAACAAAGTTCTTATCCTGGCCTGCAAGGTTCTACAGAGGCAAACCACTGCTCACCTCTCTACTCACATTGGATCCCACTCTTGTGCGCTCTTTAATTCAGGCTTCAGTTCCCTGAATATGCCACATGATATATGGCCTTGGGGAGTTTTTCACACACACTGTTACCTCTGTCTGGACACTTTCCCATCTCCTTTACTTAATCTCAGCTTCTTTCAGAACTTCCTATATTCTCCACTATAGGGACCTCCCTGTTATCTTCGCTATATGCTCTGGTCAGACTATATTCCTTTCTTTCTGAGAACTTATCCTTGTAATTATGCCCTCCCTGGGGCATTTATTTCTTTGATGTCTTTTCTCCTCATTAATTTGTGGGCACCGGGACTATTGTGTATGGCTGTTCCAGTTGTGCTGTGCATCAAGATGACCAGTGAGGGATCATATTCCACTCCTGAGTCATGATTTCTGCTATTGTGCTCTTCTTCATGCACACTTACTCTTTACTTTCCAAATGGGAGAATTTTTATGGCCCAGATTTGCACCCACAGGACTGCAGTTGCCCAGAGAAGCTACATTTTTCTATTTTGCACAGTCACAGGTTTCCAAGGACAATAGCCGACACCACATTTGGTTTGTTCTGCACTCAATTCCCAGCCCTTAGGGCAGTGCCTGGCCCATATAATGACTAATAAATAGCTATTCAATAAGTAAGTGGATAAATAAATAAGTGAATGTAATTATCTTTCTATCTTTGCAAATGTACTAATACACATTCATTTTAGTCATGAATATGCATATTCAGCCATGTGCCCTTTTAGTCAGTTTTTATTATTAAGAATAGCACTGCTGTGTTTATCTTTATAAAACTACTTTGCTTTTATTTCTTTTAGGTTTATTCCCAAAAGTGAAATAACTAGGTCAAAAGGTAGAAACATTCTATAGCTCTCCTATTATATGGGCAGATTGTTTTCCAGAAAAATTAAATCAATTTACAATACAGCATGCACATATAGCTATTTTTCCCTAACATCACTGGCTTTACTTTATTATTCTCATTGGTTTTGCATTTTAATAAGTTGTTTTAATTTGCATTTCTCTAAATAGTGCCTAGAAAATAATAGGTATGCAATAAATATTTTCTAAATGAATTAATTTTCTATGGACCTATTTATTTTTATAAATGTGATCATTTATTTAACTTCCGTTTTTCTTTCTTTTTCATCATCCTTTTTCATCATATATAGCATGTTATTAAGTAGAATTTAGGCATTTTGATTTATTCTTAGGTATTTTAGATAGATGTATTCTTATGTATTTTGATGTATTCTTATGTATTTAAATTTAAATATTTAAAATATTTAAATTCACATCAATTTTATTGGTCAAATCACCCATTCGGAGAATGCTTTTTTGATATTTACTTTGTATCATAGTGAAAAGCCCCAAAATTTTGAAAAATAACTTTAAACATTTTCCCCCTCTATACCATGTTTGCCTATTTCTCCTAAACACTCAGTTTTTGAGTACCAGAGAATACTTCTAGTTCTTCAGATCATTTTAATTCCATATTTTTACACTTTATCAGAATAATTCAATTATCTCTTTCTGCCCCCCAACCCAGTGACCCCAACCCCCAAGCCCCCAAAAGCTGCCCTCAACCCTTCTTCCTAAAGACAGAGAAAGTAGATTCATTAGAAACATGAGCAAGGGTAAGATATTTTGATTAATATTGAGAAAGAAAATTATTTTTATTTCTTCCTATATCTAACCTATAAACACTACCTGTGTTAAAAATATGTATTTATATTTTCACTGTATCATTTTGGAGGCCATCTCCTTGGTTGTGTAGCACTTTTTGCTTAGAGCAAAAAGCAAACCTCATCTAAGTTTCACAGTATTCCTGTAAACAACTATATTATCAATACCATTATTTAATCATGCATCCAACTATCCTAAAGAAACCTCCTAAAGTAACTTTGTCCAATGTCTCTAATGCTATGAAGATCAAAGTTTCTTACCACCATTTGGAACAGCAGGGAGGGGGGTCAAGATTCTGACAGTCAGACTTTGGTGTATCTTATTATACCAGCCTGACTGGCTTCCTCCATTATTTTTTCTATTGTTCATGGGCAAGTAAGTATGTGTCATTAAAATAATACCAGTGCCTTCACTGACAGCACTAGAATTTAAGTATAAAGAAAACGTCTCTTAATTAGTCAGCTCCAGCCTTACATTTGAATTCCAACAATGAAACTCATAGTATTTGTTTTTTAGTAAGTCACTTCACTGATTCCAGAACTCAGTTATTAAGTCAGTAGGTATAGGTAAGAATGTACATCACCAGATAGATATGGTCATTAATATATGTTATTGTTGGCTATTTTGACTCCAAAGAAACTTTTAGTAAACTATTATATAGTTTGTTTGATATGGTATTTTCTAACCAGAGTATCAATTACAGAGAATTCTCCTGAGCATTTGAAAGCATATAGATAAACAGAGCACAGAATAAAATGTACCTGTTATTCTTTTTTTCCTCTCTATATCCTTAGAATTTTTACCTAGATTCTTCATTGTTCATCCACTTCCTCTGAAGCCAATTCAACTCTACTATCAAGACCTGGGGGGAAAAGGGCTTTGTGTTTTGTATCTGTGAAATCTAAACTCTCTAACTCTGATGAAAGTCCACATACACAGATTTTTCTCAAACTATTAAAAAAAAAAACCACCAAATTCTAGGTTAACGTGTGTTTGCCTTGCAGTAGTTTTATGAATATCAAAGTATCTGCAAAGAGCAAGCAGCTTGGGCAGAGGTGACACTAGAACATCCTCTGATATTTGCTCACCTACAAAAGTTTTGTTAGAATTATTTTTAGTGAAGTGGTAAAAATTTTCAAGCAACGAAGTGTTTTCCAGTAACACTGAAAAGGATAAAAGAGTTTCTCAGAAAAAGCTACACAGGTGATCTAACCTCCTGCCCTCTAAATATCATCCACTTGTAAATTTGCTTAATGAGAACAGACATTTGAAGTTTTAATCTCTCACTCAGCATTGGATGTGATACTCTTTCCATCACCAGTATTCAGAGACAGTTTTATTTCTATTCTAGGAAATGATTCTTCTACATGGGAAAAAAAAATGCTTTTTAACTAGAAATATCTTTATTTTAGGAAACATTCTCATTTTTTTACATTTAAAGAATTTGTCGTTTGTTTTTTTTTTTAAGAGTTATTAATTTATTTTAGAAAGAAAGAGTGTGAGTTGGGGGAGAGGCAGAGAGAGAATCCCAAGCAGACTCCCCACTAGCACAGAGCCTGATGCAGAGTTCAGTCTCATGACTCTGAGATCATGACCTGAGCCAAAATCAAGAGTCAGATGCGTATCCCCCTGAGCCACCCAGGTGACCACATCTGCCATTTTGAACTTCTTTTACCTGTTTAAGAAATCTGTATAGGTTTGCATCCCAATTCCACAACCTATGAGATGCGTGACGCTGAGGAAGTTACTCAGCTGAGACTTCATTTCTTCATCAATTAAAATGGATTAATAATAATATATAACTATCCCATAGAATTGGAAAGCATTATATGTATTAATACAGAAAAAAGAACTTAGGGGGTGCTTGGGTGGCTCAGTCGGTTAAGTGTTGGATCTTGGGTTCGGCTCAGGTCATGATCTCAGTGTTGTGCCATTGAGCCCCACCTCAGGCTCTGCACTCAGCATGGAGTCTGCTTGAGATTCTCTCTCCCTTTCCCTCTGTTTCTCCCCCACTTACACTCTCTCTCACTCTCACTCTCTTTTTCTCCAAAATAAATTAATAAATATAATCTTCAAAAAAGAAAAAAAAACTTAGAAAAGTGTCTAACTCATAGTAAGCACTCAAAAATATTAGTTAGTAGTAATTCTATATTTTCTAGTCTGACAATCCTCACCCACACTTATCCCACTCCTAGATTATAAGCAATTTATGGTCAGATGTTAATCATTTTTATAGTCTCAGAACTTAGCATCATATCTAGCTCATTATGGAGTATGATATTTCTACACACTCCTAATTTATCTCTAATTTCTTTTTTTTCTTTTCATTTTATACAGTGAATTCCTCACATTCTCCCACATGATAGACATCTAAGGCATATGTTCCATACAATGTCAAACTCATATAGAAACAGTATTTATTGAAAGTCCAACTGAGGGGTGCCTGCGTGGCTCAGTGGGTTAAAGCCTCTGCTTTCGGCTCAGACCATGATCGCAGGGTCCTGGAATCGAGCCCTGCATCGGGCTCTCCACTCAGCAGGGAGCCTGCTTCCTCCTCTCTCTGCCTACCTCTCTGCAAGCTTGTGATCTGTCTGTCAAACAAATAAATAAAATCTTAAAAAAAAAAAAAAGAAAAGAAAGAAAGAAAGAAAGTCCATATGAGAAAGGCAGTGTTTAAGAGGGATTATTTGTGGGTGGCTGGGTGGCTCAATGGTTTGGGCTGCTGCTTTCGGCTCCGGTCATGATCTCAGGGTCCTGGGATCGAGCCCCGCGTCGGGCTCTCTGCTCCGCAGGAAGCCTGCTTCCCTCTCTCTCTCTCTCTCTCTGCCTGCCTCTCTGCCTACTTGTGATCTCTGTCTGTCAAATAAATAAATAAAATCTTTAAATAAAAAAAAAAAAGAGGGATTATTTGTTCTCTGTATATTCTAGGTACAACAAAAAGATTGCAAGTTACCTGGAACGCATCATACTGATGCCCTTCCTCTCCCACAGAATTATTCTTACTGAACTGTACCTTGGAGTGCCTTTAATGAGGAAAATAGCACAGTTTTAGCAAACTTATTTTTGCATCTATCATAAAAATATGAGGATGGGGGCACCTGGGTGGCTCAGTGGGTTAAACCTCTGCCTTCAGCTCAGGTCATGATCTCAGGGTCCTGGGATCAAGCCCCACTCTCTGCTCAGCAGGGAGCCTGTTTCCTCCTCCTCTCTCTCTCTGCCTGCTTGTGATCTCTCTCTCTGTGAAATAAATAAATAAAATCTTTAAAAAAAAAAAAAAAAACATGAGGATGGTATTCACCATTTACATGCAGTCTCTCTACTAAGCCCTTCAAGAGGCATTCTTATCTTTCTTAAAGCTAGGAATTCATCTTTTTTGAAGTATAAAAGACTAAGTCAAAGTTGAAGCCCTCTTACAGCAAAGTTTGCATTTTTTTATGAATCCCATTTATGTCTCCATTCTAGTTTTTCTTTTTTGCTCTTCCATTCAATTTACACCCAATTTATACCCCCTCTGCATTCTACTTATCTGTGTGAATGCTTTCTGGATATGCTAGCTCTGCTTAAAAGGGCTGTGCAGGCTGTGCACTGCACAAGTCCAGGGAGCTCCGATCACATAGTTTATGTATGCAGTGCACAATTTATGATGCTATATGTGGCAACTCTTTTAGCTCTCTGTGATTTATATATATCACATACATCTGTATTAAATATATGTATATCATATATGCATAATGTGTGTATATATGTATATGTGTATGTATACACATATATGATCTCCATGTCACTATTTAATCCTGACATTTACAGATTTTTGCATATATAGGTCCTCTCCTACTGAATATACCTTCTCTCTGACATGGACACATCTGATTTCACTCACTTATCTACACATTTGTGCTATGTATAGTACCACTAGTACTATGATGGTTAATTTTATGTGTCAACTTGCCAGGACTAAGAGATGCCCATTATTTCTGGGTGTGTCTGTGAGGATGTTTAGGGAAGAGATTAGCATTTGAATAGAGTGAAGAAAATCACCCTCACCAGTGCAGGTAGGATCACCCAATCCTTTAAGGTACTGAAAAGGTAAAGGAGAGGCTAACTGACTCTCTCTGCTTGAGCTGACCCATCCTTCTTCCCCTGCCTTTGGCCAGCAGACATCAACACTCTTGGTTCTTGGGCTTTCAGACCCAAACCTGGATTTACACTATAGGCTTCCGCCAATCTCCCCTCAGTCCAACGACACCACCAGCTTTCCTGGGTCTCTGGCTTGCAGATGGCAGATTGTAGGTGTTCTCAGTCTCCATAACAATTCCCATAATAAATATGTTATGGAGACTGAGAAGACTTACTATATATATATATATATATATATATATATATATACACACACACACATATATATAAATATATATAGTTAATATGTATATTAAATACATATACACATACATATATGTACATATATTTGTATATATCCTATTTGTTCTATTTTTCTGGAGAGCTCCAAGTAATACAAAGTTATATTTATTGTTGCTTACTACAGTTACATGCCACAAATTAGGAATTAAAATTTCTCAGCCGGGAATTTTACCTAATAACACCTTCCTCATAATTAAACACCAGGAGTCTATAAACACCTATTTCTCCCTAAAGATAATCAGATACTTATAGTAGGTAATAAAAGATGGTCTTGTTTCCTAGAAGAGTGATTAAGTAACCTGCTTAGAAATGTGTGTAATAGGGACATCTGGGTGGCTCAGTGGGTTAAGCCTCTGCTTTTTGGCTCAGGTCATGATCTCACGGTCTTGGGATCAAGCCCCGCACTGGGCTCTCTGCTCAGCAGGGAGCCTGCTTCCTCCTCTCTCTCTCTGCCTGCCTCTCTGCCTCCTTGTGATCTCTGTCTGTCAAATAAATAAATAAAATCTTAAAAAAGAAAAAAGAAAGTTGGGGCGCCTGGGTGGCTCAATGGCAGAGGCCTTCTGCTCAGGTCGTGATACTGGGGTCCTGGGATCGAACCCCACATCGGGCTCTCTGCTCAGCAGGGAGCCTGCTTCCCTTCCTCTCTCTCTGCCTGCTTGTGATCTCTATCTGTCAAATAAATAAATAAAATCTTTAAAAAAAAAGAAAAAAGAAAGAAATGTGTGTAATAAATGGTAGAGTTATCTGGTTGCAAAGTCTGTATTTTTTTTTTTTTTAAGATTTTATTTATTTACTTGACAGAGAGAAATCACAAGTAGATGGAGAGGCAGGCAGAGAGAGAGAGGGAAGCAGGCTCCCTGCTGAGCAGAGAGCCCGATGTGGGCCTCGATCCCAGGACCCTGAGATCATGACCTGAGCCGAAGGCAGCGGCTTAACCCACTGAGCCACCCAGGCGCCCCAAAGTCTGTATTCTTTACGCAAAATCACACTAGGCTTGAATAATTCTTCCTTTGCCCTCTAACTCACTCCACTGAATACATGGTAGGTGCTCAATGAATACTTACGTGGTTGGAATAAAAATCAAAAAAATTTAGTTATTAAGTTATTGTCTAAAGTCACAGCACACAGAGGTGGATCTAGAATTAGAATCCACTCTTTCTTTCCTGGACCATTACTCTCTTCGTTATTTTTTGACCTGCAGACATTTATCATTAACCTCCACTATTTATCCTCTAGTACATGCTTTCAGAAACTACATGGGGTCGGGCATATTTAGGGATCTTCTTACTAAGCTATTTAATGCATGAAACTTTCCATTGGTGGAATGCTGGAGAAGCATTTTGTGGACAGAAGAAAAAAAAAAGAGGCTATTTTAAACATTGCTGAGAGAGTTTGGGCAAAATCCATCTGGCAAACAGACTATTTCTTCTGTTCAAAAACTCATCAAGCACTCTAAACGTGTAACCTGTAGGCAAGTTTAATTAAAGCTTGAGAAATCTCAAAATAACCTGACATTTAAATATGTTATTTCCGTTCTGCTCTCATTGTCTGACAGAGACATTCTTAGACCCAAATTAAGCTCCCCAGTGCCATCTAGCCCTGCCTAACTACTGGATTACCCTGCGCACAGAAAGACAAGTAAGAAGATAGATAGGAAGATGGATGGATGGAAATAGATTGATAGGCAGGCAGATAAGGTAAAATTCATTCCTCTTCAATAAAAAGAAAAAAGTGAAAGCAAACTTGTCTTGGGAAGAACCTCAGGAAAGGAGTAAAGAATAAGTTTTGGGGTGGGGTGCCTGGGTGGCTTAACAGTTAAGCCTCCAACTCTTGATTTTGGCTCAGGTCATGATCTCAGGGTCATGAGATTAAGCCCCCTGTTGTGCTCTGAGCTGGGTGTGGAGCCTGCTTGAGATTCTCCCTCGCCTTCTTTCTCTCTGCCCCTTTCTCTTGGAAGGAAAGAAGGAAGGGAGGGAGGGAGGAAGGAAGGGAGGGAAAGAATGAAGAAGGGAAGAAAGAAAGGCTGTTTTTGCCATGGAACAAGAAATTTAAAATGGGAAGTCACCAAACAAAATAAGTAGTCATTTAACATGGTCAACATTTATGGATTCCAAATATCTTCTTTATGTATTGAGGAAGTATTTCCATTTCTAAACATCCTGGATAGACCTGGACCAAAGTTCAGTGAGAACTGCTGGAAAGAGGCTCTGTTTGATTCCTTAAGGTGGCCTAACATTAGGATTTTTTCCTCTTTTTTTCTGTCTTCTCTGTTTTCAACTGAGCATTCAACTCTCCTCTTTTAGCATGTCAGTTATACTTCTTTTAAAGACATTTTAGTGGTAGCCCTAGAATTTGTGATATACATTTTTTTCACTTTTTTTATTAACATATAATGTATTATTTGCTTCAAAAGTACAGGTCTGTGAATCCTGAGTCTTACACAATTCACAGCATTCACCATAGCACATACCCTCCCCAATGTCCATAATCCAGCCACCCTATCCCTTCCCCGCCAACCCCCCAGCAACCCTCAGTTTGTTGTGTGAGATTAAGAGTCTCTAATGGTTTGTCTCCCTCCGATCCCATCTTGTTTCATTTTTTTCCCTCCCTGCCCCCCATGGCCCCCCACGCTGCCTCTCAAATTCCTCTTGAATGCAAGCTGGTGCAGCCATTCTGTGATACACATTTTAAACTAATTTAAGTCTATCTTCACAGAACACAACCTACGGAGCAAGAGCCTTACACAGTATTCCCAATTCTTCCCTAGCAGCCCTTAAGTCATTCATTTCATTTATCCTTTTTCTATAAATCACCCAAAGCATTGTTATTTTATTATTTAAAATTATTGTTAGATCAAAATTAAGAATAAGAAAAACAAAGATTTTAGTTTTATTTTATCTCTATTCCTTCTCCAATGTCCTTCCCCCTTTTATGTAGACCTGAATTTCTAACCTACATTATTTTCTTTCTTCTTGCAGAACTTCTTTCAACATTTTTGCAGAGTAGGTGAACTAATGTTGAATTCCCTCTGCTTTTATTTTTCTAAGAAAATCTTTGTTCTTTTTCACCTTGAAAAGGTAATTTCACTGTACATAGAATTCTAGGTTGCTGATTTTGTTTCTTTCTTGTTTTTTTTTTTTTTTACTATTTTTATTTTTATCAAAATACATAATTGGCATATAGTATTGTGTAACTTTTAGGTGTACAACATATTGGATTTAGAAATTCATATATATGGCAATATAATTACCACCTTGGCATTAGCTAACTTCTATCATGTCTAGTTATAATTTCTTCTTTGTGGTGTGGACAATTATGATCTAATCTGTTAGGACCTTCAACACTATATTTCTCTCCCCTCTCTTCTTAATTGCATGGCTTCTCATGAAAAATCTGCTGACTATTATCCTTATTCCTCTTCTAGGTGGTTTGTGCCAATCTAAACTTATCAGTAACCCAATGTTGTGGTTGGACTGGCCTTTCTGGTTGTAATTAAGATTGTAGGACATAGGGGCATCTGGGTGGTTCAGTTGGTTAAGTTTCTGCCTTCAATTGAGGTCATGATCTCAGGGTCCTGGAATCGAACCCCACCACACTCCCTGAACAGGGAGTCTGCTTCTCCCTCTCCCTCTCCCTCTGCCACTCCCCCTGCTTACTCTCTCACTCCCAATCTCTGTCAAATAAATAAAATCTTCAAAAAAAAATTGTAAGATGCCTTTCAGCAACAAACATTAGGAAACCTTAAAAAAGTACAATTTATTACTTACAAGACCTCAAAAATTACACAGCCCACCTGATGCCACACACCAAGGTCACAGAGAGGGAAAGAACACATACGCCTGGGGTTCTGCTTCTATTGGGGTTGAGAATAGGGGTCTAGGATTTTGTGGGCTCACTTTTTATTAGTGAATTTAAAATATAAAATATAAGAGCAGGCTCAGCAGGGAGCCTGCTTCTCCCTCTGCCTCTACTGCCACTCTGCCTGCCTGTGCTCGCTTGCTCTCTCTCTCTCTCTCTCTCTGACAAATAAATAAATAAATAATAAAATAAACTAGATCTCTAAAACAAAGCCTCACTGGGGGAAGGCAGTCTGGCTTTTTATATAATTGGGTGGCTGGCAATGTATTTAGTGAAGATCAGCATCTTTGAAGTGAATGCCTCTTTGAAATGACAATCAAGCTTAGGTCAAGCACTTGGATTTCAAAAAAAGGAATAAAACACAACTGTCAGAGGTAGGTATTTATTGTTGTGATAGTTTTCAAGCCTCCTGGATCTGTGGTTTAATGTCTGTCATTAATTTTGGAAACTCCTTGGCCATGATTACTTCAAATATTTTTTTTCTGGTATTAAAGAATGATATATGGCATGTATTTATTTTATGTATATGTACACACAAAAGTTACATATTTACTTATACTTTTTGAAATTGTCCTAGAGTTTTTGAAGTTGGGGAGCAGGTTGTTGGGGGCTTTTTTCATTCTTTTTTTTCTCTTTACATTTTAGTTTGGGAAATTTCTACTGACCTGTCTTCAAACTCATCTGTTTTCTTGGCCATGTGCAGTGCAGACTTTGCTGATGAGCCCAGCAAAGTCCCTCTATATTTCTGTTACAATGTTTTTTATTTCTAATCTTTCCTTTTGAATTGCCTTAGAATTTCACTCTCTCTCCTTAAATTTCCCATCCATTCTTATGTGATGTCTACTTTTTCCATTAGATCCCTTAACATATTAATCAGAGACATTTTAAATTCTCTGAGAATTCCTATATCTGTGTCTTATCTCAGTCTGGTTCTTTTTTTTTTTTTTAAAGATTTTATTTATTTATTTGACAGAGAGAGATCACAGGTAGGCAGAGAGGCAGGCAGAGAGAGAGAGGAGGAAGCAGGCTCCCCGCTGAGCAGAGAGCCTGATGTGGGACTCGATCCCAGGACCCCGAGATCATGACCTGAGCCAAAGGCAGCGGCTTAACCCACTGAGCCACCCAGGCGCCCCTCTCAGTCTGGTTCTAATGCTTTCTTTGTCTTGTTATGCTGTGTTTTTCTTGTTTTTTTTAGTCTGCTTTATAATTTTTTGTTGGAAGCTGTACATGATGCAATTGGTAATAGGAACTGAGGTAGATAGGTCTTTAGCATGAGGTTTTATGTTAATCTGGCTAGGAGTTAGACTGTGCTTAATATTTGCTGCAGCTCTAGGTGTTAGGACTTCTAAATCTCTCTGAAATGCCCTGTTTCTGTCTTCTCTTTTGCCTTTGGCCTTCCTTAAGTACACTTACTCAGAGAAAGTCTGCATCTTGCAGCTACTATCCACTATTATTATACAAGAGCCCCATTAGTCAGTTTTATGGGGAACAAAGAGGATGGGGAAGATGAAAAATGAAGCTAGAGAAGCAAATAGAGGATATCGAGTTTAAAAAGACTGTGAGCCTCTGGAATCTGGGGTGGAATCTCATGGGGCACTGATGGCTACAAGTCCTTCATTTGAGGTGGGATTTCAAAACAAAACATGTTGAAAACTGTTGCCACTTCTATCACCACCACATCTAACTTCCTCCACACAATCACCTGAACTCTCATCTTCATCTTTCCAAAGCAGTGTAAATGGTTAAAATATTTGATACCTTTTTTTTTTTTAATTTTGGTAGAAGAAGACTGAAACTGGTGATAAAGATTCACTTTTCTCCTCTTTCAGCCTCCTAGCGGCAAGAGGAGGAAATCGTCGAACTGCCAATGTGATAGCCCATGGGTTCGCCAATCTTTTAACTCTAGACAAAAAGACCCTCCAACAAATTCTAGTGCATTATCCAGATTCTGAAAAGCTCCTCATGAAGAAAGCCAGGTATGAACTTTAAAACCCCATTAGAGTTTGGGCAGTGATCAACTTTCTCCATGAGATGCATTTAACAAACAACTATATATGCAACTATCTACTGAAAACTTCTCAGATTAGGAGAAATGGTAGGCTTTTCCAGAATTCTTACAGTACTATCTAAAGTAGTCTTTCTCGGGGCACCCGGGTGGCTCAGGGGGTTAAAACTTCTGCCTTAAGCTCAGGTCATGATCCCAGGGTCCTAGGATCAAGCCCCACATTGGACTTTGCTCAGCAGGGAGCCTGCCTGCCTCCCTGCTTACTTGTGATTTATCTTTGTCAAATACATAAATAAAATCTAATAAAATAAAATAAAGTAGCCTTTCTCTTCTATTCACAGTGTGCTTCTAAAGAAGAAGGCTCCAGGCACAGAGGCAACTCCTCCAAGAAAAGGACTTGCCTTTCTCTTCCCACCAAAACAAGAGACACCTAAAATGTTTAAAGCTCTCCTGGGAGGTACAGGAAAAGCAGGACTTGCAAGACTACTCAAATTAAAGAGAGAACAAACCATTCAGGTGATAAGACAGAGTGGATGGAGGGCTGTAACAGACCATTGGACTAAGTATACCCAGACAAGTTCCTGCTTTAATTCAATTTCAGATGCTAGGATAGTTTGGATGCATCTAATGTGAATAATTATTACTTTAATTATAGCATTTATTATTATCTAAACTATATCCTCATGTATCATTACATTTAATACTCATGTTTTATTATACTTTTAATACATATGTATATATAAATACATTCAGCTCTCATTATTTGTATATTCTGTATATTTGCATATCTACCTACTCACAGAAATTTCTTTATAAACCCAAAATCAGTGTTCAACATGGTCATTTGCAAACATATGTATATGCAGAGCAGTGAAAAATTTAAGTTTCCCAATGCACATGTTCTCAGCTGAGGTTGAAAAGGAAGACACTCTACTTTCTTGTTTTAGTTCTCACGCTGTAAACAAGTGACCTTTTCATGGTCTATTTAAGTGCTTTGTTTTTCTCATCTTTGTACTGCATAAAGCTGAAGTACTATCCTGTGTTCATAAGCACAAAAATGCTCTGATGTGTCTTGCAGAGAAAAGACACATGTTAGGTAAGCATCATTCAAGCAAGAGTTACAGTGCTATTGGCCTTGAGTTCAATATAATGAAACTATATATATATATATATATATATATATATATATATATAATAAATGTCTTTAAACAGAAATACACATAAAACAAGGTTATGTATTGACTTGTTGACAAAAATTTGTCAACAGAGGCTCATAGGAACAAAATCTTGCATTATCTCTAGGAGCAATGGTTCAGTATTTGCTAATTTTCTGTTTGTGGTAGTTTGATAGAACAAAACTACCAAGAATAATTAGAATCAATTGCATATGTATAATAAGCACACATATAAACCTATAAATATATAACATATTTTACCAGTGAGCCAATAAATATTTTCACAAATAGTCAATCACTTATATATCACAAATGTTAATAGCCAAAATAACTTCATAGATTTCATCCAAGCCCTTCTTGTTATAGATGAAGAAACTGAACTCCAGATCAACTTATTTGGATAAGATCACAAAAAGTGACAGAGCAAAAACTATTACTCAGGTACTCAGACTTCTAGGCCTACACTGAGCTGCCTCTCAATTCTTAGAAACTTCAAGATACTCAAATGTTATTCTTTTTCTCTCTTGATTTTCGTATTTCTTTGATTCTTGTAATAAGCCTATGAGGGCAGATATTGAAGACGGAGCAGGGATTCAGGTTTTCTGAATCTAGTCATGTTATCTATAAAAACTGTAAGAAATGGTTGGCTGTGGATCTTTCAGAAGATCATTAAGCAAATATTATAAATCAGTCACACTCAAGAAACTAAAACTTGCCTCTCCTTTTTCACACACAAAGGCTATGGTAAAAATTAGGAATAAAGTATAAACCAAATGCCTCATTTAATCAGCATGGAAGTAATAAGTTATGAAAAAGACTTATGGGGTACTGAAATATAGGTCATTGTGCTAAATAATTTCCCAGCTTTATATGTGCACATTCATACCTTGTACAAACCTTTCTTAAACTGACCTGAAGCATCATCAGCAAAGAGCATAGTATATTTTTTGCTATGAAATTTCTACAGATGATACTAAGCATACAAGTTCCTAAAATCATAGAGCTCAAGCACCCATGGGGCAAAAGGAAAAGACTGTATGAAGAAAGAGAGATAAGTTTCTCCCTGAGATTCTCCCATGAGCTTATGCAGCAGGAAAACCATACTTTCTGTAGTATCTTTATGGCATTTGGTTCACACTTTTTTATTAGTAAATAAATATTTAAAATTTCATCTTCATAAAATAAATAAGTACATACTTTTAAGGCAAAAGCAAAGAATCCTGAGCACTAAGTCCAATAATTCAGAGAGCATAAGAACCAAGGGGAAGAGAATTTCTTGTCAGGGACAAAAATGAAATCCAGAAATACTCTGTTAAGTCAAATGTGACAGCTCAACCTCATTCTTGCAGCACATCAGAAAGTTATCAAATGATAGTCAAATGCAAGGCAGACATGATTCCCACCTTAATTCAGAGAATCTGTCTTGGTAGGGATCCTTAGCCATTGTATATTAATCAAAAGAGTCCAGTGTCCTTTATTATGATCTCAAAACCAATTCTTGTAACTGCTTCTTCCAGAAAACAAGTGAAAATTCTGAAGAAGGAGAGGGTAAAGGAACAGAATATGAAAATAAAGGAAGAGAGCCATCAGAGAAAACACAGGACAGCTCCGAATGTAGAGCAAATTCTGTTACAGCAGAAGAGCCCCAGCCGATTACAAGCGGAGCTTTACCCGGAGGAACTACTCATCAATCCCTCATCATCAGCATGGCTCCTTCTGCAGAGGCTGGGGAAGAGGTTCTGACGATTGAAGTCAAAGAAAAGGCTAAGCAATAAATGTTTGATTATCTTTAGATATAATCTAGCTAATTCCCAAAGAGATTGTACCCAGGATTGTAGCTTAAATTAATGAAGGAAAAAGACCTTGCCAGGACCCTTGAGAAACCAGAGACAAATCCCTAGCTTAGTTTCTAGGACTTATCTGAGAGTGTGATCTTATACAGTAGTAAGAAGATTATTTCAAAACCATCCCTATTCACTGTTGTCATTAGCCTTGTGCAATTGGTATTTCTCCTAATTTTATGTAGTAAGTTTTTTTCTTCCATTCTCTCTTGATGTTTCTTCCTTCCATTTTTATTATTTTGGTCTTGGCCCTGAAGTGATTCACTTACCTTTCAATGTGTGTGTGTGTGTATGTGTGTGTGTTAAAGTCTTGCACGTCACTGTTAGTCTTGACTAAATGTCCTATGTATATGAATATTACTTCTCACTTGTAGGGGATTATGAGATTTTAGTAAAATGTTGAAAGTAAAATACCAGGTAATTACCAGGTAATTTCCATGCAGACAAGGGTGATGAGTTACTCAAATATCAAATCAACCCAGCAGCAGGGACTGAAGGGAAACAGAGATAATGGAGTTTATGGATGTGAAATCTAACTTGCCAAAGTCCCCTAAAGAGCAATATTGTTCAGTGGTACCAACAAACCCACGGGGGTAGGGGTGAGGGGGAACACGGTGACATATTGTAGCAACATGTTGGAAAAATCATTCCCTTTGCTAAAGAAACAAACTAACATTTTCCTGCATACCAACTTGAAAAGTAACAATGTACCTAACTCATCCTGCTCCACAGACTCAGACTGGAGGAATCTCACAGTTCCCATCTTCAGATAGGCTAAAGTGACATTTCTCAGAGTCTTCCTCAAACATTTGCTTCAAACTGTGCCAGACCTGAGCTTCTTAATTGTTTTCAGCTTTAGTAAAAAGTGATGAGGTTAGGAAGGCAGACTGTACACATGTCGGATTGACATATCCCTACAATTTGCAGAACCTACATGTACAGCTGTTTACAAAATCTCCAAGTTAATTAAGTGCACTTTAGGAAGTTGTCCTCGTGAATCAGCTAACATTAGCATAATTACTAAAGTCTCATGCTGTGAGGAGACTAAAAAAGCCAGTCTGATGTCGGAAGTAATAATACATATAGAATTCCATTCTAATAAATGCCATTAGTGTATAACATTAAGTTCTGTATAATAAGGCTATTCCCAAGTCCCAGAAGATGGTCATTGAAACAGCACTTTGCTGAGAGGGTTTTAACAAATCATATTAACCAAAAAGCCTACAACATAGATGCATTCCGCAAACCATGTATAAATCGATCACTATAATAAATGTATCATCAATTTTTTTGTTTGGGGTTCTTTTTTTAAGATTTTATTTATTTATTTGACCAGGAGAAAGAAAGAGACAGTGAGAGAGGAAACACAAGCAAAGATAATGGGAGAGGGAGAAGCAGGCTTCCCGCTGAGCAAGGTACCAGATGCGGTGATCAATCCTAGGACCCTGAGATCATGACCTGAGCCAAAAGCAGATCAGCCGCATCCCTGATCTCCCCAAGGGCATGCTGTCTCCTGTGCGCTATCTATATTTGTGAAACAGACCAGTTTCTACTTGTCATTGACATGCTTTCTTCCAGGACCTCTCTCCCCCACTTATCTCCTTGCCTAAACAGTTGATCTCCAGCAAATGCAAACTAAATCTAGCATTAGCTTAAACCAAACATCATTAAGAATGTGAAATGGTTGCCCCACTGCAATTTTCTGAACACACACAAAGGCATTTGAATGTACCCCAATAAAAATGCTAAGGTTCCCCCATGCTGTTTCAAATAGGCTCAAAATAATAATAACTAATATATAGCATTGACTGTGTCCAGCTCTTGTTCTAAATGTGGTACCACTACTAAATCATTTAATCTTCTTAACCATCCTACAAAGCCGTTATTTTTCTTACCATTTTCACCATTTTCCAGACTAGGAAAATGAGACATAGTAATCATTAACTTGCCCTAGGTCACCAAGAGTGCAAAGATTTCCTAAGTTAGGCTACTGGAAAGGACTCACCATGCTCCACAGAGCCTATTCATACTCACATATTCATATTCATACTCACACTCATCCTCGCTGTTTTTATTCAAAGGTAATGGACATAACGCAGGAAGAGGAAGACCCCAGGCAAGCACTGAGGGGTCTGATTGGCATCCCATTAACAAGCTTCCAGCCTTCTTAGTCATACAAGGATCTGATCATGCTCTGTTTAAGGACTGAACCATGAAATCTAGGCAAGGAACTCAGGTTGCAAGAGAGCTCAAAACTTTATTTCCCACCAGAGGTCATAAACCCCTCTAGCCACACAATGAAAGCAGACTGACTAATCAGTTAGAACAGTAGAAAAACTTAAGTAAAGAGCAACTCTGGGGGTCACCAAAGGAGTTGAGCCCTTGAAATACCACATCATAAATCCCATCACCCTTATCTTAACCCAAAGTCAAAACCCAGACATCCAGGGATCCCCAGAGGCAAAGACTGAGATTTTCCCTACCACTTTTCTTTTTTCCCCTACACCTGCTAACCCACATATCTCTTCTCTGGATCCCTGATAGAGCCATGTTCATTAGTCATTTGAGAAGTCAACAAGTAGTTTGGTGACTAACTGGCTAATTGATGGTGCACAGATATATGAAAATTCTTCCTCAACCCCCAGCAGGGTCTGATCCCAGTAATCAATTGTCAAAGGTATAGTGCAAAATGGACTGGTTACAAGGGATGTATCTTGAAAAGATCCCAGAAAAGGAAGAAGGAAGCAAGAAGTCACTCAGCAGAACTTCTACACTTCATAAACATTACATTGTTAAAGAAGTAAAGCAACATCTCTTTATACAAGTAAGTTTTTTTCTGTGAGTCAGAGTGTTTATTCAACAAGTAATTTCCTCTGACTGACCCTGAAGGCATCTTCAAGTATTATTTGCTCAAAAGTGATTACAAAAATTATGTCTTATATTAACTTTCATCTGTAGCCCTCCAAATTCTGCACAACCTATAAGCTGTCCAGTAGTCCTAAAAAAAAAAAAAATGCCCAGCTCTGTTTTCCATTGTTAAACTGTATCAACATGCTTTTGCTGACTAAAACTAAGTGACTTAAAATAATCATCAGGATCTGTAGGTTGCCCATTTGGGCTTGGTTCAGCAGGTGGTTCTTCTGGTCTTAGCTGGGCTAGTCCATGCTCTATAGTCAGCTGCTGAATTCGCTGGGGGCTGCTGGTCTACAAGTCTCAGATAGATTGGTTTATGTCATCCATATAGCCTCCTATCCTAGGCTTGGAGGCTGCACAGGGTTCCTAGAGAGAGAAGGCAGAAATGAGCATGGTCCTTGAGGTCTAGGCTTAGAATTCTTTTTTTTTTTTTTTTTAAAGATTTTATTTATTTATTTGACAAAGATCACAAATAGGCAGAGGCAGGCAGAAAGAGAGGGGAGGAAGCAGGCTCCCTACTGAGCAGAGAGCCCGATGCGGGGCTCGATCCCAGGACCCTGGGATCATGACCTGAGCCGAAGGCAGAGGCTTAACCCTCTGAGCCACCCAGGCGCCCCTAGGCTTAGAATTCTATTAGCCAACTCACAAGACCAGCCTAGATGGAAGGGCCAGAGAAACAAAACATACCTCTTGATGGGAGGACTGCAAAGTCACATTGCCAAAGTAGTGGGTACAGAAAGGGGAAAGACTGTAGCCACTTTTGTAATCACCCAGACAGGATATTACCAGATAAAATACAGGACATCTAGTCAGTGAGTATTGTTTTAGTATAGGTATGTCCCATGCCATATGTAGGACCTATTTATACCAAAAAAATTATTATGTATCTAAAACTCAAATTTAATTCGATGCCTGTATTTTTATTCACTAAATCTGGTAATCCTACACACAGACCATGTCAAAAATAAACTAAACCTTTCTTTATCTAAAAGACCTTTGGGGTACTTGGCTGGCTCAGGCAGCAGAGCATATGACTTTTAATTTCAGGGTTGTAAATTTGAGCTCCATGTTGGGCATGGAACCTACTTAAAAAAGAGAGAGAGAGAGAACTTTGAACTAGAAATTACTGCTAAAGTGTGTAACTATATCAAATGTTGTATTAGAATGAGCCCAAAACCCTAAGTCACTCACAGAAAAGAAATAATTTGTACCCCTACTCATATTCTAGGAACCATCTTTGGTGAAACACTGCTCATAAATAACCCTAAAATAATATATAACAAACTGTTTCATTTCAGTTATGCATCAGATGATAAATTGCTACATGGAACAGCAATGAGAGAAGAAAGAATCTGTACTTTCTGCAATTTGGACCTATTCTGTACTTCTAATAATTCTTTTACCTTCCTATGAGGAATTTTTTTAAATCTCTGGAAGATATTAATCATTATCCTATTCTGGAATTTATTATATCTAATCAAAGCAAAGGTACTTGAAATTCACATTTTAAGTACCTTACCCATACACTGTAGTAAAATTTGATGTTTTCCTCCATGAGTTTTTATGACTGGCTGTATTTTTCCTACTATAACTTTTGTGACTAGAAATGACAGTGCAAAGGTCAAATAAATGTGCATCGTTAAGCAATACAACCTGACATTTCTAGACAATAACTCCCTCAGATGAAGCAAGATTTTAGGATTCTGAAATAATAACTTTTATTTTAAATGCATTTTAAAGGATAGAGGACTGACAGATTTTTCACTTACACACCACTTTTCAGGCATGTACAGAGGCAGTGTTCTTGAAAGGGACTGGTGTTTCTGAAAAATTACAAAAACAGGGATGGGACGGGTGTTTCACAGAGCATAGGAGGAAAAGGAGGACCGAACTGTTCCCGCCTCCCCAGGGGCCACTGGATACACCGTGGGCTTCACAGGCGGTCTCACTGGGGCTATAGGAGAGAAGTGGGGTAGAGAGGAGGTCATTTCAGGTGGGAGGAGGCAGGGTCACCCGTGGGGAATGTGTAGGCACCACCGAGCGGAGCATGGCGATTCGGGGCGTGAATCCCTGGAAAGGCTAGTGTCCCAGGCCAGGAGCCCAGCACAGCAAATAGACGAATCTGAGTTTTTGGGTGCTGGGCCACAGGGATCAAAGGCGGTGCTAGAGCAAGGGAGGGACACTGCTGCAGTGACCTACCTGAAAGGTCACAGCCCCTCTTACTGTCCCTGTGTAGTCCTGGTCGTCTCTGCCTACTGCACACAATGATTCTGATACAAATATACGAGGACCCTATCTGCTGGAAACTCTTCAGTAATATGAAATTCAGCACACGGTGCATGCTAAGGGTTATTAACCAGGCTTGTGATGCGGTTTCTCGCATCCAGCTTTAAATAAATCAAGCTCTGTTGTTTACGCCAGAATCTTAGACTTGAAAGGGAATTTTGAGATTACTACAGCAAGGCCCCATTATACAGAACACGGAAACAAAATTCTGTGCCCAGGACCATACCACAGTATGGCAGAACCCAAGGTCAAAGATAAATTGTTTTTCAAATGTAAAGATCATGGCCTAACTTGATAAAAGTAGCATCCACCTGAAGAAGGAGTTTTTCAAATAAGTATATTTCTCAAAATTTCATGGGGCATGGGGCCCCTGGATGACTCAGTCGTTGGGTGCCTGGGTGGTTCAGTTGTTAAGCGTCTCCCTTCAGCTCAGGTCATGATCCCAGGATACTGGGATTGAGCCTCACATCTGGCTCCTTGCTCTATGGAAAGCCTGTTTCTCCCACTCCCACTCCCCCTGCTTGTGTCCCCTCTCTCACTGTCTCTCTCTGTGTCAAATAGATAAAGAAGATATTTTTTAAAAAAATTTTCATGGGGCAAAATGATAGTAAAGGCTGCCATGTAAGGACCATATTTATATTCTAAATCTGAGAGGAAAGTTTCAGACTTAACTTGCACTTCAGAAAGGGACCAACCACAGATTTCACTAAAACAGGAATATGAAAAATTAACAGAACTGGAATTTGACATCCCATTTGTAAAAGTGGGTGAAGAGATTCTGTTATGAAATAGAAGAGTTATGACACATATTCTTCTCCCGGTACCAACAATGTTTGCAAACCACACTGTTTTCTGACTTCAAGCCATAGACAATGTCAATTTCTTTGTTTGCAGTTTCATTTGCTTTCTTTACATTAGAAAACCCCAAGTAACATTCAAATTTCAGATGAAATACTGAGCCACCTGTGAAGCCCTCCAAGATCTCCCCAGTGTTCTAGCTGCTCCCCACAATGAGAAGAAAATCTCCCCACTCTAAACTTCAACATTTTCTCATATAAACTAATTTCCATCCTTGCATATACTCTAACACATACCTTATTCATTCATTTTTTTTCCCCATGTCTACTAAATGCCAAGTTCTCCTCCAGGCTCATGATGCAGCAATGAACAAAATAACAAACAAACAAACAAACAAAACCCTGATTCTTGGAACTGACATGATAATGGGTGAAGAGGACAAGAAACAAAATGACAAACCTAAGCAGAGACGAGGATAGATGGTACTGGAGAAAGAGAGATAATTTTAAACGAAGTGATCAGCAAACACCTTACCGGGTATAACTGAATGAAAACCTGAAGGAGGTGAGGGAGCAAAGCTCACAAGTGACTAGGGAGAATTCTTCAGGAAGGGGCAACAGCAGGTGCAAAACATATCCCTGAACCAGGGATATGTCAGGCACATTCATTTAAGAGCAAGAAAGCCCAAATGCTTGGAACAGAGTGGCCAAGGCAAAGATCAGTAGAAAAGAAGTCTAGAGGGGCACCTGGGTGGCTCAGTCAGTTAAGTGTCTACCTTCATCTCAGGTCATGATCCCAGGATCCTAGGATCAAGACCCACATCAGGATCCTTGCTTAGTAGGAAGCCTGCTTCTCCCTCTCCCTCTGCCTGCCACTCTGCCTACTTGGGTTCTCTCTCTATCTTTCAAAAATAAATAAAGTCTTTTAAAAAAAAGTCTAGAAAAGGAGCAGGAGCCTTTGAAAAGTTGGTAGGATTAGTAACTTGAAGGTAGTGATGGAGAATGATTTGTTGAAGTTGTGGTACTACAGGGAATGAGCTGTAAAGTGAGTTGTTAATGGAAAATGGGATACTTGAAATTAGGAAAGGGTTTGTTGTGGGTAATAATAAAGTCTAGAGTGAGGACTGAGGTAAAGTGGAGGACAAGATTATCACAAACGAATAGAAAGTGATCTAAACTAATGGTAAGAGATTCAAAGCTGGAGGTTTTAAAGAGGAGGGAGGGGTTATCTAATGCAGAAGGAAGGGCCAAGGAGGACACCTAACCCTGCCTCCAAACCCAACTAGGTCAGGAAGAGAAAATAACTACTTGAGAAGACTGCAGAGAAAGTTAGGTTCTTCAAGAGCAATAGGTTTTAATTAGAGTAAAAACACGAAGGGATTGTTCAGAAAAAGCACTGATAGAAGGGATTATGCTAATGAATGGCCGTTCCTAAGGGCAGAGCAGCAGAGTTTGAGCAGTTGCAGGGCATTGGGTTGTACAGATGTGGATTGTACAGAGGAGCCCGAGATGGGCTGGAGTGAGGAATTTATGATCTGAGCTTCTTGTGAGGACTGGCAGGATCAGTCCTAACAGTCGTAGGACAGCAGGAGAGAGAAACAAGTGCTGGGAGGAGGGGAGGGAGGAGCATCTGGCCAGCCAGAAGTCTCCTCTGTAGTCTTGACAACGGATGCCTAAAGGCATAAGAAACAGTCTTACTTGAAGCACAAGGGGCCACCTCACCTTGCTTATTCTTCTTTTACTTTAGCATCACATACTGTCTCCTTTTCCATATTAGATCATAAGCTCTTTGAAGTGACTAAGAAATTTTACTCATCTTGATGTTGCTTATTGATTGCCAGTACTAAGCTACTCAATAAATATATGCTCAAAAACAAGTCATACTTCTTACTGGATGGAAGGACTGGTTGAAAAAGTCAAAGTATTTCCTACTCACTCTTCTAAGAACTCTCTAGGGCTCCCCAATTCCTGATATTCTTCTGAGTCTAGTCCTAGAAGACAGGTGCTGTTACAAAACCTGTTGTGCCCAGTCTGCTTGTGAAAAGGCCAAAGATATCAAGGCCTCCCTTTCCCTATGGTAAGAAGTAAAAATTCTGCTTATAATGGTATTTCTCTCACTGATCACTTCTTTTTTTTTTTTTTTTAAATATGTCTATTTATTTATTTGACAGAGAGTGTGCACAGAGCAAGGGGAGCAGCAGACAAAAGCAGGCTCCCTATTGAGCAGAGAGCCCAACACAGGACTTGATCCCAGGACCCAGGGATCATGACCTGGGCCAAAGGCAGATGCTTAACCAGCTGAGCCATCCAAGCTTCCCTCACTGGTCACTTCTTCTTCAGGAGGAGAGAATCAAAAGCCAAGCCAGAGTAAAATTCTCCAAGGACACTACAACCTGTTGTGAGTTTTCTGGGGAATGTAGCCAGTCCTCACATGGCCATGCTTGGTGACAAATGATAAATGTCATGGTCTTCTTTTTTTTTTTTTTTAAAGATTTTATTTATTTATTTGACAGACAGAGATCACAAGCAGGCAGAGAGGCAGGCAGAGAGAGAGGAGGAAGCAGGCTCCCTGCTGAGCAGAGAGCCCGATGTGGGACTCGATCCCAGGACCCTGAGATCATGACCTGAGCCGAAGGCAGTGGCTTAACCCACTGAGCCACCCAGGCGCCCCTGTCATGGTCTTCTTACAAGAAAGGATCTGACAGGGTGCCTGGGTGGCTCAGTGGGTTAAGCCGCTGCCTTCAGCTCAGGACATGATCTCAGGGTCCTGGGATCGAGCCCCGCATTGGGCTCTCTGCTCAGCAGGGAGCCTGCTTCCTTTCCTCTCTCTCTGCCTGCCTCTCTGACTACTTGTGATCTCTGTCTGTCAAATAAATAAATAAAATCTTTTAAATAAATAAATAAATAAATAAAGGATCTGACAATCCTAGACATCTACATCACCATGAGGTACAAGCCAGCCTCTGAACTACTAAGGAGTTGATAAGATATGGGCCTAACGGATGATTTGATGTGGAGACAGGGTTGTGGCAGGAAAAGCAGAGAATTCAGAAACTGACCTAGAATCAGACACTTTACAAGTATGTGACCAAACAGCTGGGTCTCTACCATAAGGTGACCACCACTAACTGTCTCAGCAGGGCCTCACCAAGGCAAAGCCTCTGTGGCCAGGCCTAAGTTTGGCAACAGGCCTCCGTCTGACCTAACATGCAAGGCTCTCCAGTTTTTCAAGAACATAAAACCTGATTATATCGTTCTTTTGTTTAAGTTGATTCAGTGGCATCCCATTACCTTTAGCCTAAGCCTGAACTCCCTTACATGCCCCAGAGGTCCTGCAGGTTGTAAACTCTACCAATCACTCCATTTCATCTCTCCTCTCTTCTACCACTTTTCCTCCCACACTTCATATTCCAGCAACTTTAAGTTCTTTCCATTCCTAAAACATTCAGTTTTGTACTTGCTGTTGACCTAACACCTTCTAAATGCTTTTAACACTCTTCACTCAGCTAACTTTAAGGTCTTAGCGTACATGGCACATCACATGCTCAGAAAAGTGCTCTTGCCCACTAGATGGGTCAAGTCTCCTGCTACAATATTTTACATCATACACTGATCTCATGTCTCTGTAATTACTCATTTAATGTTTTCTCTCCCCCCAGTCCATTATTTCTACGAAGGCAGCAGCTGTGGCTACTTAAGTTACCATTGTATCCCCAAGGCCTTGTCCAATGACTGCAATATCACAGACGCAATTTAAAAAACAAACAAAAAAGTAAGGTAGGTATACTGTTCTGCTGTCCTGCTTAACACAACTGATTGTGAGTGCCATATTTTTCAGGCTACCCAGCTATAAGCTGAGAACCTTTCCCTTACTGCACCCAGAAATCTATCTTCAGGGATGCCTGGATGGCTTGGTTGGTTAAGCATCTGCCTTCGGCTCAGGTCATGATCCTAGGGTCCTGGGATCGAGTCACGTATTGGGCACCTTGCTTAGTGGGGAGACTGCTTCTCCCTCTGCCTACTATTCACCTGCTTGTGCTCTCTCTCTCTCTCTGAAAAATAAATAAATAAAATCTTTTTTAACAAGTAAAAAAGAAATGTATCTTGAATACATTCAGTATCTTTTAAATGAATAAATCCCATAAAATAATTTTTTTTAAAAAACCCAAATGTTCAGTTCAATAAAAGAGAATACAGGCCACCTAAAATACTATATTCACTTTATTTCTAATTTTTCTACTGGTTTTGATAACATTTAGAGAAAGAATAAATGAAAACAAGGCACTACTGTATCACATCAAGAAATAATTTTATCCAGCGAGAATTCAAATGGAAGATATATTTAACATCAACTCATATATTAGTAACTTATATACTTATTATTAAGTATGACATCATTAAAGCACAAAATAGTCTCTTGCAATCCCAACCAAACTTCTGGTCTCCCTTATGTGTCACTCCCATGACTACCAACCACTCACATAAAGAGACTAGGGAAAATTTATTGGAGATGGTTTTCCTGGAGATTCGTAAAATGAAAGACAAAGTAAGTCAAATAAAGCATAAACAGCAATGGGGCCCAGAATTTACTCTGGAAAGGCTGCCTAAGGCACTACCAAAAAAACAGTTGTAAATCCCTGATCTGACTTTGAAATGTTATGATCTTAAAAATTTCAGTTTGAAGCACAAGATGACATGACCATACTAATTGGTATGTTATTTTCTCAGTAAAGGCATATTTGAAAAATATTATGTCTGTCCAGGTCACTGTTACCCCAATATGTGTTTGTAATACAGGTGTTTATATAAGATATGAAAATCAACTTGGTTATTCTTTTAATGCATTTTAAGAACTAATGACACTTGAATGAATGGTGGCACAATAGGGAAAAGGACTATTTTTACATAAAACAATACTAAATCAGCATGTGATGAGGTGAATTGGTGAGATTGTAAGAATTTTACAAAATGGTAATTTAGAACCTTAAATGCTTTCATTCAGAACTGCAAAAAAAGGAATCAATTATTCTCATTTGCTGGAATCACAGTTCTTATGAATAATAACATCTACTAATGAACCTGATCAAGAATGAGTAAAAAAAAAATTTAAAAATGAGAATGAAAAATAAAATTAAAATTGGAATAATTCTTGTTAAGACCAGAATACAAAATTATGAAGACCAAATCCATTTGACAGTGGTGGCAGAAGTATTTGGAGGTTATTTGGCTCACGAAAACAACGAATGCTCCTGACCAGTGGTTTTGGAGTGACTTGGCTACAACCAGGAGCTAGTTAAGTAGACTGAGAAGGAGGCCCCGAGAGTAGGGCTCTGGACCTGCTCTGGACCTAGAGAAGCTCTACTTCTCTGTTTTACTGTACAATGAGAATGTGTGTGTGTATATATATATTTTAAGGCTTCAATTTGTTAAAAAACCACAGCAATATATATATGCTATTCCCCAGCACACAAAGAGAATTGAAATCAGGACATATGAGACAAAAAGGCTCTAAAATTCTGGAAGAATGATCAGTTTTCTTCTGACTTAACTAATGTTAAAGTAACTTGTCAACTGAGATATGTCACAGGGTAACAGACTATTCATTAGGTACCTTCAGCTAATAGCACATGCAGAGGCAAGCTAGCTAAGTGGGAAAGGAGGAACTGCTCACATGAGCTAGACAATCACAACAACAAGCAGGTCTCCTCTTTGGCCTGACCTTGGCAACAAGCTGTTTCTGAGAAGCCAAAATTCTTGATGGCTGAGAGCTCATCTCCTTTAGACATTTCAGAGAACAAGCTGTACGAGCTGTGGTACAAGTTTTCAATAAGACTGAAAGGCATGTCAGCAAGGCACTGGTGCATCCACTTAAGGACAGAGGATAAACACATAAATTTTAACATTAAATTGTTAGAGATGATTGGCCAACCTACGAATATGCATAGTACTTGGCACATAGGTCCTTTAATAAAATGTTACTAAATCTATTCTGAAAATGTCATGTTTGCTAAGTAATATGTTCTAAAGGGTAAAAATCAGGAAAAAAATTCTGCTCTAAAAAGAAAAAAAAAAGGATGTAAAGTCCACTCTATCCTAACGTAGCAGTGGGGAATTTTTTTTTTTAAGTTATAACAGGTTTTTAGGCTTAATACATACATTTTGGGCTTGGGAAATAACATAATTAAAAAGCAAAATTTGATTTTGATTAATATAAAACCACTATCATGAGTTTAAAAATCAGACTAAAAATGTTACTAATAAAAGGGAGAAAATGTCTAAATGAATCTGCACAAATGTACAAATCAATGTGTGAAAGCTTAGCAAGGAAAATATAAAAATTGTCTTTTTTTAATAAGTATTTCATTAGGAAATGGAATTCTGAATTTTCCGTTATATATTTGGTCCTCATAGCTTTCCTGGATAAAGCAGTCCTAACCATTTTAATAAACTCCAACTAAAATACTCTAATAATGTTTAATCTAAGCTAACCTATCATCTACACAGATATAAAATTCTGAATGTCACATACAGTAAATGAAAAGGTCAAATCTGACTATGTTTACAGTATTCTACAATGAAAATAAAAAATCTAGGAAGGCAAATAAAAATGGCTTACTTACATGAGGTTCTTTTTATTTGTTGATTGTACATTTTAAGAATTGGATATATGCCTTCCCTTCTCATCCAGTATTTTTTAAGAAGTCCTAAGGTGAATGCATACTGTTTTGTAAACTGCATTGTCAAAACTGCAGCAAAATTTAGGCAAAGTGAATGTAGTTTTATCCCATGGAAAAGCACTGAATACAGTTATAGGAACAAATTCAGTATCATCTAATTTAAGAAGTTCTTGTCATCAGGTATGGTTATGTTGGTTTGTGAAACATATATTGCCTAGAACAAAGTACACCAATCTGCAAATCACAACCCAGCAATTTTCATTCTTTCTATTGACAAACATTCAGAAACCGTATTTTCACCATATGAAAGTAAACAACCACAACCACCAAATCAACTTTTCTCAAACAAGTTTCTAATCCCCACAGTGTCACTGCACGTCACTAGCAATCACTGCATTATTGAGCGAAGATTAACTTAGCACTTCCCTCCAAAAAAAAAGTATAAAAAGAATGCTTTTTACATCATAAATGCTGGCGATGAAAAGCATGTAAAATAATAGATTCATGATTCGGGGTGGGAGAAGAATCCATTGCTCCACACAGCACAAAAGAATTCTGCTCAGGCAGCCATAGCTCTTTTCATTTCTTAGCTGGGTTCTTGGGAGGAAGGAGTTTATATGTGTTGAAGTAGCCCACCACCTGCTGGGGGATCTCTGCCAAGACACACTGAGCAAGCGCTTCTTTCGGAGCCTTATAAAAAAACAAAATCAGAGTGACTTTATTAGTAACCAAATTCTTACTGGCATTTTGATAACAGACTAGGAATAGCTCACCTGTCAGTAAAAAGCAGTAATTCCCAATTCCTAGGCTTATATCCTGTCTTAGGAACAGTCTGTGAAACACAGAATGAGCTAAGTAACCAATGTTACTTAGGAATGCTATATTACCCAGTAATATTTATCAAGTCCTTTTTTGGTGCCAGCATTTTGGCATTTGATAATTACTTTTTTCTTTAACTTTAAAGGTGGGTTTTTTTTTATTCACCTGGTATTAATTTAACTTTTTATTTTGAAATAATTACAGATTCATAGGAAGTTGCAAAAACAATATTCACCCAGTGAAGATACTACCTTTCAAAGGTAGTATCTTTTATAACTATAGCAGAATATCAAAACCAAAAACACTGACAATGGTACAGTTCATGGGCCTTATTCAGATTTTACCAGTTTTATTTTACATGCACTTATTTGCATGTGTGGATGTAGTATTCTATATAAGTTTATCACCTGGATAGATCTGTATAACCATCACCACAATCAAGATATAGAACGGTTTCATCATCACAAGGATCCCTAACATTAACACTTTTAATCACCTTCCCCCACACTCATACACTGGCTCCTGGGAACGTAAAAAAGCATAACCATTCTGGAAAAGTTCAACATTTTCTTTAATAATTAAACAGGCAATAATCATACGACCCAGAAACTGCACTTCTGGGTATAATAGAGAAATAAAAAATTATGCCCACACAAAAACCTGTATATGAATGTTTATAGCAGCTTTGCATATAACAGACAGAAACTGAAAACAATTAAAGATGTCCTTCAGTGGATGAATGGTTAATACCTACACCGTGAATATTCCTCAGCAATTAAAAGGAACATATGCAGAAACAACCCTGCAGAAAATCTTGCTGAGTGGGGGAAAAAAAAAAAGCCAATCCTAACATTTCTATAACATTTTTGAAATGACAAAATTATCGAAGTGGAGAACAGATTAGTGGTTGCCAGGGGTTACAGGGGGGTGGATGTGCAAGAGAAGTGGGTATGGCTATAAAAGAGCAACTTGAGGAGTCTTGAGAGGATGGACCTTCATTGTTTATCAATGTGTATACCCTGGTCATAGATTCCGTGCTGTAGTTTTACAAGATGTTACCACTGGAGTGAACTGGGTAAAACAAAGTCCTGAGAGATTTTCATCAGATTAACTTCCAGTCTGGCAAATTCATCATATACTTGTATAGGGTTTTTCTGTTGTTACATACATAGGTAAAGATAAAATACATTTTAAAACATTTGCAGCAACACCACTTATATAACAATTCATCATATAGACGGCAAGAGGCGTGCAAGTATACAACTTAAAGCAAAACTGCAAAATCAAATCAGGGCTCTTTAAACCCAAACTCCATACATCCTCTAACCCCAGACACCTATTTCACTACGTGGTGATGGACTGGTGAAGGTCTGTGTTCAAACTCCTTACTGTGCATGAAGAATAAGGAGGAGTGGTACTCACGTTCTGGAATTGTCTGAAAGGCACAAACTGGACGATATCTCGGATGGCTACCTCGCCTGATGGGGAGCGGAGACTTCCACCATCACCATCCAGAAACTCCATGGCACTGAAGTCAGCACCTCCTACTCCGACAATGATGATGGACATAGGCAGCTTGGCAGCATTAACTATAGCTTGTCTGGTCTCATCAAGGTCTGTTATCACACCATCAGTAATGATTAAGAGCACATAATATTGCTGCCAGAAAGAAAATTATATCCACTGAGCGGGTTGAGCTCCCAAACAATAAAAGCAATGGTTAAAAACGTCTCCAGCTTGATGAGTCATTCAAGTCTCTTTCTTGCTCATTTTCCTTGCCAGTCTCTACCCAGGATACCAGCTACATAAAATATTCTAACATTCTCTAATGACAAGGAAATGTATTCATACAAAAATTATAGGTTTATTAAAAATGAAACAGACCACAAAATAGGGTTAGCATAAATATAAAGAAGTAAGACATCTAAATGTCAAAGATTAAACTTTTAATGAGCATAGGAATAAATACGTTAACATAAGTGTTAAATATGTTAAAGTACTGATCAAGGAGTAAGTGGTAACTCTGTTTCTAAAAGGTCAAGTATGGAAGTAGAATTGTTTATCAAACTAAAGTGCATTAAAAAAAAACGAATAGGTCTGGGAGCGGAATCTTTCTCTCAATTCTCTCATTTCTGATAAACATTTTTAGAGGTTGGTAAATATTACATAAAATTGTAACTCCACCTTTTGGGTCATTTAAATCTAGAATGGAAATAAGTTTTATAATAAAGCTAACACAAGCTGGGTGTTTACTCTGCCCCAGGCACTGTGCACTTTATAGGAATTATCTTAGTTCACATTTCAGCAGTCATATGAGGTAGTTATCTCTACCCTACTTTTAGATATAAAAAGTTATGAAGCTAAGAGAGATTTGGTATCCAGGTCCAACAGATAATGGTTATCTAATCCAAACCCTTTGAATACAGTTAGTGATTTTTCATCAGCAACTGAAATTATAAATTTTCTCAATTTGTTAATTTGTTAAGTCTACCTTTGAAAAGGCAGATTTTAGTAATTTCTTTTTAGTAAAACCTATTTACAAAAATTAATTTAAATGGCAGAGAAAAGATTCACGAGTATAAGAGTTATTTTTTTGTTGTCTTGTACTTAATGATCACTAATATAACAACAGTTGTTACTCCCAAACCAAGGATAGCCATATGTTATTACTTCATTCTTTGTATATCAATGGGCCAAATAAATGGAAAAAAGGCATCAGAAGCGACTACCAATCCAAATTCTCCTTGTCCCCTGGTACTATAGCACTTACAGAAGCTGTCTGTTGTTGGGTGGCTGCAGCAGCAAACCTAGCCACATGGTTTATGATTGGAGAAAAATTAGTTGGTCCATAGAGTTTTATCTGAGGAAGGCAGGCCCGATATGCCTCTACAATGCCTTGGATTCCTAAGCAAAAAAAAAGCAGAATTAAAAATTCTCAAACACAATTTAATTGTTCATTGTTTACCATACTGGCTAATTTAATTTTATATGTGTGAATGTGTGTGTGTGTGTGTAAATATCTATTGCTTTAGTTAAAAACTATATTCAAAAGTTCCTCTTAAACCATGTATTATAAAACTTCATAGCTATGCTCCATTGCAAAAACCTATAAACATTACCGTCCTCCAATAAAAGAGATTTATTTTCATCTCAGCCAAATTATTCATTAATCTACAGTGGGATTGTTATATTGCATAATTTTTGTATTTTAGGAATAAGACTTTAATGGGAAAAGAATTATGAAAAAGTTGCTGCATCTCACAACTGACAACAAGAGGTAAGAAAAACGTATTGAATAAATGGAAAAACTTTTGCACATGAGGCCAAAGATTCTGCAAAGTTGGATGGTTATAAACCTAACTGCTAACTGTAGTCAAGAGTTAGTAGTCGGGGCGCCTGGGTGGCTCAGTGGGTTAAAGCCTCTGCCTTTGGCTCAGGTCATGATCCCAGGTCGTGGGATCGAGCCCCACATGGGGCTCTCTGCTCAGCGGGGAGCCTGCTTCCCTTCTTCTCTCTCTGCCTGCTTGTGATCTCTGTCAAATAAATTGATAAATCTTTAAAAAAAAAAAAAAGAATTAGTAGTCAATAACTTAAATGTTAAGCATGATATGGGAAATTGTATAGTCATAAAAATTCATTTCAAGGTTATGTATTACATTTTGCTGCAGAAATACCAATGTGTTTGTTTATGCTGTACTTCCTGGGCCTGCTGGGATGCTGTATAGTGAAGATTGGGCAGGGCCATTTAACTAGCTTTAACCAAGCATGTAAATGGACATGCCATTCATGTCTAAGTAGACATTTTAAGAGCCACTGCCTGTTTTCACCAGCGATCTGGCTCTTTCCCTCCGCAAAGGGAGTAACACATCCCAGATACAGTCCTGAGTCCCAGAGTAAGAAGAAACATAGAGCAGACTAGCTACATGTAAAGAGATATATAAATAAACTAGTTTATATATAAATAAACTATTTGGGGGCAGACTCTCTCAATTCTCTCATTTCTGATAAACATTTTTAGAGGTTGGTAAAATATTACATACATAAAATTGTAACTATCTTTTGGGTCATTTAAATCTAGAATGAAAATAAGTTTTATAATAAAGCTAACACATGCTTTATAAAATAAACTATTGCTATTATAAACAGAAATAGAAATAGAAACCATTGCTATTATAAATCACTGAGGGTTAGATTGTTTATTACAACAGCACAACTTAGTGGAAGCTAAGTGGCATTCCTGGTAAAAGCACTGCTAGTGAAGCTTAAATGCAACATACACGCCTGTGGAATCCAGCCCTTATGTCAGAGTGTCCAGGATGCAGGTAAGATACTAGAAATCCTCAAGAACTTCCCCCATACTTGTTGAGATCATCAAGGAAATCTGCCTAAAAAGATTTTTAATGTAGGGGCACCTGGGTGGCTCAGTGGGTTAAGCCTCTGCCTTCGGCTCGGATCATGATCCCAGGGTCCTGGGATAGAGCCCCACATCGGGCTCTCTGCTCAGCAGGGAGCCTGCTTCCCCTCTCTCTCTGCCTGCTGCTCTGCCTGCTTGTGATCTCTGTCTGTCAAATAAATAAAATCTTTTAAAAAATAAAAAATAAACATTACAGAAAAAAAAAAAGATTTTTAATGCAAACCAAAACAGATCTGTTGCTTAAAAGATCCCCAACAGAGCAGAGATCAAGAAGGAAAAGAAGTAGATACTTGACTTAAAACTTTCACAAGACCAACTCTCTTAACATTTAAGAGTTCTAATTCACTCCTCTAAGTCACTTTGAACTTAGGAAGAAGTCAGTCCAGTACTAACAAAAATAGTATTAACATAGGCCAGCAGTAGGATCTTACCACAATGATATGTACTGCAGAAAATTTGGGTACCCAGAGCAATAATACTCTTTCATTTTTATCATCTCAGCTTGCTTTTCAATCTGAAGATACATAAACTATTAATTAAATTTCTTTACAAATATCAATTGCCTCAGTTCCTCCACTAAAATTAAGTTATGCCAAAATCCTTCCTTGCAATTAAAGGAACATTTTGTTGGAATAATTTGTATTAGGGTTTGTTTGTTTTTTTTTTAAGATTTTATTTATTGGTCAGGGAGAGAGAGAAAGAGTCACAAAAAGAAAACTAGGTAGGGAATTTAAGTAAATCACAAGTAACAAACTAGTAACAAGTTTGAAGAAAAAAGACAAGGAACAAGACAAGTAACAAAAAGACAAGTAAGAAAAAAACAAGTAAACTATTAAGGTATTCAGTATAAAATCTTCCTGTTTTTTAGCTTACCGTTGCAATAAGGATTGGATGGATTAAAGTTCATTGGAAATTCATGTGAAACCTGCCAAAAGAGGAAAGGATTGATAAAACCTGTTTTGCTTTTGTGGGAGGCAAATACTTAAAATAAGATTTCCTCTTACCTGCCACTGAGGAGGTATCTGAGCTCCAAAACCAAAAGCTGGAAACATTTTATCACTAAAAAGAAAATTCGTAAAAAACTAAAAGATCATTTTTTTCAAAATAGAAAATTTTATCTTTACTCTTAATAAAACCAATAGTTTTTTATTTTTTTAATTCAAAATCTTAGGAAAATATAAAGATTAAACCCATAGTAACCACCAGAAAGAACCAATGTTAACATCTGGCAACAATCATTCTAAGTATTTTTCTGTGCACTGAAGGAGAAAAATGTTTCTCTCTATATATTTATAAAAATGGAGTTTGTGGGGCGCCTGGGTGGCTCAGTGGGTTAGGCCGCTGCCTTCAGCTCAGGGCATGATCTCAGGGTCCTGGGATCGAGTCCCGCATCGGGCTCTCTGCTCAGCAGGGAGCCTGCTTCCTCCTCTCTCTCTCTGCCTGCCTCTCTGCCTACTTGTGATCTCTCCATGTCAAATAAATAAATAAATCTTTTAAAAAAAAAAAAATGGAGTTTGTATTCATTTTATAACATGCTATTTTCTACTTAAATACTATATATCATTTTGCTGAATAAATATGTAGATAAATCCATAAAGCTCTGAAAACCACAAGTTCATTGACTTATAGCAAATGCATTTGGCAGCAAAACCTGACATCAACTGACACGAGATTATTTATAGCTTTTATTCATGCCACTGATTATGAATATTCATACATTTGGCCACAGAAACATGGTGCAAATGCCACATATAAAATTCTCACATTTTTTGTAGCAAAATGTATGAATATTTGGTCCCAATTGTTTAGGGATAAGGGATTATGCACCTGAATATATAACATCATGTGAATGGCTTCCATGTATTCCACCACTTTATGGATATTCTCCCCCAACTAATAAAGATCCAATGTTTTGCTATCACAAAACACTGTAATGAACACACTAATCTTTCTGCTAGGATATAAATGTATATTATCTCATATATATATATATATATATATATATGCTTTTGTGGGAGGCAAATACTTAAAATAAGATTTCCTCTTACCTGCGGGGTGGCATATATATATATATATATATATATTTATATTTATATATATATTTATATCTCCTGAGGAGATATATATATATATATTTATATCTCCTAGCAGAAAAATTAGTATGCTCATTATGTTCATTATGGTATATTCACTCAGTAAAATACATATGAATATATATTTTAATTTACTCATCGGAGAGAGAGAAAGCACACAAGCAGGAGGACAAGCAAGCTGAGGGAGAAGCAGCCTCCCTGCTGAGCAAGGATCCCAATGTGGGACTGAATCCCAGGACCCTAGGATCATGACCTGAGCCAAAGGCAGATGCCTGACTGACTGAACCAACCAGGCGTCCCAAAAGGATATATTTTTTTAAGATTTTATTTATTTAGTGTCACAGAGAGAAAACACAAGCAGGGGGAGTAGCAGGCAGAGGGAGAAGCAGGATCCCTGCTGAGCAAGGATCCTGATGTGACATGATCCCAGGATTCTGGGATCATGACCCGAGCCGAAGGCAGGCACTTCACCGACTGAGCCTCCCAGGCGTCCCAGCTAGGATACTCCTTTTAAATTAGTTTTTAATGAATGGTTCTTTTTGTGTTGAGGATAGAACCTGAGTCAGACACATCAGGAGTATTTTTCCCAGTTTGTAGTCTGCCTTTAACTTTGTTTAAAATATACTTCCTTGTATAGTTTTCAATATTAATGTGAACAAATAAAATTTCATTCATGATTTCTGCCTCTGCTGTCTTGCTTAGCCTTCCTCACTGCAAAATTATAAACAATTCACACATATTTATTCCTAGAATGTCCAAGGTTTGATTTTGATATTAAACTTCTAATTCACCCAGAAAGTCTTATGGGGTAGGATATGAAACAGAAACTGCCACTCTCTATCTGTATCCATTCTCTCCCTTCTTAATAATGGAACACCTGTGCTAGAGACTACACTAGCTCTTCTGCAGCTTCTCTGGGCTGCATGTGGCCAGGTGGTGGATAGATTCTAGTTAAGAAAATATGAGTAGGGGCAGCTGGGTGGCTCAGTGAGTTAAGCCGCTGCCTTCGGCTCAGGTCATGATCTCAGGGTCCTGGGATCGAGTCCCGCCTGGGTCCTGCTTCCCTTCCTCTCTCTCTGCCTGCCTCTCTGCCTACTTGTGATCTCTCTGTCAAATAAATAAATAAAATCTTTAAAAAAAAAAAAAGAAAAGTAAAGAAAATATGAGTAGAAGTGGTCATCAGTTACTTCTGAATCAGGATGCCCCAGGAGGGAAGTCACCTGTACTCACTCCCAGTTGCCCATCTCCTCCTCCCACTGACTAGACAAGATTAGAAGCACAGCAGCTGCCTTGGACCCAGGGGTAGAATCTAGGACTTAACAATGGTAGAACTGCCCTATCGATCCTATACTATCGCTAGACTCGCAACATGAAAGGGAAATAAACTTCTGTTTGGGTGAATGCACTTTGTTTTGGGGGTGTCCACTCTAGCAGTTTGTCTATACCAAATAGTATCCTAACAGGGGCACCTGGCTAGCTCAGTTGGTAGAACATGTGACTCTTGATCTCCGAGTTGTGAGCTGGAACCGCATATTGGGTGTAGAGATTAGGTTAAACATAAAATCTTTAAAAAAAAAAAAAAGGTACCTTAACATATACCAGTATGAGTTAGGAATCTAAATTCATTCTTGTCTAGTTTAGCAGCTGTGACAACTCCTTTCCCCTAAAACATCATCTCTGTCACATACTAAGTTCACATACACACTAGGATCTATTTCAAGACTTCTACCTTTGTTCCACTGGTCATGTACTAGTTCTGTAATATTAATAATACAGCTTTAACATGAGGGTTTCTTTAAAGATCTTATTTATTTGTCAGACTGAGAGAGAGAGAGCACAAGCAGGGAGAAGAGTAGGCAGAGGAAGAAGCAGGCTCCCCTCTGAGCAAGGAGCCCAATTCGGGATACAATCCCAGGACCCTGGGATCATGACTTGAGCCGAAGACAGGCGCTTAACCGACTGAACCACCCAGGTGACCCCTAAAATGAGTTTAAATATCTGCTAAAACAAACTCCCCTCATTTTTTTTTCCCTAAAAAATTTCTTGGCTATTGTGAATCATTTTTCCCTCCAGAAAGTTTTAAAAATCATTTTAGCATGGTTCGACTGCAATTTTGATTAGAACTGATTAATTCTGGGAGAAATTTTATCTCTTACATCATTATGACGTCTGCTATCTAGAATCACAGTGTATCTCTCCATTTAAACAAGTTTACTTCTTTGTCCTTTAGTACAACTTTGTAGTTTTCCCTCACTAAAGATCCTAGACCTCGTACTGAATTCATTCTTATTTTTTATTGCATCATGAATCGTGATCTTGTATCTGCTATAATCTCTTGAGTTGGCTAGTGCTGGTCTTTAAATTTTACGTTATATCTGACTACCTTTCTGAACTCTCTCTACTTTCTAATATTTTTTTTTACTTGATTATTTTAGGTTTAAATTCATTCCTTTCAGGTCTGCTAGAATTTATGTATGAAACTGTCTTGGCCTTGTGCCCCTGTGAGGAGTGGCTCTGTGACCAACTATCCCATTCCTTCCATGATTCCAGGTCTACTCAGGCCCTTTAAATCAACTTTGGTGATTTAAAGCTTTTCTCCCCCTCCCCCATCCCCGTAAAATCCTTTAATCCAGATTTTCCAATGTAATAACAAAGTTTTATATAGTATTAACTTCTAATTTTTAATGTTTTTTCCTTGAATTTATGCTTATACTCTCTGTCTCATTAATATTCTATGCACGTTTTCTCTTTCTTGGGGGTCAGCGTAGGCAGATTTGCCTTAGTTTTGTTGAACTTGCAAAGAATCATCTCTTCATTTAATTTATTCATTTAGTGAGGGTTTTTTGTTTTGTTTTGTTTTGTTTTGTTTTGTTTTTAACTTTCCAAGTCTTTACTTTCAGTGCTTAGAAGAAATACATCACAGTACATAATATACAGTTTGGAAAGCATGTCTCTGGAGCAGACAGCCCAGGCTCAATTCTATCTCTGCCAGTTACCGTTGAGTGACTTTGGACAAGTTAACCTCTTATGCCTCAGTTTTCTCATCTGTACACTGTAGATGATAATGGATGATAATAGTACCTATGTCACAGCAAAGTATGAGGATTAGGTGAGTATCATGTAGAAACAATATTAAATTGTGCTTGACACGTCATAGCTAATTTATAGAGAGAATCTGCTATTATTGTTATATCTTTATTTTTTCTCCTATTCTTTAATTTTATTTCATTGAAAACCTAGTTCATTTATATTCAATTTTTCTTGTTTAAAAATAAAATCATGTAAAGCCAGAAATTTTCCTCTGTAAAGACAGGACCACACTGTATGTTAACTACCTAAAACTTAAATTTAAAAAAAAAGCGGGGGGTGCTCCTGGGTGGCTCAGTCATTAAGCGTCTGCCTTCAGCTCAGGTCGTGATCCCAGGTTCCTGGGATCAAGCCCCACATCGGGCTCCCTGCTCAGTGGGAAGCCTTTTTCTCTCTCTCCCATTCCCCCTGCTTGTGTTCCCTCTCTGGCTGCTTCTCTCTGTCAAGTAAATAAATAAAGTCTTTGGAAAAAATATTTAAAAAAAAGATAGGACTATGTATAGTCTTCTTGGTGCCCCTATTTCTAGGATAGTCTGTTTTTATACTTCAGTTTCCTCTTTGTTTTTGTTTTTAAAGATTTTATTTATTTGAGAGAGAGAAAATGAGAGAGAGTGTGCATGAGAGGGGTAAAGTCAGAGGGAGAAGCAGAGCCGCTGCTGAGCAGGGAGCCCTTAGGACTCGAGCCCCGGACTCCAGGATCATGACCTGACAGGAAGGCAGTCGCTCAACCAACTGAACGACCCAGGTGCCCTCAGTTTCCTCTTTGATCTAAGAACTTGTTAAGATTTTTTTTTATTTCCATATGGTAAATTTTATTTTAGTTATCCTTTTGTTATTAACTTCTAGGTGGCAGTCTGATAAAGGAACTCCGTAAACTTTTTATTTTTTATATAACCACCACTAGAATTATGTTACCTTAAAATTTTTATTGTACTTCTAACTACTTTCAGTTGAAATACTTTGATACTCTTAACAAACATGTCCATGGTTATATTTTTATTTTGGATTATGTAATGAAGTTTTCTATAAAATAGTTTTTTTTATTATATTTAATGACTTTTGTCTTAAATTCTACTAGGCTGATATCAGAATTGTCACTTTTGCTTTAGATTTGTTTGCATTTGCCTGAAAATTTACTTCTTTAAATATCATAGCAGATTAATGAAAAGCTCCATCAATATATGTAAGGGCTTTAATCATAAAATAATAGGTGAAAGTAAGTGAAAATTTATACAGTGCCCTAAGGGATCCAGAACAAAAAACTATTAAGGGGGACTTTCTTTTCTATTGTTTGGTAAACCTTCAAGAGGGCCTATTCAATCTATTCAAAAATCTATACATTGAGAATCTATTCAAATTTTTAGAGCAATCAGGTCAAGTTTTCTTTTGGCACTTGTTCAAAGTTGCCATTAAGAAAATAATTTGAGGGGCTCCTGGGTGGCTTAGTTAGTTAAGCATCCGACTCTTGGTTTTGGTTCAGGTCATGATCTCAGGGTCATGAGATCCAGTCCCAAGTGGTGCTCTGCACTCAGCAGGGCGTCTGCTTAGGATTCTCTCCCTCTCCTTCTGCCCCTTTCCCCCACTTGCATGCTGTCTCTCTCTCAGATAAATAAAACTAAAAAAAAAAGAAAAAGGAAAATAATTTGACAGTGACTGCCAAAAAATAGACATGTTAATAAACAGTGTCTATAAATGTTTACAAAATATGTCATCTGGACTTCAATTACACAGATAACTTATCCTTAATAAATAAACCCCAAGGAAACAGTTGACTCTAGTCAGCTGTTAAATAAATAAGCTATATATAGTACATTATAACTGATCACAGCTAGAGAGAAGAGGTCAAAAGTAAACCCTAAGACTGTCACAAAGAGAAAACTAGAAAAGAGAACACAAAAGATTTTAGGGAGAAAGTTATTCCCACCACACCCCCTTTCCTACCCCCAGTCAACGCCAGCAGCCCTATCGCCACCAATTATATCAAAGTACTAGCAGATGAAAAAGAAACTGCCCTTTCTGGAGAGCTATGAAAACAAGTATTTTAGTCATACTCACGTATCATAATCTTGAATGACCAGTCCCACAGACCAGATAGCAGTCAAATACTCATTAACACCATTGGGGCTAATGTAATGAAGGGAATCAGGAGACCTTGGGTCACCATTAGAGCCAGTGAAGTCCACTCCCACCTGCCAAATAACAATCACAGCCCTTACTAAGGAGAAGCCGTATGTTCAATGTCCAGGAGACAGACAGACATTCGTCCCAGAGCCTGCTACTGCCATCTCCTAACAAATGCCTGGGCCTACCAGTATTTCCACAGACAATTAAACAATTAAAGCTTCAGCCTGAAACAACCTGCTATTCATATTTTTTCCAGATAACTCAAATCCATGAATTGTTATACCCAGGAGTTTAGACATAGGGCTTATTTTGTAGGTTGTTTCACTAACGCTTTCTGTAATTTAAATTACATCAGAAGGAACAGATCTTATCAACAAAGTTGAAGGCTTCCTGATAAACTTAGACAACCTGTCTGAGGAGACCATACTAAAAGGCTTGGGTAAATTCCAAAGTCGGTTTTACAAGAAAATAAAAGAACAGTGCAAAACTGTAGGAAGAAGTAACATGTTTCAGCCTACTTTGAGCAAGTCAGTGTTACTTACAGTAAAATTCAGCTGACATCCTCCCATGATATAGTCAAGGAATGTGCACTCCACTGTCATCTAAAAACAAAGAGCAAACTCTCAAAATCAAAAATCTCTTACTGGAGTTCCTGGGGGGCTGAATTAATCGAGCATCCAATGCTTGGTTTTGGCTCAGGTCATGATATCTGGATCATGGGATCTAGCTCCACAACAGACTCTGCACTCAGCAAAGCGTCTGCTTGGGATTCTCTTTTCCTTTCCTTCTGTCCCACCACCCCCCATAAAAATAAATAAATATATCTTTAATTTAAAAAATCTCTTACTATATAAGAGATACAAAGAGCTCTCTGGCATATATTTTTAACAGTTTAGAAACTGAACAGAACCATGATATGAGCAGATGGAATCCACACTGGTATTTGAGTTTAAGTATCCCTGTCCCTGCTTGTCATAAATCTGTAAGATCTTACTTTGAGATAATTAAGGCAATGTTAAGATTAGATTTTTTTTTTAAGATTTATTTATTTTAGAGAAAGAGATAGAGAGCATGAGCGGGAGGGGGTGTTGGGGGTATTAGGGACAGACAGAGAGAAGCAGACTCCCTGCTGAAACGGGAACCCAAATTGGGGCTCAATCTCACGACCCTGATATCATGACCTGAGCTAAAATCAAGAGTCCAACACTGAACCAAATGAACCACCCAGATGCATCTAAGATTAGAATATTAATGGCCAAAGATGAAATACACTCACTTCAAGTTTTAAGAAACTAGTAATGAGTCTAATATGTTGAGAGCTTGATAATAATCAAGACTTAAAAAAAAAAAAAAAAAAACCATTTGTTTATTGCAAGAAATCTCGTGAATTTTTCACTCTATTTATAATATCTCAACTTGAAATTCTGACCAGGATAGATGCACTGGGTTAGATCATTTCTACTAATACCCTGGAAAAATACCGTGATGTTTCACATTTCCTAATAATAAGGAAAAAAGGGGTGCCTGGGTGGCTCAGCGGGTTAAAGCCTCTGCCTTCGGCTCAGGTCATGATCTCAGGGTCCTGGGATCGAGCCCCACATTGGGCTCTCTGCTCAGCAGGGAGCCTGCTTCCTGCTCTCTCTCTCTGCCTGCTTGTGATCTCTGTCAAATAAATAAAATCTTTAAAAAAAAAATTAAATAAGGAAAAGAAAACCTTCAATATTCTTTGCCTTTTGCCAAAAAGTTATCAGACCTTAGAAACAAAGTTATTTGAAAGATTTCTATATTATTTCCTACTCTCTTCTTTTCCCTAAGGGTGTCCAGATGATCATATGATTTTCAATTGCCCAAAATTCAATTCACATTTCCTAAGATAAAGAAAAATTTTAATACTCTTTGTCTGGTTTAATATACACCATATTGAAAAAAGAACTTGAAATGTGATCTCATTATACTATAAATGGTAAACATCAACTAACCTCACACTGTTTCACACTGATAACACCTGAATTCTTGTAGCTTTTCTTCTTTTGCCTCTTTTTTTCATTTATGCATTCAAATTCCACCTGTAGGAAGAAAAGACAAAATATTAGTAGTTCTTACTAGTGATATAAAAAATGCTAATGTTGGGACACCTGGGTGGCTCAGTTGGTTAAGCGGCTCCCTTCGGCTCAGGTCGTGATCCCAGCGTCCTGGGATCAAGTCCCACATCGGGCTCCTTGCTTGGCGGGGAGCCTGCTTCTCCCTCTGCCTCTGCCTCCCACTCTGTCTGCCTGTGCTCACTCGCTCTCTCTCTTTAACAAATAAATAAATAAAATCTTTAAAAAAAAATGCCAAAGTTGGGGCGCCTGCGTGGCTCAGTCAGTTAAGGGTCTGCCTTCCGCTCAGGTTATGATCCCAGGGTTCTGAGATGGAGCCTGCTTCTCCCTCTGGCCCTCCCCCTGTTCATTCTTGCATGTGTGTGCCCCCACCGTGCACTCTCTGTCTCTCTGAAATAAATAAATAAAATGTTTTTTAAAATGCCAATGTGAATTTAAATGAATGGCTTTTTTTTGCTTGGAATTGAACCATCTGCTGATATAGGTCTGCTGTAAAATACAATTTTGAAATAATTACATAATAAAATATGTGAAATATTTTTAACTGAAATTTGTAAAAGGCATTCCCAAGATTGCATACCTTTTAAAATGGTTCCTAAGGGAAAAAATAAATAAATATAAAATGGTTCCTTAGTATAAATTTTGCCTCTATAGATGATTTCCTTGCACATGCTTCAATTAACATTCTTTATTTTTTAAAATAAGGGAAATAAACTATTACTTTGACCCATTATTTTCAGAAAGAAGAAAAATATGCTGCTTAGAAAAAGAAGGGAAAAAAACCTACCATCAGAAAACAGAAATAGGGGCACCTGGGTGGCTCAGTGGGTTGGGCCTCTGCCTTCAGCTCAGGTCATGATCTCAGGGTCCTGGGATTGAGCCCCACATCGGGCTCTCTGCTCAGCGGGGAGCCTGCTTCTCCCTCTCTCTCTGCCTGCCTCTCTGTCTACTTGTGATCTCTGTCTGTCGAATAAATAAATAAAATATTTAAAAAAAAAAAAAAAAAAAAAAAAAAAAAAAAAAAAAGAAAACAGAAATATATGGAGCCTAACTGTATGGTAAAATATGCAAAGATCATCTTTTTCCCCTGGGGATACTTTTAGGGATAGAACTAATATCTTACATCTTCTTTCCGGTGTAGCTCCTTTCCCCAAACAGAAGGATCTTCTTTTCCACCTTCTAGCCACCTATCCATCCATAAGGCTTGGCTCAAGCTGCCCTCCTCTATAACATCAACTCCTATTCCAGTTTTCCATCTCCATTCATCTCTGTAAGCATCTCTATAAACTTCTACAACCCTATAAAATTTAGTTACATACTTTGTGTTATTCTTAATTGTTTCATTTCATTAATTTTTCATTTCAATTAATTTTCATTAATTTTGTTTCATATCCAGGGTATAATCACCTCCAAATTATACCTTCAAATTTTCTCTATCTTGATCAACTCAATGAACACTTGATGAGTCACCTTTTCTGATGAATAGAAAGTAACTTATATACTTTAGACAGAGTCATTGCTAATTTTCTAGGAATCAAATATTAAAAGGTACAGTAGATACAACAATAAAAAACAAAATTATGTTAAATAAATTCTTTCACAGTTCAGGATCCTGCCAGACTTCTCAGTCATCATGATTATTAACTGTTGAATATTTGAGATGTGGGAAAGCCCTAAAGAGAATTTTCATTGGTTAAAAACTGTGTTACTTCATTTCATTTATTCCCACTTTGACAGAATGTCTACCAAGTGGCAGGTACTATTCTAGGCACTGAAAACACAGATGATAAGATATGGCTCTGCCTTTGAAAAACAAGAGCGGTAGACGTTGTCATTGCAGCAATATTACAAGCTTCATTCTGTCGTGGAGAAGGGAAGGATCAAGATAGCTAGATTTAGAAAAACTTTACATGACCCATAAAGTATTATAGAGTTAGTTGTTCATTATCTTCTAAAATTAGGTCATTTACTGATTCTGCAAGATAGAGACAAAGTGAAATTACTAAAACAACAATCCAGACCACTCCTCTTTAGTTCTTTTAGGTAGCTTGTTTTATTTGAACTGTTCAGACTTTTAGCATTTTCCATTAGTTCTGCTTTTAAAAAAAGATTATTTGAATAGGTATTTACAGGGGCACCTGGGTGGCTCAGTGGGTTAAGCCTTTGCCTTTGGCTCAGGTCATGATCTCAGGGTCCTGGGACCGAGCCCTGCATCAGGCTCTCTGCTCAGCAGGGAGCCTGTTTCCCCTCTCTGTCTGCCTGCCTCTTTGCCTACTTCTGACCTCTGTCAAATAAATAAAATCTTTAAAAATAAATAAATAAAACTAGGGATTTTCAATCAAACCAAATATATTGTCTGAAGCTAAAGGAAACCAAACCTCTAACTATAAATATAAACTTATACTCCCAAGTATGGATCTTGGATCATCCAATTACTACACAAATAAAATCCACAGATTTCAGAACATTTCAGAACACAGCAAAAACATGGCAAACAGTTTGCCATACCAAGGAAAAAAATGAAATAATAAATACATGGTCAAACAGTAAAGTACATTCAAGTAACAAAGATGCAACTTACAGGTGAATTTCTGGAGGCTTCTTTCAGTTTTGTCATGGTGGTATGAAATGTTCCAATGAGATCATGTGACCCATCATTATCATAATCATAACACTCTACCTAGAATTAAGTATAACAAACATGAATAAAAATCAACCTCATTTTGTTTAAAAGGATTGCCTGCAATAAACGGGACTTACCAAGAAGTGTCCTATTGATGTAAAAAAGTGAAAATGTTTAATAGGAGAAATAGGAACTAACTTCCTGGAGGAAGTTAGTGAACCACTTTCAAACCCCAGCTATTCTTGCAATGGGGATCTAGGAAAGATCATAGGCAGATGAAAAATACAGATACTGTCTAAATTCCACATTAAACAGTTTCCAGTTCACCTACCATGCCCTTTATAAGAGCTGATAAAATCAAAATGGAATTACACCTTCTTTCACATCCACTTCTTCACTTAGTTATCACTACACAGTGACTAAAGCCATCAACTGCAGGAGGAAAGGAAGTCAGTATCCTAGACAACTAAAACTTGTATAATTAAATCCTAGGTGATTTAGAAATATGGCAAATATATTTCATTAGCTGCAATCTGGTAAAGGCTAGGGTTGTATTCAGAGTTAGACATGATGAAGTCAGATTTGCATCGTTTTGAAAATCACAATTCTTAGAATGAAAAAGAGAATTCAAGGAAAAGAGTACGTTAACCACTGAGGAAGTATCTAGACTGGGTCATGTTAACTCTTACTTCCATGTAAAACAGGGTGAATTCTACGGCTCTCACCAAATGCATGTTCTTTCTTAAAGCAGACGGAAGAGAACTGAGTACCTGATGTGCATGCAGCTTTGTGCCAAGCTGACAGCATAACCAGAGGGTAAATATTCACAAGAATACCTGATTACTCATTGCAATGAGAATATTAAGAAGGTGTGAACTGCTAGCAAACAGAGGTGTTCATTGTGATCATGGAATAAACGATTTTCTATAGTGCTTTGTAATTTCAGAACAGATTATCTCATTTCTGCATTTATTATGTGCACTGCACACATTATCTACACAGGCTTGTGAAGTAGGCAGAGGAATTAAATAGTGTTAGAAGATGATGTGTTTTATTTGGTAACCGACATAGGTAATATGAAGCTGTGCTAAGGACACTTCTGAATTTTTCTAGAGATTTAAAATAAAAGCCTGTAACTGAGAGTACTTGCCAAGAGAGTATCCTTTACAAAGTTTTATTAATTACCAAGTTAAAATGCTTAGGATTTATGTGTTTACCCAGAAAAGTGAATTATTTTCTTCTCAGTTCTATGAAAAGTGAACTGTCTGCCTATTATAACAGGAAGTGTTTCCTTCCTTACTAATATTTTGATTATTATTCCAGGGAGACTATAAATCAATCAATAAAGACAAGGTCTAGAATTGCAATTCTTGGGACGCCTGGGTGGCTCAGTTGGTTAAGCGGCTGCTTTCAGCTCAGGTCATGATCCCAGCGTTCTGGGATCAAGTCCCACATCTGGCTCCTTGCTCAGCAGGGAGCCTGATTCTCCCTCTGCCTCAGCCTGCCATTCTGTCTGCCTGTGCTTGCTCTCGCTCATCTCTCTCTCTGACAAATAAATAAATAAACTCTTAAAAAAAATAGAATTGCAATTTTGATTAACTGTAAAGGATTTTTATTTGTTGTAAACAGTTTGGTCTCTTACCAATTATGAGAGTTTGATTCTTGCCTTACAAATATCAGATATGTAATTTTTAAACTGAAATCCCTTTATCTGACTCTTTATTTAAACTGTGAGGGGAAAAGAAAATGAATGGTCTTACTAATTTTTTTCCAGAGAAAGTAAAATTAAGATAAAGACAAAAGCAATCTTAGTATTACCACGATTTTACTTTGTAATAGATTTTTTTTTTATATATGGAAAGTAGAACTTGATTTTTTTTTTCCTAAGTAAGCTCTATACCCCATGTGGGGCTTGAACTCACCACTCTGGGATCAAGAGTAGCATGCTCTACTGACTGAGCCAGCCAGGTGCCCCAGAACTTTGCATTTTAGATTTGCATTCAGGAAACTCCAACTTCTATCTATGTTAAGATCAAGCCTTGATAAGGCCAATTTTTTTTTTTTTTTTCAATTTTATTTTTAAAGAAAGAACACCTAAAACTCTTCATAAGCCTGAGACTTCAGGGAATGTAAAAAGATTTGTAAGCTGGAATTTCTGAGAGCTCACTATAATACCTACATAGGAAAACGATACAGGAAAAATTCACTGTTTCCCCATTGAAGGCAAATATTTGGTGCTAAAGAAAGATGTGACATTTATAATGCAGGCCTATGTTCAGATATAATTTCAGATAAATGATGTAATGATTTGTATCTTTTAATTTCTCTTCTCAAAAATTCAAAAATGAGTACTACTGGCTGTTTCAAATACTGATACAGTATTAGCAGTGCTTGTGACATTGAAATACATGCATATATACATATGCACCTATGTATATATGTAAGAGAATGCACGCACCACAAAATACTACATTCACTAAGGCATTCCCATTTTAGGCAGGAGGGCAGCATGCAGGATTATTTCTTTTATTCACTTGATCTCATGAGAATAATAATACATGCTGGAGTGAACACTGGCACATTCACACAGCAGCAAAGAAACTATGGATGATTCTGACTCCATCCTCTGCTCTAAAACCCTTTACCACACCTCTAAACGATTTCCAAACACCAAGAGACTCACAGATGAATGATTTCATAATATTGCAAAGAAATACAGCACTAAAGAATGTAAAGACAGTCATGATATGGGAAACCAAATTGTGTAAACTTAACACAAACTGAGGAAGTTTTAAGAACAGAAGACATTCATCAGAGAAAACTCAGAAAATCAGTTTACTTACTATAATAAAATAGCCCTGTAAGCATGCCACTGTGTGAAAAAAAAGTTTAAAAAACATTGTTTCATTGATAACATATTATTGCAAGCAATCAATTATGGTTTAGGCATTTCTTTTCCCCAGCCTTTCCCTGTTTCTCAGGTCTAATAAAGTTTTAGCTTATTATTTTTAATGTGAAAGCAAAAGTTAGAGAGGTAGTATAATTATAGAAAGTAATTTTTAAAACTACTGTTCTACTATTTATTTTTTACTTAATTTTCACTGCTATTTGAAATAACAAATAAATTCTACTTATATTGATTTTTAAAGTTCTCTGCCAAGTTCTCTGAGGACAAATTTTTTTGGGTCTAAGGAATTAAGTCATTTTAATGTAACAGCATCTGTGCTTTATATAATGGTTTAGAAAACTTACATTTTCATTAATTTAATCCTTCCCTTTTTTGTAATATAGACATTATTTTCTCTATTGGGTAAGTGAAGAAGTTAGATGACCTGCCCAAGATCCCTTATCTGGTTGAAGGCCTAAGTCAAGACTTGGACTATAGCCTGAGACGAAATCTTATGCTCCGTGTCATCACTTTTCCTGTTTTTACCATATTTATTACCAAAGGAAAAAAAACTAAAACAAAAACAACAAACTCCACTTTGGTTTGCTGACAACTAAACACAAGAAGAGGCTTCTATCTGGACTCTTATGAGACTCCAGGATAATGTGTCTTAAAAATAATAAATATTTTTATTATGTGTCTTAAAAATAATAAATATTTTCTAATAAATGGCTATAAATTAAAACATTAAAAAAATTCTTAGATGCCTGATACTTCCTGGTCCCACTCTGCTTTTCTAGTACTTTATAGTAAAGCCATCTAGAAGTTTTCAATGAATATCTTGCTCTGAAAATAAGCAATGAAAAATGCCACCACTATTCTCCTCTGCTGCTAATGGCAGAAGGGAAGCTCTGGGTTTTTAGTCAAAGTAACATCTGCTTCTATTTGAAAGGGACATGCCAAAGGCAAAGAAGGCAGTTAAAGTTTCCTATTTGCAGAAAAAAGGAATCTTATTAAAAGGAGGAAAGATTTAAATTTAAATTGGACATTTTATTTTTTTTAAATGAAGAGTAAAATGAAAATCACAATTTTTGATTAAGCCTTAGGCCAACAGATCAGTCAAACGTATCTACCCTTCCAATTTACTTATCAGAGACATTTCTATTTTATTATTCCTAAATACAAATAAAATAGAATCCTTACAGGTATCTATTAGATCACTTACTTCTATTAAATACTATCTAATCAACTACTGTGTGTGTATACATAACATATATATATATAATATATATATAATATAAATTATATAATTAAAATTATATATTTAAAATAAAAATTGTATATAATATATATAATATAAATATAATATAATATAATATAAAAATATATATAATATAAAGTTATATATATACATATAACTTTAAATTACCTTGATCGTTTTGTCCATATCTCCATAGCACAGGGAGTTAAGAGAGATTTTAAAAGGCCTCCAAACAGGATTCAAGTTATTTTTAATAACCTATAAAATGAAGATACAAAGACTAGTTAGAAAGAAATGAGAAGAAAGAAAGAAGTGGTGATGCAACATGGAGGCTTAAGTGGGTAGAAGAAGAATAAATGAAACAAGATGGGATTGGGAGGGAGACAAACCATAAGTGACTCTTAATCTCCCAAAACAAACTGAGGGTTGCCGGGGGGAGGGGGTTTGGGAGAAGGGGGTGGGATTATGGACATTGGGGAGGGTATGTGATTTGGTGAGTGCTGTGAAGTGTGTAAACCTGGTGATTCACAGACCTGTACCCCTGGGGATAAAAATATATGTTTATAAAAAATAAAAAATTAAAAAAAAAAAAAAAAAAAAAAAAGAAAAACATTCAGTTCTTGCTACACTCTCACTAATCATTCTCCATCTTTTCACCCAGGCAATTTTTTCAATGAAAAACTATCTAGGACAATATTATACAAGTGTTAGAAGAAAAACATGATAGATACATTCTGAGAAAAGAAGAGAAACTACTTAAAAAATATATTTCACCCATCACGATGTATGCTTAGAAAGATTATTGATTTTGTGGGAAACCAGGGTTTTCATTGCAGGACACAAAAGATTCAAATTTGGAATAAGCAAGGATGAGAAAGAACCATGCTGTGTTGGGCTTGAATTGAAGAAATAGTCTAAATTCATGATTTAAAATTTTTGTAAATAAGGACGCCTGGGTGGCTCAGTTGGTTGAGCAGCTGCCTTCGGCTCAGGTCATGATCCCAGCGTCCAGGGATCGAGTCCCACATCGGGCTCCTTGCTCAGCAGGAAGCCTGCTTCTCCCTCTGCCTCTGCCTGCCATTCTGTCTGCCTGTGCTCACTCTCTCCCCCTCTCTCTCTCTGATAAATAAATAAAATCTTTAAAAAAAAATGTTTTGTAAATATACATACACATAATAAACATATATACAAATACACATGTTTCCCAGCTATGTCCTTTGAAAAGGCATAAGTGAAATGACATCTCAGTAGCAATGAGTACATCTAAGACTACTCTCATTAAAGGAATAGGGTTCCAAGAGAAAGGGCTCATTCCAGACCTGGGAGAGAGTGAGCATAATGTGACCTGAGAAAATAGTTTAATGCAAAGTAAGAGAATGCAGGGCACCTGGCTGGCTCAGTCAGAGGAACATAAGACTCTTGATCTCGGGGTGGTGAATTCGAGCCCCAGATTTGGTGTAGAGATTACTTTAAAAAACAAATAATTAAATAAATAAATAAACAAATAAATAAAAGAATGCTTAAAGACTAATGGGGTTATATTAAAGGAACCCAAACGCCTTTCAACATCACTCTCCCTGGTCAAATCTGGATTAATTGGAACAGCTAAAATGACAGTAATGAATTATAATATAATGAATATACCGCGTTATAACAGTCATGAGTCTACAATGATACCAAAAATAAAAAAGGAAGAGAGAGGAGAGATGAAAGAGGTGTATCTGCTAGTATATGTAAAGGGATGAAAATTTTAGAAAAAAATCACTATTTTATAACCCCTAATATAACCCATCCTTAGGTATGGATCATCAGTAGATGGATGATATGCAAAAGAACAGTTTAATCATGCATTCTCAAAGTGTCACACCACAGATCACTTATTAATTACAAAAGGGAAAAAATGGGACTTTATCATGGCAAGATCTGGTGGTCACTAGCTTAATCAAGTAGACAAGGTTGGCAACATCAATACTGGACAGCTTGAGACCATGAGTCCTCGGATGATACAGAGCAAGGTATACATAAATAATGTTCCGGATCGATTTGTTTGATTTGGATATAACTGTAAGGAAACAGAAGACTTGGAATGTTGGACACACTGGTCTTGATTATTCAGGAGGCATTAAGACCTAAGACAGAGATGGAGAAGAATCTTATATACTGGGAACATAAGAACCAAATGCAAAGTGTGAAATGCAAAATGTGAACCTTTAATCAATCCTAGACAAAAATATGTGGAGGTATATATGTAGATATATATATATATACCTCCGTGCGTGTGTGTGTGTGTGTGTGTGTGTGTGTATTAATCAACTGCAGAAACTCAAAGTTATATGATACGCTGATGTTATAAATTTTAAATTTTGAGTCCTAAACTTCCAGGTGTGATTGTATAGGAGAATGCCCTTCTTCTCAATAAAAGCCTGCTGTGGTAATAAGGTGATGTCTGTAGCCTGCATTAAAATGGTTCTGCGAATGGGAATTATATGTGTGCATGTCTGTGTATATGTATATGTGTGTCTGTGTGTGAAAGTAAGTGAGTGAATGAGAAAGAACACACATGCAGATATGACCAGGTGGCAAATCAAAGTGAAGGATACACAGGTATACATTTTAGTGCTTTTTACAGGGTCTTAAATTTTTTAAGATAAAAATTTTACTGACAGTTCAGCATGGTAGTACCTCCACATGAAAAAAAAAAGAAAGAAAAAGAAAAGAAATGAGTATGTTGATCTTGTATCCCTGTCTAGATGTCTGAACTCAGATTGATATTTTTAAAATACATAATTTTTAAAAATTTAGATTACTACAATTCCAATAGAAACCTCAACTCTACTTTTTCAAATTCAGATATTCACCTCTGTTCGATGAACCATGAGCCAGTTTCCATCAGATGTCTGCTTGTGGAATTCCAGGTATGGATCTGACTTTCCAAATAGATCCTACATTTAAAAAAAGTCAATTATTCTCCACTGAAACCATGTGAAACCACACTTTATACATGTTACATGTTAGCAGTACCTGAAGTCTAACTCCACAGTATAGATATATACAGTACAGTACAGTAATAAATACAAATCCCAGTCTTTCTCACGAACTTAGCAACCTGTTGATGCCTACAAGGAGAACTACTAAGGCATTTGTGATAAATGCTCATAATCCTGTGTCTCACACCTTCACTTCTCAAAAAAAACATGAGAACATGGCTTTAAAATATGGTGAACAATAAGACCCATAATCAGTAAGATATGTTCGGGGCTTGTTTTCATTAGTAAGAGTATTCATTCACATAGCACTGAATAGTTTTATATAAATGACATCCCAAACATTAGCCATACTGACACCATGAAGGACAGCAGTTATCAGCAATAAAATGGATTCACAAGGGTTAAATGACTTTGGCAAGATCATACATCTAGTAAATTCATGGATCTGAGTCTTGACTTTATATCTTATTCTTCTATTTCCAATACTCTTCCACCAATTCCACACATTTCTTTACACACAGAAGGGAGCAGAAGTAAATATGTGAAGTGCATAATGGAATTATTCCAATGGTACAACGTACATCTTCTTTTCCCTCTGTAATTCACCACAGAACCCCTGTATAATGCTGAAGCACAGTGAGTACTCAAAAATACCGTTATCACTAGCCTCAATACAAACACACACATACACACACACAAATACACATACACACACATACACAGAGATAAAATTCTGGAAGACTGACCAAATCACTTTCAGAGGTCAAACTCAAGTAAGATTATAAATTATTTTGTTTTCTCATTTTTGTTTGCCTTTATATTACCATTGCCATACTCTTTAGAATATACAACTTATTATTTGTTAAAATGAAAGGACACCTGTTAATTCTACAGTAATATATGCAGCTATGTCCCTGAATTGAAGATTTCTTGAGTCCTAAATTAAACTCAGTATTAAATTCAGAACTAAGAAAATATTATTTCCTTCCTCAGCAGTTCAATGTCAAGCAAGTAATATATATGGTACAGTCAAAAATATAAACACAGGGCTGGGTGGGGGGACAGGAAGGACCTGGGAGGCTCAGTTGGTTAAGGGTCTGACTCATGATCTCAGGATCTTGGGACTGAGCCCCATGTCGGGTTCCCTACTCAGCAGGAAGTCTGCTTCTCCTTCTCCCTGTGTCCTTCGCCCTTCTCATGCTCTCTCTCAAAAATAAATAAATAAAATATTTAAAAATATATATAAACACAGGGGGTACTGGTTGGCTTAGTCAGAAGAAGATGTGACTCTTGTTCTTAAATCATGAGTTTGAGCCCCATTTGGGTGTGGAAGGTTATTACTTAAGTAAGTAAACTTTTAAAATATAGATATAAATATAGATACATATACACAGACACACAAACAAAGGTTATCCAGACCTCCAAAAAAAAATTAAGATTTTATTTATTTATTTGAGAGGGAGAGACAGCTCAGGAGAGGGAGAAGCCAACTCCCCACTAAGCAGAGAGCCCAACTCAGGGCTTGATCCCAGGACCCTGAGATTATGACCTGAGCCAAAGGCAGACACTTAACTGACAGAGCCATCCAAGCACCCCAGAACTTTTAAAATTTAACCTTATCTAATAAGAATCTTAAGAATCAATGTAATTAGCCTCTCTGTAAACCATTTAATAAAATTAATAGCAGCACTATACACAGAGAAGTTAACTTTCTAAAAACACATTAATGTACCTTGTCTGACCTACCTTAGAAATAAACCAAAGAGAAAGGCAGAATATCATTATTACCATTTTGAAAGTCAGACAACAAACCTTTGAAAGTTCATTAAGATGTCAGTAGTAGAACGAAAGTAAGAATTAACAGTTCCTGACTCAGATTTCCAGAACATGTTAAGTGAAAAAAAGCAAGGTGGAGAAAAGTGTATATATGCATATCTAGAGAATATATATTCATATGTGTGTCTGAATGCACAAGTATGGGGGAACGTGGGTGGCTTAATTGGTTAAGTGACAGACTGTCGCCTTCAGCTCAGGTCATGATGTCAGAGTTGTGGGATGGAGCTCCAAGTCAGTATCCCCATTGAGTGGAGCCTGTCTAAGATTCTCCTTAGACTCTTCTGCACCGGGGCGCCTGGGTGGCTCAATGGGTTAAGCCTCTGCCTTCGGCTCAGGTCATGATCTCAGAGTCTTGGGATCGAGCCCCTAGTCGGGCTCTCTGCTCTGTGCGGAGTTGCTCCCCCGCCACCCCCTGCCTGCCTCTCTGCCTACTTGTGATTTCTGTCAAATAAATAAATAAAATCTTTAAAAAAAAAAAAAAAGAATCTTCTGCACCTACCCTGTCTACTCCCCATCCCCAACTCACATGTGCACACATACACATGCTCTCACTCTCTCTACCTCACTAAAAGAAAAAATGGTATATGTATGTAGTATGCTACAGCTACCCAAGGGCTGAGGGTAGAGAATATAAATATAAATACATAAATACGCACACATACATATCTCTTTACATAAACATATCAATATACATACATATATACATATATGTATATATACAGAGGCATACAAACACATACACACACAAAAAAGCCTTAGTTTTCTTTTAGGAAATTGAAAAATTAAACCATGAAATATAAATTTTAAAACATTATTACTACAGGAACAAAGGAAGAAAAAACATAGCAGACAGGGAAAGAAGCTAAATTACTTGAAAATATCTTGTTTTATAGATTTGGCTTTGGAACCATACAAATCTCTTATATAATTATAAAACAAAGTTAAATTTTTAAAAATTGAAAACAATCCCTAAATATCAAAAGCAAAATTCAAATGTGTCATTGTGACAGAACAATAACTAAAAGATTTCTTTAAAACACAAGAATTTGAATATACAGTCCACATAGAATATATAACTCTAAAGACAAAAAGAATTTCAAAGAGGAGTGCCTAGTTTGCTCAGTCAGCAGAGCACATGACTCTTGATTTCAGGGTAGTGAGTTCAAACTCCACACTGGGTGTAGAGATAACATAAATGAACAAATAAAGTTAAAAAAAAAAAAGAATTTCAAAAAAAGCTCAATCTGTTTTTAGTAAAAATATTGTTAATTATAATATGGATATTTTTATTCTGAAAGTATTAGATATTATAAAAGGCAAACAGAAGCAATTATGTTAACATCCTTAGGAACTGAGATTTTCAGCATAAGAGAAGGCAGGCACAAATATAGAATTAAAGAAGTAAGGCCCTGTAATTCTATATCTGAACTGGAAATATTGTATAAATTTATGATTTAGTTTTTCTTTAAAAAACAAAACAGTCTTTCCTCTAATTGTCTACTAAAAAGCCTTAGAAACAGTAAGTAGCAATAATTGACAATAAGCACCCCTAGTACCAGACTGGTCTCTAAATAACAATTTCCACTAAAATATAATCAGGCTCTTTTTAATCTGCAGTCTGGGGCGGAAATTAGATAAAAATAAGCCTGGAACATCTTGTCACGCCACACAGCAAGGAAGCTATCCAAAGACTCCTGGAGATGTGCCAACTGATTTCAGGAACAAACTTCAAGAGATTTTCACAGGCCAAAGTTAAGATAATTTAAGCATCTATAGGAGTTCACTGGTAAAGAGTTCATAGCAATACTAAAAATAAAAAACAACAAACAAAACAAAGACAAAACCCTCATTGTCACATTTAGAGGATGACAGGGAACCAACTTAATCTGTGAAATGGTATATATGAGGGAAAAAAATCAAACATTTTAATTTGCTTCCTGTACAATCGTATTTCAGAATAAATAAATACGTAACATGGGTAAGAATACTTTTCTCTATAGAAGTATCCTCATTAATAAATGAAGAATCAATGATAGCATGAGAATCTCACTATTTAACAGGCTCTTAATAAAATAATATATCTAGGCAGTATAATTACCATCAATGTTCAGATGTCCCAAAAAGACAGGACTCAACAATGGGAGCCTGCTGATGAAATCACATGTCACCACCTATAAAGCTGCCCTACTGACAATTCAAAATACCATCAGATCATTCCTCTAGATTCAGTTACCAGCTTACAGAAACCAAGAAATAAAGGTGGAGAGAAGAACATGTTAAATGACACCATAAGCATTTAATCAGTTATAAGCAGTGTTACAACTTCTATAGGACAGAGGAGTCCATTTCTTTATTGAGTAAGTTCCATGATGGACAGATGGATGGATGGGATGAAGGAAGAAAATGAGAGGGAATAAAGGAAAGAGAGATGTAGGAAGAAAGTAAAAGAAAGGGGGAAATTTATGGATTAAAAAAGACTGGAGACTGGGGCCTGAGTGACTCAGTGGGTTAAGCCTTTGCTTTCAGCTCAGGTCATGATCTCGGGGTCCTGGGATCGAGCCCCACATCAGGTTCTCTGCTCAGCAGGGAGCCTGATTCCCTTCTCTCTCTCTCTGCCTTCCTTTCTCTGCCTACTTGTGATCTCTGTCAAATAAATAAAATCTTTAAAAAAAGAAAAAAGACTGGAAACATACCAACCAATTATACTGTTAAAAGAATCTTTGGAGATACTCCAGAATATTTATAGAGATGAAATGACATGATGTCTGAGAGGAGAGAAGGTAGATAGGAAACAAAACTGGCCATGAGTTATAAGTGTTGAAGATGGATGATGGGGACATGCAGGGTTTTTAAAGACTGTTCTATTTAAATTTTTCCAAAATAAAAGTTGTCCCTGGCTACTAGTCTAAGATGTTTGCAAACTAAATTGTAAGGCAAATAAAAATGATTTTTTTTTAATTGATTGGTTTATGTGATTCAGTATAAAATCACTCGAAGAGGGGCACCTGGGTGGCTCAGTGGGTTAAAGCCTCTGCCTTCAGCTCAGGTCATGATCCCAGGGTCCTGGGATTGAGCCCCGCATTGGGCTCTCTACTCAGCAGGGAGCCTGCTTCCTCCTCTCTCTCTCTGCCTGCTTGTGATCTCTGTCTGTCAAATAAATAAATAAAATCTTTTAAAAAAATTTTTTAAAAATCACTCAAAGAATTATTCTAATTCATGCTATATACTAAATTGTTGTGTTATTATGTACTGCACTCATTCTTCATTAAAAATAAACATTGACTTTTGGAAACAAAGAGAAAAATCCAATAGAGCATGGAATTTCTATTTCTTTCCTTAAGGTAATCCAACAACACTGTCTCAAATGACTTTTACAATAACCTTAATGCTTTTAATAACTCTTCTTTTAAGCTAGACAAGCCCTTTGATAACACCTAGAAGAGGTAAAAGAAAATGGCTTCTGCTTAAACATACATAGGAAAGCAAAATTTAGAAGTAACTAAATACTCTAAGTGATGCTCAGATGATAGAGTTCATAATACTAATTGCATTATTTTTTTTTCAAAAAGGAATCAATGTGAGGCAAAACATGATATCCTTGTAGAAATGTGCATCAACTACCCACCTTATTGTCCAGTTTTCTTGCCTCGATTTCAAACAATACCACTCTGTTATCCTTTATTTCTTCAGCTGAAATCTATGAGGAGATATGGTAAGTGAAAGACAATATGTTTTAGGGATTCTGATAAACTTAGAAGTACTGATTTATTCTGTTATCTGATAATAGATATAATCTCTACTAATATAAATGAATTTTTAAATCTTTTATAAGAAAAAGTACCATTCAGAAAGATTGATCATTATTTCTTTAATGTGTATAAAATATTTTCCCCAAATATGCCAAATCTGTATTACACAACTTATTTTTCAAATGCTGTTGCCCAAACTAGATCTTCCCCATTCCAGTGAAAAATCAAAGCCCCTGGGGCGCCTGGGTGGCTCAGTAGGTTAAGCATCTGCCTTCAGCTTATGTCATGATCTCAGAGTCCTGGGAACAAGCCCCATGTCCGGCTCCCCACTCGCGGACTCTGCTTCTCTGTCTTCCCTTCTGCCCCCACCACCCCACTTGTGCTTGCTCTCTCCCTCTCTCTCAAATAAATAAATAAAATTTTTAAAAAGTAGAAGAAAAATCAAAGCCCTGAAAAACTGCATGACCCTATCTAAAGTATGAGCAAATCATACCTAGAAGACACTTTAAGTTGAAGTATCAGATCAAGGTTTTTCATCCAATGTCATTGAAAAACTTATTCTAGTTAAAAACAAATTCCAGGCTATCATAACCCCAAGAGCAATAGAGCTAACTACTGTAATGTTCTGTCTCACAAAAGTCAACATCCCAAAGACACTTAAAATTCTTATGCCTCAGGAGATTTAAACTAGGGCAAAACAGTTGCTTAGGGAAATGCCCTCATAATGACAACAACCCTCAAACAGGCGGGAGCCAGCCCTCCATTCTCAGAGCTAAAGTTAGAAAATATTACTCCAGGCAGTGATAACCTGGACAGAAACTCTAGAAGGTAATTATTTTATCCTGTTATTTAAAGATACTTATTTAAAGTGTGGCATTATGTAATTTGAAATATAAAACAGTATAAAGTATATATTCATTTGCCTAGGACCAGTAATTAGCAACAGAAAAATCTGAGTGGGAGGATGGGCAGGAGAGCACGAGCACAGAAAAGATGGTTAAGAGTTGAGAGGCTCAGGTGCCTGACTGGCTTACTCAGAAGAGCATGTGACTCTTGATCTCAGCATCATGAGTTCAAGCCCCATGCTGGGTACAGAGGCTACTTAAATAATGAAATAAAAACTTTTTAAAAAGGGGGTTGAGAGGTTCAATGGTCACGGCATAATATAAGATCCATTTTGAATTAAATCCATTATACAGTTTCTGTCCTATTGGGGGAACTTTGTAGAGGGTCAAATTAATCCATTCAGATGATTAAGTCATTTCTCTCTAACTTGGAGATTTATACTTCCATGAGGGAGAGACAGGCATCACCAAGCTACATCTGATTCCATGAGCAACTTAAAAGACTCAAAGAAGGAATTCCCATAATGCATTTTCTCCTTCTTTTTGACCCAACGTATTTCCCATTTTTAATCACTGTAAGGCAAGTAAGGATGAAGGACAACATTCGGGATGAAATGATAAAGCAAGGCTATAGAGTATTTGTCTGATATGTACAGTTTCAGCATGTCCTATCATGTTAAATCTTTTCAGGCAAAAGACAAATATCTTATTTTTACCGTAATGCTCCCTTTCCCTGCAGGTCTGCCATTTTTAAGCACCAGGGGTCGAGTTAGCTTCTTACTGGAAACAATCTGGTAAAATTGGAAAGTGATACAAAGAGCTATTTCACTTCAGTATGTGAATTTTTAAACTGAATGATTTAAAAAAAAGTTGAGTATAAAGTTAAGTCAACTTAAGTCATTAGAAATGGAAACATTAAGTCCATGCCTTAAAGATTTAGAGATTATAAAACACATCTACATATTTAAAACCAACTGGAAAAGATTTCCAAGGAGCCAGTCCTGGCAGATACGATCTCCCCAACCACTAGTTTCTTTATCAATTACTTCAAAGTTTAACGTCCTCCCTGTAATGGAAAAAGAGGAATGGGTTCTCTTCATATATACTAATCACTAAGCTGAAAAACCTATAGATGAGAGGTGGGCCTCAGAACACTCAATAAATGAGATTCAACTTTTCAACTGATGCATAACTTGAATATATAACCCCCCCAAAATATCATTTTTGATTAAAATAATAGAGTAGAGGTGCTTGGGTGGCTCAGTGGGCTAAAGCCTCTGCCTTCGGCTCAGGTCATGATCCCAGGGCCCTGGGATTGAGCCCCACATCGGGCTCTCTGCTCTGCAGGGAGATTGCTTTCTCCTCTCTCTCTGCTTGCCTCTCTGCCTACTTGTGATCTCTGTCAAAAAAAAAAAAAAAAACTTAAAAAAAATAATAAAAGGGACGCCTGGGTGGCTCAGTGGGTTGAGCCTCTGCCTTCGGCTCGGGTCATGATACCAGGGGCCTGGGATCGAGTCCCGCATTGGGCTCTCTGCTCAGCGGGGAACCTGCTTCTCCTCATCTCTCTCTCTGTCTGTCTCTCTGCCTATTTGTGATCTCTCTCTCTGTCAAATAAATAAATAAAATCTTAAAAAAATAATAATAAAATAATATAGTAGGCCTAGGTACTCTCAAATAGATGCATCTATCAAATTCATTAAAATTTAGCTACAATGTGGTTTTTTTCCGAAAAAATCAATACTTTGATTTTCTCGTTGACAGTCTTCATCAAAGTTTTAGAAAACTGATCAACTTCAGTTTCATACTGTCCTTGAGACATAGGAAATACCAGGATCCCCAAACAATACATGGAAAAATAAACAAATCTAGGCAATAATGTCACCCACTGAAAAACAATGAGTCTTCCCTCCTGGGGCCTTCCCAGCTCTATTACAAATAGTCAAGATCTCTCTTCTTCTTCTTTTTTTTTTTTTTAAGATTTTGTTTATTTATTTATTTATTTGAGAGAAGAGCCTGTGGAAGGGCGGGGACAGGGGGAGGGTAAGCACACAGAGAGGGACAAGCAGATTCCCTGCTGAGCAGGATATCAAGACCCTGAGATCACAACCTGAGCTGAAATTAAGAGTTTTACAACCCACTAGGCCACTCAGGCGCCCTGATTTCTCTTTAGAACTCAGACTCTGAGAAAGAAACAAAACGGTGAGCCTACAGGCACACCTCTACCCTGATCAAATCTGTCACATGGGAAAGGCAGATAATTAAGTATGGATGGAGAGTTGATGATCGGGTAGAAGCAGTAGAGAGTACTGGGGTGAGCACAGGGTGGCGCGCCAAACTACTCAAGGGGATCAGAGGAGGCTTATTGGAGAGGAAGGTTTACACTAGTACACCTAAGGTTGAAGAAGATCAGGCCAGGTAAAGGGACAGTGCTATTACTTTGAAAACATTTATGACTTAAGCATAAGAACAAAATTGTAGGGGTGCTTGGGTGGCTCAGTCTGTTAAGCCTCTGACTCGGTTTAACCTCAGGCCATGATCTCAGAATCTCATGTGCTCAGTGCAAAATCTGCTTGTCCCTCTCCCTCCCCATCTGCCCCTTCTGACACCCTTTCTCAAAAAAGTAAATAAATAAAATCTTTTAAAAAAAAAATTTTTTTTTAAAGAAAAACCAATAGTACACAAAGCAGCTAGAGCAATGGTATTATTTACTGCAATGTTAAACGAAACACCCCAACTCAAAAGAATTAATGGGTTTTGCCAAAAACACATAGTCCCTGCCCTTATGAAAAATAAGATAAATTTTATAATGTTCAAACCAAACATACTAATATTTGAAACATCTGTAAAGTGATTACATACGTCTTTGAAACAATCTGTAGAGTGATTACATATGTCTCAACTCTAAAAATTAAACTAATGAACACATAAAAACGCCCAATTCTCTGGTTAAAATTTAGACACAATATATTGCAGTAGCTAATTATACTCACTTGTCCAAGGGTACATTCAAATTCTCCTAAGAAGTCATCATCATTCAGCTGGATGGTTTTGTTGTCAATGTCATAAATCCCAAATTTCAATTTTTGAACCACTTCAAAGTAGTAATCAATAACAAATGTCTTGGAAAATGTGGGATTCAAGCAATTCTTAATCCTTTCTGTGCGATCAACCTATACTCACCCCAAAACAAAGTTTCGTCAGATTAAAATGCACTTACATTTTAGCATCTTTATGTACTACAGGTAACTAAATATAAGCATAACAGATAGCTAAAGAAAGTTTCCATATGTAGATGAAAAATTCCACAATCAAGGACAAACCTGCCCCCAAAAAACTGCATTAACATATGAGCTGTTTTCATTATTTTTAACAGTTGTAATAAGCACTTCACATTATCAAAAGAGCAATTCAGAATCCTTTTCACCTACAGTATTTAACATTACCTCATACCACTGTTGACCACTCGTATTTAAAAATAACACACATAAAGGGTCCGACTTTGACCCTACATCCATATCCAAAAGATTGTCACAGGAAACATTCAGCTCCACCTTCGTAACGCATTGGGCAGCCATCTTGAACTGTGAGAAAACCAAAGAAACAGGATGCTAATGAAATGGTGCCTTTAATAATAAGTCCATGCATTCCCAATGAAACAGCTGAATTCTTAGGAAAAGCTGTCAAAATAGGATCCCGGAGTAAACTCTCTGGAATAAGACTGTTAATATGTGGAGCACCAGGGTGTCTCTGTGGGTTAAGCCTCTGCCTTCGGCTCAGGTCATGATCTCAGGGTCCTGGGATTGAACCCCGCATGGGGCGCTCTGCTCAGAGGGAAGCCTGCTTCTCCCTCTCCCACCACCATCCCCATTTGTGTTCCCTCTCTTGCTGTGTCTCTGTCAAATAAATAAATAAAATCTTAAAAAAAAAAAAAAGGCAGAAATATTCCTTAATAAGAAACAAAATTCACAAATTCCCAATTTGCCTACTAAATACCCAACCCAGGTATTTTGTAAAACTAAATCTAAATCTAAATTCAGATTTCTTTATTTTGTCATCTTACATTGTCAAAATTATTAAGTGCCAAAATATACAGTGCTGACAATATGTGCCAAAGATATAAAGAAGTCACTGAAGCAGACCGAGAATAACTGACAGTGCCAAGAGTGTGGGTCAGACTGACATTCCCTGGTCTTTGAAGGATTCCATTAGGTGAAGAGAGAGACAGCACAGAGTAGAAAAGAATCAAGACATTAGAAGGCACAGTGAGGACACCTCATCGTCACGTGTCACAGAAGTAAGCATCCATGTTGGGGGAAACCAAGCTGGACAAGAAGAGGGTCAAGTTTGATGTCCTGAGAGCTAGGCTGAAGTACTGGGGTGGAGGGGTGGTTAGGAGGTACAACTGAAAGTTCTCACATTGAGGATAATAGAATGAAATGTTTTTGTTTTTTTTTTTTAAGATTTTATTTATTTATTTGACAGAGAGAGATCACAAGTAGGCAGAGAGGCAGGCAGAGAGAGAGAGAGGAGGAAACGGGCTCTCTGCTCAGCAGGGACTCGATCCCAGGACCCTGAGATCATGACCTGAGCCGAAGGCAGCGGCTTAACCCACTGAGCCACCCAGGCGCCCGAAATGGTTTATTTTTAAATGTAACTTGTGTCAGGGCACCTAGGTGGCTCAGTTAGCTAAGGGTCCGACTCTCAACCTCAGCTCAGGTCTTTGCTCCTTCCTCTTCATCACCCTGTATGATAAGCTCTGGAATCAGACAGATGAGTTCTCATTTGGATCCCACACTGACTTAATGTGTCACCTCAGGTGAGAGTCTCTACCTCCTTATAACCCCTCGTTTTCCTCATCTGCAAAATGAAAATAATATTTCTCATACAGTTGTTGCAAGGATTAAATGAGTGAATATATTTAAATAGTGCCTAGTACATGGTAAGTGTTCCAAAGTTGTTTATTACTATTATATTATTTTAGGACTACTTGATCTTCTCCCATATATCCCATGTTTCTTTTCTTTTCTTTTTTTTTTTTTAAACTAGTCTACTCCAAGATGATTTCTCTAATGATTCCAAACTACATCAAGTCATTTGAATTCCTGCTGCAATAGTAACAGATAACTACAGTATAGGAACAAGATCAAATCTGGAGTACATTTAGAGTAATACTTGGGTGAAATTCTGCATCTGGTGAGACCTGTGTGACCTCAAATAAATTACTTTTTGAGCCTAGATTTTCTCATCAGTGAAAATGGAGATACGTAAGTAAACTTACAAATCGGGAATGTGCTGTGAATCTTGCTTTCATATCTAACAAAGAATCTATGGAATAAATGTTTAGTTGTATAATTTTTTTCTTAAGGTAGTTTAAGTCTTATAAATTGTATGTCATCTATACCCAGGATAATGCAGTACCCTGTGGACAGATTTAGAATGAGTAAGGATTTCTAAAGCTCCTGAAGAACATGTAAAGAACTGTCTACCAGCAAACAGAAAGCCCTCAAATTCCAAAAATGGAGAGAATTCAACAGAAAATGTATTGTATCTATGTGTAAAGTCAGCCTCATAGCAAAAAGATACATCAGAGGAACATTATCCCCCCCTAACAATGATTATACAAGAGCCACAAAAACAATATGCCAGACACACCTGATTATTTAGTAAATCGTTGATATTGCATTACTATATTGCTGTTAGGACACAAATTTCCTCTATTAACAGCATTCCCCCATGAAAATGACTCTGAATGCAGCCTCATTTTTTTCTAGAAATTCATTAGGGCTGAATGACAAATGGAAGAAATTACATAAACAATCAGGTCTGGAACCTTGTTAAAAGCAACATCCCTGATGATGCTTTTCTCAGTTCCTTTCAGTGTCATCAACCAGCACATGATACACAATTTTTAAAAAAAGCAATAGGGCATTCTTTTATGATGGAGGAAAATAAGGCAAATGTTTTGTACCCTTTGAGTATGGAGAATAGGAGATTTGGCTGAGATAAGTGACCAGGCAGACGAATGTGTGTCTATAACTAAAGAGTGATTCTATGTGTTTTACTATCCAAAATGCAGGATGATAGAAAAGACAGAAAGAACCTCCTCCAGGAGTGGACAATAGCTTCTTACAACACAGATTACTCACTGGAGAATTGTCTAGTTTCTAAAATGCAAATAACATCTGGAAATACTAACCCTATCAGCCATTCTCCCGGTAACCCTAATTTTCCTGAGTCAACGTTATAACAACACAGTTCAAAGGAATTAAAAATAAGACCTAATAATTGAATTTGGGCTGGATGTATGAAATTTAAAGCATATGGTCACTCCTATGCCTGAAATTTCTGAGGTCTAGCTGAAAATTCTTAGGTCTTATGTGCTTTCTCTTTTCCCATCTTTCCTTAGAGGTACTCCTTAGGTCTACTCAGTAAAGCAGATTCTGCCTAGAACAATTTCTTTTTTTTTTTTTTTTTTTAAAGATTTTATTTATTTATTTGACAGAGAGAAAGAGAAATCACAAGTAGATGGAGAGGCAGGCAGAGAGAGAGAGAGGGAAGCAGGCTCCCTGCTGAGCAGAGAGCCCGATGCAGGACTCGATCCCAGGACTCTGAGATCATGACCTGAGCCGAAGGCAGCGGCTTAACCCACTGAGCCACCCAGGCGCCCCTGCCTAGAACAATTTCAAATCTCTCTCAACTATGGAGGTGCAGAACCTTCCCTATGCCTATGGTCACAACTTCTTCAGGTCTTTTTTTTTTTTTTTAAAGATTTTATTTATTTGACAGACAGAGATCACAAGTAGGCAGAGAGGCAGGCAGAGATCGGCAGCCCCAATGTGGGGCTCGATCCCAGAATCCCGGGATCATGACCTGAGCCGAAGGCAGAGGTTTTAACCCACTGAGCCACCCAGGTGCCCCTCTTCAGGTCTTCTGTAGCTCTACCTGCCCACTTAATGGTCTCCAGACAGGCACTCCCACTGCCATCGTCTTTCCATTCATATCATGATTTTATCACTTCTGATTTAAAAAAAAAAAAAAAAAATCTGATGCCTGGGTGGCTCAGTGGTTAAGCATCTGCCTTTCACTCAGGTCGTGATCCTGGGGTCTAGGATCAAGCCGTGCATTAGGCTCCCTGCTCAGCAAGGAGTCTCCTTCTCCCACTCCTTCTGCGCCTCTCCACCCCTGCCCACCCCGCTTGTGCTCTCTCTCAAATAAATAAATAAATAAAATCTTAAAAAAATAATAAATTAAAAATAATCATTACTGGCTATCCAGAGTCTACCCTAGTCCAATTAGGTACATCTGTAATTCATGGCTCTGTCTACATCTGCCCCCAGCCTGTCATCTAAACTCGTCAAGATCCATTTCAAATGACATTTTCTCCATCAAGCTGTTGCTGATTCCCCTGTAGGGCAGTTATGGTACTGATGCTATTTTCTTACCACTATTGTTACTTGTATGCATGGCCCACACTCTATCTGTGTGCTGAGGACAAGGACCTGTTTTTTACTGCTTCCTCTGCATCCTGAAGCATGCTGTCTGATGTTTGACACAGGGTTTTCATGGCTGAAATACCAGTGACTTTGGAGTCAGTAGGCTTGGTTCAAATTTCCTTCCCATCATTTATTTGGGTGTGTCAGCTTTACCAAATTGTCTGTCAGAACCTCAGTTTCCGCATCTATAAATGGGGATAAAAAAATTGCCTGACAACTGTAGGTTTATAGGGCACTCACATTTTTAGATATTCTATGAATTGTTGCAATTATTATTTTATAAACTATTCAAATACTTTAATAGTCTAGCCATCAATGGCTTGTTATTCAATAGTAAGACATAATGAAACTTTCTCATCCTTGTTTATAAAGAACTTCTTAGAAAAATAATAAAAGAATGCCTGGGATTTACACAAAATTAATTTGCCAGGCAGGCAGCCTTTCTTATAGATAAGTGCTAATTTTCCTAAATCCTCTCAGAAGAGTTTGCTTACCTGAGCTACCTCCGGTTGGTGCATGGGGGAGGGGGGACAGAGCCAGTGTCAGTGACTCATTATTTGTTGTAGAACAATTGGGAGGAAGAAGTCAGTGCCCAGCCACAAATGTCTCTAGGAAATTTCACTCTTTAGCTACTAAATGAGGAGGCTGGCAACATTACAAAGTTCTCAAAGGTTCCTTCTGGTTCTAATACCATGATTCACTAACTGCTATCCATACTGCATCCTGCATGACCTCCACTGAAAGCCAGCAGGGTAACCTTGGGGCAGCTGGAATGGGGCCCAGCAACATCAGCAGGACACACCCCATGCAGTGTTTCTCAAATTGTGTGGCTCAGAACAGTAAAAGTGTCCTCCTCAACCTCCCTAAAAAAGTGGGGGAAGGGTAATATGGCAGTCAGTTTAAAAGCCACCACTACTTGGAGGTCTCAGTCAAACCAACAAGTGTTTATATTAAGAGGTTACTGTGTGGAACACCTGGGTGGCTCAGGTCAAGCCCCATTGCCGTTGTTGGGCTCCCTACTCAGTGGAAGGCCTGCTTCTCCCTCTCCCATATCCTCCCCCTTGTGCTCCCTCTCTCTCACTGTGCTTCTCTCTGTCAAATAAATAGGTAAAATCTTTTAAAAAAGAGAGAGATTATTGTGTACCCATTATCATGCTAAGGACAGTGGGGACCTGATACAGCAACAGAAGACCTTGGAACTCATTATAATTCTATTGGGGAGTTCCATTCATTCAACAATTATTTACTGAGTATCTTCAGTGTGTTCCGGCATGGGGTGGGGAAAGAATGCAAAGCAAAAGCAAAATATCTAGCTATCCACATATACACAGAAATAACACAAACAATATAAAACAGTGGGGTGCAGAGAGGAAGCAATCAAAGTGCCCTCAGAGCTGGAGAAGAAATCTATAGATTTCTATTTTTACTGAGTGTTGGGCTGGCAGGAAGGGCTACTAAAGATGGCGAAAGTTCCCGCCACAAGACCTGAGCTCGGACAGGAGAACAAAGGCCCAAGCAGGAATCTGAGAACCCCGCCCCGGGCTCCTGTGGACCAATGGGATCCCGATGAGCAGGCGGGATATCCAAATAAGGGAAACTTCCAAAAGACCCCTGAGCTTCCTCCGAGACCCCTTAAAAGCCCCCTCCTCCCTGCCTTGGGTGCGACTTCCGCCACTCTGCTTTCCAGAGTGGCGGAACCTCGCCTGAGGGTGCCCACCTCCTCCCGGCGCAACTTTCCTGGCTCCCCTTCTCCTGAGCCCTGAAACTTCGCGGGAGAGCGTTTTTAATAAATCTTGCCTTGCACCCACTTTGCCTGGTGTTGTGTTTATCTCGCCGGAAAAAACTTTACACTGAGGATTAAAACTACACTCCATTATAAAATAATTTATATTCTTGCCACTTGCTACTGGATCATTTTTTTCCCTTAAAAATAGAGAGTGGGAGAGGGGAAAATGTAAAGAGTTAGTAAATACATGTGGCTGGATAATTTCTGGTTTTTGTTTTCTACAAAATTATCAAAATGCTTCCAAATAATATATTATCTTCTGAACTTTACAAAAAAAAACAAAACAAAAAAAAAAAAAAACCAAACAAAAAAACCCTAGTACATTGGGCAAGACAAGGAATAAGTACTATACAGCAAGAGATCAATACACCAGAGCTAAGGCTATAATATCTGGATTGTCCCAGAATGTTAATAATATTCATAATAATAATTGTTAACTTTTAAAACAACACATCGTTTCTATTAGAAAAATAAGAATAATTTGCCCAAACATTTAAATTACTTGCCCAAGAAAAACAAGCTAACAAGTAGCAGGGCCATAACAAGAACCCAGATTTGTTTCCTATCATGCCAGAATGCCCTGAGAGCACTAAGGACTATAATTAATCATTACTTAGTCTAACAGCAATATTCTCTAATTAATTTCCCTATAGCTTTCTAGTTAGTATATCAAATGTAAATATTCAGCCTGACACAAATTAACGAATACGATCTTACAAAATTAGAACATTAATTTTTAGGCTACAATTATGATTATCTTTCTTAAACAAAAATAACCAGAATAAACAAACAGTAATGGCCAAACAATGGAAGAACTGGAATGGTGTGCATTTACATCACAGCAGTTCCTCCTCAAGACAGCACATTACACTGTGAATTACTTAGGGCTAAGAAAGCATTTTCTTCTTGCTGAGTCTCTACAAACACAGATCTACATGGGGGACACAGAATCTCCGTGCTTTCTGAAGGCAGCAACATTAATTCTCAGGAATATACCACACTTAATAGCCAGAGAAAAACTTACATTAAAGGAATGTACAGTGAGCCTGCCCTTCATTTATTAAGAAAGTGATGCCCAGGGGCGCCTGGGTGGCTCAGTGGGTTAAAGCCTCTACTTTCGGCTCAGGTCATGATCCCAGGTTCCTGGGATCGAGCCCTGCAGCGGGCTCTCTGCTCAGCAGGGAGCCTGCCTGCCTCTCTGCCTACTTGTGATCGGTCTGTCAAATAAATTTAAAGGAAGAAAGGAAGAAAGAAAGAAAGAAAGAAAGAAAGAAAGAAAGAGATGCCCAGGGACACGTGGGTGGCTCAGGTGGTTAAGTGTCTGTGTCTGTCTTGGGGGTCCTGGGATTTAGCCCTGCATCTAGCTTCCTGAGCAGGGAGCCTGCCTCTTCTCCCTCTGCCACTCCTGCTGCCGCTCCCCCTCCTTGTGCTCTCTCACTCTCTCTCTTTGTCATAAAATAAATAAAATCTGAAAGAAAGGAAGAAAGAAAGGAAGGAAGGAAAAAAGAAACAAAGGAAGGAAGGAAGGAAGGAAGGAAGGAAGGAGGAAAGAGATGCCCACATTTTTAAAAAATACCTGCAATGGAATACTAGCCATAGGGATACAGAATTAAAATTACGCCAAGCATTAAAGCACCTAAACAGTGAAAAGGGCAAGTTTTCTTTTTAAATGTTAAAAAGGGACCAACGGGAAGGGTCACTGGACCAGGAGTGCGAAAAAATGGAGTATAGTTCTCCATCAGCCCTACCACATGTGCCCCAAGGGCTATAACTGCTCTAGGACTCTGGTTTTTCAACTGTCAATTCTAAGAGTTGAGTCAATCACTTTAAGTAACTTTAAAGCCTCTTCTAGTTACTATTCCATGACTAATTACAGTGAATATAAACTTGTTTAGGAAGTGGTACTAAAAGAGTAGAAACATTTAAAAAGTAGAAAATAGCAGAAAATTTATAAGAACCAAAAAGAGAAATGTAAGGGAAAAAATAACATTTCCCAAATTCAGCTTCTATTTCCCACCAAAAAAAAAAGCTATACCTGAAAAAATATATATTTAGATACTTGCCTACCAATTAGGTACCTTTGCTTGAAATTCTTAAATTCTCTATCCCTGGATGACTTGAAAAAGTATAGTATACCAAAACAAAACACCAGCCCCAATCTATTAGGTACATGCAGCATAATGAGGAAGTGAGTTTTACTACCATCTATGGAATCTCACATTATTAAACTCCCAGCTCGTATTACAGCAGCAGAAGGAACCAGCATTTGACCACCATTTTTAAAATGAATTTCCAGATTCTTGAATAATCCTGAATAAAATCTGGATAGCAATGCTATTGCTGATATCTGAACATGCAGAATTGGGAAAAGATATAGTTTTATATTACTCTTATTTTATTATTTTTTTAAAAAAGATTTTATTTATATGTCAGAGAGGGAGAGAGCGCACAAGCAGGGGGAGCAGCAGGCAAAGGGAAAGCAGGCCCCTGCTGAGCAAGTGCAGGACTCAATCCCAGGACCCTGGGATCATGACCTGAGCAGAAAGCAGATGCTTAACCAACTGAGCCACCCAGGTGTCCCTTACTCTTACTTTAAACACAGAAAGCATGTGCAGTTTTACCCTGTCCTTACTGTTACAAAGTGAGCAATTAATTAAGGCCCCTTCCTTGATTTCTCTAGAAAATTCCTAAGATTATACTGATCTGTTCTATGACTCATAGCAGGCTATAGAGTTTATTTCACATGCATTTTCTGGTTAGACTGCTTTACTAATCCCAACGGCTGCTTTATACACACTTTAGAAATGTCACTGATTATATTGTCAAGCTTATCTAATGAAAAGTTCATAGTATATGCACTGTTAATAAAAGTTAGAAGCAGTTGCAACATCACAATGTTGCCTCACCTTAGGAAGCACGCATCTTGGCAAAATTAGCTACAAAGTAAGTATCTACAAAGTGAATCATCTTTTACCAAAAATGGCATTGATAAAAATCAGAGCTATATCACCTAGCAGAAATTCCAGGATGCTCCGTTGAACATGTTAAAATTCTAAGGGCTCAGTAAAGCTGCTGGCAGTTTGGATACTATAAAAAGGCACATCGACCTGCTGAGATTGATGTCCCTTGCTATTTAAGAACTCCCCACCTTCTGGAATCTCCTAGATGTTGGGCCAGCCATCAGAACTTCTCACCTGTCCCTACAATCCAACTATGCCCAACTCTAAAAGCACGCTTCCTAAAACTCAGCTCCCTTCCTTCTCTTCCTAGCTGGGCCATACAATATTTAACTGGGCAAGACAGGCATTTCACATTTTGTCACTTTGTGCTTCTTTCCAGTTTATGGTGAACAATGACACAAAATAATTCTTTCAGTTTAAAGCTGGAACAACTACCACTACTTCATTCTTAAGATTTAAGTTTAAACATTGAACAGCGGCACCTGGCAGGCTTAGTTGGTAGAGCATGGGACTCTTGATCTTGGGGTTGTAAGTTCAAGCCCCATCTTAGTTACAGAAATTACCTAAAAATAAAATATTTTTAAAAAATAATAAAGTTTTGAATGTTGAGCAAGGACTGTTGAAATGTTTATATATTTCCTGATTTCAAGAATATTCCGTTTATGGTTACTTGGCACATAAATGTCAACTGGTTTTAACGTTCTGGCAACCCTCTTTCTATTTCCCAAACATGAACAGTTTAATAATACTATTCAATCACTCAACGCATATTTATATAGAGTATCTACTGTGGATCAGGTCATGTTCTGAGGTGTTGGGAGAACAATGAACAAAACAAGTAACCTGCCCTCCTGAGGTTACACTATAGGGAGAAAGACGATAAAAAAGATAAGTAAAAGAGGGTGGGGGGGGGGGACACCTGGCTGGATTAGTCAGTAAAGCACCGGACTCTTGACCTCAGGGTCATGAGTTCAAACCCCATGTTAGGCGTGGAACTACTTCTCAAAAAAAAAAAAAAAAAAAAAGGTAAATAATCAACCTAATGGAATTATATAAGCCTGAAATAGTGAATACCTAAAATGGGGAAACCAATCTCTTCTGAACAACATATGTTATGTGATATTTGATTCACAGAAAGAGTTTATGTAACATATGTGTGGTTATAAAGTGTAACAGTCAAATAAACATCTGTAAAACCACTACCCATCTTAGAGTCTTTGCATCTCTACATCAAGGGCCAGTAAACTTTTTCAGTAAAGGAACAAAAAGTAAATATTGTAGTTTTGGCTGGTCAAGAGGTCACTCATGGTCTCTGTCACAACTACTCAATCTGCCCTGGTAGAATGAAAGTGGCCACAGACTGAACAGGCATAGCTGTATTCCAATAAAACTTTATTTACAAAAACAAGCCATGGCCTTGATTTGGCCCACAGGCTGGAATTTGCTGATCCTTAAGTCAAAGACTCTGAAATGTTGGAATCACAGACTCTTAGAACATTGGAATCAGGCCATTTGACCCAAGGGTCCTACAGCATTAGTTACTATCTGAATCACAGGATTCTAGAAAGTCACCCTCGAGCCTCAGAGTGTTAGAAGTATAGAGCTTCAGTCCTTACATGTTAGAATCATGTAGATGGTCTGGACATGAGTCAAGTTCTAGCCCTTAGTTGACCAGTATGGTAGCCACTAGTGACATGAGGCTACTGAGCATTTGAAATGTGGTGCCTCTGACATGATGGAACATGATTTCAAAGACTGAAATGAAAAAAAAAATGTGAGAACTCTCAATAACTTTTTAGATTAATCACATATTGAAATGATTTTTAAATACATTTGGTTAAATAAAATATATCACTAAAAATGTTTTAAAAAGATAAGTTAGTAAAATATACAGTATGCCTGGTGTTAAAGTGCTAAAGAAAAAACGAAGCAGGGGAGGACTAAGAAGTACTGAAGGCGGGGTACAACTCTAGATATTTTATAACCTTAACTTGACAACACAATTGGGAAATACTTGTTCTGATTTTCACTTCTTTTCAAATAATCCTGATCCCTAAACAGATGAAAATGTGACCCACAAGTTCCGCTTTACATTTGCAGATATCAAATTTAATGTGTACTACCATGTTAGAGGAACAGGGAGCTAAAGCTCAGAAACCTGAAGTAGCCTGATGAAAATGCGTATTGCAACCATGCTGTGCTTTGGTAATTTTCACAGGAACCAGAAATAATACATCCCCTGGCAACAGGACATTTCAAAATGATTTGCTAAAATGAGTAGTATTTCCTTCTACTTTTCATGGGAAAACTGTATTAATATGCTATCCATCTAACTTATGTTGGTAAATTTGATCAGTAATATACTGATTTTAATTTTTTAAAAATATGATTGGAAAACCAATGATTGCCCACTGATAAGCTGTTAAACACTAAAAGAATACAGCTTCTTCAAAAGAATCCCAATATTCTTCCACTAGCCTCTTCAAATGTAAGCCAACATAATCAACCTAAATGTAGTTATCATCATCTTACCAAAGTATATATAGCAACTGGCTTTGATTACATCAGACACTCAAGTAATGTAGTTAAATAAAATATATGATACTTATAGGGGCTCATTTAAACCACCTTCTCAGTCTTATCTTTCAACAAATCTTCAACCACATATTCTACCTAATTGTTGGCCTTTAACCTGCCTAGGGATCCTTATAATGTATGTAAGAACACGAAGGAAAAACATTGGTGGGAAGGAAGGAAGCTTACCTGTAAGGTAAAGGTAATAGTGGGTTCATTAAAGGAATGTCCAAGTCTGGGGTCCTCAAACTTGTTGAGTACCACCAACAGATGGTGTCATTGATCCTTACTAAAAGATCCACCTCAGAGATTATGTTTTTAGTGATCAGTGGTGGCTCATTACAGATCTTTGAAGGTCAAATGTCATTGAGTTGTATTTCATATCCAACACTAACTTTCTCAGTTTTGCTGACAGGCATACCTTCTCACATAATAACTCACTGACTGAAAAAAAAAAATGAAAAAGGAGAAAAGAAAACTCTAACAATTGTAGGGAAAAAAGCACTGCAATAGTACTGAGAGAGAAGGAGGATGAGGAAAACTATGTCAAAAGCTATACCAAGAATTGCTAGGAGGTAGGATACAGTGTGAACTGGTTATCTGAACAGATGCTGCAAAGGAAATATTCAGGACTACAGTAATAGCACTGGAAAGAGTATACAAAAAATATCTGAATATGTGTAAACTTAGGGTGCCTTAAATTTATGTGGAAATCAAGACCACTGTCTATAAAGTGTTTACAGTTAGAAGTGAAAGTAGGAGAGGTGTCCAGTCATTACACAGCCCTAAAAAGACAAAGAATCCTTTTGTTTCCCCCATCCTGAAAACTCCTCTCCCTCTCCATTCTCCAAGAGCTAGATCTGACAGAAGAAATCCTGAAGGAAGGAGAACCAATTGCACACTTCATCGTGTCATCGTGCCAGAAATTCTGGGGAGTGCTGAAATTCAGCTCCCCTTTACATCCAGAGAGTTTCAACATGGTCCAGTCCCCCAAACTTGCTTTATTTGAATATTTTCAGCCCAGACTGGGATGCATTTTTCCAAACCATCAGCCAAAAGCAACTGCCTTTAAAAAAATATCTCAGAAAGGCAAAAAAGTGGCCCCGGGTACCAAAGATTAATCTACTGGTCTCACTAGAATTGCCGTCATATATGTCATCTGTTCTTAGTTCTCCTTTCTTATCCTTCCTTGCTTCTCTCTACCCATGCTCTATGCCCACATAAGTTTTGTTTGGCTCTGGCAGGCAGCACTCAGAACTGGAGTTTGCAGACCCCAAGTTAATGACAACAGCAAGGTACATGTAGCTATATATGTGGCAAGTGTTTTGTTAAGTGTATTACAAATACGATTTTATTTAATTCACTTAAAAATCCGTATGACATAGGATGTATTTTATCTCTATTTTACAAGCGCAGAAACAGGCCCTAAAAGGTTAAGTAACCTGCCCAAGGTCACACAGCTAACAAACGTCAAAGCATACGCTTGAAACCCAGCTAACTAACTGTCTTATCCCAAGCAGAAATGTTCTTTACATTAAGCCATTAGGCCTGTGCCCTGAAATCATACGGAGACCTGAAATCCAGCCCTAGTCGTACTGTTTAGCACTTTTGTAGTTTGGTAAATTATTTAATCCGAGTCCCGAGTATGAAACAGAGTAACAATACCACCTAAGTCTGTGACCATTAAATGAACTAACAAATACAAATATTTTCTAGTACAGTGTTTATGGGTCACTAACCAAAAATCGCTATATTCAACCCCGTATACCTTCTATTTCTCTATTTGATTTATTGAGGCAGCCACAAAAAGATTAAGCAGAAACTGTGGGTCATCAACCAAGTGCAACGTTAATGGTCTGTATCCTCTGTCTCCCAGAGGCACTGCAAAACCAATGCAACTGCATTTCCTCCACGTCCCTGGTTGTAGTGAGTCCAAAGCCCTAGACAGAAGAATGTGGGAGCCAGAGCCGGAACAGGAGCTCTTAGGAAACTCTTGTCTCACAACCTTCTGCTCCGCTATGAAATCAAAGAGTTACCTCTTCCCGCCCCACCTAGCTGCTTCTCCTGGAACCCTCAGGGGCTGCGAAGCGTGCCTGTTCCTCCGAGCATTTGATTCTAAGCGAGGAGCCCTAACCCAGCCCCTCGCCCCACTGGGCGCTGCGGATTTTTCCAAGCGTGTCACCTCCCCTGGGCCTCAGGCCCGACCCTCCCTGCTGGGATAAGCTGGCGAGCTGGACACCGCCCGCCCAGGTGCACGAAAGCCAGGCCCAGGAGGCTTCTCGCGGCCCACAGCTTAGCCCCGAACTCTAGCTTCTCCGGAAGGCGTTAGCCAGCCCCAAGCCTCCCCAGGCTCGTACGCTGAGGCTCGAGAGTCCCCTGCGCGCTCCGGCCGATCCCTCGCCGCACCGAGCCCAGGGTGCACTTCCAGCGCGAGGGCCGTGTGGGCCCCACCGCGCGGGAGTCTGCGGGCCCGGTTTCTCCCCGAGCGGGCTCTCTTTCTCCCCCAGGGGATCTGTGGGTTGTTGGGGCCCCGCTACACCAGCCCCGAAGCAGACAGAGGCCCGCACTCACATCCGGCTCTCAGTGGGGTAAATCAGGCAGGGGTGGAGACCAGGCAGGCAGAATCCACTAGGTATCCGGGGCGCAAGGATTCACAGGAACCCGAGGCCGAATGGACAGAGGGGCGGGGCGGGGCGGGGAGTGGCTAAGGCGAAGCTCCGCCCACTGTGGCCTCGGACCGCCCAGTACTGACTCTTACCTGCACCTAGGGAGTAGACCCGGGCTTCCACGTCTTTTAGAAGATGGCTTGCTTATGGAAGGTCCCAGCTGATTTTAGACACAAAAATGAGTTGCTTGGTGCACAAAAAAAATTTTTCAGAAGGATAAGCAAATTAAAATATTTTTTAATATATATTTTTAAAGATTTTATTTATTTATTTGACAGAGAGAAATCACAAGTAGATGGAGAGGCAGGCAGAGAGAGAGAGAGGGAAGCAGGCTCCCTGCCCAGCAGAGAGCCCGATGCGGGACTCGATCCCAAGACCCTGAGATCATGACCTGAGCCGAAGGCAGCGGCTTAACCCACTGAGCCACCCAGGCGCCCCGCAAATTAAAATATTTGAAAAATTTATACTACTATCTGAAAAACAAGGAAAAAATCAGAAATGCGAACTCCTAAACATTCTTATTTACAACTTTTCAATGAACGCACTACCCGAGTCATTTTGCATCTGAATCTCATTTAATTCTCACAATTTTGTGACCTACTTAGTGCCATTAACCCCATTTCGCAAATGAGAAAACTGTGATTGAGTAACTTGAAATACGATAGCTGAGTAATTGGTTTACTCGCCTGAAGTCACAGATTCTAAGTAAACTAATTTCAAAGCATCCTGCTTTACTGCTACTTGATGCTGCCTACAACTAAACAAACTACCATGGAAAATACTGCTACATCTGACTACTAGAAATTGAGAACGTCTGCCCAAGGAAAACAGGGACAAAATCATTCAGCAAACACATGAGAAAAATATTTGTTACAAACCTGATATTAAAGGAAGGTTTAGTATGTAAAGTATAAATTGATTTAAAAAAAAATAGAAAAATAGGGTGGCTCAGAAAGCATCTGCCTCAGATCATGATCCCAGGGTCTTGGGATCAAGTCCTGCTTTGGTCTCCTTGCTCAGGAGGGAGCCTGCTTCTTCGTCTGCCTGCTGTTCTCCCTGCTTGTGCTCACACTCTCATTTTCTCTTTCTGACAAATAAATAAATAAAATCTTTTTAAAAAATAGAAAAATGAGCAAAAGATATATTTTTTGTAACTGCAGAAGACAGGGGCACCTGAGTAGCTTGGTCCCTCAAGTGTTTGCCTTTGGATCAGGTCCTGATCCTGGGGTTAATTTCCTGGTCCTGATCCTGGGGTCCTGCTCCACAGCAGGAAACATGCTTCTCCCTTTCCCCCCTGCTCCTGCTTTCTGTCACTCTCAATCTCTCTCAAATAAATAAATAAAATATTAAAAAGATAAATTGCAGAAGACTATGGAAAATGAAACAAATGAGGACTTTCCTAAGTAAAAAAAAAAAAAAAAAAAGACTTTTAATCCAAAAAACACAAAAAAACACTTTTAAATAATTATATCATTGCAAGTGAAGATTCATTCATTTATTTATTGAACACCTATTGGGTGCCTACTACAGGCCAAGCATTGTTCTAGACTTGTGATTAGTGACATCAGAATTTTCTATACTAGAAGAACAAGTAAGTTATTAAAAACAAATGAGATGATTTCAGATAGTCATAAGTACCATGAGGAAAGTAATAGAGGATGATGTGATAGGGAGGACATTGGGGATAATGGAAGGTTTTTGTTTTGTTTTGTTTTGAAGATTTTATTTTTAAGTAATCTCTATTCTCACCATGAGGCTCGAACTCACAGCCTGCAAATCAAAAGTCACGTGCTCTAATGACTGAGCCAAGTAGGTGCCTCAAATGGGAACTTTTTGGATTGAGTATGAGGGAAAGTCTCTCTGAGGCAGTGATATTTGATTGAAACCTGAAAAACAAGAAAGAGCAAGTCATTCAAAGATCTGAGATCAGAGGAATGATAGACAAAGATAGAAAAAGACTTAGCCAGTTGCAGGGACAGAAACAAGACTTTCGTGGTTGGAGGACAGTAGGGAAAAGGAAGAGAATTGCTTTATTTTGTTTTTACTGAACGTTATAAAGACAAATTTGTTTTACTTTTGGTTCCGATTTTACATTTAAGTGAAAGTCCTCAGATTTTTAGGTGAAATTTAGGTGAAAGTTTCAAAATTTCAAAAATACATATCCATATCCATACCTAAACTTTCTGACTTTTGGCTCTACTAAAATAGGGAAAGAAGTAGAGACGAGAGTGGTTTTACATTTTTTTATATTTTTATAGTTTTAGTACCCACTATGGCTTCAGCTCAGGTCATGATCTCAGGGTCTTGAGATGGAGTCCCATGTTGGGGCTCTTTGCTCAGTGGGGAGTCTCCTTCTCCATCTCCCTTTGCCCCTCCCTCCATTCTCACACACTCTCTTTCTCTCTCAAATAAATAAATAAAATCATTGAAAAAATAAAATAAAGAAAAGAAAGATGAATAAAAATTAACGAAGTAAGAAAGAGTAGAGTGGATGGGAACAAGGGGGAGGGTGACCAGTGTAATGGGAAGGAATCCTGACAGAGAGAATATCATGTAGGGAGGTCTGAAGCTCATTGTAGAAAAGAAAAAATAGTATGCCTGGAGTCAAGAGAGAAATATCACAGACTTACAGAAACTAAAGAAACATGACAATTAAATGCAGCACATAAACATATAATCAGGATTTGATCTTATTTGGGGAAAAAGTGATTGCTATCGAGGACTGCTTGGGGGCAATAAACAAAATTTATTTCTTTAATAGTATTCGGTCAATTTCAATTTCCTGAATTTGATAGTTGTACTGGGACTAAATAAGAGAATATCTTTGTTTCTAGGCACAAACATCATGATATCTATAATCTACTCTCAAAAGATTCAGCAACAAAAAATAATAATTGAAACATAATATAAATGTTACATGTAATATATATAAAGGGAGATAAATAAAATTTGACAAAATGTTAACAATGGCTGAATCTAGGTGAAGAAATGTGAGTTCGTGCGATTTTCCTAAGGATCTAAATTTTTTTTCAAAATAGAAAATTTCATTAACATTTCACTCTGTTGGGATGGCTGGCTGGCACAGTAGGTAGAGCATGTGACTCTTGATCTCAGGGTTTTATGTTTGAGCCCCATGTTAGGTGTAGAGATTATTTAAAAATAAAATCTTTGAAAAAATTTACTCTGGCTAAGATATCAGAAACTCAATTTCAGGATTCTCATGGCATCCAGTTATATGAACATATTATTTAGGAATATTGAGGTAACTATCGGTAGAAATATGTAAAAACGGTTCCCTCTGGATAAAAAGACTAAGGTTCAGAAAAAAGTTAAGAAGAGACTTTATATGTTTTTTAAAAATATACTTTAAAAACAAAGAAAATAAAGATATTACTAATGCAATCATAAAGAAATGTGGGAGATTTAATGGGAAGACATGGAGGCAGCAATCATATAAAAGCATTGGACCTGGAGTTCAAAGACATGGATTATAGTCTTCTAGTCTTCCAACAACATCTATTACCTATGTATCCTTGGTTAATTTATTTGAGCTATAGTTCTTTTGTTAATTAATTTGACATACCCATTATTTCACAAGGTAGTTGGAAAGAACAAATGAAATAAGTATGTGTTATTGTACTATGTAATACTACATAGGTAATACATAAATGTAATCTAATTCTAAAGAAACTATGATTATCTTCCCTTATTGCCCATAAAAAAAAAAAAAACACGTAATCCGGATAGTATGTACTCCATTTGCAGCTCATGTTTTCACCCACATCAGTCTTGAAGTAAGATTCAAAACTCTTTGATCCTTCCCAAAATATTCCACCCTGGTGAGAGATATTAATCTTTTTTTAAAGATTTTTATTTATTTATTTATTTGACACACACACACACACACACACAGAGATCACAAGTAGGCAGAGAAGCAGGCAGAGAGGGGGGGGGGAGCAGGCAGAGGCCCAATCCACTGAGCCACCCAGGCACCCGAGACATATTAATCTTGCTAAATATTTTGAGGAGAAACCAAGGGGTTGCACCACACATCCCACAGCAAACAAGGTCATCAACTTTCTCTCAAGAGGCCTCCTCTCCCTAGTCTTTTCTGATGTGAAATGTTGTGGTTTGGGAGCAGTCAAGAAAGAATTATTGAGACGACTTCAGTGCAAAAAGGGTGGTTTTACTAAAGCACATGGACAGGACCTATGGGCAGACAAAGCTCTCTGGGGTTGTAAGGAGAGGCTGGATTACATACTTTCAAGTTGGGGGGTGTTTAGGGATAGGGTAAGTCTCCAAGGAATTTGGAAGCAAATTTTCCAGGACCTTGAAGGGCTAGCTGTTAGGAAAAGGTCATTTAATACTGTCTAATAAAACCTTAGTCATGAGACCCTTCAGATGTATATTAGTGTGCTGCATGTTTTGAGGATGATTGCTAACATATATACATTTATCTTGGGGGAGGGGGAAGGTATAGATAAAGGAAGTTTCCAAAGGGATTTTTATAGTGTCTTAGAGGTTAGGCTAATGACAAAGGTTGCCTGAGGTAGCTAAGCTCCTTGAGGGAGGTACTTGTCAATGGGCTGTAAGTTGTATGAACATTTAATTTTTTTTTCTTTTCCCTCTGTTCTCCACATCGTTTTCTACTAAGACCAGCTTGGGCTTCACATTCTTTATCTTCTCTGGCTTCTCTATCTCCTCAAGAACTCCTCCTCCTAACTGTCAATCTCTTCTTCGCCTTCGTTATGTGGAACAGTTTAATTCTTCCAAGAATTTATTTCCAAAAAGGACCGCCTATTACTCTATCTTTGAAGGCAGCAGAAAATTATAAATAATAGATCGGGTTTTTTTCCTTGCATACTTAAATTATCGGGTCTACCAGAGAATTTTCAATTCTCTTCTGGTGTTAATCCTATTCCAAAGCCATGACAAGCCCCACAGAGTATGGGCAGAAACCCTATAGCATGCAAAAAGGAACGGTCCTCAGGGCGCAGGCGCGAAAGGGCGGCAAAGTCCCACCCAATCCGGTATTCCCTTCCCCGTGAACCTGTGGACCGGAAATCGTTTAGCGGAAGAGGCGGCCTGGAAAGGGGAAGTCGCGTTTTCTCTGGGAGGACTGGGGAGAATTACTCTCCGCTGCGCTCCACAGCGGCCGAAAGGGTTGAAGGGTCAGTCCGCGAGTTGTAGGTCATGGCGCTGGCCGCTCGCCTCTGGCGCTTTCTGCCTTGGGGACGTCGCGTCTTTCCAGGACCTTGGCTCTCGAGGGGTGTTGCTGGCAGCCGCGGGCTGTGCTGTACTAGGCGACTCCGCGGCTCTGAGGTATCCCCGCCGCCCTCCCGCTCCCCTCGCTACTGGCTGGGCTCCGGCACTCTCTTGTTCAGCCTGGCTGCGCCGTATCGCCATGGGGAATGTGGTGAGCTGAGGAAGGTAGTACTCAGGGCCAGGTGTTCCTGGAGCTCCCCAGGTGCCTGCGATGGAGAGGTTCTCTCCCTTTCGCAAGGCTACTTCTTTGAGAAAACTGGGGTCGGAGGAGGAATGAGGCCCCCAGCCCCTTCTTCCCCGACAGTCCGGGAATCCTGTTGGTCTTTCCTAAGTGAAAACAGAGAACTTGGCGGGGGGCGGGGGTGGAACTTGACCGCCGTGAAAATGTTTACTTTTGGCGATGCTCTACAGCGCCTAAGGCTCTTAGTCTCCCAGACTTTGAAAAGTTTGTGGTGTGATTTTGAAAATTACTACGACTTAGAAGAAGAGATTTTGGGGCACCTGGGTGGCTCAGTGGGTTAAGCCGCTGCCTTCGACTCGGGTCATGATCTCAGGGTCCTGGGATCGAGTCCCACATCGGGCTCTCTGCTGGGCAGGGAGCCTGCTTCCTTCTCTCACTCTCTATCTGCCTGCCTCTCTGCCTACTTGTGATCTCTGTCTGTCAAATAAATAAAATCTTTAAAAAAAAAAAAAGAGATTTTGTACAATTTAGGTTTAAAATTTTTCGTTTGAGTCTTTTGTTTTATCTGCATAATGTTATGGAAAGGATGTCGGGTTATTGTCATCCTGTCAGTGAGAAGTGTTATTTTAACCACTTTTTAGAAGAGGAAACTGAAGTCAGGTTAAATGATGTATCCAAGTCAAACAGCTAGAAATATCTTGGATTTGATGGCTGGTAAGATATCTACATGTATTGCATATAGTCACTGTGCTAAAAACAAACAAACAAACAAAAAAAAACAAAAAAAAAAACCAAAAAAACAACTAGAGAAGATAGAAAAGGATAGAAAAAAATCAAGAGAGATTAGAAAAATTTTTAAGTAATAAAACTCCACTCTAAGCCAAAGGCAATAAAAAAACATTCTTCCATGGGGCACCAGGGTGGCTCAGTGGGTTAAAGCCTCTGCATTCCCGCTGGGGTCATGATCCCAGGGATCCAGTCCGCATCGGGGCTCTCTGCTCAGCAGGGAGCCTGCTTCCTCCTCCCTCTCTGCCTACTTGTGATCTCTGTCTGTCAAATAAATAAATAAAATCTAAAAAACAAACAAAAACCATTCTTCCCTAAATAAATTGAACTTTGGGGGAGTTGAAACTCATATTACAGCTTTCTAGTTTATCGTGAGTTTTTGGAGCCCTTTTCATTTGTTTTTTCTTTTTCCTAAATCTTTCTCTCAGCATAATGTTAATAAGTTGAGTTGGAGATATGTTCCAGGACTTTGTTGAGATTGGGAGGTAATGCTGAGTCGCTGAGATTTAATTTTTCTGTTCTTTTCTGTATGTTCTTTTCTGTATGTTCTCTGAACGTTTATTTTTCAGCAGACTTGACTGAGTGCTTACTATGAATAAGGCTCTGTTCTAAGCTCTGGAGATACAGTGAACATGAAAAACAGAAACACCTTTCCTCATTGATCTTACAGGTTAGAAGGAAAGGTAGTTGAGTAAATGTAATTAGTGCAAAGTGTTTGGAAAAGAGAAGCAAAGTTATATTTAACCTGATCTTGAAGGGAGGGAGGGGGAAAGTGTGAACAATTAGAGATGAGCTCTAAAGAATGATTGGAGATTAATGAGTAATGGAAGATGAGGAGAAAAGAATATTCCAGTGGAGAGAGTAGCGTGATATAGGCCCTGAGGTAAGAAAAAGTGGTATTTTTGAGGACCAGAAATTAGGACTGGAACCTGAAATAGGGGAATAAACAGATAAAAACCGAGGCTGAAAAGTCAGGCGAGTGCCAGTTTATTAGTTATCTATTACTGCATAGCAAATTATTGCACAGCTTAATGGTTTAAAACAGCAAACATAATCTCACGGTTTCTTTTGTTATCAAATCCAGGTGAGGCTTAGCTGGGTGCCTCTGGCGGAAGGTTTCTCAGTGAAGGATTGAATCATTGTTCAGCTGCTGAGGTTTCATTTGAGGGCTCAATTTAGAGGTAGAGGGAAAGTTATGCCTGTAATCTCACTCATGTAGTTGTAGGCATGCCTTTGTACTCACTTGGAAGGCTTCTCGAAAGGGCTGCCTTAAGACACAGCAGCTTCCCCCACGCAGGCAAGCAATCAAAGAAAACAGGAGAGAATGAGTGTCAAAAATGGAAGTTGCAGTTTTTTTATAACCTAATCTTGAAGTAATATCCCCTCACTTTGCATATTCTGTTTCTTTAAAGAGAGCCAGTAAGTCCAGCCTACATTTAAGGGAAGGGAATTACAGAAAGGAGTGAATATTAGAAGTACAGAAGGGAGAAATCTTTCTTCCCAGGATTCTTCCAGCTGGTTTCAGAATTACATTGACGTGGGACAAAAGGAACAAAAACCAAAGTTTTATTATGGAGGTCCAGTAGTGAAATTGAGACCCAAAGAAATAACCAAGGCAGGCAGTGTTTATACATCTTAGACTTAATAAATTTGTGAATAATTGGCAGAATAAAGAAAACAGATGTTTGGGAGCTTTAATCAGTAAGGAATTTTAAGCAGAATTTAGGTTGAGGTAGTAGATTTGTAACATGGCTTGTTTCTACTGCTTTCTAGGTTTCTTTTTTTTTTTAAAGACTTTATTTATTTATTTGACAGACAGAGATCACAAGTAGGCAGAGAGAGAGAGGAGGAAGCAGGCTCCCTGCCAAGCAGAGAGCCCGATGCGGGGTTCCATCCCAGGACCCTGGGATCATGACCCGAGCCGAAGGCAGAGGCTTTAACCCACTGAGCCACCCAGGCGCCCCTGCTTTCTAGGTTTTAATGTACCTATCTCTGATGATGAGGGTGACTTTTTACTTCTTAGTACCAGGAGGGTATTTTTCATATGGGAGATTTATTTCCTTTTTCAGGGGATCAGAGGACGGTCTCAGTGTCCTTGGACCAGCAGTTTCCCAACTAGCTTCAATTAGGAATAATCAGTATACCATTGTGGTACATTTTGGGGTAGCCTACCCTGGGCCCTGACAAAAGGCAGGAATATTTTGGGGCCATTTTAGTTAATATTTCTGTATATTTTTAATTTGAGATATAATTGACATGTAACATTAAGTTTCAGGTGTATGACACAATGATACAACATTTGTACAGATTGCCAGATGATCCCCACAGTAAGTAAAGTTAACATCTGTCTCTGCAAGTTTTTTTCTCTTGAAGAAAACTTAAGATTTACTCTCTAGGGGCACCTGGGTGGCTCAGTGGGTTAATGCCTCTGCCTTCGGCTCAGTCATGATCCCAGGGTCCTGGGATCGAGCCCCACATCAGGCTCTCTGCTCTGCTCAGGAGCCTTTCCTCCTCTCTCTGCCTGCCTCTCTGCTTACTTGTGATCTCTCTCTGTCAAATAAATAATTAAATCTTAAAAAAAAAAAAAAAGATTTACTCTTAGCAAATTCCAAAAATACATATAGTATTATTAACTGTATTTACCATCCTATACATTACATCCTAGGATTTATTTTATAACTGGAAGTTTAAACTTCTTGGTCACCTTAACCCATTTAACCAGCCCCCTTCTATACTCCCCCTCTGGCAGCCATCAATCTGTTCTTTGTTTATAAGTTTGGATTTTGTTTTAGATTCCACCATAAGCTCATACTGCATTTGTCTTTCTTGTCTGACATATTTCACTTAGCGTAATGCCCTCAGGGTCCTTTCATGTTGTCACAGATTGCAAGATTTCATTCTTTTTTTAAATTTTATTTTATTTTATTAATTTACTTGACAGAGAGAGATCACAAGTAGGCAGAGAGAGAGAGAAACAGAAGCAGGCCCCCTGCTAAGCAGAGAGCCGAACTCCATCCCAGGACCCTGAGACCATGACTTGAGTCGAAGGCAGAGGCTTAACCCACTGAGCCACTCAGGCACCCGATTTCATTCTTTTTATGGCTGAAAAATATTCGTGTGTGTGTGTGTGTGTGTGTATCTATATATCTCATATTTGTTTTATGCATTCCTAGATGGACACTTATTTTGCTTCCATGCCTTGGCAACTATAAATAATGCTGCAGTGAACGTGGGGGTGCATATATCTTTTTGAGTTAGTGTTTTTGTTTCCTTTGGATAAACACCCAGTTGAATTACTGGGCCATCTGGTAGTTCTTTTTTTGCTTTTTGATTAACCTCCATGCTGTTTTCTGTAGTGGCTGCACCAGTTTACATTCCTACCCACAGTGCACATGAGTTTATCTTTTCTACATTCTCACCAACACTTATTATTTCTTGTCTTTTTGACAGTACCATTCTATCAAGTGTGAGGTGATACATCTCATTCTGGTTTTGATTTGCATTTACCTAATGAGAACCTTTTCATGTACCTGTTGGCTATCTCTATGTCTCTGGAAAAATGTCTCTTCTGGTACTCTGCCCATTTTTTAATTGGACTGTTTTTTTTTTTTTTAAAGATTTTATTTATTTGCCAGAGACAGAGAGCAAGCGAGTGAGCACAGGCAGACAGAGAGGCAGGCAGAGGCAGAGGGAGAAGCAGGCTCCCTGCTGAGCAAGGAGCCCGATGTGGAACTCGATCCCAGGACGCTGGGATCATGACCTGAGAGGAAGGCAGAGGCTTTAACCCACTGAGCCACCCAGGCACCCCTTAGAGGAAAAACTTTTTGCTTTTCACCACTGAGTATGATACTGCCTGTGGACTTGTCATGTATTGCCTTATTTATTTATTTATTTAAAGATTTTATTTATTCCTGGGGTGTCTGGGTGGCTCAGTCATTAAGTATCTGCCTTCAGCTCAGGTCATGATCCCAAGATCCTGGGATCCAGCCCCGCATTGGGCTCCCCACTTAGCAGGAAGCCTGCCTGCTTCCCACACTCCCCCTGCTCCTGTTCTCTCTCTCACTCTGTCTCTCTCTCTGTTAAATAAATAAATAAAATCTTAAAAGAGATACCCACATATTTTTAAAAAAAGTTTTTATTTATTCTTTAGACAGAGTGCACACATAAGCAGGGAGTAGTGGCAGGCAGAGGGAGAAAGAGAAGCAGGCTCCCCACTAAGCCAGGAGCCATATGCCGGATACAGGGCTCATCCCATATTTTGTTGAGATATGTTCCCTCTGTATCCACTTTATTGAGAATTTTATCATGAATGGATATTGAATTTTTGTCAGGTGTTTTTTTTCTGTATCTATTGAGATGGTCATGTGATTTGGGGCCTTCATTTTCTTGTGTCACCTTGATTGGCTTGCAGATTTTTGAATCATCCTCGCAGAACCTTTGAATAAATCCTACTTGATTGTGATATATGGTATTTTTAATGGATTTTTTTTTTTAAGATTTTATCTATGTATTTGACAGAGACACAGTGAGAGGGAACACAAGCAGGGGGAGTAGAAGAAACAGGCTTCCCATGTGGCAGGGAGCCTGATGTGGGCCTCCATCGCAGGACCCAGGGATCATGACCTGAGCTGAAGGCAGACACTTAACAACTGAGCCACCCAGGCACCCCTCAGTGGATTCTTAAAAAATTTAATTCTAGTGTAGTTAACATATAGTGTTATATTCATTTCAGGTGTACAATACAGTGATTCAGCAATTTCGTGTATTATTAAGTGCTTAGCGAGATTAAGTGTACCCTTAATCCCCTTCACCTATTTCACCCATCCCTCCAGCCACCTCTCCTCTGTTGAGGAAAACCATCTGTTTTTTTGTTGTTGTTCATTTGTGTTGTTTCCATGTATGAGTGGAATCCTATGGTATTTGTGTTTCTTTGACTTATTTTGCTTTACCATTATACTCTCTAGATCCATTCATGTTGTTTTAAATTTCAAGACTTCAATATTTTTTATGGCTAAATAATACTACATTGTGTCTATATACCGCATCTTTGTTATTTGTTTGTCTATGAATGGGCTCTTGGGTTGCTTCCTTATTTTGGCTATTGTAAATAATGCTGCAATAAACATACATGTGCATTTATTCTTTTGAATTAGTGTTTTCATATTCTTTGGGTAAGTACCCAATAATGCCCTAGCTGGATCCTAGGGTAATTCCATTTAAAAATTTTTGAGGGGGGGCACTTGGGTGGTTCAGTTAGGTAAGCATCTGCCTTCGGCTCAAGTCATGATCTCAGGATGCTCCCTGCTCTCCAGGGAGCCTGCTTCTCCCTCTTCCTCTGCCTGCCACTTCCCCTGCTTGTGCTCTCTTTCTGACAAATAAATAAATAAAATCTAAAAAATAATTTTTTGGGGGAGGGAGGAAACCCATACTGTTTTTCACAGTGGTTGTGCCAGTTTACATTCCCACCAGGGGTGCATGAGAGTTCCTTTTTCTCCACATCCTTGCCAAGACCTGTTGCTGCTTGTGTTTTTTATTTTAGCCATTCTGATAGATGTGCAGTGGTATCTCATTATGTTTTTGATTTGCATTTTCCTGATGCTGTGTGATGTTGAGCATCTTTTCATGTTGGCCATCTTGTATGTTTTCTTTGGAGAAGTGTCTTCATGTCTTATGTCCGTTTTTAAATTGGATTATTTGTTTTTTGGGTGTTGAGTTATATAACTTGTTCATATATTTTGGATACTAATCCTTTATCAGATGTGTCATTGGAAAATATCTTCTCCCATTCAATAGGTTGTTTTTTAGTTTTGTCAGTGGTTTCCTTTGCTGTGCAAAAGTTTTTCTTTTGATGTAGTGCGACAGTTTATTTTTGCTTTTGTTTCCCTTGCTTCAGGAGACATATCAAGAAAAACATTGTTACAACCAATGTCAGAGAAATCACTGCCTGTGCTGTCCTCTAAGATTTTTATGGTTTCAGGTCTCACATTAGGTCCTCAGTCCATTTTGAGGTGGGTTTTTTTGTTTTTGTTTTTTTTTGTTTTTTGTTTTTGGGGTTTTGTTTGTTTGTTTGTTTCCGGTATGGTGTAAAAAAATGGTCGGGTTTCATTCTTTTGCATGTAGCTTTCCAGTTTTCCCAGTATCATTTTGTTGAAGATGACTGTCTTTTTCCCATTGCTTATTCTTGCCTCCTTTGTCATAGGTTAATTAACCATGTAATTGTGGTTTATTTTTGGGTTCTCTATTCTGTTCCATTGACATATGTGTCTCTTTTTCTGCCAGTACCATAGTCTTTTATTTACTACAACTTTGTCACAAATTTTGAAATCTTGAATTGTGATACCTCCAGTTTTGTTTTGTTTTCAAGATTGCTTTGGCTATCTGGGGTCTTTTGTGGTTCCATTTAAATTTTAGGATTGTTTTGGGGCGCCTGGGTGTCTCAGTCAGTTAAGTGACTGCCTTCTGCTCAGGTTATGACATGAAGGCCCTGGGAGCAAGTCCCACACCAGGCTTCCTGCTCAGTGGAGAGTCTGCTTCTCCCTCTTCTACTTTCGCTGCTTGTGCTCTCTCTCTCTCTGATAAATAAATAAAGTCTTAAAAAAAATTTTAGGATTTTTTTTCTAGTTCTGGGAAGAATACTATTGATATTTTTGTTAGGGATTGCATTAAATCTATAGCTTGCTTGCGGTAGTATGGGCATTTTAACAATATATCTTTCAGTCCATGAGCATGGAATATCTTTCCATTTGTTTGTGTTTTCTTCAGTTTCTTTCATCAGTGTTTTATGGTTTTCAGAGTACAGGTCTTTTACCTTATTGGTTAAGTTTATTTCTAGGTATTTATTTTTAGTGCAATTGTAAATGGGAGTGTTTTCTTCCTTTCTCTCTCTGCTGCTTCATTTTTAGTGTGTAAAAGAGCAACAGATTTCTATACATTGATTTTGTATCTTGTGACTTTACTGAATTCACATATCACTTCTGGTAGCTTTTTTGTTGGTAGCTTTAGGGTTTGCTACATATAGTAGTCTGTTACCTGCAATGAGTAAGTTTTACTTCTTCCTTGTTGATTTGGATGTCTTTTATTCCTTTCTTTTTTCTGATCGGTGTGGCTAGGACTTCCAGTACTACACTGAATAAATGTGGTAAGAGTGGACATCCTTTTCTTGTTTCTGATCTTAGTGGACAAGCTCTCAATTTTGATCCATTGACTAATGATATTAGCTGTGCAATATATGGCCTTTATTATGTTGAGGTATGTTCCCTCTATACCTACTTTGTTGAGGGCTTTTATCATGAATGAATGTTATACTTGTCAGATGCTTTTTTTCTGCATCCTGTTGAAATGATCATAGTTTTTATCCTTCCTCTTATTGATGTGATTATCATGTTGGTTGATTTGTGAATATTGAATCACCTTTGCATCCCTGCATGAATTTCACTTGATTGTGGTGAATGATTATTTTTAAAGTATTTTGGATTTAGATTGCTAATTAAAAAAAAATTTTTTAAAAGAATTTATTTATTTGACAGAGAGAGACAAAATGAGAGAGGGAACACAAGCAGGGGGAATGGGAGAGGGAGAGGGAGAAGCAGAAGCAGGCTTCTGCAGTAGGGAGCCCAATGTGGGGCTCGATCCCAGGACCCTGTGATCATGATCTGAGACAAAGGCAGACGTCCAACGACTGAGCCACCCAGGCACCCCTGGATTGCTAATATTTTGTTGAGGATTTTTGCATCTATGTTAAAAAGGTATTACCCTGGAGTACTCTTTGGTAGTGTCTTTATCTGGTTTGGTATCAGGGGAATAATGCTGGCTTCATAGAATGAATTAGAAGCTTTCCTTTCTCTTCCGTTTTTTGGAAAAGTTTGAGAAGAATAGGAATTAACGCTTCTAAATGTTGATTAGAATTCACCAATGAAGCATCTGGTCTTGGACTTCTTATTTGGGGAGGTTTTTGATTAGTGATTCAGTTCCATTGCTGGTAATCCGTCTTCAGACTTTCTGTTTCATCCCAATCAGTTTTGGGAGATTATATGCATTTCTTCTGGGTTGTCCAGTTTGTTGGCATGATTTTTCATAATACTCTCTTATAACCCTTTGTATTTCTGAGATGTCAGTTGTTATTTCTCCTCTTTAGTTTCTGATTTTATTTGACTCCCTGCTCTCTCTCAACAAATCTACAAGTTTATCAGTTTTGTTGATCTTTCAGAGAACCAGCTCCTGGTTTCATTGATCTGTTCAATTGTTTTTTTAGTTTCTATATAATTTATTTCTGCTTTAATGTTTACTATTTCCTTCCTTCTGCTGGATTTGGGTTTTGTTGTTTCTTGTTTTTTTAGCTCCTTTAGTTGTAAGATTAGGTTGTTTACTTGAGATTTTTCTTGTTTTTTGAGGTAGGTCGGTATTGCTATAAACTTCCCTCTTAGAATTGCTTTTGCTGCATCCCAAAGATTTTGAACTGTTGTGTTTTCATTTTCATTTATCCCCATGTATTTTTTTATTTCTTCTTTGATTCCCTGGTTGACTCCTTCATTGTTCAGTAGCACATTATTTAACCTTCATGTATTCGTACTCTTTTCCAGATTTTGTGTGTATGTGTGTGTGTGTTCCAGAAAGATGCGTGTTTTGGCTTGTCTTTTGGGGGGTTTCTTTCAGAGGAAATTGTTTGGCATGTAGCTGTAATTTGGTGTCTCCATGAGAGGATGGATGTTCAGGATCCTCCTACATTGCTGTCTTGAACCAAACCCATTACGGGCCATTTTAAAGTCTGCTTACTTGAACCAGATTCAGAAAACCTTATAAACAATGTTAAGTATTTCTGATTTCTATTCTAAAGGTTACAGGAAACCACGAAAAAGTTTTAAACAGGGAAATCAATTGATCAAAATGATGTTAAAAAATAACTTTGTCTAGGGTCGAGAATGGATGGGTTAGAGTGGATGATATAGACCAGATAAGCGATGATTAATATAGTATAGTGAGAAATCTGGTGTTTTGAACTTTAATGGTTATCATGGAAATGGAAATAAGTGGATGCATTCAAAGTACATTAAGGATGTAAGCTTAGTGGACCTAAAAAATAGCTTTGATGTGGGAGTTCAAAGGAAAGAGTCAAGGAAGATCTCAAGTTTCTGGCTAGAGCAGTAGGATAGATGGTGATGCTCTTTACTGGAATAGGGCTATAGAAGCAGTTGGGGTGGGGTGGCAAAGAGGGAGATGAGATGTTTTGGGCTATGTTTTGGTCTAGTTATAGTGACCGACAAGATAACTAAGTTGACATGTAGCATAGATAGTCGTTGGATAGGTCTGGTGTTTACCTTCTGAGGTCTGAGCTGGAGATCCAGATTCAGGGGGCATTAACATATGATTGTGAATGAGAACATAGTAGATGTTAAAAGTACTTTATAGTAAGACTAGAAGAAGGCCAAGTACCTACCATGGGAGAATTCCAATATTTAAGAGAAGGAGGAGCTGACAGAAATTAGGAGGAAAACTGGGAGATGGTAGGGACACATTCCTTTTCATCTAGTGATGAGTTTGTATTTTGGAATTCCTTCTAACTTGAACTTAGTATAATTGGTGTTGAAGAAAAGTCTTATCTAAGAGATAGCCTCTTTGGTTTAACAAATATTTTTTGAGAATTTTTATGTGAAAGGCATTGTCAGGTATTGAAGGTACAAAGTAAAATGGCACATTCAAGCTGTCTCAGACAGTTTCACAAGTTGTTAGTATCTTCAGGGGTCACTGAATCCTGATTATTTTAATTGGTTTTTTAGTTCCGAAACATGATCTTTATCTATTTTCTCACAGATGAGCAGAAAGCTGCTTTACATAACTAAATTAGTCAGAGCTCCACTGGAAAACTGTCACTTTATTAATTTACAATAAGAAATACAAATGTCAGCTGCCCAACAGTGAATTTTCTCCACTCTGAGAAAGCCACAATATTGTTGAGCATGATACCAGCAAGGGAGTTGAACACCATGAATGTGTAGTTTTCTCAAGCTATAATAGTCTATGTAAACTTTTCATACATGTGATATACCTGCCATAAAAATAGGGAACCAGGGGCATCTGGGTGGCTCAGTGGGTTAAGCCTCTGCCTTTAGCCCAGGTCATGGGATCTCAAGGTCCTGGGATTAAGCCCTCATCATTCTCTGCTCAGCAGGGAGCCTGCTTCCCCCTCTCTCTGTCTGCTGCTCTGCCTACTTGTGATCTCTCTCCCTCTGTCAAATAAATAAATAAAATCTTTTAAAAAAGTAGGGAATCAGGAAACTTACTGATGACATTTTTAGTCTTTTTATGTACCAACTCCATAGATCCACATCCCCAAACCCTCTGCTCCTAAACCCATCTTGCTTCTCTTTGGTAAATATGAATAAACTCAAAAAATTAAATGTTAAAATTGTGATTATGTCAAATTCAGTTTTCCTATTTGCTGTTGATTTGTTTTGAATCCAGTTGTGTGTAATATCTTGAATATTCATATGCAAGAAAGTAACGCACTCAGCAAATTGGAATATGTTGGTTTCCTCGTTCCTATCCTCGATCCTTATGAGAAGTTAAAATATGGGTCAGATATAAGTCCTGCAAGAGAGTCAAGAATGGCTACAAGGTTTTTGGTTTGCTGCTTTGTTTTTTTAACCTAAGAGAGGAAAGAGTTTCTTTTTAACATGAAAGGGAGAGTTGTGAGGTGGGTAAAGTTGAGGGAAATAGTACTTGTTTTGGCTAATAAATGTGGGATACTTGTTGTGCTTCATGTTGGAGATAGATGTTGATTAAGCTGCTGGATATATGATTCTGAAGTTTAGAGGAGTCACCCAGGCTTCATATTACATTTGTCAGTTTTTGGCACATTGATGCTGTTTAAAGACAAAATCACCAAAATGATAGAAGTAGAAGAAGGTCTGGGGACAAAGCCCAAAATACACCTGGCTAGGGAGGAACCAACCGAAGAAAAGCAGCAGCTGTTGAAACCAGAGAAAATGAATGATAGTAGTGTTCCAAAAGCCAAGTGAATAGTGTTTCAAAAGTGAGACAACCAGCAGGTGCTGAGGAAAGGGGCTGGATGTATTACAGAAAAGCTTGAGGATGAGCAGGGAGGGGTTTACGACTATCTTTTATCTTGATTGCGGTGATAATGATGGTTTCATGGGTTTATATGCATGCTTTAATGAATTGTACATGTTATGTATATACAATTTATAGTATGTCATTATATGTCAATAAAACTTTTATTTTTTTAAAAGATTTTATTTTATTTGAAAAAGAGAGAGAGGGGTGCACAGGTGGGGGGAGGGGCAGAGGGCATGGGGGAAGCAGACACCCCTGCTGAGCAGGGAGTCCAATGCGGTGCTGGATCCCAGCACCCTGGGATCATGACCTGAGTCAAAGGCAGAGGCTTAACCTCAGAGGTGCCCCTCCATAAAAGATGTTTTAAAAAAAATTAAACATCCAGGGGCGATTTGGTGGCTCAGTCAATTAAGCAACTGCCTTAAGGTCATGATCCTGGAGTCCCTGCATGGAGCTGTTTATCATGCTTCCAGCATCTCCCTCTGTCCCTTCCCCTGTTCATGCTCTCTCTTACTGTCTCTCACATAAGTAAATAAAATCTTAAAAAAAATTAAACTTCCATTCAAAACTTAAAAAAAAAAAAAAAGGAAGTGATTAGCTGTCAAATACTGTTGATAGGTCAAGGAAGCTGAAAATTCAGAATTGACTATAGGAGTCCTTGATTACCTTAACTGGAATACCATGAGTGGGTGTTGTGGGGATAAAAGTGATTTGTGTGAGTCCAAGAGAGAAAGTGGAGACAGAGTACTGATAACTTTTTAAAAGTTTTGCTGAAAAGAGAAGTTAGACATGAGACTAAAGGGAGAAGTGAATTCAAGAGGAAGCTCTTTGTTTTTAAGGGAGAAATAATGACTTATGAAGATAGTATAGCTTGTTTTTATATCAGTGGGAATGAATCATCAGAAAGGGAGAAAAGGTTACTATCTTGTGAAAGAGAACCAACTGTTGTAGGAAAGAATTGGTAGAGTGATATCTGTATACTCTTTTGCCATTGGTCTTGAGAATTCTGGCCATAATACTGAAAATTAATTTACGAATCTGTTTGGGTATGCTCTTTATTTTATTCATTGTTTATTTCAAAACTGTGGGTTTTGTAGATCACTTTTGAAGATACCTTTAAATCCATGTACATTTTTATATGTAATAATCACCATATTTGATATTTTTCATCTTGTCTAGTCTTAGGATTGGTACTTATTGTATATTAGTATCTCATATTTTATTTCATAGTTATAATATCCATGCCTCCTCAAATAAAACGTAGATCTTGTAGTCCAGCACTTAGCATGACTTATTTTTAGATAAATTACTATTGTTAGCCTTAGCCATTGTTAAGAATCTTTTCTTAAGAGTATGCTCTCCCTCTAATGTAACTATGTGAAATAGTTTTTTTGTTTTTTATATTATTTTTATTAAATATAATGTATTATTTGCCTCAGGGGTACAGGTTTGTGAATCATCAGGCTTACACACTTCACAGCACTCACCATAGCACATACCCTCCCCAATGTCCATAACCCAACTACCCTCTCCATACCCCCCTCCCCCCAGCAACCCTCAGTTTGTTTTGTGAGATTAAGAGTCTCTTATGGTTTGTCTCCCTCCTGATCCCATCTTATTTCATTTTCTCCTTCCCTACCCCCCACAACCTCCCACCCTGCCTCTCAAATTCCTCTTATCAGAGAGATCATATGATAATTGTTTTTCTCTGATTGACTTAATTCACTCAGCATAATACCCTCTAGTTCCATCCACATCGTTGCAAATGGCAAGATTCGTGAAATAGTTTTTTTTTTAAAGAATTTTTTTTTTTAAGATTTTATTTATTTATTTGACAAAGAGAGAGATCACAAGTAGGCAGGCAGAGAGAGAGGAGGAAGCAGGCTCTCCGCAGAGCAGAGAGCCCGATGTGGGGCTCAATCCCAAGACCCTGGGATCATGACCTGAGCGGAAGGCAGAGGCTTTAACCCACTGAGCCACCCAGGTGCCCCCGTGAAATAGTTTTACTGAAGAATTTGATTAAGTACATTTTGAGCTTCCAATATTCTATTTAGGATTGATTGCTTTAGGGGTAGAAGTTGTAATTTTTTTTTAATTGATGTAATTTTTGCTTAGGGTAGCTATTCCTTCAATATTTTGCTGTTGATTTATTTCTGACCATAATTGTTTTCACAGGTGATGGGAAATCTAGGAGCTTTCAAAAGAAGCCTTTTATTGTCAGCTTTACCTTATTTGGGTTTTGAAGCATACCAAGTATTTTCCCAGGCTGCTATGGTTCATGCCACAGCCAAAGGTAAGCCTAAGCTAAGTATGTGTACTACTTAGAGATAATTATGTTTGTTATATTTTGTTAGTAACTTTGAGTTATTTTTGAATAATGAAACTTTGTTCTAATATTTCTGCTTTTCTCTCTATTCATCATTGAGTCTGATTTTATATATATGTATTATATATATTATATCTGTATATCTCTGTGTGAATATATATATGTGTGTGTATTTGTAATTTCTTCTAGCAACTATAGCTCCTTCAGTGGGAAATACTCTTTTATTTATTTATTTATTTATTTTTAAAGATTTTATTTATTTGACAGAGAGAGAGACAGCAAGAGAGGGAACAGAAGCAGCGGGAGTGGGAAAGGGAGCCCGATGCAGGGCTGGCTCCCCGGACCCTGGGGTCATGACCTGAGCCGAAGGCAGACGCTTAACGACTGAGCCAAACCCTGGCGCCCCAGAAATACTCTATTAATACTTTGTAGTTTTATGGGACCTTTGGACTAAGAATGTTTTTTATATTTATAAGGGGTTGAGGGATTGGGAGAGAGGTATATAACACAGATTATATCTATATCTGGCCCTTATGACACAATAATTCTTTTGTTTCCTTAATTCCAAGGTATTACACTCTTCTTGATATAGTTAAGAAACGCCCAGTTACTTTGAGGTAAAAGTATTTTCTAGTATTCTTATTTTATTTTATTTTTTTACAAACAAAATGCAGTTTAGTATTAAATATCAAGTAACTGATTTTAAAATAGAAAAACTCTGATTTCTTATTTGATATACTTTAGGTAAGTACATAACAAGACTTGCCATATTTAAAAGACATTAACTAAACCAGTTGTGTGTGACAGAGGCAAAATTTTAGTGTATTAGAGAAAAATTTTTAATTTATGTGTCAAGCTTTTTTTGTTTTTTATAGTCCCCACCTTTTAGTCATTAAGAAGTGATTGGGGAAAGAAGTAGATATTTTATTTTGAATAGATGTTCTTATTAAAGTTGTAATAGATGAATATGAAAATATTAGGTAAAAACTGCTAGTCATTGATTTCAATTTCTCATGATTATTCTTGTCTTTAAAAGAGCAGATAAGGGGTGCTTAGATGGCTCATTCTGTTAAGTGACTGCCTTTAGTTTAGGTCATGATCCCAGATCAAGTTCTGTATCAGGCTCCTTGCTCTGCAGAGAGCCTACTTCTCCCTCTGCCTCTTTCTGTTTCTCATAAAATAATATCTTAAAAAAAAAAAAAAAGCAGATAATTAACAATTGTTTTTGTTTTATCTTTCCTTTTTTTTAACATATAATTTTTATGATGGATAAAGTAGAGGACTTGGTTCCTTGGAGTTTTCACCTAACTTCAGTTCTCACAGCAACCTTGTAAAATAGTAGGGACAAACTGTATTATGACGTGATAATAATTTTTTAAAATGTATCCCTGAGAGATGTGCCCAGTGGTTGCTGTTAGATTATTTTTCTCATTGTGTTTGTGTGTGTTCCATCTTAGGTGTTTTTGATTTGTTTTATTTTTGTTTTTCTGTCTGTTTTTTATTTTTTAATTTTTTAATTTTTTTATTAATTCTGTACCCAACATGGGCTGGAACTCAGGACCTCAAGAGTCAGGACCTCTACTGACTGAGCTAGCCAGGTTCCACGCATTATAGTATTAACTTTTTTTTTTAATAATTTTTTTTTAAGATTTTATTTATTTATTTGACAGATCACAAGTAGGCAGAGAGGCAGGGAGAGAGAGAGGGGGAAGGAGGCTCCCCAGTGAGCAGAGAGCCTGATGCGGAGCTCGATCCGAACACCCTGAGACCATGACCTGAACTGAAGGCAGAGGCTTAACCCATTGAGCCACCCAGGTGCCCCTATAGTATTAACTTTTGAAAAAGAAGTTCGCAGTTTAACTTCTTCAAAGTCAAAGTGTCAGAGCAGAGATTAGTACTCTAATCTTTTTTTTTTTTGTCTGCACATTTAGTTTCAGTGTGCTTTAGCACCCTTTCCGTACAGAAATGAGTGCAAAGATGTAAAATATGGCACTTTGAAAAGCAAAGCTGAAATTAACTTTAGCTTTTAATGGTGATAGTCCTTTTTTCAAAAGTGCTTTTATTTAAAATCACTGCAGTTTCAGTAAGTTAAAAAAACATTTTAAGGTGCTGGACCCTTGGGGGAGGACTCCACGAACTGGGAGTGGGCTTGAGAACTGGGTGTGATCCCACAGTGGCATTTGCACTGGCTGCAGCAGTCTGAGCTGGGGTTGGGAGGTAGTGCGTTAAGCTTTCAGCTGTTTTCTTACTTTGCACTTCAGAGAACTTTGTTGTGGCTTTCCTCCATTCCCTTCCTTCACCTCTTGAGCCAGCTGCTATGAGCTGGGCTGGGAGAGTCCTGCGGGCAAGCTGGAGACTAGACCCTGTAGGAGCGAATGTCTTTTGCCTAGGGATGGTTTTGCGTCCCTGCCAGGTGGCATGCACCCTCCTAAGGGACAGTAGGTCCTTCATCCCTGTCTCCAAAATGGGAACTGTCAGGTGTGAATTAACTAAGAATTTAACTTCAGAGGAGACCATTTATCACAGTAAGATCTCTACTATAGGAACTGGATCAGTTGGCATAGCATGTGCTATCAGCATCTTATTAAAAGGTTTGAGTGATGAACTTGCCTTTGTGGATGCTGATGAAGGAAAAACGAAGGGTGAGACAGTGGATCTTCAACATGGCAGCTCTTTCATGAAAATGCCATATATTGTTTGCAGCACAGATTACCATGTCACTGCAAACTCCAACCTAGTGATTATGACAGCAGGTGCACACCCAGGAAAAGGAGAAACATGCTTTGATGTAGTTAAGAGAAATGTGTCCATCTTTAAATTAATGATTTCCAACATTACCTGGTTTAGTCCCCAGTGCAAAATGATAGTTGTTTCCAATCCAGTGGATATCTTAACTTATGTATCTTGGAAATTGAGTGCAATTCCCCAAAACCATGTTATTGGAAGTGGCCGTAATCTGGACATTGTCCATTTCCATTTCTTTATTGGGCAAAGACTTAGTTTCCACTCTGAAAGCATGAATCCTTGGAAAACATGGAGACTCGGGTGTACATGTGTGGAATGGAGTGAACATTGCTGGTATCCCCTTGAAGGATCTGAATTCAGATATAGGAACAGATAAAGATCCTGATGACTGGGAAAATGTCCACAGAGAAGTGATAACCTGTGATTGTGAGATGATTAAAATGAAAGGTTATACTAATTGGGCTGTTTGCCTCTCTGTAGCTGACTTAACAGGAAACATTTTGAAGAATCTTAGGAGAGTGCATACAGTTTCCACTATAACGAAAGGCCTCTATGAAATAAATGAAGAAGTGTTTGTTAGTGTTCCTTGTATCCTGGGAGGGAATGGTGTTGCAAACCATATTAAGATAAAGCTGACCCCTGAAGAGGATACTGTTTGAGAAAGAGTGCAGAAAAACTTTGGGAAATTTAGAAAGAGAACAAGCTTTAAAGTTATTTAGAACCATCCTGACGTTATTAAAGTAGAGATAGTGGTTGTAGGATTGTATATCAAACTTTTGATTGATTGATTGATTTGACAGACAGAGATCACAAGTAAGCAGAGAGGCAGGTGGGGGGGGCGGGGAGCAGACTCCCTGCTTAGCAGAAAGCCCAATGTGGGGCTTGATCCCCAGGACCCTGAGATCATGACCTGAGCTGAAGGCAGAGGCTTCAACCCACTGAGTCACCCAAGCGCCCCTATATATCAAACTTCTGAATAAACTTGAATTCATGTGTGTGTGTGTGTGGTTGCTATTTGGTCTAGAAGAATGATGTATATGTTTAGTGTGTTACAGAAATTCTGGTTCTTTTCAGCCAGTATATGCTAATTCTTTCATTCTGGCTGGCATATATATATTCATTTATATGTTTTAAAAAAAAGTTACAATTTCCTCTACAAATGTAAAAATAAAAGTTTATACAAACAATTCTAAATTTTAGTTCCAGTCCTACCTCCAGATGAAAACGTGATTTGACCTTAAAAAAATAACATTTTAATATTCCAAGGTATAACTTATTCTGAAAACTAAACTGGCTTTATTAAAGATTTTAAGGAAAATTGTCTTATATTACAGAATCCTTCCTGTGTTTTCAAGCATATTTTGAGCACTTAGAAAATAGATACAAAGAACAGAGTATGGATTTTGATTTATCTTGCTTTGATTTTTCTTTAGCTTTGTTTTCTTAAATAAAATGTCACTTTATAATTAGTTGATGGGCGTGTCCATTATAATTTGTGCAACTAGGCCAAAGCCCTTGAAAAAACATTAGTTATTGATATAATATAGAGATCAGATTTTTTTAAACTTGGAAAATGATCCATGTTTATAAAACTATAATTTCATCAGTCCTTACAAGTTTTACTTTGGCATATATCTTGTCTCCTATTTGCTATACTATGATCTTTATTTTTCATATTTTTTAGAAAATGGTCTTCAGATAATTTCGCTTATCAAAACTGCTTACTGGGGCGCCTGGGTGGCTCAGTGGGTTAAAGCCTCTGCCTTCGGCTCAGGTCATGATCCCAGGGTTCTGGGATCAAGCCCCGCATCGGGCTCTCTGCTCAGCAGGGAGCCTGCTTCCTCCTCTCTCTCTCTGCCTACTTGTGATTTCTGTCTGTCAAATAAATGAATAAAATCTTAAAAAAAAAAAAAAACTGCTTACTTTTCGGGGCGCCTGGGTGGCTCAGTGGATTGAAGCCTCTGCCTTCGGCTCAGGTCATGATCCTGAAAAAAAAAAAAAAAAAAATTAAAAAAACAAAAAACTGCTTACTTCTCTTTAGGGCTGTTTCATTCTCATTGAGGCCAATTAAAACATTTTTTCCTTCTTCATTTATTGGGATACAATCATTCTGAATCATTTTTAACAATTAAGGGCAAATACATTTTTTTAAAAAAAGATTTTATTTATTTATTTGACAGAGATCACAAGTAGGCAGAGAGGCAGGCAGAGAGAGAGAGGAAGAAGCAGGCTCCCCTCAGAGCAGAGAGCCCCCATGTGCAGCTCCATCCCAGGACCCTGAGATCATGACCTGGGCTGAAGGCAGAGGCTTAACCCACTGAGCCACCCAGGTGCCCCGGGCATATACATATTTTTATTTTTAGCTAAGTTCAGCAAGGTTGCTGGATTCAAGACAAACTATGTTTAGGAATTTTTTTTGGGGGGGGGGTAATCATTTTTTTATTTGATAGACTGAACACAAGTAGGGGGAGTGGCAGGCAGAAGGAGAGGAGGGGAGAAGCAGACTCTCCTGCTGAGCAGGGAGCCGGTGTGGGGCTCCATCCCAGGACCCAGAGATCATGACCTGAGCCAAAGGCACCCACTTAACTGACTGAGCCACGCAGGTGCCTCAAGGACATATGTATGTTTTGACATTTCAATTGGTTGGGGTTGTGGGACTCTTTTAAAATGGTAACGTCTATATTTACAAAGGTTAGGGCATATACCTACTTATCAGCCATAATTGAAAAACTCCAGTAGGAAGTTTTTCATTATTTCTTTAAAATAGACAAAATTCAAAGCACTTCAAGGTATGCCCCTACAGTCACAGTACTTGTGTGTGTGTGTGAAAGTTCACTTGTAAAATGCCTAAAAGATAAATCAAGTGGCCCACCTTAAGTAAAGGTCTTCATATAATCACTTCAGTTGGCTCTTTTCGTACGCTTTCATTGATTCCGCTTTGATCAGTCTACAGACCTGGGGTGAGTGCTCCTTCTGTATTCCTTTATAACTACTACAGGGTGTGTCAAGAGGTGCTGCTTCCAGTGCTCCTGTGATACAGTATTGTTGGTCTGAAAATTTGCCGTAAATTTTGATTATGTTGTTGCTGCTTAGAGCCTTCTAGCATCAGAGAAAAATCCTTAAGTATCTGAAGAATCTAGATGCTCATTTTCTACTTTATAATTCCTATAGGGAGAAATTTCCAGAAGTAGAACAATTTTGCTTACTTTGAGGAATATTTTCTTTTGTCCAGATACATCTCACATGGCTGAGAGTACACAGAGCAAGAAAACAAGTAGACCAAAGTTTACTAACTTATGTCATATCAATGACATTTTAAAAAATTCTGATAATTACGATCTTGGGCATATTCATTTTAGGCTAAATTTAGATTTTGTACAGATGAATTAATGTCTCAGTTCATCTTGGGATATTCATTATTACATTTATTTTAAAAGTTTAGTCCATTTTAACAGTATGGTCTCTTTATGTCAGTAACATAGCTTATTTTTAAATATTTTCAGGAAAAGTACAGAGCATTAAACAAGTAAAAAAACACCCCATACAGCTGATTTGCAGATATGAGTGGTCTACATGCTCCCATCTAGTACCTATGTGAGTTTGTAGTATCAGAGCAAGTGCAATTTTTCCTGGTAAGTTGCACACTGTATGGTTTTTGAAATTTCTATTTAAGAATCAAGGAAAAAAACCATATATTTAAAGCGTAGATATGACAGCTTATGGTACTATGCTGTATAATAAAAAATAGATAAGTGATTTAAGATGTTAAGGAATAGTATACACGAAAAGGATTTAAACTATTTTAAATTATTCACTTAATTTCTATATTTTTCTTTTAATTACGTGGGTGATGAGATGCGGCATTCTTAGATCATGTTAAGGACCATAATCTCTATCACTCTTCTCAGAAAGTCTGAGAAGAGTCAATGAATAGAATTAAATGTAACTTTGTTATTTACACATACCTTGTATACATTCAAATATGCCACATCAATATATTTAATATTGTATAATCTTTCTGTCACAGCAGCTGTCATAAATTACCACAAACTTAATAACTTAGAACAACATAAATTTATTATTTTACAGTTCTATAGTTCAGAAGTCCAAAGTGGGTCCCACTGGATTAAAATCTACAAGTTGGCAAGGCTGTGTTGCAGGCTGTAGGGGAGAATCTTTTTCCTTGTTTTCAGTTTCTAGAGGTTTTCCACATTCCTTAGCTGAAGACCTATTTCCTCCATATTCCAGGCCAGTAATCATTTCACTCTGGCCTTGTTTTCATTGTTATACCTCCTCTGACTTCCTTCTTCTGCCTTCCTCTTCCACTTTGAAGGCCTCTTGTGATTATATTAGGCCCCCTGGCTAATCCAGGATCATTTCCTGTTTTAAGGTTGAATAGCCTTAATTCTAGTTACAAACTTAATTCCCCTTTCCCATGTAACCTGTATGCTTTCACAGGTTCTAGGGGTTAAGATGTAGACATTTTAGGGCCATTATTCTACCTACCACAAATACTGATGAAGAATGCTAAGATTACTGTTTTCTCTTTTTAAGAATCTTTGGATTTATGGGGCATCTGGCTGGTTCAGTTGGTGTAGAGCATGCAACTCTTGATCTCTGGGTTGTAAGTTTGGCCCCAGGTTGAGTGTAGAGATAACTTAAAAAAATAAAATCTTAAAAAAAAAAACAAAAAAACTTTGGGTTGTTATAACCTTAATTTGGAGAATAAGCCACTGATAAAAATGTAAAATGAAATGGAAGCAAACCTAAGAAAATCAACCAGCCATATGAATATTGAACTATGACACCTAACCAGATTGAAGTAGGATTAAAGAAGAATTTGCTGTTGTCATTTTATTTTTATTTTTTTAAGATTTTATTTATTTATTCATGAGAGAAAGAGAGGCGGAGGGAGAAGCAGACTCCCTGCAGATCAGGAAGCCCAATGCTTAGGACCCTGGCATCATGACCTGAGCCGAAGGCAGATGCCTAACTGACAGCCATCCAGGCGCCCTGTCATTTAATTTTTTTAAACTAGTTTTATAATTACATTATGATGTTAACTTAGTAAAAAGTACTTCATTTTACATAGTTGTTTAAAATTCAGAAGATTTTTTTTCTGATCTAGCTTTAATTTTTCAAAAATTAAATTCAACCTGAAATATGCTGTTAGAGCATTACATTGTCTTAAAAAAATGTTTTATATATTTTGTAGTAATGTATAAATAAATTAATGAGTTGGTTGGAGCAGAGTGCTAGTGAGGTAATTTCAGATAGTCTGTGTAATTAAATTAATCTAAGTTTTTTATGACAAATTTTTCTTTAAAGATTTTACTTATTTGAGTGAGAGAGTGGGAGAGTGCCTGCATGAGTGGGGAGGGGGGAAGGGAATTGAGGGAGAGGGGAGAAGCAGACTCCCCACTGAGCAGAGAGCCCAACCATGACAACATGGGGCCTGATCCCAGGACCCTGAGATCATGACCTGAGCCAAAGGCAGCCACTTAACCAACTGAACCACGGAGGCACCCCTCAATGATAAATTTGACTCTTTTTCCATAATACTGATAAGTTAGGTCATAAAGAGAAATCTAGTGAAATAGTATGGTGCGGTCCCTGCAAATTAATAATTTTCAGTGCTGGAAATGGATGTTATATCTCGTTATTTTCTGCAATGGAGGACACTTAGCAACAACAACAAAGAGGTTGTGTGGAGGGTAAGGGTACCATAAATTCCTCACAAGAAATTGCGTCTTCATTTTTGAAAACATATTATATTTGGTTTGTTCCACAATAAGTTTTCTAATTTTTTTAATTTTTGTGGTTTCAATAAGTCACTTGTTGTGACAGCTTCATCTTTATCTCTACTACACTTACATCTAGATTCTTCAGAATTTCTGATCCTTATTTTTAGGTAATTTTTATATCTAATTTCTTTTGCTTATATATGAAAATGTTTCTTAGATTTGTTGCTGTTTGGCTTGGGAAAGCCTACTTTATTGTGTCTTTGTTTCATTTTTAGTCTTCAGAGTTGAAGAAATTCTTGAGCAAGCAGACTACCTATATGAGAGTGGAGAAACAGAAAAACTTTATCAGTTGCTGACCCAATACAAGGAAAGGTAGGCAATGTATGATAAGCCTGGGCTTGCAGTTTCCTCAAAATCTATGTTATTTAACAATTAAAATGATTCCTGATGCTTGAAATTTTTATAATTTTTGAAGTTTTTACTGCAGAGTTTTTAGAGTTTAATTTATAGTATGTTTCTTACAGTAAATGATTCACAAGTGCCACATGTATCTCATCGATTTAGGAAAAGTGACTCCTTACTCATTTTTTCCATTTTGTTATTTTGCTTTGGATCATATGAGGTAGTTGTTGAATATATGGTTATCTATATTGTATATTTCTCATTTTTTAAGTGAATTTCTTATTGACATAAGATGTAAATGAATTAGGATGTTTGTATGGCATCATTGTATGTGTGTATCACTTTAGAAGCAGGTTTTTAGAGAAACTAAAAATACCTTCTTTTTCTGTTTTTAGTATTAGATTACATGGTATATAGATTTATATATAGATTACATTAGTCCAGAGTATCAGTGTGCAGTCAGTTTTTGGGAAAATGTAGGTGGAAGGAGATTCTGCCCAATAAAATAGGTTTAATAAGGCTAAATTGGCATTTCCAGGCCACAAATCTACCTAATCCTAAACTAAAAATGTTGTCATTTTCAGCTACCTTTCTTAGATTCTTAAGATCAGTTCTCTCTTCATGACCCATCAATTTTGCTTCTTAAATGTCTATAGATCCACTTTTTCTTCTCCATTTTCCCCTTAGTTACTTGTAGTGTCATGTTTGGCATTTTATAGACAATTCAGTAATTACTTGAAAAGTAAGTTATAGTTACTCCATCTTTATTTAATTATAAATACACTATTGCTACCTTTAGTTTCAAAATTTTATGTGAATACCGTTTTTTGTTAAATATATAATGGGCTTAAATAAAAATTTAATAAAAAGGATAAAAAGGAGTTTTAATGTTTTAAAAAATATTTCTAACTCTTAATTGTGATTACTATTTTATTTATTAACCATTTCTTATCTTATATAAGTATATTCCTATGGAAATTCTTCAAGGAGTCTAGTGCCCTTCAAATACTTCCATGCATCATGGCATGAATGACACATTCAAATATAAGATTTATTTTGAGATTCTGTTATATTCAATCATTTATTTATTAACACATAATTACCATACACCTATTATGTGCCAGTTACTATATTTGGGGCTAGGGATATAGCAGTTTTGTTTTGTAGAACATGACCTGCTCTCCAAAGTTTGTGGATTTTATGGTACTATCTGAGCCAGTTAGTGAGTTGTCTGCAGTGTCTCAAGCCTTAAGTTATATGATGATTTTGTAGTGCAAATATTTAAAGAATTAATTCTAAGGAAGTTAATATTTTATTTATTTATTTAGAGATTTTATTTATTCATTTGAGAGAGAGTGAGAGAGCATAAGCAGGGGTTGGGGAGCAGCAGCAGAAGAGGGAGAAGCAGGGAGCCTGCATCCCAGGACCCTGGGATTATGATCTGAGCCAAAGGCAGATGTTTAACTGACTGAGCCACTCAGGTGCCCCAGGAAGTTAGTATTTTAGATGATATAGGAGAGTTAATATTTATGTATAATACCGGATATTTTGTGGGAAATTTTAGCAAATAAAGTTTTTATGTGAAAATACAACATTATGAATAATGGCTTTTGATACTGCTATATCTTCACTGACCTGAAAGACCGTTACATGTATTCATTAGTGATGTGATTTCTAACAGTTTTTAAATATGAGCTAAAATGGTTATTTTATATTTATTTCAAATTAGTGAAGATGCAGAGTTACTGTGGCGATTGGCACGGGCATCACGTGATATAGCTCAGCTTAGTGGAACCTCAGAAGAGGAGAAAAAACTCCTGATTTATGAAGCCCTAGAGTATGCAAAAAGAGCACTAGAAAAAAATGAATCCAGTTTTGCAGCTCATAAGGTGAGGGGCTTAAAGTAATGCAACTGTTACCATGTGAGAGGTAGGTACATTGGTCTATACTTACTTATTATTCCTAATTTACAGAAGAAAGAAAATTTGTCTATTTTAAAGAAATTTATCTTTATAACATTTTTTTCAAAAGGATCTAGTTTTTTTTCTTTGTATTCTTGAACATTTATTATATCTTCATTAGTGTGTTGATAAATTACTTTTGTGAATGCTTATTTTTAAATGAAAGTGTTAGTTGTTTCATGAATTGCCTATGTCTTTATTCCTAGTACTATAAGGATTTGACAAATGTTTACTCATTTTCCTTACATTATATATTTCCTTACATTATATATTTTGTATATTTTATATACAAATATACAATGTGTCAAGAGGAGAGTTATCCCTCTCGGAACCTTGATTCCCCTTCAGCCAGAGCAAAAGGTGACTGCTTCATAGGTTTGTGGCTGCAAGTAGGACCCTGCAGTGGCCATCAGATCCCCTGTGGGGATTTCAGAGACACTGAAGGAGGAAGGAGGGGGACTCTTGTCTGCACCGCTCTAGACAGTTATCCACCCTTCTTCCTCCACTCACTGCCACTCAGGAACCGCTCACTTCAGTGGCCCAGGGGGAGTTCAGGCAGACAAACCAGAGCTGCACACATGGCCCCTTCCCCTCCCAAGCTCCAAGACAGGCAGGGTGCCTGTCACCTGAGCCCTCTCCACCAGGGGTTTCATTCTTCCTCTGGGGCTCTGGTGGAGGTGGGCATCCTCTGCCAGGCCCAGCACATGTGAAGAATGAATTCAGTGCCCAGTTCTTACTGTCAAGGTTTGATGTGGAATCACAGCTGCAGTGATACATATTTTTATCAGTGCTTGTTTGGTTTTAAATAAAATGCACGCTATTTTATTACATTATATAGTACATTATATTTTTATGTAGAGGTGAGAATAGAGCAGTTGGACAGCTAAGAGCTGGTATAACTTTCACATGTAACTCTGCTAGTTCTTGAATTTCCTAACTGACTTAGAATGATGCTTTTCAATTGGCACTCTGGAGACACATGGGACATTATTGGTATTTTGTTATTAGGACATCACTTTATGATGTTGGACTGTCCTCAGTATAACTACCAAGTCATTGTGACAAGCAAATTTCATCTCCACCCATTTCCAAATGCTCCCTTTAGGGGCCAGTCTCCCTCAACACCCCACTAATACTGGTTTTTATTAAAAATAAAATAGATATGGATTCTTTAAATTTGTTGAGATTTGTTTTATGGCCCAGAATATGGTCCATCTTGTTAAGTGTTCTTTGTACACATGAAAGGAATGTTTATTCAGCTATTGTTGGGAGTATTTTATAAATCTCATTCAGGTCAGTTTCGTTAATGGTGTTGTTCTTTTGTACCATTTGTATCCTTTTGTAACCTTTATGATTTTCTATCTACTTGTTCTGTAAATTATTTAGAGACACATTGAAATGTCCAAGTATAATTGTAAGTTTGTCTGTTTAATTTGCAGTTTTTTTTTTTTTTTTAGATTTTTATTTATTTATTTGACAGAGAGATCACAGGTAGGCAGAGAGGCAGACAGAGAGGGGGAAGCAGGCTCCCTACTGAGCAGAGAGCAGGATGCAGGGCTGGATCCCAGGACCCTGAGATCATGAACTGAGCTGAAGGCAGAGGCCTGACTCAGTGAACCACCCAGGTGCCCCTGTTTGTTTGCAGTTTTATTAATTTTTGCAGCATGCAATTTAAAGTTTCTATTGGGAATATAAACATTTAGGATTATTATATTTTCCTGATGCATTAATCTCTTTATTACTGTAAAATGATCCCCCTTATTTTTTGAAATACTTAGTTTTATCTTCCACTTTGATACTAACAGAGCAACTCTTGTTTTCTTTTGCTTAATGTTAGCGTGTTATATCCTTCTCTGTCCTTTTACTTTTAACTGTCTTTAACATGTCCGTGTAAATAGGTGATGAAGTCTTGCTTTTAGTTTTACTTATGTACTTCACATTATATAAAATTCATCATTGTAATGCATATACTTAAGTGGTTTTTTCACATTTTCCCTGTGTTGTGCAACCATCAGCACTAATTCCATAATATTTCTGTTATCCCCAAAACAAACCCTGTACCTTCTGCCAATTCTCCCCTGCACCTATTCCCTGGTAAGCACTAATCTCCTTTATGTCCCAATGAATTTTCCTATTCTAGACATTTCATATAAATGGAATTACAATAGGTGGCATGTATGGTCTGACTTCCTTCCCTTTGCATAATATTGTCAGGGTTCATCCATATTGAGCATGTGACAGTACTGCATATTCCATCGTATGGATATACCAGTTTTGTTTATCCATCAGTTGGTGAACATTTGGGGTATTTCCACTTTTTGGCTGTTACATACAATTGTGTATAACTTGTATACAAGTTTTTGTGTGAGCATTTGCTTTTACTTTTTTTCTTATGGAGGCAAATTCACATAGCATAAAATCACCTATTTTATAAGTGCACAATACAGTGACATTTAATACATTTATAGTGTTGTACAACCATTACCTCTAGTTCCAGAACATTTTTATCACTCCAGAAGGAAACCCAGTAAGTCCAATTAAATAGTCACTCTCTGTTCCCTCTTATTACCCTGACAATCACTAATCTGCTTGTTGTGTCTATGGCTTTACCTACTCAGGATATTTCATAGAAATGGCATCATACAGTATGGGATCGTTTGTGTTTAGACATCTTTCACTTACCATGTTTTTGAGGTCCATCCACATTATAGCATGCATCAATATTTCATTCTTTTTTATGGAAGAATAACATTCCTTTGTATGGATATACCATATTCTGTTAACCCATTGATTAGTTGATGGACATTTGGGTTATTTCCACACTTTTGGCTATTGTTTATAGTATGAATATACATCCATGTATAAGTATTTTTTTAAATACCTGTTTTCAGTTTTTTTTTTTTTAAAGATTTTATTTATTTATTTGACAGACAAGAGATCACAAGTAGGCTGAGAGGCAGGCAGAGAGAGAGAAAGAGGAGGAAGCAGGCTCCCCACTGAGCAGACAGCCGGATGTGGGGCTCGATCCCAGGACTCTGGGATCATGACCTGAGCCGAAGGCAGAGGCTTTAACCCACTGAGCCACCCAGGCGTCCCCCTGTTTTCAGTTCTTTTGAGTATGTGTCTAGGAATGGATTTGCTGGGTCATATGTAATTCTATTTTTTTTTTTTTTAAGATTTATTTATTTTAGGGGGCAGAAAGAGAGAGAAGTGAGCAGACTCCCTGCTGAATGCACAGGGAGCTTGATGCAGGGCTCAGTTGCACGACCTTGAAATCACGACCTGAACTGAAGGCGCTCAGCTCAGATGCTTAACCAACTGAGCCACCCAGGTGCCCCTATGTAATTCTTTCAGAAGAACTGTCAAATTGTTCTTCAAAGGACCTATATCATTTTACATTGCCACTAGCAATGTGTGAGGGTTCCAGTTTCTCCACATTCTTGGTCACACTTGTAATTATCCATTAAAAAAAGTTAAAACTAGTGGGTGGGAAGTATATGGTTTTGATTTGTGTTTTCCTAATGAGTAATTATATTGAGCATCTTTTCATGTGCTTATTGGACATTGGTATATCTTCTTTGAAGAAATGTCTATTCAAATTCTTTGGTTTTTTTTTTTCAATTAGGTTTTTTCAACTAAGTTTGTCTTTTGTTGAGTTTTAAGAATATTTTCTGACATTTAGTCTCTAGTTAGATACACGATTTGCACATATTTTCTGCCATTCCATGGATTGTCTTTTTACTTTCTTGATGATAAGCTTTGATGCACAAGTTCTTTTTAATTTTGAAGAAGTTCAGTTTAGTTTTCTTTGATTGCTTGTGCTTTTGGTGTCATATCTAAAAAACACAGATTTTCATCTATGTCTGTTTCTGAGTTCTGTATTTTTTAGCTCTTACATTAAGATCTTTGATCCTTAAAAGAGTTAGCTTTTATACATGGTTGAGATAGGAGTTCAAATTCATTTTTTTGCATATAAATATATAGTTGTCCTAGCTCCATTTGTTGAAAAGACTGTTCCTTCTCCATTTTCATCTTTGATGAAAATCAGTTGAACAGGGGCACCTGGGTGGCTCAGTTGCTAAGCATCTGCCTTCGGCTCAGGTCGTGATTCCAGGATCCTGGGATCGAGCCCCACATCGGGTTCCCTGCTTGGCAGGAAGCCTGTTTTCCCTCTCCCACTGCTTCTGTTCCCTCTCTCGCTGTGTCTCTCTCTGTCAAATAAATAAAATCTTAAAAAAAAAAAAAAGAAAAAATCAGTTGAACATAAATGTGTTGTTTATTTTTGAATTCTCAATTCAATTTCATTTGTCTGAGTGTAGACCTGTTTGTCTTTGTGCCAGTATCACAGTGTCTTGATTACTATAGCTTTGTGGTAAGTTTTGAAATAAGGAACTGTGAGTCTTCTAGCTCTTCTTTTTCAAGATTGTTTTGGCCATTCTGAGTTCCTTCAGTTTCCATACGTATTTTAGGATCAGCTTGTAAATTTCTGCAGAGAAGCCAGTTGGGTTTTTGATAGGGATTTTATTGAATCTGTAGGTTAGTTTGAGGAGTATTGCCATCCTAACAGCATTGTGTGAAGACATTTATTTAGACCTTTTATTTAAAGATCTAAATAAATCTGTTCATTTGAATCTGTTCATTTATTTAGATCTTTTTCTTCTTTCAACACTGTTTTGTAATTTTCAGTCTTCAAGTCTTGTATGTCTTTGGATTTAAATTTATTCTTTAAGTATTCTTTTTGATGCTATTGGAATTCTTGATTTCATTTTCAGATTATTTATTGCTAGCATATAGAAGTGTAACTAATACTTGTATATTAATGTATATTAATTTTATGTCCTATAGCTTTGCTTAACTCCTTTATTGGTTCTATTGGTTGTTATGTAGATTTAGTTTTTTTCTATATTATCAACATGTTTATAAATTATCCATAGTTTTTTTTCTTTTCCAACCTGGACACCTGATATTTCTTTACCTTGCTGAATTTCCCTGGCTAGAACTTCAGTACAGTGTTGAGTAGAAGTGACAAGAGTGAATATCTTTGTCTTGTCCCTGATTATAGGAGGGTAGCTATTAGGCTTTCACCATTTGCTATGATGTTAGCTGTGGGTTTTCCATAAATGCTCTTTATCGATTGAGAAAGTTCCCTTTCATTCGTAGTTGTTGAGTGTTTTTAATCATGAAAGGGTGTTGGATTTTTGTCAGATGCTTTTTTCTGTGTCAGATGATCATGTTGGTTTTTCCCCCCTTCATTCTATTAATGTGGTATCTTGCATTAATTAATTTTCATATGGTAATCCACCCTTGTATTTTGGGATAAATCCCATGTGGTCATGTTGTGTAATCCTTTTCATTTGCTGCTGAATTCAACTTGCCATTATTTTGTTGAATTCTGCATCATAAGAGATACTACTCTTCAGTTCTTTTTTTTTCCCTCTGATTTTATTGGGCAAGAATAGGCATACATTATTGTAAGTTTAAGGCATAGAGCATGATGGTTTGTTTTGCACATATTGTGAAATGATTACTACAGTAGGCTCAGCTGATGCCTATCTTCTAATATAGATGTGATAAAAAGGAAAGAAAGAAAAATTTTTTTCCCTCATGATGAGAACTCTTAGGGTTTATTCTCTTATGAACTTTCCTATTATATCATATTTCAGTATTAGCTGTAGTTTTCACATTGTACATTACATCCATAATACCATTCACCCTTGAACAACATGGGGAGAAGGGCGCTGATTCCTGTGCAGTTGAAAATCCACATAGAACTTTTGACTCCCCAAAAACACAACTATAATAACCTGTTGACTGGAAGCTTTTATAACAAATAATCAGTACATATTTTGTATGTCTTACATACTATATTCTTACAATAAAGTTACAAAAAAGAGACTACTCCAAAAGAAATGAAAAGAACCATAGATTTACATTACTATATTTCTCACAAGAAATCTGTGTATAAGTGGCTCTTGCATGGTTTAAATTTGTGTTGTTCAACTGTATTTATCTTATAACTGGAAGTTTGTACCTCTTGACCACCTTCCTCCAATTCCTCCTCCCCCAGCTCTCTACCTCTGGTAACCACAAGTCTTACGATTTTTTTTTTTTTAAGATTCTACATGTAAATGAGATCATACAGTATTTTTATTTCACTTAGTATAATGCCTTCAGAGTCCCTCCATGTTGTTGCAAATGGCAGGATTTCCTTACTTTTTATGGTTGAATAATATTTCATTGTGTGTGTATGTGTGTGTATACATACAGCACAACTAATTTATCCATTTTGTTGATCTGAACTTAAGTTGTTTCCATTTTAGCTGTTGCAAACGAGCTATGAACATAGAGATGCAGATATTTTTTCAAGTAGGTGTTTTCATTTTTTGTTTTTTATAAATTCCAAGTAGAATTGCTAGGATCATATGATAATTGTATTTTTAATTTTTGAGGATTGAGTATCCCAGTTTAGAATCCGAACAGTGCATAAGGGTTCCCCTTTATCCACATCCACGCCAGCATTTATCTCTTGATGGTGGACATTCTAACAGGGGTGAGGTGATACGTCATTGCTATTTTAATTTGCATTTCCTTAATGACTATTGATGTTGTGTATCTTCTGTTGGCCTTTCTAATATCTTCTTTGGGGAAATGTCTATTAGGACATTTCTCTGCCCATTTTTTAAATTGTTGGTTTTTTGGTATTGAATTGTATGTAATTGTATGAATTATAATTCAGGTATTAAACCTGTATTAGATATATTGTTTGCAAATATTTTCTCCCATTAGATAGGCCTTTTCATTTTGTTGATGGTTTCTTTTCCCTTACTGAAGCTTTTTAGCTTGATGTAGTCCCACTTGTTTTTTATTTGGTTGCCTGTACTTTAGATGACATATCCAAAAAATCATTACCAAGACCCATGTCAAGAGGCTTTATTCCTGTCTTCTTCCAGGAGTTTCATAATTTCAGGTCTTTATTTTGTTTAGATATGTTCCTTCTGTTTCTAATTCAACTTACTGGGAGTTCCTACCATGAATGGATGTCAAGTTTTGTCTTAATGTTTTTTCTGTATCAAAATGATCATAAGATTTTTTTTTCTATTAATGTGATGGATCACATTGATTGGTTTGTGTATGTTGAATTATTCTTGCATTCCAGGGATAAATCCCACTTCATTGTGGTGAGTGATTTTTTTAATGTTCTGCTAAATTCAATTTATTAGTATTTTATTGAGAGTTTTTGCAACTCTGTTTTCTTTTATTGTGATGGTTTTGGTTTCAGTAGCACTGGTGTCAGAGAATACTTAAGAAATGTTCATTGATTTCCTATTTTTTGGAAGAATTTAGAGGAGCTTGGTGTTAATTTTCTTTAAATGTTTGGTAGAATTTGTTAGTGAAGCCATTTGATCCTGGTGTTTGCTTTGTTGGAAATTCGTTTGATTACTAACTCTGTAGTAGTACTTATTATTTGTTTGTCAGATTTTTTGTTTATTCTAAGTCGGTTGGATTGTATCTTGTTTCTAGGAATTTTTTCATGTTTGGTGGATCACTTAATGTGTTCCCGTACAGTTGTTGCTACTACTCCCTTGTAATCTTTTTTATCCCTAGATTTATTACTGAGGTTAGTAATAATAGATATATTCTTTGAGTCCTCATTTTATTAATTTTTCTTTTTTCTTTTTATGTTTAGCTAAAGGCTTGTAAATTTTGTTGATCCTTTCGGAGAATTAATTTGGTTTTGCTCCTTTCCCTATTTTCCCCATATTTTATTTATTTCCACTCTATCTTTATTATTCCATTCTTTCTGCTTACTTTGGGTTAGTTTGCTCTTTTCTTAGTTTTTTTTTTTTTTAAGATTTTATTTATCTGACAGAGAGATCACAAGTAGGCAGAGAAGCAGGCAGAAAGAGAGGGGAAAGCAGGTTCCCCACTGAGCAGAGAGCCTGATGCAGGGCTTGATCCCCAGGACCCTGAGATCATGACCTGAGCTGAAGGCAGAGGCTTAACCCACTGAGCCACCCAGGTGGCCCCTTTTCCTAGTTTCTTAAGGTGAAGTTATTGACTGATAACTTTCTTTAAGGTAGCTTATAGCCATAAGTTTCCTTCTGAATACAACTTTGCTGAATCCTTTAAGTTTTGTTATGTCGTATTTTTTTTTGTTCTTTTCAAGAGATTTTTAAATTTTTTTTGTGACTTATTTGACTCATTGGTTATTTAGGAATGTGGTTTTTTTTTTTTTTTTTTTTTTTTTTTTTTTTTTTTTTTTTTTTTAAGATTTGTTTATTAGCGAGTGAGAGAGATAGGGAAGGGGCAAAGGGTGAGGGAGAGAGAGACTCTCTAGCAGACTCCCTGTTGAGCACAGAGCCTGACGCAGGGCTTCATCTGGTCTCATGACCCGGTTATCATGACCTGAGCCGAAACCAAGGGTAGGACACTTAACCAACTAAGCTATCCTAGGAATTTTTAAATTTCCACATAATTGTGAATTATACAGATTTCCTTCTTTTATTAAAATATTTTCGTTTCACTGTGGTCAGAGAACATACTCTGGTTTCTATCTTTTAAAACTTGAGACTTTTTTACAGCCTAATATATTCCCAACCTTGATCTCAAGGTTGTAAGTTTTTGCTTAATGAGAATGACTACTGAGGAATAACTATTCAGTTTTACCTTGTATTGAATGGAATATTAGTAGATTATATTCTTATATTATCTTATCTATTTTATTTTATTTTTTATTATCAGGAGACCTAGCTTTTATAGTGGCATCAGAATTTATTTTATCTAATATTATTATATTATATTCTTATATTATTCTTACATGTTTTTTTCTTCTGTTTTTAGTGGTATGCAATCTGTATTAGTGATGTTGGAGATTATGAAGGCATCAAGGCTAAAATTGCAAATGCCTACATTATCAAGGAGCATTTTGAGGTACTGATGAATTTTAAAAGTAATTAGCTTTTTAAATAAAATTGTTTTACTTATCTATTGCTGAATAGCAAACCACCTAAAACTTAGAGGTCTAATGCAGTGACAGCTTATTTCTCAATATTTTGTGTGTTAACTCTGTAGTGGTACTTCTGGTCTGTTTGGTGTAGCTGAGGTCATTCAGACGGCTGCCTTCACCTCAGTCTTCAGCTGGACAGAATGTACGAGATGGTCTCTTATATCATGGGTTCTCTCTCTCCATTTTCCATTGCATTATTTAGTAGTCTAGCCTCAGCTTTCGTTATAGCATGGTAGCTGGCTTCCAAGAATGAGCATTCCAAGATAAAATTCCAATGTGCAAACTTTTATCAAGCTTCTGTTTTGCATCACACTTGGTAATATCCTGTGAACCTAAACAAGTCATGTGGCCAAGACCAGATTATATGGGAGGGAACTATATGAGGTCATGAATACCCCAAGGTGTGGTCTGGTATAAAATCAAACCCAACTGACAAACCACTCCCAATAGATAATTACGATAATTATCTCTGTGTATTTTACGTTTTTTGTTTTTTTTTAAGAGATCACAAGTAGGCAGAGAGAGAGGAGGAAGCAGGCTCCCCGCTGAGCAGAGAGCCCGTTGTGGGGCTTGATCCCAGGACACTGAGATCATGACCTGAGCCAAAAGCAGAGGCTTTAAACCACTGAGCCACCCAGACGCCCCTATTTTATGTTTTAATATTTCCCCTGAAGTTACTTCTTTATAGTAAGTTCATCCTTAGATGTCACATATTCTCCAGGAGTTTGTGTATTTCATGATGTGCCATATACACTACCTCATTGTCCTAAACAAAACTAAACAAAAACTCTGGAAAAACTGCCACTAAAAATTCAGCTTATTTATTTCTCTTTTGATATATTAGACCACTTCAAAAATACAAAGGAAGAGTGCTCGCTTGGGAGCACATATACTAAAATTGGAATGATATAGAGATTAGGATGGCTCCTGCACAAGGATGACACACAAATTCGTGAAATGTTCCATTTTTTTTTTTTTTTTAGTTTAGTCTATTCTTTTTTTATTTTTATTTTCTAATATTCATATAGAGTTAAACTTCAAGGTAATCCCCTTTCCCCAATCAATGCTACCCCTATACGTATACAAATTCTTAATCCCCCTTTAGCTTAGGAAAGTTGATCCTTTAACAAAGATATCAAGATACATCTAGGAAGAATCAAAATAACCTTCCTCGCCCACACTGAGAATTTATAACCACTCTCCCATCTTTTTCTTCCGCCAGTGTTTCTGTGTATTTGTGTTTCTCCTGATAGTATATAAATCTTATACTTGGGGATCTTTTTGACGAGGTTCTTCCTTTTTTTGCTTTTATATATATATACTTTTTTCTCTTGTCATATACTTTTATCAGTCTTTTTGTTTGTCTGTTTTTGTTTGTATACTTCATAAATCTTACCTTGGGGCCCATTTGGGCTGAGCCTTCTCTCTTATCTTCCCTTTTTTTCCTGTCTCACTGTCTTTTTTTTCTTTTTCTTTTCCTTTTTCTCTCATTTGGGTGGGGAATCCTGATTGCTCAAAAGCATTCCAGGGTGCACCTTGACTGCACCACTGTCGATACATCCAGCTACATCCTATCAGTCATCTCTCACCAAAATGACTAGGAGGAGGAATTCCCAACAGAAGAAAAATACAGAGGATGGGCCTTCTACAACAGAGCTAATGGCTATCAACATAGACAATATATCGGAAAGGGAATTCAGGCTAACAATTGTCCAGGCATTAGCTAGGTTGGATAAAGCCATGGATGACCAAACAAAATTGATTAGGGCAGAACTGAAAACCACCAGGGATGATGTTCAAAATGCTCTCAATGAGTTCCAATCTAATCTAAATTCTCTAAAAGCTAGGGTAACTGAGACAGAAGATAGAATTAGTGATCTGGAGGACAAACAGATAGAAAGGATCAGGAGGAAGCCTGAAACAGCTTAGAAGCCACAAAAACAGAATCAGGGAAATAAATGATGCCATGAAACGTTCCAACGTCAGAATTACTGGAATCCCTTAAGGGGAGGAGAAAGAAAGAAGTCTAGAAGATCTAGTGGAACAAGTTGTCCATGAAAATTTTCCCAATCTCACGAATGGAACCAGTGTTCATGTACTAGAGGCAGAACGGTTTTCCCCCAAGATTATAGATTCTTGAAAGTCCTCGAGATATCTAATAGTAAGAATGAAGAATTATAATTGTAGGCAGACCCTCTTGAAAGCGGCTAGGACAAAGAAGCTCCTTACATACAGAGGAAAGCCCATCAGAATAACATCAGACCTGTCCACAGAGACCTGGCAAGCCAGAAAAGGCTGGCAAGATATATTCAAGGCACTAAATGAGAAGAGCATGCAGCCAAGAATACTTTATCCAGCAAGAATGACATTCAAAATGGATGGAGAGAGAAAGAATTTCCAAGACCGGCAAGGCTTAAAAGACAATGCAACCACCAAGCCGACACTGCAGGAAATATTAAGGGGGGGTTCTATAAAAGAGAAAAAATCCTAAAAATATAATTGAACAGAAATATAGAGACAGTCTATAGAAAGAAAGACTTCAAAGGTAACACGATGTCAATAAAAACGTATCTATCAATAATCACTCTCAATGTGAATGGCCTAAATGCGCCCATAAAACAACACAGGGTTGCAGATGGATAAAACGACAGGACCCATCCATATGTTGTCTACAAGAGACCCACTTTGAACCTAAAGATACACCCAGACTGAAAGTGAAGGGATGGAGAAGCATGTTTCATGCCAATGGGCCTCAAAAGAAGGCCGGGGTAGTGATTCTCATATCAGATAAATTAGATTTTAAACTAAAGACTATAGTCAGAGATATAGAAGGACATTACATAATTCTTAAAGGGACTATCCACCGAGATGATCTAACAATTGTAAATATCTGTGCCCCCAATATGGGAGCAGCCAATTACATAAGAAAACTATTAATCAAGATAAAGAGTCATACTGATATGAATACATTAATAGTAGGAGATCTTAACATGCCTCTCTCAGTAATAGATCATTGAAGCAGAAAATCATTAAAGAAACAAGAGCCTTGAATGACACATTAGCAGATGGACCTCACAGATATATACAGAACATTCCACCCTAAAACAACAGAATACTCATTCTTCTCAAGTGTACCTGGAACCTTCTTCAGAACAGACCACATACTGGGTCACAAATCAGGACTCAACTGATACCAAAAGACTGACATTATTCCCTGCATATTCTCAGATCACAGTCCTTTGAAACTGGAGCTCAATCACAAGGAAAAGTGCAGAAGGAACTCAAACAGCGGGAAGCTAGAGACCACCTTGCTTAAGAATGCTTGGATCAAACCAGGTGATCAAAGAAGAACTGAAACAATTCATGGAAACCAATGAGAATGAAGACACTTCGGTCCAAAACCTATGGATACAGCAAAGGCAGTTCTAAGGGGGAAGTACATAGTCATCCAAGCCTCTGTCAAAAAAATTGAAAAGTCCAGAATACACCAGCTGTCTCTACACCTTAAAGAACTGGAGAATCAACAACAAATCAAAACAACTCCACACATAAGAAGGGAAATCATCAAGATTAGAGCAGAGATCGATGAGATAGAAACCAGAGATACAGTAGAACGTATCAATGAAACTAGAAGCTGTTTTTTTGAAAGAATTAATAAGATCGATAATCCATTGGCCACGCTAATCCAAAAGAAAAGAGAGAAAGCCCAAATTAGTAAAATTATGAATGAAAAGGGAGAGATCACAACTAACACCAAGGAAGTAGAAACAATCATCAGAAGTTATTATCAACAGTTATATGCCAATAAGCTAAGCAACCTAGATGAAATGGATGCATTCCTGGAAAACTATAAACTCCCAAAATTGAACCAGGAAGAAATTGACCACCTGAATAGACCGATATCTAGTAACAGGATTGAAGCAGTGATCAAAAACCCCCCAAAAAAACAAGAACCCAGGACCTGACGGATTCCCTGGGGGAATTCTGTCAAATTTTCAAAGAAGAAATAACACCTATTCTCCTGAAGCTGTTTCAGAACATTGAAGCAGAAGGAAAACTTCCAGACTCTCTTTATGAAGCCAGCATTACCCTGATCCCCAAACCAGGCAAAGGCCCTACCAAAAAGGAGAATTTCAGACCAATATCACTGATGAATATGGATACAAAGATTCTCCACAAGATCCTAGCAAACAGGATCCAACAGCACATTAAAAAGATTATCCACCATGACCAGGTAGGATTCATCCCTGGTTACAAGGATGGTTCAACATTTGCAAATCAATCAATGTGATAGAACAAATCGATAAGAAAAGAGAGAAGAAACACATGGTCCTCTCAATTGATGCAGAAAAAGCATTTGACAAAATCCAGCATCCATTCCTGATTAAAACGCTTCCAGGTATAGGAATAGAGGGTACATTCCTGAACTTATAAAACCTATCTATAAAAGACCCACAGCAAATATCATCCTCAATGGGAAAAAGCTTGCAGCCTTCCCGTTGAGATCAGGAACACGACAAGGATGCCCACTCTCACCACTCTTGTTCAACATAGTATTAGAAGTCATAGCAACAGCAATCAGACAACAAAGAGAATAAAAGGTATCCAAATTAGCAGTGAAGAAGTCAAACTCTCTCTCTTCACAGATGACATGATTCTTTATATGGAAAACCCAAAAGACTTGACCCCCAAACTATTAGAACTCATACAGCAATTCAGTAACGTGGCAGGATACAAAGTCAATATACAGAAATCAGTGTTTTCTAATACACTAACAATGAAAATACAGAAAGGGAAATTAGAGAATCGATTCCATTTACTATAGCACCAAGAACCATAAGATGCCTGGGAGTACTCCAGGAACTACAGAACACTCATGAAAGAAATTGAAGAAGACACAAAAAGATGGAAGACCATTCCATGCTCTTGGATTGGAAGAATAAACTTTGTTAAAATGTCTATACTGCCTAGAGCAATCTGTACTTTTAATGCCATTCCAATCAAAATTCCACTGGTATTTTTCAAGGAGCTGGAGCAAATAATCCTAAAATTTGCATGGAATCAGGAGAGACCCCAAATCGCTAAGGAAATGTTGAAAAACAAAAACAAAACTGGTGGCATCACGTTACCTGATTTCAAGCTTTACCACAAAGCTGTGATCTCCAGGACAGCATGGTATTGGCATAAAAACGGACACATAGCCCAGTGGAACAGAGTAGAGAGCCCAGATATGGACTCTCAACTCTGTGGGCAAATAATCTTCAACAAAACAAAATAATCTTCGACAAAACAGGAAAAAATATACAGTGGAAAAAAGTCTCTTCAATAAATGGTGCTGGGAAAACTGGACAGCTATATGCGGAAGACTGAAACTCGACCATTCTCTTACACCATACACAAAGATAAACTCAAAATGGATAAAAGACCTCAACTTGAGACAGGAATCCATCAGAATCCTAGAGGAGAACATAGGCAGTAACCTCTTCGATATCAGCCACAGCAACTTCTTTCAAGATATGTCTCCAAAGGCAAATGAAATAAAAGCGAAGATGAACTTTTGGGACTTCATCAAGATTAAAAGCTTCTGCACAGCAAAGGAAACAGTCAACAAAACAAAGAGGCAACCCATGGAATGGGAGAAGATATTTGCAAATGACAGTACAGACAAAAGGTTGATATCCAGGATCTATAAAGAACTCCTCAAGTTCAACACACGCAAAACAGATAATCATATCAAAAAATGGGCAGAAGATATGAACAGACATTTTTCCAATGAGGACATACAAATGGCTATCAGACACATGAAAAAATGTTCATCATCACTAGCCATCAAAGGTGGCCACATTGAGATACCAGTTACACCAGTTAGAACAGCCAAAATTAGCAAGACAGGAAACAACGTGTTGGAGAGGATGTGGAGAAAGGGGAACCTTCTTACACTCTTGGTGGGAATGCACATTGGTGCAGCCATTTTGGAGAACAGTGTAGAGATTCCTCAAGAAATTAAAAATAGAGCTTCCCTATGACCCTGCAATTGCACTACTGGGTATTTACCCCAAAGATACAGATATAGTGAAAAGAAGGGCCATTTGTACCCCAGTGTTTATAGCAGCAATATCCATGGTCACCAAACTGTGGAAAGAACCAAGATGCCCTTCAATGGACGAATGGATAAGGAAGATGTGATCCCTGAACACTATGGAGTATTTTGCCTCCATCAGAAAGGATGAATACCCAACTTTTATAGCGACATGGATGGGACTGGAAGAGATGATGCTGAGTGAACTAAGTCAAGCAGAGAGAGTCAATTATTATAAGGTTTCACTAATTTGTGGAGCATAACAAATGACATGGAGGACATGGGGAGATGAAGAGTAGACGGGAGTTGAGGGAAATTGGAGGGGGAGATGAGCCATGAGAAACTGTGGACTCTGAAAAACAACCTGAGGGTTTTGAAGGGGCGGGGGGTGGGGGTGGGAGGTTGGGGGAACCAGGTGGTGGGTATTAGGGAGGGCACATATTGCATGGAACACTGGGTGTGGTGCAAAAAACAATGAATACTGTTACGCTGAAAAGAAATTTAAAAAGATTAAAAGCTGAAATTATCATAAATGTGTATAACAACAAAGTACAGCCATAATAGTTTTCCCCTTAAATTATGATGTTCCAAGCCAAAAGAATTAAGTACACGGTTTTGAAATTATAAAAATAAATTTTCTATAAATTAAAAAAAATATACAAAGGAAGAGAATATGATGGAAACATTAATAGGAAGAACCGCAGATAAGCTAATAGCTTTTCTGAATTTTATGGTAATAGTCTCAGTTCCTGTTTTACACAGTGGGTAACAGAAAAGAACATTAGACTGGGAGTCAGGAGATCTAGCTTTTATTCTGGCATCAGTAGTATGTATACACAGACATGTGTACGTGTGTGTATGCATATACATACATGTATTTCAGTTTAATAATATGCAACTTTTTCACATTGTAAGACCTTTGAAATCACAGTGCATTATAATCAGTGGTATCTTTTAATAGGCAGTGCTTTTTTCTTTTTAGTGATAGATAAAAAATGATATGTAGTAATTTTCATGGTATCTTAGATTCTGTGAAATGTCATAATTTGCTCAGTGGCATTAAATAAATCACATGAGTTATTGTGCCATAGTGTGTAGAATATATGACAAATATCTTCCAATATAAATCATGAAAAAATTGCAAAAAATATATTAGTGGAAACAGAGACTATAGATTGTTTCTTTAAAAACCAGTATTTTGGGGCCCCTGGGTGGCTAGTTGGTTAAGCATCTGCCTTCAGCTCAGTTCATGAGCTAGGGTCCCGGGATTGAACTCCACATTGGGCTCTCTGCTCAGTGGGGAGTCTGCTTCTCCCTCTGTCAATAAAGAATAAAATCTTAAAAAAAAAAAAAATCTATGTTTTGCAGATCTCAAATATGTATTAAGTATATTTTTATTTTATTTTATTTTATTTTATTTTATTTTAAGATTTTATTTATTTGAGAGAGAGAGACAGTGAGAGAGAGCATGAGCGAGGAGAAGGTCAGAGGGAGAAGCAGACTCCCCATGGAGCTGGGAGACCGATGTGGGACTCGATCCCAGGACTCCGGGATCATGACCTGAGCCAAAGGCAGTCGTCCAACCAACTGAGCCACCCAGGTGTCCGATTAAGTATATTTTTAAAATGATAGTATTTAGTATTTACATACTAAAAAGATCATTTATACTATTATTCCTAATTCCATTATTATATTTAAAACCATAAGGAATTATTATTTTTGGGTTATTTTTGTTGTTTTTTTAAGATTTTAAGTAATCTCTACATCCAACATGGGGCTCAAGCATGGTCCTCTGAGCCAGCTAGGTGCCCCTATCTTTGGATTGTTTTGAAAACAAACTAATGGCAAGAATTAAAAAAGAAAGTGTTTGCTTGAGAGTAGTCCTTCTCAACCCATCCCATAAAAAAATTAAATTCCCCCAGGCATCCACTGCATGTTCTGAATTAACTTCTCTTCCTTGCATCTAGAATGAGACTAGCTCTATACCATTCTTGGTAGATTGGAGAAAACAGTTATTCATACAATTTTTTGTAGGGTTTAATTTTCTAGTGGAACTCTGATTAGGAAAGGTTTCTTAGTGTATGAGTTGTGTATATTTTAAGACATATTTTGCTATGAGTCATATCACTGTTTAATGGAAAAGTAAAATAAAGTCAGTGCTGATTCTTTATTCATATTAATGAAGCAAGATTTCTGCTAAGTCATACCTGGTTATTAGCCTTATTCTAGCTATTACCTCTACTACTGATACCATTCATTAGCATCAGTAATAAATTAAGTGGTACTTTTTAAAAGTAAATTTATGCTGGTTATAGAAGATATTACTACGTTAAGTACCTCCTGTTAGTTGCTCATTTAATATTTAGCACAACTCTATAATGTAGGTATATTACTCTATCAGTTCTATAAAACAGCAAACTCCGGCATGGCAAGAAGAGAGAACTTGCCAAGGTGAAAACTTGGAGCTGTGATCTGAACCCTGGTAGTCTGGCTTCAGAGACCCTACTGGTAACCAATACAAATACTTCAAAATGTGTATCTCACACATTACTGACTGAAATGAAAACGTGGGTTTACAGAAAAACACAAGATAGGAGGTCTCAGTTTTTTTTTTTTTAGAAGGATCTCTTATTTTTTTTTTTTTTAAAGATTTTATTTATTTATTTGACAGAGAGAAATCACAAGTAGATGGAGAGGCAAGCAGAGAGAGAGAGAGAGGGAAGCAGGCTCCCTGCCGAGCAGAGAGCCCGATGCGGGACTCGATCCCAGGACGCTGAGATCATGACCTGAGCCGAAGGCAGCGGTTCAACCCACTGAGCCACCCAGGCGCCCCAAGGATCTCTTATTTTTAATAGAATTTACATTAATCTGACATGTTTCTCAAAGACTTTCAACAAAATAGTGGATAAAAGGAGAAACAGTTGCTTTAAACTTGTTCCATAGTTTATGCTTCACATTAATTCACATAGGACTTTCATATAGTAAATTGAAATTAGGAAGACTATCAGTGTATTACATTGTATATATTTTACTAATAAATTCTGTAAATAAGTAGTATTTATTTTTCCTTTGTTGAGTATAGATGAAGTTGAACAAAACGTACATAAAGGAAGAAACTTTGTAAAAGTATTAAGTACTTTATTCTCCTTTAAGAATACCATTTAGTCCAGTATTCATGCAGAACTTGCAAAATTAAATTATTTTTCCTCTAATCTAGAAGAAACATTGAGAACTATAGATTGGTTTTCAAAATCGATTCATTTAAAAATTTCATGTTTTTTCTCATACTGATAAATCCTGTTAGTTGCTGAGCTTTGTAAGAGTTACCTTTAATACAAGTCACTAACGGTGTATTGAAATGAATTTAATCACATTGAATGAAGAGGGGAAAAAATTGGTATTATCATAGAAGAATCAAAATGTAGGGTTGCCAAAAAAATTTTTTTTATCATGACTTTTTCAGCAAACATAATACTCATTTGTGTTTAGAAAACAAATATGATTGACTTTCTCATTTCTTGTTAGAAAGCAATTGAACTGAACCCAAAAGATGCTACCTCAATTCACCTTATGGGTATTTGGTAAGAACATTTCTTTAAATAAATATTTCAGTGGTAGTTACTATGATCTTATTTTGTAGTATATAATACCAAGCTGTAAAGTATTTAAAAGTATTTGGCATTCATGAGTGTTCGGTTCATTATTACTAGTAGTAATAATGTTCATTAACTAGTTCACTTCATTAACTAGTAGTTGTGATGTATCACTAAGTTTGATTGTGATCATGTTAACCATTGTAACTCATTTAGAAATATATGTTAAAATGAAAAAGGCATTAAAATTTTTGCTAGACTTTGAAATTCCTTTTGTTAGGAGAGACTGTTTTTACTTACAAGGCTAAATGAAATTGGATTGGTCTAACTATATAGCAACACAGTTCGATGCCTGAAGAGGGTCTTCGCATCTTCAAGGTCTGTCAAATACAGTCTGATTCATCTGAGGAATAAAATAATCTGACTTTCAGTATCTTTCCATTTGTCTAGTGTACAGCATTATTTTGCTGGTATGAGCAGCAAACTTGAGACAGGTTTGCCGCTGTTTTCTTTGGGTGTAGTTCGCAGACCTGAGTATTTTATTGTCTTATAAATAAATGGTGTAGACAGTCCTGTATCTGATTTTTTTTTTAAGATTTTATTTATTTATTTGACAGACAGATCACAAGTAGGCAGAGAGGCAGGCAGAGAGAGAGAGGAGGAAGCAGGCTCCCTGCTAAGTGGAGAGCCTGATGCGGGGCTCGATCCCAAGACCCTGGGATCATGACCTGAGCTGAAGGCAGAGGCTTAACCCACTGAGCCACCCAGGCGCCCTCCCGTATCTGATTCTTTTTTTTTTTTTTTTTTTAAGATTTTATTTATTTATTTGACAGGAAGAGAAGGATCATAAGTAGGCAGAGAGGCAGAGAGAGAGATAGAGGAGGAAGCAGGTTCCCTGCTGAGCAGAGAGCCAGGTGCAGAGCTTGATTCCAGGACCCTGAGATCATGACCTGAGCCAAAGGCAGAGGCTTAACCCACTGAGCCACCCAGGGGCCCCCTGTATCTGATTCTTAAAAGGATTCTTAAAAAGGAGTTAAATATCCTTCAGGACAAAGGGCAATATTAAACTAACTAATGATAATGGCTAGACAGTGCTAGGGAGGGACCATGAATGAGATACAGTTGTTCCCTTAGGAGTTCGGACCCTTAGTCAAAGATGCAGTACTTTTTTCCCTACCTGTATCAGAAAGTTGCCAAGATCTTTGGATGTTAATCATTTGCCTCACTCTTTTCAGTAGGCAGACTTAAATTGGTTCTTGCCATTGTTATTTATACATACCATGTTTAGTTTTTGTTTTTGTTTTAACTACTCTGAGTTAGTTTTTCTTATCTAAAAAAATAGGGGTAATGATCCTAAGAGTAAATGAGAGATAATCACCGAGCACCTAGAACAGAGTCAGCACTTAGTGATGAACGACAAATACTATGTTTTCATTACTAGTACTGTTGCTTACTTACATTTAATCACGAACACATCCTAATTGATGGATCAATATAAATCAGTCTCTGGGTAATTCACTGGGAATATTAACCTAATGGATGTTATGTAAAGTGCAAATTGTTTAAACATACCAACAGAAGAAACTATCTTTTATATCTGTTAAGATGCTTAGTTTTTCTGTAAGAGGAAAAAAGATGCAACTGAGAGGTCTGTTTTTTCTCTGTAGGTGTTATACATTTGCTGAAATGCCTTGGTATCAGAGAAGAATTGCTAAAGTGCTGTTCGCAACTCCTCCTAGTTCCACCTATGAGGAGGTAGTGTGCTGTCCTTTGTTAAGTTAGTACTGATTTCTTAACTACAGTGCCATTCTACAGTGTCCAGATCTGCAGCTCTGAGCCCTGAGGCCTTTGAGCATGTTTCTAACCATCCAGTGCAGCAATCTTATCACAAAGGCTTAATACTTATAATCTATGACTGGTGAGTGTTTTTTTTTTTTTATTTAGGTGAGTGGCTAATGATTCTGGTATAATGTCAGCTGTAATAGCTCATGCAAAAATCTACTATTGTTTTCTATTTGAAATCTACACCATATAAAAGTCATAAAATAGAATAAATTCAGCAGCTGTTACTCAGCACGAGTTTTAGATATATGTTTTACACATTAACAGTAATTTACCTAGGAAATCGTGTATTTGTATAGATAAAGGAAGAGTAATTTATAACTTTTTTAGAAAGCAGGGTTGCAAGGCTTATACGCTAATTTTTTTGGGGGGGGGTACAAAGGCGTTTAGTTTATTCTCATCAGTGTCACTGATATATACACTCATTTTTTTTTTTTTTTTATCAGAGAGAGAGATGGGGAGAGCAAGCACAGGCAGACAGAATGGCAGGCAGAGACAGAGGGAGAAGTAGACTCCCTGTCGAGCAAGGAGCCCGATGTGAGACTCGATCCCAGGACGCTGGGATCATGACCTGAGCTGAAGGCAGCTGCTTAACCAACTGAGCCACCCAGGCGTCCCTACACTCATATTTTTAAGGCCTTTTGTTTTTCTTGTTGAAAATAAAATTTGAAAGGGATTTCTGGGAAAACACTAACTTACACCACTAAAATGTTCAGAGTAAGGAAATAAGGCCACGAAAGAGCTTTCCTAGTACTTGTATCATGACAAGGAGCTATTTTTTCTTCTGGCAGGCTATGGTGTAGAATTTGATATTAAAATATTTAGTTGATGGGCGCTGGGGTGGCTCAGTGGCCTCTGCCTTTGGCTCGGGTCATGATCCCAGGGTTCTGGGATCCCACATTGGGCTGTCTGCTCAGCAGGGAGCCTGCTTCCTCCCCTCTCTCTCTGCCTACTTGTGATGTCTGTCAAATAAATAAATAAAATCCTTAATAAATAAAAAAATTAAAAAAATATTAACTGAATAATCAGAACACAGCTGGGAATATGTATTATTAAAAATAATGTATTCTAAGGAAAAAAGATACAGTTGGCTCTACTATAATAAAAGTTATGTTTCTAGGAAATCATAATTTATAAAACAGCTTAAATGGGACAAAAAAGGGAAGTTTCAGACTCAATAACATTTTATGTTTGAATTTCAATAATAAAGACTTTTAAAAGTTTATTGGTACAACCTATGTATCACTGAGTATAATTTAGCTTTTGATTTTACTAAGTTTTTACAGGTAGTGACTGTTAAGACTTAAGAAGGATCAAAATAGCTGAGTTGCATATGGTAATGTTCTTTCTTCTCTTCACTTGATGCTGGTTTGGTTCAAGTTCTAAACAGCAATCAAGTTATTACTAGAAGTTGTCCATCTCCTGTAATCTGTGCTCTGATGATTTAAAAACATTCAGTTTTCCTGTGTTAACTTTCACTGTTGATAAGTTGACCTTTATTTTAATATGTTTTAATTTACTTCCTTTTGAAGAAATGTTTTTTTATATATTGATTCTGTTTTCATTATGTTTGGACTCTTCATGTTTTTAACAGGCATTAGGCTACTTTCACAGGGCAGAGCAAGGTAACATTTTTCTATTTCATCTACTAATATAGTTAAAATTGTATGAGTGCTTTATAATAGGCATTTTTAAGACAAAAATGTTACTTAATCTAATATACTTCTCTTTGCACTAAATATTATCAGTTTTTAGTCTTTATTTTATAAAGATCACCAGAGTAAGAAATAGATTGCTACTGAGTTTAGAACTACAGTTCTGAAATGGTCCTTTATTATGATTCAGCTTTCTGAGAGGAGGCTCTGACAAGTTAACTGTGTTATTCAAGATTATACAGCCATTTAAAATCATTAATTTATTTAAATGTTTAGTTAAAAAATTTTTTTGAGGTTTAATTGACAATTAACATTAGTTTCAGGTGTACAGCGTAAGGATTCAATAATTGCACATGTTGTAAATTATAAAATAAAGTCTAGTTAATATCTGTCACATTACAAAAAGTTTAATTTTTTTTTTCTAAGATTTACCCTTTCTCTTTAAAGAGCATTTAGATGAGAAATCTTGTTTTTAAACCAAGCCAGTTTTTGCTTCGTTGCAAATATTGTCGTCTTTTATGGAGTTTCATGTCACTCTGGCTTTGAAGAAATGGCCAGTGTACAAAACTGACATCAGCCATCCTAGGTTCATCCTTTTTAATATTAGTAGCACAAACTAGAAGAGTAAAGGACATAAGCATATGTTACCAAATACACCAGAAAAACCACTGCAATTCTATTTCTGTAAAACTAGAAGAAAATTAAAGCCTGTATATTAGAGAGCCTACTCATATGGACTTGTTCAGATGCTTTTAGGATAGCAAAGCATTTATTTTTTTAATTTCTTCTGAAGAGTGGTATCTGAATGTTAAACCATGTTAGTAATATATTGTTTGTTCGGTTACTGCCTTTTGCTGATAACCTCTTATGATCGTAGTTTTTATATCATGAATATGAATCTGGGAATAAAATGTCCTCAAAGGGATTTAGAAGCATAACTGCAAAGTAGAAATAGAGCCTTAGTGAATTAAGGGTTTGGGGTGTTAAGAAAAACATGGTCAGTAACTCCAGTCATCCTTGAGGTTTTAACACTGTAGGTCAGTTCTTTCAGGTGGTCTTTTTTTATGGACCATATCTGGTTCAGAAGCTCCTCCTAGGCTCTTAAGTATCTGTTACTTCTCCCATCATAGCCCTTATCACACCACAGTATGAGTATGTGCGTCGTATTGTTTACATGTCGAAGACTAAATATGGGGATGATGCGGACTTTGTTGTTTTGCTCAGTTTTCCTCAGTGCTTAGTATAATGCTATTAAATTTGCTGAATGACAATATTAAACAGATGAGTGGATGAACCCTAAGGAAACCTACACAACACCTCATAAATACGTTCAGATTAAAGAAGTAAAACAATTTTGGGTTAAGGAGCAAATGGAGTTAACTATAAATTATATCCAGGGGAAAGTATGCATTAAATATAGCAGGTCCCAGTTGATAAGAGGAATTTGTATAAAGAATTAATGAAGTTAGTGAGACTGTCCCATGCTTTCATAGGCTTTTTGTTCAGTTTTCCCTGGGCCAAGAATGTTCTGTTTTTCTGTTAAAATCCTGTTCAGCTGCCCAGGCAGCCCAGATGTAACTTCTTAGAGAGTTAGTTTCTCATTGGTTTCTCATAGCACTTTAAAATGTTTACATCTGTCAAAGCATCCCTTTCATTTTTGTTACATTTTAATCCTCTTTTGTGTCTCCTCTTCATGATGGATTTCAAAAGAACAGAGTCTTTGTTAAATCTGTATTTAAGTATAACCCACATTTAGTAAATATTAATCAAATGTATGTATATACACCTGACCCTTAAACAATGGGTAAGTGGTACATGGCCGCCTGCGTAGTTGAAAATCTGCATATAACTAACTTTTGGCTCCCCTCAAAGCTAACTCCTTAAATATTCTACCATTGACCAGAACTTTAAACAGTTGTTTAAAATGTATTTTGTATGTTCCATGTATTATAGACTGTATTCTAGTATAGTAAGCTAGAGAAAATTGAATGTTAAAAGTAAGAGAAAATACAGTTGCAGCACTTTACTGTATTTATGGGGAAAAAACCCTGCATATATTTGGACGTGCATAATTCAAAACTGCATTGTTCAAGGGTCAACTGCATATATGTCATGATTTCATTTCCTCATACAGCAAGTATGTATTGGGTCCATGTTATGTCCTAGGTAATTAGGATGCAGCAGGTGATAAAAGACATTAAAAGAAAACCCCTGTCTGTTTATAGAAGATACATTCTGTCAGGTACTTCAGTTTCTCAGTATCTACTTTATAAAATTGTATAAAAATGAGAAATGTAATAGAATGCCTAGCACATTAAGAGACATTGAATAAATGGTACTTAACTAATATTTGAGATTGGAATAGTTGAACAAGAGAATTCTAGTTAGCCTAATCTTGTATGACCACACAAATATATTATTGGAATTTAGACTTAAGAAATTAACAACTCTATTCATCTGAGATAAATTTTTCTTTCTTATGTATAGTGGATCCAAATTTCTACAGCAAAAACTTGCTACTTTTAGGAAAGACGTATTTGAAGTTACACAATAAAAAGCTTGCTGCCTTCTGGCTAATGAAAGCCAAGGACTATCCGGCACACACAGAGGAGGATAAACAGGTAAAGTATCTCCAATAAATTAAGGCAGGGGCGCCTGGGTGGCTCAGTGGGTTAAAGCCTCTGCCTTCTGCTCAGGTCATGATCTCAGGGTCCTGGGATCAAGCCCCACATTGGGCCTGCCTCTCTGCCTTTGTGATCTCTGTCAAATAAATAAAATCTTTAAAATAAATAAATAAAGGCAGATAGGTTTCTGCTGAGGGACTATTAAGTAAAGGTAAATTAAGAACTTCTTTAAAAATATAATTTGTCTAAATGTATCTTGTTAAAAACTTCATTTTGAACTCATTAGCATTTCTGTCAACTTCTATATATTGTTTTCTCTCATAGAGATTATAAATTAGTTGCTGCCTTATTCCTGTTTAACATACGTGACAGATTAAATAAGATTTCTACAATAAAAGGCACGGGATGTGTATTAATGTGGACGAATTCTCTTAAGAGTCTCACCCAGTTCCTGTTCAGTTTTATTCTCATAATGAGCTATCTCCTGGTGGGAACACTTAGAAACCACAGTCTGCTTTATGAACTTATTAGGTTTTGCAAGTTGGTATCTGTGCCGTACTCTGTATTTATAACACATATTTTTCCATTTTAGATACAGACAGAAGCTGCTCAGTTGCTTACAGGTTTCAGTGACAAGAATTGAGAATTTTTCAGAGAAGAAAGCCAACGAAGTATCTAAGAAACATTGCCTTTTCATGAAATAACAAAGATAATATGTGAACTGTAACTGTTCTTGGCTGTTTTCTCGGTTCCTTTAATGTGACCATTAACAAAGTAAATGAGCAAAATTCTAAGTTTCTTCACAAACAATAAGGCAAAAGAAATAATTACCAAAAAATTGGTAGAGACTTCTCCCTGGCTCAGAGGCAGAGATTATTGCACATTTAGGCACTAGCAATACAAAGTGGTATAGATTTCTGAGGAGGATGGATCACATCAGAATGGGAGATCAAGAAAAAAAGCTTTGTGTCAGAGGCTTCATTGGGGGGTGTGCATTGCCAAATTGGACTGATGCAAAGTTGAGATCTTGCAGAGAAGGTGCAGTGAAAATGAGGTTAGGATGTTGAGGGTTCTTGGTATAAAGTAATTAAATGATGGATCTTGGAACCAACCTGTGTTAAGGAAAAAACTTTAAGTCAGGAGAGGACAGAAAATGGAGTGTTTTGTGTGTTTTTTTTTTTAATGTGACATGGTCTTACAAGTGAAAGATTGATTTTGTTACTTGACAAACCCAGGTTCTCTTCCCTAATGTGGTGAAAGGAACATAGAACTCAAGTGTGAAATAGAAATGAAGATGTTTTACATAGGCAGGACCGTATTACTTGAGGCTGCAGAACTGTTTTATAAAAAGGATTATCTTGAATCCTATGAATCACTTAGATAAATCAAGAATGCATGCATAGGTAGGTATTCCCCCAAGGGAGTTGGATATTGTAAAGTTAACAGTGAACCGTGAGGGTGTGGGCTGTTTGTGTTGTCATGCATATTTTTCGAACAAAAAGGAAAATGAAAGTCCTGGACTCTATATACCCATCTCCAATTGCTAATCTTCAGCTATATTTTACTGTTTTGTGTGTGTGTGTGTGTATTTCTAAACTTTTGAAATTGTAGACAATATACTTCATCCCTAAGTATTTAAGCATGCAGTCTCAGAATGACATCCTTCTAAACAAAAACCCATTAGCACAACAAAAAGTTAACAGTAATTCTTTAAAACCATATTCTGATACCAGCCATATTTGTATTTTCTCAAATGTCCCAGGAATGTCTTACCAATTTTAAAAACCAGGATCCAATCAACCATACATTGTATTTGATTTTCGGCCTTAGTTTTTAAAAATCTAGAAGAATTCTCCCATTTTTTTTTTTAATCCCACCATTCATTGACTTTTTTTTTGAACAGGCCAGTCATCTTAGAGTCTCTCTCATTCCAGATTTGCCGTACCCCACTTTGGGAACCACTGTTTCATCTTTTCAGTGACTCTGATTAACTTTATGTAATTTGATCTTCTTTGCCTAATTTTTTATCACTTCTCTGATTTTTTACCTCTTTCCGTTTCATTTCCTTGGCTCTTTGAATTTCTGTCTTCCATGTCTCTATTGTTTTCTTCCTCAGATACCTTTGGTCTTCACTTGAGATGTTTGTCTTTTTCTTCCATTATTTCCCCTGATTTCAATCAGCAGGCATTTCACATTTGCATGTAGTTTGTCCAGTTCTGAGTTTTTTAATTTTTAATTTGATTTAGTTTTGATAGTTACTTACATTTAATTCATTAGTATATTGTGTTAAAGAATGTTTTTTTCTGTTTTGAGTATCTTCATCTGAAATTTTTTCCTTTTCACTAGAGTGACTTTCAGTATTTTCTGGTGGTGTGTGTGTGTGTGTGTTACCTGCAATACCAAGTATCAAATGGGAGGTGAAGGATTTTGTTTGTTCAAGAACAAGGTCTATGAAGGAGTTTTTGTGAAATGAGTATCTTTCAGTAATAAAGCCTTTTATGGGTAGGGTCTGTCTTCTGATATTTTATAATGCTTTTAAAAAAATTGTATTGTTTTGTAATCATTATATAGATTCATAGGAAGTTTGGGAGTGGGGAAATAGAGTGGTCTCAGAGATAAACTTCTGCCTCCAAGTTGAAAATCAGGTAATTAGTATAGCCCATAAATCTTACTCAGATTTTACTTCTAAATGCCCTCACTTGTGTATGTGTTCTATGTAATTTTGTCAGTATGTGTGTTGTTTTTTTTGTTTTTTTGTTTTTTAACAACTGAGGCTACAATCAAGACATAGAACTGTTCCACCAAATTGTGTAAATCCCTACTGCTAGCCCTTTATGGTCACATCCATCCACCACTTTTCCTCCTTACCACCATCCCTAATCCTGGCAACCACTAATTTCAATACTGTTATATAAACGGAATCAGATTATGTGACCTTTTGAGAACTGCCTTTTTCATTTGATGTGATTTCTTTGAAATCCATCTGCATATAGTCAGTTGATTCCATTATACTGCTGATTATATTTCATGGTATAAATGTACTCACTTAGCCATTCACTGAAGGTCATTTAGGTTGTTTCCAGTCTTTGACTCCTGTGAACACTAGGTACAGGTTATATTAACACCCAGGAGTGCAGTTGCTGGGTCCTAATTTATAGAGCGATTATCTTCCCTTTTCTCCCCTTATAAACTAAGGGATAGCTAGCTCCCTCCCCCAAGATGCTGCACATTCCTAAGAGTCTGATTGTGTGCACTTTGTCTCTTCCTTTTGACTTCCCAGGGGTCTGATTCACCAGGTCTTACACTGGTTCTTGGCATTTCCTCACTCACAGTTGAGACCTTTTATTTCTGGGAACAAATCCTCGGACCCCATTCTCCCTTTTGTGCAGTCCCTACTTAACTGTGTGTGTTCCAGATGTGACTGCTAGCTGGAGATGCTTATTTCCCCACATGCATGATGTGAACATTAAGTTTGTAGTCGTCTGTCTTGTAAACATATTACAGACATGGGCTGTAGGTAATTATAATTACCTCGCCTTGTGGATATGTTTACTTCCTTTGAGGACTGAGAATAAATTTGGATTTACTCTATAAAAAATCTGAAAGCTCTCCATTAATAGCAAAATTTTCCCAATTGAAAATTTAATCACAGACTGTGAACTGAATTTTGTAAAAATGACTCACTTATCAATAAAATAAGCATCATTACAATGAAGAAAAAGCAAAACTCCAAACCTTAGGAGTTGTGAGGATGAAAGAGAATACATAAAGTATATACTGTTATCAGTAAGTATTTTTAAATGCAGTTATCTGAATGTATTCTTCTTAGTTGAGATTTGGGAGAGAAAATTTGGAATTAAGGAGATGCCACTTTTTCAGTTGTACATTTTTGCTTCTATGTTATTTGAGGGTTTTTTTTAATAAAACTTCATGTGGTATTTACCATACAACTTATTTTGGATTGTGTGTACCTGGGCATTACTGTACCTTAAGTTTAATAGTAAGAAGAAATAGAATGAGTGGTGGATAACTTTGCCAAGGGCCATGAACTTTTAAAGAATGCCTTGTTCTGACCCACTGCACTGCCCTGGGAATAGTCAACTGTTTTATCCTTTGAGGAGTAAACAAGTCAGTAAAAAAGAGCCTCCTTAATGTAGAAGGCTCCTCTGATATGGTCTGGGCTTTTTCCTTGAGACCATTTATCTTAAGTTTGACTTTTAAGTTCAAAAGATTAAGAATAAACTGGGAGTATTTACAAGACAACCTTTGTTCTCTCATCTACATATTTAAATGTAGATGATTTTTGACTTCTGCAATATCATCCACCAGGGTTCAACAAATACTCAAAGTCCGTACTAGTCTTACTCAGAAGGCTTAAGATAGGAACCACAGCTGAACCAGCAAGTCAATGTCAGGACTCCTTAACATTTTAGAAGATGAGCTTATAGCAGCAGTCTGTGTAACAGAGCATTCACACAGCTCCAAGAACAGGTCACAACTCAGGGACCTCAGAAGGACATGCAGTTATTTCCTCTGGCAAATCCAAAGGTATGGTTTATTATCAAGTAGATTTCCCAGTCCAGATGAACATCAGTCAGGGTCATTTTTAATAGAACTAGTACTGCCTAGTAGTATTTTGACACATAACCATGCCATCTAGTTTAAAAAAAAAAAAATAGGAGGCAGGTGATTAACTGAAGGCTGTGAGGTTAAAAGGTTTATTAACTCTTTGAGCTTTAACTGCCACTTAGAGCTCCTTTCCTAGGAAGACAGACAACTAATCTGATTGATGGAATCAGAAATTATGTTGTGCCTCTTATCCATTCACTGGGCTCAGTTTGGTGGTGGTGGTGCTGAGTGTCCCTGAAAGAAATAACAATATGGGGACGCCTGGGTGGCTCATTGGTTGGGCAGCTGCCTTCGGCTCGGGTCATGATCCCAGCACCCTGGGATCGAGTCCCACATCGGGCTCCTTGCTCAGCAGGGAGCCTGCTTCTCCCTCTGCCTCTGCCTGCCTCTCTGTCTGCCTGTGCTCACTCGCTCTCTCTCCCTCTATCTCTGACAAGTAAATAAATAAAATCTTAAAAAAAAAAAAAAAAAAAAGAAATAACAATATGAATCTGTCTCTGAGCCTCATTCTTTGCCTGTTTCTTCATTTCAGGCATAGTGAGCCTATCTAGCCCAGCACAGGACAAGGATGGGAAAAGAGGAGAGAAGGTGAGAGGCAACCCACATGCTTGGTTTTCTCTCACCGCCCCTTGAGTGTATGAATTAAGATATAATAAAATCCTGCCAGTACGCTTGCTTTTCTATGGAGTTTGAAAGGTGGAATGCTCTGAATTCTCCAAAAGAGCCTTCTTCAGAAAGCTGGTTTGGTCTCTGGGAGTTTGGTGTAGCCTCAACTGGTCCACAGTAATTTCTTACCTGAAGTGAGGGCGTGAGGGGGACCAGCACCCTGAAAACCTCCTGTCTTCAATTAAATCTGGTAAATGGTATTCTCACATTCTCACCTCCACTGAATGATGTTCATCAATAACTTCTGTCATATCATGCAAGATTCATTGAGCAGTTGTGCTTTCTATGGTAAAATTTAAGTAGCCGCTTTGAAGACCGGTCATCCTCTATCACATAATGTCATATACATTAGTATTTGTTTTTAATGCTTTATGCTTCAAGGTAGCCCAGTGTCAGATGAGGATTTGGGAAAGGAGTCTATTCAACATAGTGGATCACTGCCTTTATTTCGTCTTTACTATGAACTTTGAATAGAAGTGCAGAACACAATCTAGTATGTAGAAAAATAAAATTTTGGCAAAACAAAAACTGTTTAGGGAAATTAAATTGTATACTAGTATTTTCCATATGTACTTAGCAGTTAAATATGTTACAGATAACATTGTAAGATGTCAGTTTGTGGTTATAAAAAAATTTTTAACTTCCTGAAATTTACACTGCATATTGAAATGATACAAATGGAAATTGCAATTTTTGTTAATAAGGAAGCCCAGTTTGCTAAAATAGCATTAATATCATTCGCATCAGATTTTAATTTGTTATACATCTTTGTAGTTCAGCAAATGCCCTTGATAATGAAAAATTAAAAAGTTATTAGGACAAAAATAATGATCTATGTAAAAAGGGGGGTGGGGGCCAAAAGAGTCTTTAATATGCCTATATAATTCAGATCATAAAATTTTCATGAATTTAAGAGGAATGAGGATATATGAACACTAATAGAAAATAGTTTTCATTTGCGTGTTCAAATGCTTATACAACTCTTCAGTCCATCTGGTTTTATAAAACCAAAACTCTGAACACAAAAGCAAAAATGTTCACATTACCTTATTATATGTTCCTAAGTATCAAACTGTATCAATTTATTATGAGTTAAATTTAAAGAACATCACAGATTTAAAAACGAAAGTACTTAAGTACCTGATTCTTTTTAACTCCACAAATACCTAGCATCCCAAAGTTACATGTAAACAAACCTCTTTGCTGCTTAATGAATTCTTTCCAATTTCTAGAATAAACTAAATGGCATCAGATATAGTGTATGACTTACATGTACATTATGGTTTCATTCATTACTTTGACTGTATTAGTGATGTAGCAAAGAGGGAAAATTTACAACTATTGTATTTATTTAAAATGAGCTGACAGGTTCAAATGCCTGTCCTTCAGAAAAGCCAGCAGCATTTTTTAACATACTCAAAGTAAGATTTGGCCTAAGCCCTTAATACCTTCCTGAACAGCCATGCAACTAAACACCCTCAAAAGGTGTTATATAAGGGAGAAGATCATGAAGCAATTTGTACTTTTTCTTCTGGATACTAGAAACAAGGTAAAGCAAATCCAGATTATTTTTTGAATGAACGGCTGTCATGTTTAATATACTTGGAGCTCTATAAAACTAGAGCCACTATCTTATATGCTTATATAGATATATACTTATTTTTAATAAAGTCTCTTGCTTGCTTCAAAATTTAAGGATGATCTTTTTCCTGGTCAGTCACTTCAAGGGAACAATAAATAAAGTAGAAAAGGATGAACTGTTTTGCATATTTCTGTGGAAGAACGAAAAACATTTATACTTTGAGAGGTTCAGAAAATTCACTGTACAGAATGAACAGCTTATATATACACTATCTGTGCAATTTTTCTTGGCTGGGGTATTTAAATGCAAGAGCTCCTCCAAGACAAGAAGCCACATTCATTCTTGTCCAAATCCCTCTGTCTCTTCTATTGCAAAAAGAAGTTTTTCCTTTAGTTGTTCATAACTCTTATATGGTGGTAGATCCAAGCGATTAAAACTGAACAAAAACAAAAACAGATGTGTTTTCAATAAAACAAACTCGAGAAAGATTTCTAATACAATATTTCTTAAAGCACATTTAAAAAACTAAATGGATAGAGGAAGATACAAAAATTTTGCTGGAAGTATTCTAAAAATATACTACTATATTATTTAATATTAACATATACAGATTTCTTATGGCAAGCTACTAAAATGAAGACGCACTCAAAAATATTTTAATAATTCCCAGAGAACACTGGAATTACAAATTCACAAGTCCCCCTAACTTCTCTTGGGTTTTTAAGAGAGTCCATTTCTTTCATTCACTTACCAGTTATTAAGAATCTATTAGTTATTTTTCTGGGAGCTAGTGTAGTAATAGAGTGCCAATAAATACCAAGTTTGGTCTTTTCAGTCCTGCTAGACTCAAAGAATTCCCTGTGCTGAGCTCAACTGGATTTGGGTTGACGGGGTGGGGGTAGGGGGTCCAATTCCCACTCTTAAGTGTCTAGTGAAATAGCTCTAGTGTAGTTACAATCTTTCTCTATTTTCATTTTCTCATATAGAAAGTTTTAGGTTATCCAGGTTTCCTCCTACCACCCCATCAGCCCCAACTCCTCTGTAAGAGTCAGAACACCTGATGAGAGCCTTTTGAAACAAGGCAGCCAAATAAAATGGTATTCTTCTCAGACTACTTTATTCTCTTTGTATGAGAAAATTAAATGGTAGCAATTAAGCAGACCATGTACTTTCTCCCCTCCCCCGCTTCATGCTTCCAGGTACAATGACGGCAGAGGTCAACAAAATATCTTTCAGTAGAGTCCTAGACTAAGAATCTGTCACTTTCTAGTTCTTAAATCTTTCACATAAAGCCTTGTCAAATTCTGTCATTCTTTCAATCACATAAAGCCTGGTCAAACTCATTCTTTCTACTGAATCTCTAGCCTTCTACCATGGCCAGAAATACTTTCTTCAAAAGACATGGCAGTTTAAAAAAACCTTTGCTGTGCTCTCTTTGGCAGCACATACACTTTTAAAACACCAGGTTAGCATGGTTCCTGCACCAGAATGACACACAAGTTCGTGCAGTGTCCTGTTTAAAAAAACAAACAAACAAACAAAAAAAACTTTGCTGCTTCTAATTCCTATGGATTGAAGGTATGGGGGAAGGAAGCCTGCCATGCTGTTTGGTACAGTCCCCTACCACTTATTTAATGTTCTCCAAGCATAACACATACTTTTCTGTCTTATGACATGTTCTACAGCTCTTTCATAATGTGGATACCTTTTCTCACTAAGAATCAGTCCAAATGTTACAACTTCCTTCCAAGAATTATCCTTTCCATAAATTCTTTTTATTTCTATTTTGGCACTTACTTTACTCTGTATGATGACTGACTGGTTTCTTACAGTAGGTTCTAAAACCCGTTGAGGGGCCATCTTCCCTACTCTCCCAACTGAACTACATAAGAAAGTAGATTACTTGAAAACATCCAAAACAGGGTTCTGTTTTAAGACATCAGCGACAGGATGGAGACAGACTAAAATCTATTCATCTTTTATTGAGTACTTACTATGAGGCTATCAGATACTGTTTTAAGTTTCAGTTTAGCTTTTCGTTCCAGCTTTGAGTCAAATTTGCTATTTTTACTTTGTCTATAAAAAGGGAAGCCACTAATACCTTTCCAGTGGATTAATGGATTAAGGAAACAGTACCCTGTTGGTTTGCTGTATCACTATATAGTCTAATGGAACCACTACTCTGCAAGTCAACCACCTCAATAAGCAGCAAAGCATTGGAGGTGACAGCAGAACTCCATCTGAGAATTATCAAGACTACTTTTCACCATAGACTGTAGCACTGCTTACCTTAGTCACTACTAAAAACTCGAGTATCTCTGGATCATCAATAGCATTCCACCCATCTGAATGAAATTACCACCTCTTCCCTGTCCTCCACTCAGATATTCCATCCTTCTAAACTTCTGCTTTATGATTTGCAGTTTTCTACAGTCTGAGTAACTCCTCTCTTGCCTTAACTAAAAATCCAGCTAGTCTGAAACATAACATTTCTGCAGCCACTCAACAAAACTTTTCTCCTCTGAGGCACACACTCTAGCTATGCAACCTTCTTTCTGAACCTCTTGCTACCCTGTTAATTTCTTGGTCATATTCCTTTCATTCACTGAAAGCTTTGGCACCTGGTTCATGTCTCCTTTCATTCTCTTGGATGGTATGCAATAGCCACACATGGCCTTCCAGTTCTCATCTTCAGTGACCTGTTCCTCTATTTGTTACTAACTTCAAGATAACACCCTGAACCTTGTAAAGGAAATTTCTAATTAAAGGAAATGTCTAATTAAAAACTCTGTTCTGTCTTTACAGCTTCCTTCAATTAAAATGGCAACCTACTTGCCCGTTACTTTCTCACTGTCCTAGCCTGTCTTCAGACTCTTCTATCCTTACTTCCTACTTAATCCACAGGCCCGCCTTATAACCAGTACCTTGCAAATACTTTTAAATCTGTCTGTCCCTCTTTTGAACTTACTAATCAAAACTCCCAAAACCATATGAATTCAGCCTTCTAGTTTTTCATTCCTGGGACCTTAACAGCTGAAAGTTACTGGAGGGGAGAATCCTACAACTAGACAGATGGTGCCACTTTATAAAGTTCCAAGTAGGCAGTCCAATGTTGTGCAGCATTTTTAGTTGTATTTTGCTAATAAATCTGACAGCTCTTTCTTTCTCTTCAAAAGTTTTTCTTTCTTCATTCTTAGCCAGTGACCTCATCTTACACTTTGAGAAAAAAGAAACCAACAGCGGTATCAAACTTTTCTTCCTCTCCTATTACAACAACGTAAGTGTTCCTGTTTGATATTTATCAAAGTCCAATTCCTTAGCTTATACTAAGCATCCCAATTCTTTTCATCTTTCTTGAACAACTATCTCCTTTGGTTAAGGACCTCGCCCCTGCCTCAACAGTTTCTCTTATTGGATTTACCAGTTTAATCTAGGCTGTTCTCAATTTTTCGTTGTTGTTGTCATGATCCCTTTTCACACTTTATGTGTGCATTTATTTTGTTGCATTGTATATGAAATTTTGTCCCACATAGATATGCAGTTAGAAAATAAAGATGTACTCCAGTAATTTTTTTCAGGTAATTGTGGCTATTATTCTTAGACACTGTATTAATTTGACAAGATAACACATAATAGAGTTCTGAAATCCTATCAAAGAACTTTTTCTACCTACTTCCATAAAACCCAATGGTTATCTTATACTCTGAATACATCTTTTACCCATGCGTGATTTTTTAAATTCATGCACCAGTCATTTGGAAAGAAGAGTTCACCAAGTTATAAAGTATTTCCAAATGTTGACACAGTTAATTATGTAATTAAAAAAAAAAAAAATTGGTTAAATACCACCAATCTCATCAGAAAAGTTTTGAGAAGCTTTCAAGCTCATGGTGGTTGATATCTTTAAGTTTTCCCCCAATTTTTTTTTTTAAAGATTTTATTTATTTTACAGACAGAGATCACAGGTAGGCAGAGAGGCAGGCAGAGAGAAAGGAGGAAGCAGGCTCCCCGCTGAGCAGAGAGCCCGATGTGGGACTCGATCCCAGGACCCTGAGATCATGACCTGAGCAGAAGGCAGAGGCTTTAACCCACTGAGCCACCCAGGCGCCCCTCCCCAAATTTTCTTTTAAAGATTTTATTTATTTATTTGACAGACAGAGATCACAAGCAGGCAGAGAGGCGGGCAGAGAGAGAGAGAGGAGGAAGTAGGCTCCCCGCTGAGCAGAGAGCCCGATGCGGGGCTCCATCCCAGGACTCTGGGATCACGACCTGAGCTGAAGGCAGAGGCTTTAACCCGCTGAGCCACCCAGGTGCCCCAAGTTTTCCCAAATTTTAATTTTTTACCCAAAACTTCAGCTTTCATTATTGCCAACAAATGCTCTTGTTTTCTTTAAAGTGATAAGCTTATTACTTCATTATTTTTCAAGAAAATGTCTGCCAAGTAAACAGTTTTGGCAAAAACAGCATTCCATTAAAAAAGCAAGCTGGGGGCACCTGGGTGCCTCAGTTGGTTACGAACCTGCCTTCGGCTCAGGTCATGATACCAAGGCCCTGTGATCAAGACCCAAGTAGGGCTCCCTGTTCAGCAGAGCGCCTACTTCTCCCTCCCCCTGCTGCTCTGCCTACTTGTGCTATCTCTGTCAAATAAATAAATAAAATCTTTAAAAACCACCAAAACAGCAAGCTGGTTCAGCTTTCAACTCAGCTGCTACGATCTTTCCCCTCCAGACAACCACAATTCTCAGGTGTAGAAGTGCTTTATGCAGGCTTCCCATTCTGTCTTACGTCTTACAGTATATTAAAAAGATACATACTCAAGCATCAAGATTTAATTTTTTTTTTTTTTTTTTTTTTTACTGCTTCAGAAGAACAATCATGAAAGTACCTGGCTCCCCCTAACCCCTAGCTTTAAATCGCAGTTTGTGTGCAGTGTGTGCAATGTGCAGTGTTCAAGAACAGAGACAGCATTTTGGTGCCACTGTCTTGATTTTTGCTGAGGCACCAGCATTTTTACCCACTGTTGCTTTTGTACCTGTTAAGTTCAAGTGTTAAATAATAAAAAGGCAAGTAACTGCTTAGTATGAAAATAGTTCTGACCTCCTGAAAGAACCATGTATCTCCTAAAGCTATCATCATCTTTTGCCTGGATGATTCTAACCGTTCTGTCAACCTATCTCCCTGACTTCAGTCTTGAATCTAATTCCTCCCTCCTCTGTTGCCAGAGTGATTTTTCCTTAATCTCATTAGTTGCTATTTAAGCCTCTTCAAAGGCTTCTAATTGCCCCTGGAGTGAAATCTAAGTTCCTTATAATAGCCTATAAAGCTCTACATAATTTAACCGCTGCCTACGCTTCTGAATTTTTATCCCTACCTCCCCTCACTGACTGCCATTCACACCAGTCATCTTTCATTTCCTTGAAAAATGATTTCTTACTCCAAGGTCTTGGGAATGCACTTTTCCTGTTTATTCCTGTGGCAAGTTATTTATCAGACTCAAGCATTATCCTTTCTGAGAACTCTCCCTGACCACCCAATCTAGGAGGTTCCCTCTAGTTCTTTTTATTTCCTTTGAAGGACCTTCTTAGTATTCAAATAGCTGACTTGTCATCTGTGTTCCCTTCCCCCAGTGGAGTACAGACTTCATAAAAGGCACTTTATTCAGTCTTATTTTATACATAGTAGTTATTCTGAGTACTTGTTTCATCAATGGATACTTATCTTACTATAGTAACCAAGTAGAAATCATTCCGAAGTTAAAGAATCCCATATTAGTCTATTCTAAAAACTGAAATTCTAGCTACTTTAATGAGTAGTAACTTAAACAGGGTCTTACATATTTAAAAAAAAAAAAAGTTTCTGTGGCCTTTGCCTTCCTATTTAGGATTCATGAACTTACCATGTGTGGCTTCTTGGTAACCAGGTGTCTTTGCCAACTTTTTCAATGCAAAATTTTTGAGGCCCATTACTTCCTAAACCAGGAAAATAAGACAAATTTATCTGGTTCTTTAAAGTTTTTGGTTTTGACAACAAGTATATAACACAATATGTCACATAATCCTATGACTAATACAGAATACAATGTAAATCACTTCTGTCTAGAGAAGCTTCTTAATGCTGCAGAAATCCAGCAATAAGAAATCAGGGGAAAGAGAAGTAGCTCTAAAGAATTTTGCTCCCTTCACAATCACCCTAAGAAGAAAAGCAATGGCCAACCAGACTAGGTAAGCATCTTCCATTTTTGTCTTATAAATGTAGTTGATATTAACCATTAAGTAGTCTTTCTTCTGGTAGATACTCTATAGAAAGCAGAGATACATATCCTTAACTTCAACTCTATTGTAAGTCTAAAGCCATTATTATCACAAAATTATCTACAGAGAAACTACAATAAAACTGCATTTACCCATGAGCTCAGCAAATCCTCCTAGAGGTAAACGGCAGGTTCCAGTGACAAACTGTAATAGTCGCATCCTTACTTCATTGTCTGTCTCCTTCACAAACTGTGTAACAAAATCAAACTTACTTTAATATAAATACTAAATTATTTCTAGTACTTAAAATAGTAGACACTTAAATTAGTCTTAAATTTCTTCGAGAATTTATTAAGGTTAGGTATATGTTAAGTACACTATGAATCTTGAGTTAATCCTCACAAGTATAGCACTGGTTGTCCACTACTATTAGTTTTACATTCATCTTTTTTTTTTTTTTTAAAGATTTTATTTATTTATTTGACAGAGAGAAATTACAAGTACACTGAGAGGCAGGCAGAGAGAGAGAGAAGGAAGCAGGCTCCCTGCCGAGCAGAGAGCCCGATGCGGGACTCGATCCCAGGACCCTGAGATCATGACCTGAGCCGAAAGCAGCGGCTTAACCCACTGAGCCACCCAGGCGCCCCAGTTTTACATTCATCTTATGGAGAGGAAAATGGGAGGTTCAAAAGGTTATACCACTAAAAGGTAACAGATGTTGATCAGCTATCATATTATAGCTTACCACCTATTTGGGGCTCCTGTCCAGCTCTGTACCTATGCTTTTTGTGTGTTTAGCACTTCCAGTAATATTTGGAGATAGATCATTAGCATCCCTACTGTATAAATAAGCTAACAGAGGCCTCAAGAGATAAAACTTTGTCTTTCTCAAACTGCTAGTAAGTAGCAGAACATGTGAATTCCAGTCTCATCGAGCTCTAACCATTAATCCTGACCTGAGTCAAACTACCCTCCTCTCCAATTCGTTACCAAAAACGAACACTTCCCCAACTGCCATTCTCAATGGTCTGTGGCCTTTTCTCCCACCAAATGCTATTTCCTCAATTCTCTGGATTCTTTGTACTTGGAAACTTAAATGATGCATTTTGTTAAAATACTTGGTAAATTTACTATCTTTTCAAAGAGTGACATAAATGTGTAATGTAGTGGAATATAGATTTGAATTTGAGTATCTTGTAATACAAGGCAAGTGAATTTACGGGCCAGTCTGAGAGTAGAAATGTATCTTAAAAAATAAAAATTACAAAAAGTAAAAATATAATTTAAGGATAAGACAACAAGTGCTAATGATGATCAAAAACGTTTCTGTATAGAACTGTGCTGAGGTACACACTGCATCCAGACTAAGAAACAAAGCTTGTTACCACATCTGGCATAAACCAACCCTTCTCCTAAAACAAACCCAATCTGGAAAACGCAACTATTCACTTGGATTTACATGACCCTAAGCTCAAGCTCCTCAGGTTCACATACAGATGTCCAAAGGGAAAGTGAGGGAAGATGAAGGAGTGAAGAAGCTAGTAAAGAGCCTAGAAAGGAAAATTGTAGACACCTGACACCTGCATGCATTCTGTATGTGATGCATTGCAGGTATTTTAGGCCTGAAAATGAATCTATTCCTACTTTTTCATTTTTTATTCATTATTTTTTTTTTTTGCAAGCTCTATGCCCAGCGTGGGGCTTAAATTCATGACCCTGAGATCAAGAGTCACATGCTCTACCCACTGAGCCAGCCAGTCACTCCTTGTTTAGTCACTCCTTGTTTATTTAAAACAGGTAACAGATACACATAGTACACAGTACAGAATTCAAAGGTAGTAAAAGGTAAACAGCATCAAGAGCACCTTTCACGCCTCATGGCCAGTTTTTTTCTCTACCTTTTCAGAGATAATGTATTCACCTGACTTTGAACAACACAGGGATTAGAGGAGCTGACCTCGGGTGCAGCTGCAATCTTCGGAAAACTCACATACAACTTTTGACTCCCCAAATTTTAATTAATGGCCTATTGTTGACGGGAAGCCTCGCTGTTAACATAAATAACACATTTATATATATGTAGTATATACTATATTCTTAAAATAAAATAAGCTAGAGGAAAATTTACTAAGAAAATCCTAAGGAAAACACACTTAAAATACTGTGCTGTTAAAAAAAAAAAAAAAAAAAAATCAACATATAAGTACACTGGCATAGTTCAAACCCTGAAGGGTCAACTATTCTAGCATATACTTTGAATATATAATGGCACATTATATACACACCTTTTCCCTTTAAATTGTATAGAAACATCTCATTCTCCAATATTTTTGTTAATTTGCATTAAAAAAAGTAAAAGAATGATTACAAGGTACAGAATTATAGAACAGGTATATTATAATTTATTTACTCAGTCCCCTCCCGGTGGACATTTAGATATTTGAAGTCTCTGTTACTATACCATTAATGGCACAAAAAGTACTCTATCTAGTATGTGACATTTTGCATATGTTGAAGTATATCTATAAGATAAATGTGCAGAAGTGTCTTACGAAAGATTCCACTTCTGGAAAAGTCTTTCTCTAGTAATAAAATCCCAGGCTTAGTTTTCACTTGAAAATGAAAGTTTAGCATATATAAACCTGAAGTTCAGTCACTGAATTGCTCTAATGAGTCTTAATTAGCAGATTTTTCTGAATATCATCCCTAGCCTAGAGATTTTAAAATTCTTTAACACACAAAATGCAAAATCTAATAAAGTGTACTTCAAGATTAGTATCAAAACTCGGATGAGACCACCCTATTATAGTTTAAGCTAAAATACCAACAAAAGAGAAAGGGAGTAAGGGAGAGAAAGAAAAAAAGAAGTAATTCTTGGGCATTATCCTCTAGATTATTCTAATTCCCTAGCGTATTACTGCCTTCAAGTAACTGCATTGACTTTCTCATTAAAAAAACATACTACTGGGAGGCCTGGGTGACTCAGGTTAAGCATCTCACTTTTGATCTCAGCTCAAGTCTTGATCTCAGGGCCAACGTTAAGTTTAAGCCCAACACTGGAGTCCACGTACTTCCTCATGTACTTCCACAATTAACTAGAATTTATAGAATACTTTGATACTATTAGAAAAAATATGCTATACCTACAAGTATTACCATTGAACTACTACTTAAAGAAGATTCTGTCATTCATTATCCCAACTGAGAAAAAAAAATAAGCAATGGAAATTCCTTTAACAAATGTTCACATATTCAACTTCTGATTTATAATTCAGAGACTAGAAACCCTGTCCAAAGGCAGTTTCAATTTAAAAATGAACTGTTTTGGGGGGCACCTGGGTGGCTCAGTGGGTTGGGCCACTGCCTTCGGCTCAGGTCATGATCTCAGGGTCCTGGGATCGAGTCCCGCATCGGGCTCTCTGCTCAGCGGGGAGCCGGCTTCCTCCCCTTGCTCTCTCTCTGCCTGCCTCTCTCTCTCTCTGCCTGCCTCTGTGCCTACTTGTGATCTCTCTCTGTCAAATAAATAAATCAAATCTTTAAAAAAAAAAAAAGAACTGTTTTTTAAACCACTGTCTCATGAAAAAACATTTTCTTTGAATCCTTTGTTTCAAAAAGATAAAAGCAAATACCTGCCAAAACCAAATGATTTGCTTGCTGTTTCTTGTATAATGTCGATACACAGTATTTCTCTGCCAATCTGCCAAGTCAACCTCCTGCATGCCACACAACATAACCTGGGAAATGAGCACAGCAGCAGATCAAGTACACAGTTAGTGAAGAGAATAACTGTATGACTCTGACTTTCTAATGAATGCCTAGGCACATGCCTAATTATGTGCAACCAAGTGCCCCACAACTAATGATCACAGTAAGCACGTCCAACAAAATTTAGGGCAATTTAGAGTAAGGATTCTTTGGTATACTTTATGAACTCAGACTGAAAGCATATAAAGTTATTGTTCTTCAAGAGAAACATTAGCTATGCTAAAAAAAAAATCTCTTACCAAAAAAAACAAAAAAACAAATTAGGTGTCCAAATTATTGTTAAGTTATAAACTTAAATATCTGGTTCTTTTTTTCTTTTTAATCTATGCTATCTTCTCTATTTAAAGTTAAAAATTAATTTTTCCAGGCTTTGGGAATAAAATAGTCTTATGTAAAATTTTCAAATAAGCCCAGTGTATTACATATGGAATGAAAGCTATTTTCAGCATAATGAGACAGTCTGATACTTATTTCTTTTCTCATTAACTTTGAGCTACAATTTATATGCAATAACATATGCAGGTGTTTTAAGTAGAGTTAGATGCATTTTGACAGATACATACACCTATTTAACCACCACCACAATCAAGATATAAGATGTAGAATGTACCCATTAGGTCCCTTTTTGCAGTCAAAAACATCGTCTTCATCTTTGGCTCTAATATATGTATATGTATGTATATGTATGTACATACATATGAATATATGTGTTTTATTTCTTTTTTTTAAGATATTATTTATTTCAATCTCAAGTAGGTGGAGAGGCAGGCAGAGAGAGAGAGAGAGCAAGGAGGAAGCAGGCTCCCCACTGAGCAGAGAACCCGATGCGGGGCTTGATCCCAGGACCCTGAGATCATGACCTGAGCTGAAGGCAGAGGTTTAACCCACTGAGCCACCCAGGTGCCCCTATGTGTTTTATTTCACTTGAGTAAATACCTAACAGTAGAACTTCTAGGGCATAAAAGGCTAATATATATGTTTAGCATTATGAAACTTCCAACATCCCCAAGTGGTATTTCACTTAGTTTTAAATGGCATTTCACCAATAACAAATGAGTATGTTTCATATGTTTACTTGCAATCATTGCTTCCTTTGTGAAATGAGTCTTTGACCAGTCCAGAAAATTTTTATCTTTTAACTGAGTTTTTCATATAATATATACATGAAATATATAGTAATATAATGAATATATTATTTACAAAATGTTTACATACAATAAAATATTTAAATCTAAAATATAATTATATATGATACATATTATATATGAAATATATAAAAATAAGTTATATGAAATAACTAATTTGTAATGAAATCTAATACTTAATTCCTCTCAATATTTAATGTAATAATATATGTAATATAATGTGTGGCTAATTGTTTTGTGTTCTTCCCAAGAAACTTCTGCCCATACTAAGATTTTTCTCTTTTTTTTTCAGCTTTCATATTTACATTTATGTTTTAAATTAATCTTTCTGGGGCGAGTGGGTGGCTCAGTCGTTAGGCATCTGCCTTTGACTCAGGTCACGATCCCGGGATCTTGGGATGGAACCCTGAACTGAGCTGCGTGCTCAGCGGGAAGCCTGCTTCTCCCTCTCCCACTTCCCCTGCTAGTGTTTCCTCTCTGTGTGTGTGTGTGTCTCTCTCTCGGTTTGTCAAATAAATAAATAAATAGATAAATCTATCTTTAGAAAGAATTAGTCTTTCTTCCATGGGCTAAAACTGGGCGTCAAGGTGAATTTTCCAATATATGGACAGCTAATTGATCCAGAAGCATTTGTTTAAAAGATTTTCTCTTTCTCCACTAAAAAATATTAGCATTTGTGTTGAAAATCATACACCCACATATGATAAATATATATGTGGGTCTGTTTCTGGATTCTCTTAGCATTCCACTGTGTATTTGTGTATCCTTTCAAAAATACATTATCTCAAATACTGTGGCTTAATAACAATTTTTAAATTCAGTTAGTGAAATCCCCCAAGTCTGTCCTTTTTCAAAATTAATTGTGGAATGCCTGAGTGGCTCAGTTGGTTAAGCGTCTCCCTTCCACTCAAGTCATGATCCCAGGGTTCTGGGACTGAGTGCTGCATTGAGAATCCATGCTCAACAGGGAGCCTGCTTCTCTGTCTGCTGCTCCCGCTATCTGTGTACGCCCTTTCTCTGACAAATTAAAAAAAAAAAAAATCAGCTTATCTAACACCTTCATATTTCCTTGTAATTTTAGAATCAGCCTGTCAATTATTACAAAAAATTCTTCCAGGATGCTGACTGGGATTGCACTGAACATACAGATCAATTTGGAGAGAAATGACATTTCATAATATTGAGTCTTATAGTACATAACATGATGTATTTCTTCATTATTAAAGTCATTTTTAATTTTTCTGAGCAAAGTTTTGTGTTTTTAGGTAGAGAGCTCTTGCATGCTCGTTTAAACTTGTTTATTTTTTGGATACTTTATTACATAAAACTTTAAGATTTCAATTTCCAAGTGTTGCTGGTACACAGAAGATAGACTTGATTTTTAAATTACTGGCCTTCTACTCTGTACTCTTGCTAAACTCACTGTTATTTCTAGTAGGTGGTTTTGTTTGTTTTTTGGGTTTTTTTTTTTTTTTTTTTTTTGGTAGGTTCGTTAGGATTTTCTAGGTTGACAATCATGTTATCATCCATGAATAAAAGCCACTTTTTTACTCCTTTCCAGTCTCTATGCTTTTTATTTCTACTATTGTCTCACTGCACTGGCCGGGCCATCTGGTACAATGGGGAATATAAAGGATGAGGTTAGGCTGCCCTCTTCCCAACCTCAATATGAAATAGTCACAGTGTCACCAATTAGAGTGATGTCAGGGTGTATCTTTTTTTGTTGATGCCCTTTAACAAACTGAGAAAGTTATCTTCTAGTAGTCCTAGTATGATGAGAGATTTTACAAAGAATGATTGTTACATCTTCTCAGTTTAAACAGATTTTAACTTATAAAGAGCCAAAACTATGATAACCATTATTTGGAATAATGATATGCATGCCCATTACTGTGATATTTTTCATGGTTAAGAAAGATGATGACTGGAATTTGTAAAAGAGCAACAGACTAGGAATAACAATCAACATAAGCAAAACAACAAAAACATCCATCCGTATTTTCTCACAGCTCTGTACTATGAGCTAACGCCAGATCAGTAACCTACAAGAGCTTTAGTTTCTTTATGTGTAAAAGTAAACTATCATATGGCCCAACTATTTTCCAGGGTTATGTGTGAGACAACTGTAAACTCTACCAAAGGCTATCTAAAAGTATGTGCCGGGACGCCTGGGTGGCTCAGTTGGTTGGACGACTGCCTTCGGCTCAGGTCATGATCCTGGAGTCCCGGGATCGAGTCCCGCATCGGGCTCCCAGCTCCATGGGGAGTCTGCTTCTCTCTCTGACCTTCTCCTCGTTCATGCTCTCTCTCACTGTCTCTCTCTCAAGTAAATAAATAAAATCTTAAAAAAAAGAAATCAAAAAATAAATAAATAAATAAAAAATAAAAGTATGTGCCTATTTATATCCTTTTACGTCTACTGTCTTAGTTTCATCTGTGCTCTAATATTGGACTCTGGCCATGATGGTTGCTCTTTAACTAGGTGGGCCTCTAAAATAAGAGCTTTTAATGGGTGTATGGAATATTTTTAGGTGTATGCATTTTGAAGACAAAAATTATTTTCTTCAGATTCTTAATTCTGTGATTAAAAAAAGATGAATAGTACTCTAAAAAATATCTTCCATTTTATTCTTCTGATGTGTTTCTGCTAATCTTACAGTCAAGCTATTAAAAGAAAGAGACGTTCATTAACCAGATTTATAGAGTCTACATTATCATCCAGTCTCAGAGTCCTGATTTTCATGTACTTGCCGGTTTCCAGAAGGCTAGTTTCTATATAGTATTACTGTATATAATATGTAATGCTAATTTTTCATATGCCCATTTGAGTATATGAACAAACCAAGTTTCTTAACAGAGAACTGAAGATGGCTAAAGTTAAGATATTGCATCCAAAGGAGTCAGAGAATACCAAGGAATACCCTAACGGCCCTGCCTATGTTCTAATCTATATGGCAAAAGAAGACTTAAAGAATTCACCATAACTAATCATTAGAGAAATACGAATCAAAACCACAATGGGGTTATCACCTTACATCCATGAGGGTTGGCTACTGTAACAAAGCAAAGCAGAAAATAACAAGTGTGGGCAAAGATGTGCAAAAATTGGAATCCTTGCACACTTTTGGTAAGAATGCAATATATGGTATAGCCACCACGGGAAACAGGGGTAGTTCCTAGAATAAATACAGAATTACTTTATGATCCCCAAACAACTGAGAACAGTCTCTAAGAGATATGTAAAATATCCATGTTCATAGTAGTATTACTCACAATAACCAAAAGGTAGATGCAAACCAAATATTCAGTGACTGATGAGTAGATAAACAAAATGTGGTATATACATATAATGGAATATTACTCAGCCCTAAAAAGGAAAGAAAGTCTTACACATGCTACAGTATGAATAAACTATGATGCCATTAAGTGAAATGAGCCAGTTACAGTAAGATGAATACTGCACGAGATCACTTACAGATTCTCAACAGTAGTAAAACTCACAGTAAGTAGAATGGTGGGGCCAGGGAAGGAGAAAAGGGGAGTTGCTTAATGGATATAGAGTGGCAGTTTTGCAAAATGAAAATCCTTGAGATTGGCTGCACAATAATGTGAGTAATCTTAATATTACATAATTGTACACTTAGAAATGTTCAAAATGGTAAATTCTGTTATGTGTATCTTACTCTCTCCCATCCCCCAGAAAAGAGTTTCTGATATACTTCTAAAAAGTCTAAACACAATTAAGACCACTAAGAACTTATGACCTAAAGAAACAATCTTTGGGGCAACTCATCAGAAAACCAGAATTTCAGTAAGTTCCTCAAGTTATTAATAAGATAACACTCTTCAGGCTCCCTAACAACAGGCACTGATTAGTGTTTTTGTACCTATGACATCATTATGATTCAGAGAACTTAAGACCATCACCCCATGCTAGGATTTCAAACCCCCTGAACACTGGCATGAATAAGAGGATTCAAGACTATGCCACATCATTTAAAAATGTGTGGACATCCTCCTGTAGAAGCACAAGAACAGTTCATCCTCCTAGTAACATTTCCTAAATAGCATAATAAAAAAGCTTCACCTCTAATTCTTTCTCATCAAAGTACTGCAGCCATTGAAGAGGGACGACTTCATTGAAACCATCAAGGAAAGCTTTGGTCTGTTCCTGCACTCCTCGAGAAAAACGCCACTCTGTCATTAAACTGAAAATAAAAATGTTATTTAAAAATAATTTGTCATGTGAGGTGAAAGCTTAGAAACACAAAGTACTTCTTAAATTCCTTCTCTTTTTCCAAATATATATATATATATATTTTTTGTATATGTAAGTAGTTTTAAGAGTTAACACATGCTTCCCCATGAGGAAATCAGTTCCAGCACATCAGTAGCTAAAAAGGATGCTCTTCAAAATAGGAAGTTTTTTATTTGTCAGTGAAACAGCCACATTTGAGCACTTCTTTCCTGTACATGTATAAACAAATAATCCCAAATATTGTGTGCTGACACAGTAAGGGAAAGGCTACAGTCATTCAACGGGTTCTCTTTCCATCACCAAGAAGACTTGAGAAGGTTTGAAGCTGGAGAACTGGTTCTCTACATGCTCATTTTATTAGAGAAAACATGAAGATTTCCTAACAGAACAGAAAAAAGAAGATGAAAATAAAACATTCTGAGAAGACATAAAAAGCAGAGGTCGAGGAGGGAAATGTAATGAAGCAATAAGGAAGAGAATCTGTATGGCAATGCAGAACCCCCACAAGGGGCCTTTCACTGACAGTAAATGGGTCTGGAGGTCCCTGAGAGGAACAGCACAGGCTACTGATGAGGAGAAGCCAGCCATACCAGCAGATAAAAGAAAGGCAACTTATCCACATTCCTCTGCTTCTTGGATCACCTTCTCTATTAAGGCAAACCTTTCATCCTTGCCGCCTCCACAACTGTTGTTCATCAAGTACTCGTCCTCTTTTGCCCATGCCCTCAACTCTACCATCCTACCCTCTTCCCATTTACCCACATGGGTGCTCAGACTATTATTTTCCAAAACCCTTCCTTCAACCCAGTATTTCTTTTTAATTATTCTCTTCCTCTCTTTACCACCACTCCAATTAAGAGAGTACTCTATATGTCACTGCCTCCACTTACAACCTCCGGTTCACCCAAATTTTAAACCACTGTAATGGTCTGGGACTTTCATCATCTTTACCAGGGGGAAAAACAAACAACTTTCTTCATAAATGTCACCAAAGAGTTCTAAATTGTCGAGATGCCCTCTTCAAAATTATTCCTACTGCATGTGAACTTCCTGCACACTGGGCATCAGCATTCCCAAGTCTCATGTAGTTCTTCCCTGGTCAGTATTACCATTCCTGATCTGATCTAACTTTGGCTACTCCTTTGTTTTCTTTACTGGTTTCACTATTCCAGAAATGTTTATCACTGAGATCTCTGCCTTCTTTTCTCACTATTTACTACTTGAAGATGTTATACTCAATTACCTAAGTTTTAACTATCATAGAAAAGCCAATAATTCTTAAATTCCCAAATCCTGCTTTCCTCCTCAGATATTAAAGTCCTTTCTCCTTGAATATCCTGCTAAAACATGCCAACTATTAACCAATCCAGAAACCCTAAATACATCATATGCTGGTATTTTCCCCACTACATGTAATTGGTTATCGAATCTGAACTATTTTATTTCTATAATATCCTCAAAACTCCATTCCCTCACTTTCATCTCTACAGTGTCTTGTTTCAGGCCTACGATACTCAATTTCTAGGAGAATGAAAGAGCCTCCGTGTTCTGATCTCTGAGTACTTCCTTCCATTCATTCATTTATCCCTCCCAGTTTGTCCTCCACAAAGATACCAGAATAAGCCTTCCAGAAACTATTCTGATCATCCCATCTTGGTTGTGGTTAGTTTTTGGTCACTCTTATATTAGAGCACATTTAGGAAATGGAGATTTAGATAACCATCATTACACAGTACGTGAAGAAAATCCATATGGTGCAGGATCATGGAATTCAAGGGAACAGAGAGTTTCAAGATAGAGGCTGTGGCAGGTACTGTGAAAAGACTAAGTTAAAGAGGAAAAGTGAGCTGGAAGTGGAACTGAGCATCAGCGTGCTGGGCACAGGCTGGCTGCGGAATGGGCTTCGCTACTACCTGACAGAGCACCCTGGGTGCTTCATTTAGAAATAAAGAAACTGCACAGTCTTTGCAAAGCCCTTTTTAGTCCTAAAGTTCCATAAATTTTGATCTGGACAAAGGTCAGAATGTTTAGAGCAAGCAGAAGTGAAAAAGTGTCTTATTTCAAGAACACTAATACTGTCGAGAAGAACTTAAATAAGGCAAAGAAGTTATTTTAGTACATTTGAATTTTTGAGTCCTGTCAGAGTAGAGAGCAAGTGACAAAAAAGGATAAATGGAAGGAGGAATGAATGTGCAACAGCTTCCCAGAGGAGTGAACATGGGGTCAAATTAAAGGCACAGATAGAGGAGTTAGTTCTGACATACTCCAGAAGCTCTAGAGATTAAGGTCAATCAGGTGTATCACCTTACCCGATATATTCATCTTTGTTCTCCTCAGTCACCAGGATATTGGAACCTCCTAACTTCAGGTCATGCGAAGTAACCTTTCCCAAAATTTCCATGTCAACAGAAAAGTACATTTCTAAGCCACATTCTTCAATGTTGTTATCTCTGGGTGATACAAATGTATATCAACTAATTAACATGGTATCTAAATTGGCTCCAAGAAAATGTCTTATTGAAAGATAAATCTTCAAACCTTATCCAGATAAGGGAGTTGTAAAATTCAGTATCAATAGATTCCAAATCCTTAATAGTCAGTTTTTTACTTAGCATACGTTTGTAGAATGGTAAAGAGAAACCAGTATCAATAAACTTCCCATGAAAAAGTGCCTGCCAAGAGAAATAAAAAATTTTGCTTAAAAATTTATAAAACAGTATTTTTCTTATTCAGAGCACAATAACAGAAATCATGAGGCTTCACAAGCAAAATAAGCACTTAATAAAAGTAACCAGGATAAATCATGAAAACCAAAATATTATGCAAAATGCTAAGTATGACACACAAATTACAGTTACATGACTTCAAACACTTAACTCTATCATGTCCTACCAATAACTGTCAACGAGAATGGTCAAACAACAGTACCAAAACCCCACTCTTTCTAGTATGTTTTATAAATTAAATTGGCCTAAATGGATGCAGAAATACAGATGGAGCCTCAGGGCTCCTGTGCATGCACCTGGCAAGACCGAACCCATCTGCCTTCCTCCTGCTCACAACAGCCAACACAAAAAGCACCAGACCCCCTCCTCACACCCCGACTTTCACCACCAACTGCCCATCCATCTCAATATCCAATTCCATTTCTCACACCTCCCTAACTCCCAAAACCATCTCTTATGCTTGCCTTCTAAAGCTCGTGATCCATCATTAACAAAATCCGCCCCCAACTCCTTCCCTGTAGATACTTTAGCATCTTGATTTAACAACATCTAGCCTTTTTCTGAAGACTTTGCTTCCATCCCAAGTCCTCCCACAGGGGTGCTGTTTCTTTCCCATCCCCCTCACGTCAACAGGCCTGGAAGTAGGGCAGGTGTTGCTCATTACTAATTCCTTCTCCCCAAATCTGCCCATCTTAAAGTTCATAGCTTCATATGTCCTTGAGTGGCTCATGGCCACTTCCCTGCACCCACTTTGCTGCCATCAACCCTAGATCTCGGAGTTTCTCCTTATTACGCCCTCAATGCTATGTTCTTCTACACCACCATCATAATTTTAGACATTTCAATATCTACAATGATGATTTGCTTAATACCCTTTTTAGTCCTTTCTGTAACCTTAGTGCTCTTAGCTAAACATTTTTAACATCAGATACTGTTACTAGCAATAATGGCATTCTTTCACAAACACAATTTTAACCATCACCTAATTTCCTAGCTTACTACCTTTTGTAGTGATATTTGTAACTTCTGATCCCCCTTGGATCTAAACAATACATGCAACCTTATCACTATTTCTCAGCTTCTCAACAAAGTTATTCTCTCCTTATTCAGTTTTGATTCCATCATCAAATCACTAAAATTACTCCAGTGTACACCTTCAAACCCAGCCTCTCCTCAAAGAAATTCTGGCAAAATCCAAAGCCCAGGTAAACACAACCCTTAACCTACTGCATGCCTATGCCTGGGTATTGGAACATGCGAGAAATGCAAACACAACCATGCTGACTAGTTCCTGACCAACAACCTCCAGCAGGAACTTAGTGCTGCCTGATTAGCTGTACTTCCCCACTGTACTCTCTCTCCCGGGGGACTATTATTCCTCAAATACTTTTCCCTACTCCTCACTCTGAGCTAATGATCTTGCTTTCTGTATCATTGAGGAAACAGAAGCCACCAGAAGAGAATTTTTGTGTTCCACCACATCTGCTCACTACTAGCATCTGAATCTATACACTCTATTACCTCATACTTCTATGTGTGCACAGATCTCTTCATCTCTCCTACTCACTGTCATTGCTCCCATATTCCCTATCCCTTTGACTTCATCAAATTCTTTCTTCTTACTTATCATTATCTGCATGTAAATGTTTTAGTCTCATGACATTCCCTGCTCAAAACCCTTTTGTGAATTTCCAGAAGTCTCACACAGTTATCTTTCAACCCCATCTCCCACCAAATTCTCTCTCATATACTCTGCTCCACACATGCCATTTTTCAATCAAAACTATAATTCTCAGTCATTAAGCGACTGCCTTCAGCTCAGGTCATGATCCCAGAGTCCTGGGATCAAGTCCCACATCAGGCTCCCTGCTCAGCAGAGACCCTCCTTCTCCCTCTCCCTCTGCCTGCCACTCTGCCTACCTGTGCTGTCAAATAAATAAATAAAGTCTTTTAAAAAAACAAAAAGAAATATGTAATTCCACATTGGAACCTTTTTTTCCCCTGTTCCTTTATGTCTAGAATATTACTCTCCAAGATATATGCATCATTCAATCCCTTGCTTTCAGTTTCTGTTCATGTGTTACCCCCCCAAGAGTCCACCTCTAATCATGCCATATAGAAAAGCAGCATTCCTTCTCCCTCAGCACATACTTGTGTGTTATTCTGTTTCCCTCTGATAGAATTTAGATCCCTGAGAGCAGGGACTGTGTCTTTTTATCATGGTCTCATCTCTGTCATACAATGATACCATAGTCGATGCTTAATAAATATTTGCTAAGTGAATAGACAGAAAGTACAAATAAATACAACATTTCTGAAAAGACAAGAGTCCCACAAGAGTTTCTGCAAAGCTCTAAGAACTCCCAAAACATGGGGCGCCTGGGTGGCTCAGTGGGTTAAGCCTCTGCCTTCGGCTCAGGTCATGAGCCTAGGGTCCTGGGATCGAACCATGTGGGGTTTGCCACATCGGGCTTTCTGCTCAGCAGGGAGCCTGCTTCCCCTCCTCTCTCTCTCTGTCTGCCTCTCTGCCTACTTGTAATCTCTCTCTCTGTCAAATAAATAAATAAAATCTTAAAAAAAAAAAAAAAAGAACTCCCAAAACATCAGTCAAGTGCAATTTTTAATACAACTCAGATTTTCTTTTTATTCAGAAGTAGTCACACCGTAATTAAACTTTAATTTATAAAATGAAAGGACTTTTAAAGACTAAGTGGCTGCATTGATAATCCTTATATTCATAATCTTGATTTCATACAGGTACACCAAAAATACGGTACTCTCCTTTCTAGGCAAACTTCCTTGGTAACAAAATATGTGAATACACATAACCAAGGATAACATGCATCATTAAGTCCTCTCCAAAATACTTCTGAAATAAGTAGAAGAAAATAAGAACTTACCATAGCAATAAAGCGACCAATAAAACAGAAGTATGAAAGATGGTCTGGGTTAATGGTTGATGCTGGATTTATTTGAAGACAATAGTTGTTCTTGCCAGCATACTCAAATAAGCAATACATGGGGTTCAAAACTTCATGTGAAAGCAAGAAAAACCATTCTCTAAAAGAAAATAGTATTATTTTTTAGCATTCATACATACATGAATTTAAAAACAAATCTTAGATACACCCATACACATATCATCTCTCTGCTCAACAGCCTTTCATAACTCTGCTGACCAATTCCTTAGCCCTCCAATTAAGTCCTTCTAAGATCTGGCCCTCTGCTCAGTTACCTGCAGTTCCTATGATGCCCAACTACAAACTTGGTGCTACTCACAGGTAACAGGCTTATTTCTCTGCCACACTTTTGTTTGGGTATGTCTCCTCAGTGTCAACTCAGCCTCGGTAGGTCCCACTTGCTTTCAGTCCAACTGAGACTCATCCCACTTTCATCATATTTGTTTGTATCAATCACTGAACGCTTTGTGGTACTGTGATAACAATCACAATATTATTCATTTTCCTGCACATGACCTGCCCATCAACTAGACTAAAAGCTCCTCAAAAGCAAAAGTCATGTGTTCATATACATTTTTGTATCCTTAACTCATAGGCATTCTAGGATCTACCTAGATTGGTTTTAGTTAAGTATCTGCTGCTGATACTGACATACACAGTACTGCGGCTATGCAGCAGTTTTAGTTTTATTGCCAACAAATTACAAATGGAACTAAAACTAAAAACATGGCATCTTTAAATGTGATAAGCATTCTGTAACGTATCACCACCTATTTCCCCTTATTTAGCAAAGTCTAATAATGAAATCTAACTAGATAAAAGATTAATAATTCATATCACAAAATAAACCCAATCTGCAAGACTTTCAATAATAATTTCTTCTAAGCAGGGTTCCAAGCTCAAATGCTTATAGTGATCAGTACACATGGCTTCTTTCTCTGTATGGGCTTCACATTCTCTACTTAGCCACAATCCCCCCCATTAAGGAAAAATTCTTTCTAGGCAGATAATCACCACCCTTAGATGACAGTGCCGTGGTGTGCAGAGTGAAAAAGTGTATCTATCCCACAGAACTGAATCAGCTATGCAGATTCAGCCAACTGATGCCATGTGAGAAGGTGGGAACGTGGGTCTAGGGTTTTTAAAGAGAAGCCAGAAATCTTGATTCTTAAGCATAATCTAGTGATTTTCTTTAATGCTGTCAAATAATGGGAAAAAATTTAAAATCACAATGGGTGCCATTATTAGGCAGGCTAAATCTGGCCTGGAAGCCCATTCACAAAAGTTTTTCTAAAGCTTTAAAAATACCATCTCAGAAACTGCCTGACTGGTAGAGACGAGAATCTTTTCCTAAACAAAATCAAGTAAGAAATGATAAACACCAATTCACAAAACTAAATCCAGTCCCAAAGTAGTAGTTGAACCAAGTGACTTCACACTGTGACAAGGCTCAGGTTAAAACAGGCCCCCAGGGGAAAGGACTGACAGATCTGTGATAATTGGTTCAGATGCAAAAACAAAAACAAAATGAAAAACTAGAAATAAATTTTCTAGTTGCTGCAGATCACTTTTAGCAAACAGCAGCCCAGAGAAAACTGAATATATTCAAAAGAAGAAAGCCTGTACTTGGTATCTGACCTATATACCCTGACATTGAAAGAAAATAAAGAAAAATTATAACAAGAAGTGGAAGAGTTCACTTTCAGCATATCCTTTACTGTACTCCCAAATAAACTAGAGATAGTAGAGGTTAAAAAAAATTATGAGACAACAGATGAGGTAGCAGAGCCTAGAGAAGAAAATGAAGAAAACAGTAAAGCCACTAATGAAGAAAAATCACATTAGAAGCAACAAAATGTAGGGCAGTACTGCATACAGTGACATGAGGACAGGTTTGAGAAAATCAAAACAAAACTGAAAAGAAAGATAAAAATAATCAGAGAAAAGATGACAGACATGTAAGACTGACAAAGAAGATTCCACATACCCATGATTGATGTTCCTGAAGAAAAATGGAACAAATGGAACAGAAAAAATATTCAAAGACATAATAGAAGAAAATTTCCCTTAAGAAAGATCTTAATATGTTCCTAAGAAAAGATATAAAACAATCAACAATGAAATTAACAAACTTCAAGGAAAAGGACTGTGTGGGCATCCAAAGGGGGTAAAAAAAAGTTTCCTACAAGGGGCTGGCCTTCTACTTCACCTGCTGTAACATTCAATGCTAGAAGACAGGGAAGTGGTGGAGAAACTACTGCTGCATAAGAAATTTGTATCTAGTGAAGCTGTTTATATACAAAAGCAACTGAAAACACATTTTCAAACATGCAAAACTAAAGGAGTGTATCACCCTTGTGAACTCCTGAATAAATCAAAACATGGAAACATGAATCAAATTTAAGAATTCAGGAATAAGAAAATCATGTTACTGAGTAACTGAATGTATGCATTAAAACCCTCAAAACATGAAACTAAACCCAAACAGCTGAGGTGACTCTAAGTACAGACAAACATACAAATGTTACAAAGTCAGACACTGTAAAAAATAAAACCGTATTTCATTGCTAAGGTAGATCTTTTTAATATCTGAATATTCCTGAAAATGAGATAAATCACAATAGATGTGATATGATAGGTAGTGTTTCTTTTCTGAAAAAGCTTAATAATGGACTAGAGAAGAAAATATGCTAATTAACCAACTCTGATAATTCCACAAATATGCTCCCATTTATCTCTTTTTGCCCGCTATACAGAAATTGTGAGTTTGTAATTCTGTACACCTCTGAAATACTAGTTTAAAAAGATCTGTTCCTGTGAAAAGGTTTAATACTTTTAAAAGGTTTAATGAGGGTGTTCTGCTAAAAAACAAATTGTTGTCAAATTATATTTGGGCAAAGCAAAAATTTTTATAGTTATTCATTAAAAAAATTAAAAATTAAAAGGATTTCCCACTCATATTGCTTCACATTTTCTACTGTTAACAATGAATGTTTTTAATGAATGTGAAAAACTATTCTCAAAGACTCAGACTGGATTAAAACAGAAACATAAAACATTGTTACATAGTAAAAATTCAGAAACAACCTTATGTATGCTGATCCATTAATTACGGTATCTACATAAAATGTAATATTACACAGAGAAATAGTAGCACCATTAAATAAAGGAGTAGTATTACTAGCTCCATATAAGATATGAAAAGATGTCCATGAAATACAAAACAATAAAATGAAGTTGCTATATTGTGCATATTGTATCATCAATTCTGTTTTAAAAAACCAGCAAATATGTATTATACTACACATACATACAAATTTTTATAAATGCACAGAAAATGTATAGGATAACCACACCAGTTATAGTAATGCTTACCTCTAGAATTGCACTAATATTTTTTGTTTTTTAAAAATAACTTTGGATTGCTACTGAAAAAATGTATGTTTTCAAGAATACATCCATTGCATACAATGGAGACATACTTATTTCAAAGCAGATGTGTGTTTTTTATTTTACCTTGCTAGACCACCATAATCAAGTCCTTCTTCTCCTCTAAATATTACATATAATCGCCTTCTCAAGTCATAGGGTTTTAATGCCATAATCTAATTAAAAACAAAAACATGGATACTTAAAACACTCATATACAGCATAAGCTTCTTCCAAAACAATTCAATTTAAATTTCATCTGCATTTCCAAAATTACACAGTTCCTTATCTCATACAACAATGCCTTCAACTGGGGATCAGCTGATGTGTTCCATGAACTAGTAGATATATTATACCTTACTCTATTAAGCTTTCTGTGATTCACCTTCTAAAATCTCTTTCCCCTCTTCTACTATCAAATGGTAGTTCTACTTTGGGTTAGTGGCAAGAAAGAGTGACACAGAAAGCATTTAAGTTTATAAAATATTCCTTCCCCTGTTGCTCCTCAAATTTTACCAAAATCTTGTAAAAAGTGATTTGCAAATTTTTCAACATTTGATGAAAAGCAAAAGAGCTTGTTTTGGGCCCTGCTTATACCACTATTCCATTTCTCAGTACTAAAGGAACTCAGCTAAAGCAAAGGATTTATACAATACGTAAACCCAATTTTCATAATCCTTAAAAGCTTACAGTAGGATTCTAGCAAACAGGCTTTACTTCTGGATAACAATTACTTCTACCACACATGTCAAAACCAAAGCCAAGACCGCCATGTCTGGGAGACAGCAGAGCTCACCAGCAGGACTTCGCCTCATAGGCAGTCACGCTTGTCAAACAGACCCTGCTTCTCCCCACACCAAAGAACAAAGCAAAATAAAATCTTTCATGAATCTGGATGATATACACTTACTACAAGAAAGCTCAAACAGCTTATAACAAGCTAGGAATTTATTAAAACTCAAACCAAAAAAGTTTTGATAACAGCTGTATTACGTATCTTGCCCAAATTCCAACAGCTAGTAAAGTTAGGATTTGAACATCTCTAATTTTTGAGTGCCGCTATTACATTTTGGCTTGTTTATGTAAAAATCGCTGTGTACCTGTATACACAGGGACTTTCAGTTCATCACTGTAATACTTAGTGTGTGTATGGGGGGGGGGGGGGAGAATGAGAGACTTTAGAAAATTCTCCACAACATCAGAAAAAAAGAACTAATAATATTTTGATTTTTAATCTGTAAATATTCTGCAGATCATTCAGGAAAGGCAGAAACATTAGATTTAATTCATTCACCAAATGTTTACTGAAAACCTGCTATGTGCAAGGCACTATTCTAGATACTGAGCATAACAGCAATAAATGAAGTAGCTGGTGTTCCCATGGGAGCTCTAGTAAGGGAGACAAAATGGGTCACGTGGTGCTGTGTGTTACTGAAAAGAATACATAAAGGGCTAGGGCTAGAATGGGACTATGAGGGAGGTGAGCAGGGACTCCCATCTTAACTAGTGTGGCTCAAACGAGGTCTCTCTGGGATCCTAATCTTTAAACTGAAAATCTTTAAACTGAAACCTATAGGAGGACAATGAACATTAGGATTACTGAAGGGATACTGATTTAATTTTAATTTGGTAGTATTATCAAGACTTAAGTTTGAGTTAATGAAGTCGTAGAAAAGTAACTGTCAGAATGTGTCAACTTGTTCCAGAAGCCTTTTAAGCTTCATTTAAAATGGACTTAATGGTACCCGTTATCTCAAAGGAATGTTGTGAGGATAAATTAAATGAAATGATACTCGTAAGATGCCAGTGCCAAACACATGGCAATCAGTTGCTACATGATGGGGTTTATTATGACTATTATTATTAGGGACACTCAGTAAGTGGCAGTCATGGTTTAAAATTTCTAAACCCTAACTCCCTTTATATATATAGAATATAATTGTTTCTTCTGATAAAATCTTCCTTACCTGTTGGAAGGAATCTTCAAATAGTGTCTGTCTGGATACATTGATCTTTACATGACTGGGTAGTGCATTAGACTAAAAACAAAAATAATACCATGATATCATGTATGGTACAGTAAAGGTAAGTATAAAGATAAGACTAAATGGTTATGAACATAAGATTTATTTACCACTGTAGTACCTGGCACAAATAACGGAAGTGGGCAAGTTTCCATCTAAAGCTGCGTTCATAAGCAATCTGTGGACCACCTTTAGTTCTAAAGGAAAAAAACAAACAAACATATATTAATCTGAAATAAAATTGGATATATAATATTCAGTATGAAACTGGAGTATACCAGAGTCCTAGAAATGACCACAGGAAAGTTACTTGCTGGGACAGCAGATAACATTTGGTGGGCCAAGAGGCTTGTGCAGCTCGGACACACACAAAGAGCAAGATTGCATGCATGTATGGGTCTTTTGTAAAGAAGTCAGTTAAACGAAATATTAAGTTTATTACTGACTATTAAAAAAAAAACAAAAAAACTCTGATAATACTTAAAACTAAGGAGGACAGAAGCTCTAGGTAGAAAAGAACAAGAAAGGAAATTCTATCATAACTTATACCTAACCTCAAATTGAAAGAAACACTGCTGACATGTATGCAAAGCAAAAGTAATTTCTAAGAACAAGTGACATCCAGGTCACACAGCTCAACTGATCGCTGAGGGAAGAGGCAGAGTGGGTGGTATGGGGGGGCAGGTTCAATTCACATTGAGAAGGCCTGGGTATTCTGCCTTTTGAGGGAGAACCTAAGATACAAGCACAAAGACCTTTCATGATCTTAGGGAACATTTTGGAATGGATGGAAAATGTTCTCTTATGTTGTTAGGTTCAAGTGAATTTACTGAACAAATATCTGTGAAATATATAGTATTACCTGACATTCTTCTAGCCAATGAGAGTGTTATTTGTTAATAAAATAGGTAACAAAACCTGTTTTTATGGAGTTAATATACCAGTGAAGGGGACAGACAAGATACAAAATAAAGAAGTAAACTATATATGCAGTGTGTTAGAAGAGGATAATTTTTTTTTTTTTTAAGATTTTATTTATTTGACACAAAGAGGTAACAAGCAGGCAGAGAGGCAGGCATAGAGAGGGGAGGGAACCAGGCTCCTGGCTAAACAGAGAGCCTGACGCAGGGCTCAATCCCAGGACCCCGAGACCATGACCAGAGCCGAAGGCAGAAGCTCAACCCTCTAAGCCACCCAGGCACCCCAGAAGGGAGTAAATGTTTTATCACTCCTGCTCCTCAAAGAGGAGGAGGGGGAAGGGAGAGAGAAGGGAGAGAGAAACAGAAAGGCAGTGTAAAAAAGACATGGAGTGGTACAGTGAGAAGTTTAAATTTCTGAAATGGTGAACAGTGCTGAGTTCACGGGCAAATTAATATTTGAGCAAAAACAGGAAAGGTATTATGTCATGTACATATTTGGGGAAAGAGCAGAATAAAAGCTACGACCCAGAGGTAAAAGCCCAGGTGCTTGAAGTATAGCTAGGGGGCCCGTGAAGCTGAAGGAGAGTGAATGAGGGGAGAAAACAGAGATGAAATTGAAGCGGTAACAGGTCACATTCTATAAGGCTGTGGAGGCCACTGTGAGGACTCTCCTTTTCACTCCGAGATGGGAAATCACTGAGAAGTTTTTGTGTGAAGGAATGACTTTATACTCAATAGAGGGAGAAAAAAAAAAGTCAATCCTGTTGCTTTAAGAATTACACTGTAAGAGGTGTGATAGAAAGCAGACAGACAGAGGCACCACTCCAGCTGACCATGTGGTGGCAGTGGATATGGTAAGACCTACGTGGATTCTGGACATACTCTCAAGCTGAGGTAGCTAGAAATGTATTGTGTCAAATGCTCCTAAATTAAATGAGACAGGAACACAACCAACCCCTGAATAAACAATTAACAATGGTGATGGAGATCACTGGTGTCCTTAACAAATTCAGGGTCAGTGGAACTTCCTTATAGTCTGTTTGAAAGAGAAATTAGAAACAGCAATGTAGAAATAATGCTTTCAGGTACTTTTTCTTTAAAGGCCAGTAATAATAAGAATTTTCAAAGAATTAATTTAGAAGGTAAAATGTTGTGTTTTTATTTGTTTTTTCATCTAGGAGAAATACCAGTTGATGAGATTTAATTCAGTAGAAGAAAAACTGATGATGGAGGATAGCAAGATGGTAACTGCTGGAGCAATTAAATGGGAAAGAAGGGGGAAATATCCAGAGTGCCAGCAAAGGGACTGGTCTTTGATAGGAACATTGACAGTTCATCTACAGGATCAAAAAGGAAAACAGATGCTGGGAGGTGGGCAGATGTGACAGTAGGAATAAGCAAAACAAACAAAAAACAAAAAAACCCTTTTATGGTTGCTTCTATTTTCTTTGTGATGCAAAGATATCACACTTAAGAGTTTAAGGATGAAGGTGAGCTCTATTTTAACATATTTTTATCTGGAAAATTCAAATGTGTTAACATCTCATTCCTTTATGAATTGTAGTACCATAATATGCAGTTAAGAGCACAGACTCTGTGAACAGACTGCCTTGGTCTGAAACCAGCTCCATTCCCTTCTGTCTGGTTTTGCACAAGTTAGTTATGCTCCATAAGTCTCAGTTTCGGCACTGAAAAAGGGAAAATAATAGTATCTCTCTCAAGGGGTCGTTGGGAGATAAAATGAGTAGTTTATACAACACTCGTAGAGTACTATGCTGCACATAGCAATCACGAGAGAAATATTTGCTAGCGTTACTATTAACACATTACGTGCTACAAATTCCTTCTCTAGTAATGTAAAGCAAAAATGGGTATACCAGGCTATTACTTACATAGGTTTTCTTGATCCACAAAGTACAATCTGTTGCTAAACTTGAGGCTAAATTTTTAGTATATGTGCTGCAGAAGTGAGCATTTGAAGCTAAATTTTTATGTCCTCATTAAATAGCATTTAAGACTTCAGGTTTTCACTTACACAGATGATTTCCCATTGCGAGGATCTTTGAATGTTGTAGTTCTTGTATTATGATCAACAAAGTACCTAACACCTTCCCGAGTATACCTAATTTCCCAGCCTTCTGGCAGAGGTTCTTCATTCTGTAAGCTAAAAGATAACATTACAGTCAGAAGGTGAGTATCTTCTAGGTACTAAAAACATTAGAATCAAGATTTACTTGATTTTATCCATAGATCTATGTAAGATGACTTAGTGAAGGGCTTAGTACGCACATACCCTTGAGTTCTGGGATCTTCCCACTGGGTTGTTTTTGTGTTATGATTCACAAAGTAAACCCTGTCGGTTGAATCCACTCTTTTTTCTAAAAAATAGAGTGAGCAGAGCATTTAATCACTCTTTACTAAATATACCTTCAGACATTTTTATCAACAACATATCAGCTTACCCCAGCCTGGTGGCAAAGGCCCATATGGGTCATTTTCTGCAGCTAACATTGAAGCCTGATTGGAGAAATGGTTGGAGGGAAAAATAAAAACATTAATATAAAAGCAGAGATAAACTAAATACTTTGTAGAACAATATTTTATAGTAATTTTCTAAAAAATATAATAAAGGAATGTAAATACAGTGATTTCAAGATACAAAGTACATTTAAAAATGTCATGAGTTAAGAGGGGCCCATCAGTTGATAAAATCATTAATTTTTCTAGGATGATTTAGAAATAATATACTGAGATTAATATTTTAATTCTTTAAACATTTTAATTTAATTAGATTTCAATCTAATAATTAATTTTTAATTTGTTTAGCCCTTCTATAATAACTTGTTGGGAGTGAAGTGAGAAGAGCATATAGAAAATTATGGTGTTTAAATGAAAAATATTACTTGTTTAAAATTACAACAATAATCACAGTTCCCTTTAAGACACACCTATTAATAAAATCAACATTAAAATCCAGTATCATCTTTGTAAACTTTTATCTTAGTATTAGTATCTTTTATATATTCATAAATAAACATTCATGCCTACATATATTATTGCCCAGAAATATATTCAGAAGAAAATATAAACATTGCACTATCAATTTAAAAGAACGACAAATGTAAAAATCATCACCTGAAAAATTACATCTTAATGACAGTTATACATAATATTTTATAACCTTTTAATAGATGCTAATTTTACCTAATATCCACTTCCCACACCTCCGTCCATGACACTCAAATCACTGTTTTGTTCGAGACAGCAATGTGTCCGTCTAATATTCCACTCCCAGCCTTCCTCACAGTTGAGTTGGCAGAATGACCAAGTCTAGTCGGGAGTACTGGTTGAAGTCCCTGGTAAGGACACCCCTTTACAAGTAAAAAGGCAGGGCTTGCAAGATAAAAGCCATCTGCCCTTCTCACTCCCTTTTCCCCATCTTCTTTTGTACGGTGGGGAATGAAGCCCATGAAGCATGGTAATGATGCACAAAGAATTGGGTTAACAGGTGACATTACTGAGCTGATGTATGCATTAGCCGGGACTTTCATCCCAGACTTGTGCTATACTTAGATAATTACACCTCAACCCATTTAAGGATGTTCTCTGCAGAACACACTTCTACTACATCCCTATGACCCGATTCTGCCCTGTTTCTGCGAGGCTTTCATATATACAGCTAAGATGACCCAGAACAAAAGCACACAGTACCTAATTTCTTGTTTACTACATACAGCAACAGTGAAATCTTACTACAGATTTCTGTACAAATTACCAAAGAACCAGCTGGTGGCAGCAGGAAATGCTATGTAAGCTGGGTTGGCCCCCTCCCTCTCTGCTGGCTATAGATCACCAGGAGAATGGGTCAACCTGCAAATGAGAACTTATTATTTAATCAGTGAAGAAAATGGAGCTGAAAGAGCCAGCCTGAGGCAAGATAATGGAAAAGAGTTATTTAAGTTTTCTTTTTGTGTCTTTCCTATTTCCTCCCTATTTGCTAGCCTCTATGTTTCAGGTTTTCAAGTTGCCTCAAAACACTCTCTAGAGTTGTCTGGTACTTAAAATTTATATTTTCCACTTCCTGTGATCAAACCTGTTTAATGAAGATTTCCCTTTACCCCAAGTCTTCTTGTGGATGTTTGCTTTGGCAATAAATGGATGATCAATAGGTCAAATTTTCAAATAGCTTAGATATTTTGGACAACACTATCTCCAATCCCAGGAATATCTCTGGTAGGTCAAACACATTAAGTTGTTTCTGACAATGTGGAATGGGAATCAGAACAGCTGGAAAAGGGCAAGACTGGTCTTAAATAAAATCAGGAGCAAACAAAATGATTATAATTAAAGGCAAAGAACTGGGAATTAGTAAAGCCATATTGTTTGATTAAGAAATTTCACTTACAAACTACCACTTAAAAAAGACAAAAGCTGTAATATTGCTAGTAAACCAGAATTTAAAAAAAAACTTAGTATGTATGTATATCAGAATTATTTATTAAAGAGTAAATAAAAAAATACCTTGCAGTGCAGTCTATAACATTTAAAAATCACCAAAGTAGAAAAGAGCAAATGCCTGGAGGAAAGAGCTGTATGGACATCTTACAATCTGCTATTACCGAATAGAGGTATCTCTGGTTGAACTGTTGCATAGCTCCTTGCAATTGGTTCCGCTGAGACTGCCACTGCTCAAAGTTTCGAACAGACTCCATGGTAGGCCGCTGCCAGGTTGTTGTTCTGGTGTTATGATCCACATAATAAACTCTGCCACGATCATCAACTCTTCTTTCCCAACTGCCACAAACAAAACAAGCATTAATAAAAATTAAACAGAAACTGGTAAGTATTTAGTTAATACTTCACTCATATAATTTAAAAATCAGAGGCAGAACATATCTTTAAAATTTTGAATATGTAACCTGCTTTTTGGGGGCTAAATTGCCTTCCATTCTACCACTATATGATTTCTGAGAACTATCTAAAAAAGGGGCCAAAGACTGAAAAGTCCCAGTTATCAATCTGGCTACCCTCTCTCTTTTTCTGGTTAAGAAGCTACTGAGTGCTCACTGTACACCTAGCAATCTGCCCCTTAGCACCTGCCCAAGTTCAGGGCTGTAACTCGATTCTTACAGGTCTTTAACCTTCCAGCCGTTATCTGGTTGCTGAACACAAATGTAGATGCAATCATGTCATCCCACCTATCAGAGCTCTCCCACATGACATTAAAATGAAACCCTTCACCATTTCAGCCTCCTCTACCCTAAGATCTTTCAAGGGAGCTACATGAGAGTCAAATAACTACTTGCTGGTCCCAAGTGTATCGTATGTTTCCCTTTATCATCTCTTTGTCTGAATATTCCCTCAAAACAAAATGCTCTTTCCTATTTCACCACCAACTGAAGTTCTCCCCCACCCTCCCAGTTTCAGAGAACTGTAAGTCAATTTGTGTCATTGATCTTGTTACACAGCTTATTCGAGGGACAAGGCAAGCCTAGAGAGTTCTCCTACTTGCCCCATCTCAGCTCCCTTGCAAACACTTCTTCTCTGTGCCATTAACTCATACAGTGATTTAGAAATCCTTTCAGCAATAAGTCGCACAAAAATAACATTTATGCTTTGAATTTTCTGGACTTGGAATATGTACTATATTCATGAACTTTAAGTTACATCTGGAAGGACAGATATTCTGAGTGAGCAGCAAAGACAATAAGGAAGATACTGTAGGAACTGGCAGAGTGGGTTTTTTTTTCTATGTACATATATATGCATGTATTTAGAAGATTTTATTTATTTATTTATTTGAGAGCGGAGGGCGAGGGGCAGAGGGAAAAAGCAGGCTCCCTACTGAGCAGGGTGCCTGATGCAGGGCTCTATTCCAGGACCCCAGGATCATGACCTGAGCCAAAGGCAGATGCTCAGCAGACTGAGCCACCAGGTGCCCCTCAGATAGTATCTGAGAAGTATATAAATAATATAATTCGAATAGCTATCAGCACAATAGATATAAGGAGTTAAGAACACAAATGAAAAGGAAGGTCTGTTTGTGAATGATCATGAATGACAGCCTAACAAGCATGAATTTATTTAGCATGTAATAGAAATGTTTTTATTCATTTAACTAAAGCCATAATGTGATACAATTTTACTTAGAGTAATCTTTTAGATAACTTTGAAGCACTTTCGCATCTCTTGTATCATTAAACGTCATGTAACATACCTTAGATCGCTATCTCTGGAGAACCATACATACAAATTTTCCTAAATACACCTTTCATTCCTTAAAAACTAATGACAAGCACTAAAAGTGGATCAAAATGACAAGTACTCTCAGTAACTCTTGCCAGTGTTTGACAATCTCTTGATGAAGCCCCTTCAGACTAACTGTAGAAGAGATACAATATAACAAATCTTATTAACTGAAATTATTCACAGAAGTAAATGAAGGAAACAGAACATGCACAATGAAAGAATCATTAATAAGTAAGTTTAAGAAATCACATGTATGATAAAACACAACTGGAGATGTATAAAGCTGTCACATTACCCTGGAGGTAAAGGTTGTGGCCTCTCCCATGTAGTCGTTCGAGTATTATGATCCACGTAGTAAGTTCTACCATGAGGATCTTTTCTCTGTTCCCACCTTTAACAAAAATGCAAAACAAAAATATACGATAACTAAGACAATCTGAAAAATCATTCCTTATATATAATCAGGAAAATTACAAGTCTTACTTTAAAAGGATACATATACACACACACCTTAAAAAGTGTGTATATATATACATATATATATGTATATATATACACACTCCACACACACATAAAAGTTTCTTTTCCCAATTATTAGTACCCTTTAAGTTCTTATTCCTTTTCTATTAACAGTATTGGAAACTCAATAAATATGGTCAAGAAAGGAAGATAAAGTATTACCTAAAATTTTAAAATGTTACTAATTTATAGAATTTATCATAGAAAATTTATCATCAGAAAAGACAAATGTAGGTAGGGGTGCCCGAGTAGCTCAGTAGCTTAAACGGCTGCCTTCGACACAGGTCATGATCTCAGGGTCCTGGGACTGAGCCTCGTATTGGGCTCCCTGCTCAGCAGGGAGTCTGCTTCTCCCTCTCCCTCTGCCATTCCTCCTGTTCATGCTCTGCCTCTCTAATTAATTAATTAATTAATTAAAGACAAGTTTAATCAAAAATAGAGGAATTTCCAGCCCAGTATCACACTCAAGGCACAAAATGTTAATGAGGTAATTATCCACTTTTGCTGGTAATTTAAAAAACATACATCTAAAATATTTTAGGAGAAACTGCATTAAAGAAGTATGAGGTGAAATTGCTACACAATAATTCTTCTATATGCATTCAGTGTCTTTTTGTATACAACTATCTCCCTCTTGTTTTTGGTGAAACTCCTCTGTTTTTGGACAGCCCAATTTCATCTTTTTCTGTTCCATCTCAAAGACTCAATCTCTTATTTTCCCCACTCTTGTTTTCTCCTCTGTGATTCCCGTTTCCTAGAAGAAAAATGTTAAATATAAAATATAAATACCTGCTTATTTCTGATTGTAACATTCTTGTTTTCAATTGAAAGTAGAAGAAATGGAAGTATTTTTCTTTCTCTTAAACCCAGGGGCCCAATCTAATTTTTCTTTTTGGATTGGAGAGGTCTTTAATAATTAAACCCCCCCTTTTTTATTTAAAGATATTTATTTTATAGAGAGAAAAAACTGCAGAACAGGTGGAGGGGCACAGAGGGAGAGAGAATCTAAAGTAGACTCCCCACTGAGCATGGAGCCTGACACAGGGCTGGGTCTCATGACCTTAGCCAAACTCAAATCAGACACTCAACTAATTGAGCCACCCAAGTACCCCTAAATTATTTTCTTACACAACAATTATACATACTAAAGGTATTCCCTAAGCAAGGTGCACACATGTATGCATACTTTAACGTAAAAAAGGCATGTAAAAAAATTAAGTTTGCTTAAGCTGCATCCAGTAAACATAAGTTACAAAATGCTTCAAAACTAACTCGGGATCATGTAAGTTATTAAATTTAGATTGCGTTTAATCTCCCTCAACATAAGTTGCCTAATAGCTTCCTGGGTTGATTCTGAGAACTCCAATGCCATTCTGGTAAGTATGAGATCTGCTTCCAGTCCCTTTTTAAAATCTCTGGAAATTTAAAAAAAGTTTTTCTTTGGCCCCAACGTACTAAAATTTTCACAACAAGGCATCTTAATACAGATTTATTTTCACTCATTATCCTGAATTTTGGTGGGCCCTTTTAATAAGAAAATTTATGCCCCTCATATTTGTTGGGGTTTTAAGGACTTCCTCCCATTTTCTCTCTTTCTGGAACTTTTCTTACCGGACCCTTTGAACTGGTACTCTAAATTTTCAATTTTATTTCTTTTATTTTAAAAATCTATCTTTTTGTTCTGTTTTTTAGAAAATTTCTTTACCTTTATTACCCAAATCTTCCAATGAATTAGATTTCTAAGAGCTTTTGGTTCTTGAGGTATTCTGCTTTTACAACACCTCCTTCTTCTTCTTTTTCTTCTTCTTCTTTTTTTTTTTAAAGATTTTATTTATTTATTTGACACTCAGAGATCACAAGTAGACAGAGAGGCAGGCAGAGAGAGAGGAGGAAGCAGACTCCCCACTGAGCAGAGAGCACGATGCGGGGCTCGATCCCAGGACCCTGGGATCATGACCTGAGCCGAAGGCAGAGGCTTTAACCCACTGAGCCACGGAGGCGCCCCAACACCTCCTTCTTTAATATATGTTCTATCTACTCGTATGTCTCTGAAAATATGAAAACGGGCCTTTGTGTGGCTGGGCGCAGATTGTAGGACTGACTAAAGAAGTAGAGAACTGGGGCTCCTGGGTAGCTCAGTGGGTTGAGCCGCTGCCTTCAGCTCGGGTCATGATCTCAGGGTCCTGGGATCGAGCCCCACATTGGGTTCTCTGCTCGGCAGGGAGCCTGCTTCCTTCTCTTTCTCTGCCTGCCTCTCTGCCTACTTGTGATCTCTCTCTATGTGTCAACTAAATAAATAAATCTTAAAAAAAAAAAAAAGAAGAAGAAGTAGAGAACAAGGCTATTTCGTTGGAGGACAAATAGGTATCAGTATTTTTAGTCTTTTTAGGATGGGGGGGTTTCAATAGAAGATAATTTCAGTCTGGGTGAGAAGGTAAAATCCGGTGTCAATATTCTGGGATTTGAGTAGGTAAGAATGCTGGGGTTTGCAAACTCACTTATAACTTTATTCACTTACTAATCTCCTAAAGGTCACTTATGTCCCAATTTAGCACCCTCAAGTGTGTCTGGTGTTCCCAAAGGTAGAGAACTTCCAGAGAAAACACCTATAGGCAAGATACTAGTCCTGGCTGCAGGGAGGGGAATTAAGGATTTATTTCTCAAAGTGACTTTCAATCTTGCTCTTTGTAGTGTCATTTTTTTTTCTTCCAAGATTTTATTTATTTATTTGAGAGAGAGACAGGGAGAGAGAACATGCGTGAGGAGAAGGGCAGAGAGAAAAGCAGACTCCATGTGAAGCTGGGAGCCCGATGAGGGACTCGATCCCGGGACCCCGAGATCATGACCTGAGCCGAAGGCAGTTGTCCAACCAACTGAGCCACCCAGGCGTCCCCGTAGTGCCATCTTTACTACCACTTCCTACCATATCTGATCGTGCCAATGCAGAGACCAGGCCTGTCCCCCTCGCAGGCCAGAATTCAGTTCTCCTGGGTTTGCTAGGTCAGCTCCACTTAATCATTTTCCAGATGACCACAACCTCATGAGAACCTGCATAGAAGCATCCAACTAAGCCACCTCCAGATTCCTAATCCTCAGAAACTATTTAAGATGGTATGTTTTGTTGTTTTAAACTGCTAAATTTGGGGATAATTTGTTAAACAATAATACACACAAGGAAATACTATAAATACATTCAACTCTTGATCTCAGCTCTAGTCTTGAGTTCAGGCCCCATGTTGGGCCCTACACTTGGTGTGCAACTACTTAAAAACGAATCATCAAGAACACTGAAAAGAATTAAGGTAAACCTACATATTTAGAGCAACAATCTTCATGAAGGTTTAGGTCTAAGTCTATATTGCTCCTCAGTGTAAAAATAGCACAGTGCCTGCAAAAGTGCTTAATAAATACTAAGTATGTGCTAAATGTGAGTTGTACTGACATGGACATACAACTAAATTTTACAAAGCACTACCAGGTATTTACCTACAGGCTACAAAAGCATCTGGGTGGTTCATTCGGTAAGCATTTGACTCTTGATCTTGGTTCAGGTCATGACCTCAGAGGGCCAAGATCAAGACCCACACTCGCTCTACGTTGGGCATGGAGACTGCTTAGGATTCTCTCTACCTCTGCCCCACCCAACACTCATACTTCCTCTAAAACAAAAACAGAATTGAGGGGATACATACATCCTGATGTTTATAGCAGCATTATCAACAATAGCCAAATTATGGAACAAGTCCAAATGTCCACTGACTGATGAATGAATAAAGAGGAAGTAGTAAATATACACAATGGAATATTACTCAGCTATCAAAAAGAGTGAAATCTTGACATCTGTAACAGTGTGGATGGAGTTAAGATGATATTAGGCTGGGTGAAATAAGTCAGTCACAGAAAGACAAATACCACATGATGTCACTCATATGTGGAATTTAAGAAACAACTGTCCCCAGACCACAGTGGGGGAAAGGAGAGGCAAACCAG